>NW_022630995.1:20588393-21249149 GCF_010015895.1 Lontra canadensis | reverse complement strand
GGGTGGCACAGTGGGTTAAAGCCTCTGCCTTCAGCTCAGGTCATGATCTCAGGGTCCTGGGATCAAGCCCCACATTGGGCTCTCTGCTCAGCAGGGAGCCTGCTTCCTCCTCTCTCTGCCTGCCTCTCTGCCTACTTGTGATGTCTGTCAAATAAATAAAATCTTTAAAAAAAAAAAGTCATTTTGGGGTGCCTGGGTGGCTCAGTGGCTTGGGCCTCTGCCTTCGGCTTGGGTCAAGATCTCAGGATCCTGGGATCCAGTTCCTCATCGGGCTCTCTGCTCGGTGGGGAGCCTGCTTCCTCCTCTCTCTCTCTCTGCCAGCCTCTCTGCCTACTTGTGATCTCTGTCAAATAAATAAATAAAAGCTTAAAAAAAAAGTAATTCTTATTATGAAATACTTAAAACAGTTTGGGTGACATTTAAATGAAATGGAACCAAATTGTTACTGCTTTTAAACCTCTGCGTAGTGAGTTTGCAATGTGACCTACTCCACAGGAGTATTTTCATTTATACTTCCCATTCATTTCTAATGTCTACTGACATTGTTCTCTGTGTTGTGTCTGCCAGAATGGATCGAGGCCATCCAGAGAGAGACAGATATTAGAACCAGCAGAAAGTGATTATAGGTGGCATCTGGCAGGAGTCATTTTCTCTTAAGGCTTTGACATGTCATTCCTGGTAAATCGGTTCTATTAGCTATCTAAAGGCACCAGATGTACCATAGGAGATTATGCCAATAAATCTTTGGTGGATTATATATATTTTTTGCTATTGCTGATTCATTGCAGTTTACATAAGCTCAACTATGTTTGTCTAGAAATGGATTCCAATTTAAGCTTCTTAGGGGCTTCCTTACTGAATACGTGTTTCTGAAAGTTGTTCTTGCATGATATGACCCAATACTAGAGATAGAGTCTTTTAGCAGATATTGATATATTGATAAGCTATATCATTTGCTTGACTTTGAATTTTTCAGTAGATTATTATCTTGGTGAATTCAATAAATAGTACAAATATATTTTAGTAAAATATTTTCATTGATTCCAGCTTTGTAAAATGACTAATTCCAGAAAGTTCAAACCACGTAACAAGAAAATGGATGTATTAAGGTTAATATTTGGGGACCTATGTTTGTCTGATGACAGACTCCGATTGGAATCAGGATATTAGATAGTGCTATACACCCTCACTGAGCTGCTTTTCTTCACTTAAAGAACACTTGCCACAATTAACCTCATTTGTAAATAAGTTTATTACATAAAGTCATGCTTACTTTGTACCTGTAAATTTATTTACATTCTATACGTTATGAGTTCAATTAATGTTTGATTCTTAAAAATTCTCATTAATTTGCAGTAATCATTAATGCCTCTCTGTCTTAGTACCTATGGCAGTTCACAGAGCCAGAAAATAGTTACCACACTTAGATTCTCCCACATAGTAACTGAATTTCTACTCATGCCTCAAGATCCAGATCAAGTTCTTCCTCTCTGATTCATCTGAAAAAACTGATCACTGCCTCCCTCCTTCATGCCACTCTTGTACCTGGTATAAACCCTTACCTATGCATGTATGTCAAACTGTACTAGTATTTTCAATTTTTTTTTTTTTTTTTTTTTGGTCTCACTTACCCTTCTGTTTGGAACTCTTTTGGCATTCAATACATAGTATAATAGAAGGCAAGAATAGAAGAGACTGTGGGAGAAATATGAGCTTTTCTATAAATGAATTTTTATTTTACCTAATAGCACTAAGATCTATTAATATGTTGATGTGTTTTAAATATTTGCTTAAGCACTGCTCTTAAGCAATTCAATCATTCAGTTTTCATTGGTTTTATAGGTATTTTTTTAAATAGTGACCACTGTGCTCATTTCTCTACTTGGTGCTTTAGAGATCACATAGTATTAAATAGAGTATTTACCTCAAAAGGATTTATTACTCTTTAAAGAGACAAAAGACAAAAACATTCCTGGAAAACATGCACTAAACAGAACCTGAGTTAAGTGCCAAATTGAATGAGGCAGCAAATTAATAACATGGGATTTTTGGAGATGAAGAAATATACCCAATGGCAAACATAATAAACTGAGGGTTGTGGGGTGGGGGGTGATGTAGAAGACCTTCAGGGGGCTAAAGTTTGCTTTTATATCCTTCCCATCCCAGGATCCATTGCTTTGCACAATATTGGTAGTAACTTAATCTTTGTCTGGAAATTCCTCTGACCTTTTTATTTTTACACTGAAGTTGAAAACACATCCTTCCATGAAAAATTAGAAGCAGAAAACTAAAGCTAATAAAACATCTCTGTAGAATAGTGTGGCCATTGTCACTATTCATCTCTAGCTCTCAGTCAGTCTGTGAGATTTAAACTCAAGAACCAGTGGATCCACTTACTGAAAGTTGTCTCATCTGCAGTGAAGTCATCATTTTCAAGCCTGACTTGCTCTTCCAAGAGTCAGGGCAGGAACACTACCACAGTTAGCTTCTCCAGTGCTTTCTTAGTTAGTAGGAGGAAGGACCTCCCTCTTCTATTATTTTTCTTATAAGATGTTGATACATGAATAAAGTGGTTGATGATGGCTTTATGATGTCAGAGAAACTTTCATGTTACTGAATCTGACACTATTAACTTCTCTCCTATAATTGTGTCAATAGCATTTTGTAATTTAATATTATTATTATTATTTTTTTAATAAATAACAGATCGGGCTTCAGTCTGCCTAACTCTGATGTCTATGGGATGCCTGCCAAGGATATGGCTGATGAAACACAACCTTAGACAAGCTCCATCTGTCCCATTTAGACGATATACAGTGTCAGATCTCAGTGGTGGAAATAATAACTGCAAGCTGCTCTCTGGACAGACAGCAAGAAAGGGCTACTGATCACACCGATTAAAATTAACAAACCCTTAGGGTGGGTTGTAGTTAGTATAAATTTAAACTAGATAAGCACTTTCAAACTGACTTCTGCATCTAGGGCTAGTGTCATGTAGAAAAATGAAGTGAATATAGGTCAGCTCATTTCAAATATATCTAATTTTGATTTAACTGTTAACAAAATATTTTGGAGGTCACATTGATTTCTCCCTTTTAGAAAATAACATTTAAAGGGCATATTGCTGTATAAAATGTTTCCTAAAAATATCAGGATTCAAGGGCATCTTTGAGCTGGGTCAGAAGCTTATGATTCAGTCACACTTTACTGAAAAGTTGCAAAAAACAAGGTCAGAATGGAAGAATGTGTTTTATCCGGGGTCAAATGGAACCCTATCAATCCATTCTGAGTTTTAATGGCAGTTTAAATTACCACATAAAAGCCATTAATGCAGATGGACCTCTTGGAAACAGAAAACTTCTAAAAAACCTAAAATGCATTGAATGATGTGAGAATTCTTCCCAAAAAGGTTTCCATTTGAGGTTACCAGCAATTACGTAGAAATAGTTCAAGTATGGACTTTTTTGGATATCGTTTTACTTTATATTTCTAATAAATATTAAACTAGTTTATACATAGTCCAGGTATCTAGTCAGTCCTTAGAAATAAAATTTGAGATCTTTTAGAGAATACTGAAAATGAACACAGGTGATTAAGTCCAAACTGGGAGTGAATATTTTTTTTGGCTGTCACAAAATGAAGCTTGATTATCCATTTGTGTGTCATTGAGGTCAACGTCTGTTTTAGTCTGTTTTTTTTTTTTTTTTTTTTCCTTTTCTTTTTTTCACTTAACTTCAAATCTGGTGAATAAGAATGCAGGTGGATTTGTTTTACTCAGCGGTGATGGTTCATTTTCATAATCATCAGCAACATTTACTGAAGATCAACTCAGTATTTGTTTTCTCTTGATTTCCAGTGAGGATTTTATTATGTAGAAAAGGAGCATGTTTCTTTCTCTGAAACAGAAAGCTGTCTAGTAAATTGAACTGTAGTGACACAAGATGCTAACACAGCTCTAGAAATGGAAGGCATTATCATAAGGAAGGAAGCTGAGATCTAAGTGGGCAAATAACTTAATCATTTTTAAGCTTCATGTTTCCTTAACCATCAAATAAGGAGGTTGAATTAGATGATTTCTAAAGTTCCTGCCAGCTCTGACATTTCATTTTCTTTGATCAATGAATTTTCTTTCTAAACCAAAATAGCACACTCGGTGTCATCCATGTGTACAGCTTTTAGTAGCACAGAAATTTTAGGGTCAGACTCTACTAGTTCAGAAATTTTAGGGTCTCCTCTAAGTCAGAGATTCTCAAGCTCAGCACTATTGACATTTGGGACCAGATAATTATAGGATCTGTCCTGTCTACAGTGGGGTCTTTAGCAGCATCTCTGTTCTCTGGCAACTAGATACCAGTAGCAATCTCCCCTCTCTCACCCTGCTCTTCCCACACTTCAGTAGTAATCAGGGAAATACAAGTTAAAACAATGAGGTAATATTGCACACACAACAGATTTGGTTAAAAATAAAAATGCTAGATATTATCAGGTGTTGGCAAGAATATCAAGCATTGAACAATAGGAGTTCTGATTAAAAAGGTAGTGGAAATGTAAGTCAATTACACTGAAATCAGTTTGATGGTATCTACTAAAGATATTGAAACCCTTTGATGAGCAGTTTTACTTATTTTACACACTACTAAAATGAGTGCTTAGTTTCACCAGAATGTGTGTGGTCAAGAATGTTCATAGCATTTTTTTTTTTTTTTCTGTAATAGCTCCAAACTGGAAATGTTTTGTATTATGGTGGAATGGTTAAATAAAAAATGTATACATTTAGAGTACCATATAGCTACGAAACCGCGTTAGCTATAGATACACAAAACTAATAAGGATGGTCAATAAGAATAGGTTTGAACAAAATAACTCAGATATAAAAGAACACATGTTGGGTCCCCCAATAATGGGTCCATGGTCAAAGGAGCGAGACTGATACAAAGCGAAGGTCAAGCAAAGCTTCATTTCACGCCAAGCATCAAGAATCAAACCGACCGTCAAACAGACAGGTCGGGGCCGCCCCTTACAGAGAGGGCAACCATTCCCTGCCTCACAGACTAACTTTTATAGAGCAAAGGCCATGTGGTTGGGCCTGGCCACACACAGGTGGCCAATGAGATTGTAACACACAGAGAAAGCTGCACAGTCATGCTAGGTCACACACGGGTGGCCGATTCAATTACAATTCATCCCGTAGTACCTCTTTGAACTACCCTATCACCTTGGTCAGAATTGGCGCCCAAAGTGCACCCAAAAGGTGGGGCCCTCACTCCTTGGTAGCTAGGGAGACAGTATGTGAGCTTTACTGATTGGATGTCTCCACCTGACCTGACCCACCCTTGTATTTGGACTTTGTTACCTGGGACTGGTTTCCCGGACTTGCTTTTAACTAAGTTCCCCTGGGGGAACTTACTCAAAAGTAAGTTCCCCTGGGGGCAGGGTCAGTTTAAGTTTTACTGCATAAACAACAAAATGGCTGTTCAACTGGGATGGGGCTGCTCTGGCTGAATAGGCCCTTACACACATACTTCATGATCCCATTCATATAAAGTCCAAAACAGAGGAAAACCATATAGCTTGAGGATATACCATAAGAATAAAACTATAAGGTTAGGTTACCTTTGGGAGGGAAGAGGTGTTGTTGTCTGGAAGGAGTGTTGGAGGATTGGCAATATATTTTTCTCTTTTGCTCTAGTGTTGGCTATATGTGTATTCATATTATAATAACTCATTTGGTCATATATTTATATTTTGGCTTTTTTCTTAGTGTGTATTATGTTTAAAAAATAAAAATAAACAAATTATCTTATTTGTACTAATACAGTGGAACTGACATGTTGATAAATCATTACTTCTGAAAAAAATTTAAGTCTTCACTAAAAGGAAACACTTGCAATAAAGAGTTCAGCTGGTAGGCTCACCAGAATTTCAAAAATTTTAAGGAGTGTGTTCTATGGAGATTTTAAGGAAAGATGAGTTCACCATTAAAACAAAAGGATTAAGAGTGCATCATAATAAATTAAAATTTTAAGACCTTTTAAAAGAAATCCAGAGCCTTCATATTCTACTCTAAGTGTCCTTGAGATATTTCTTGTTCTTTCACATTATTTTTGGAGTTGCCTTTTTTGACAAATACCAAAAATGAAGTAATAAGGCCAGTTATAAGTATTTTCCATTAGCTGGGCCACTAACTTCTCTAGTTATCATTTTATCACCACTATCTATCTCATTCTCTAACCAACCCATACTTTTTCAAAAAAGCATCATTCCTTTTTAAGGCTTTCCTCCTTCTAAATTTCCTGACTTCCAGCCACTAGTTGTAACCTTTCTCATTTCTATTAGTCAAACCTAAAGTCAAAGCCTTTACCTATACTTATTTTCTGTGTTCTTTGCTGTTCAAATGGAAAAAATGAATCTGTTCAGAGGAAATCCAAATCTTTTTGTTTCTCATGATTCCATTGACTTCTTTTTAAAGACTGTGCTCTTTCTTAATTTCCAGTATTTTTCTCCAGAATCAATAGTCTCTATCTCTCTACTCTTTCTTTTTTAACAGCCTATAATACATACCAGTATTTCCCATATTAAGAGAAATCATTAATTTGCTCTATGTTTCCTTTCAGTCACAAGCCTTTTTTTCTGCATCCTTTCCCAGCAAAATTGTTCTAATATATTATTTACACTGTTATGTCTCTACTGCTTCTGTTCTCATTTATTATTACTCCATCCCTTCTTAGTTTTCATCTCTATTTTTCTCAATCTACTTCTGTCAGGGAAAACCAAACATTCCTATTTTCCAAATATAATGGATACCTTCACACCCTTACTCCTAACTAAAGTTCATCTAAAAACATTCAAAGTTGACCATTCCTCCCTGAAACACAGTCTTCACTTGCCTTCTTTATCTTTTATATATATATTTACATTCCTTTTCTTGTAATTTTGTTCTTTGCCATAGCTTTAAAATTCATCTATATACTGATGTCTTCCAATTCTATATTTTCATCTAGTTTATCTCCCAGTGGTCATATTTTTATTTCCATAGGCCTACTTGATATCACCACTTATGCATCAAGCTGGAACCATTCAGATTCAGTATGATCAAAATGGGGTTCTCTATTTCTTCCTATGTATGCCTCTACTTCCCTTAATCTTCATTTCAGAAGTGGCTTCACTACCATCAATTCTTAAATTAAAAATCTAGATAATTCCTCTGCCTATCTCATCTACCTACCCACATTTGAAATGTCAACAAGCCTTTAAATTTAGCTGCCAAAATATCTCACTTCTGTCTACTTCTCTCCACCTCTTCCACTATACTTCCAAACTGCCATCATCTCTTGTCTAAATTTCTTCCCTAGCCTCCTACTTATCTTCCTTATTTTTTAAATTATTTTTCAATCTATTTAGATAGAAAAAAGTCAGTTTATAAATTTAATTTTTAATTAAGTTATGTAACTCCCTACTTAAAACCTCAGTGGTTGCCAATTATTCTTTCAATAAAATTCAAATCCCTTACCAGACTACATGAACCAGCATAACCTAAATCCGGTTTCCCTCTTCAGCTTTATGTGTTGTTACTTGTTGTGCTTCAAGAGTGGTGACAATCTTCTGTCACCTCCATGAGCATTCCAAGTCTTTTAGTATTCAGAGCCTTTGCACTGGCTCTTTTGCTCAGAAGCTCTTCTACCAACTCTTGCCGATTGGCTTATTTTCAGTCTTCCAACTGTAACTCTTTAAAGCTGCTTTTCAGAACTGTCCGGACCTTCCAGTTTCTTCTAAAATGACACACAGTTCATTCCCTTTAGAGAAATGATCACACACTTTAATTATCTTGTATGATCATTTATTAGTTCAATATAAATTTTCCACACTAGGCATGTAAGCTCCAAGAAACAAGAGCCTTGTCTGTCACTGTACCAATATCTAGGGAAGTACCATACACTTAGAAGATTATCAGTCTTCTATCTACCTGCTGCATCTGTGATAGCCTGGCTGAGGGAAGTAATTACCTAAATACCTGATTAAGGAATGAGTAAAAGAAACATCCAGTTTCTGGAAGCATGAGATGCTTCAGTTTTTAAAAATTGCTGCTGGATACAATGGAATATGCAGTATTTCCCAAGAAGACAATAATCTAGGAAATCCTGATCTGAGTTACACGTTTTTGCTCAAACTTTATATTCCTTTGAGTACAGAGAGTTTTGAGTGAAATGTAGAGGAAGATGAAATATTTGGCTTTGAAGATGTTATTAGAAGCAATTAAAGGAGAGGATGTGGTGTAGGGATTTTTTTCCTGAAGGAAAATTAGATTGTTTTATATTTCTTGAAATATTTTGATCAACAGTGATTTAAACTAAATGTTGATGACCTTGTTCCTCAGTTCAGTCCTTTCATTTCTTACTCATCTAAAACGGGATCAGATTTCAAAAGTAAGTAAGGCTCTTAGAGCATTCTGTGAACCAAATTGCCTTAGAAAAATTTTTTTTTTATTATTTTGGTCTCAGATCTGTTCCTGGATATTCAGGAAGTGAAAAGGAGAAACAAGAACAATAACAACAAACCCTGCAACCTGCTTGTTTTAAATAACTCTGTGAGTTAATAGTGTAAAGCCTCCCTACTATTTTGTACATAAAAATGATTTTATTTTATTTTATTTATTTTTTAAACAATAAACCGTACTTCTTTTTTCTTTATTATTTGAGAGAGAGAATGAGATAGTGAGAGCATGTGAGGAGAGAGGTCAGGAGGAGAAGTGGGCTCCCTGTCAAGCAGGGAACGGATGTGGGACTAGATCCCAGTACTCCAGGATCATGACCCAAGCTGAAGGCAGAGGCTTAACAACTGAGCCACCCAGGTGCCCCATAAAAATGATTTCAGATATGCAGAGAGGAAATTCCAGAGCTTTCTGACTTTATATAGCAAACACATACAATAAATTAAAAAATAGCTTTTAGGGTTTTTCACAATCAAGGAAATCATCAGTTACAAAATTTGTAGTTCTTTTGATTTTCTATGTTTTTGAAAAAAATTCTGCCTTTTATCTCTCCAAATATAGTAGATTTGTGATACTTTTCTAAAAGGTCATCAGTTTTATAGATTCATTTATGGACTTATGAATTTTAAAGATAAATCCAAGGAAGAGACTCTATTTATTTTACAAATGCAGAAACTAAGACACAGAAAAGTTAATTAACTTACTTGTGGTCACAGAGTTGTGACAGACCAGTCTCACTTCGGAATGTCTCTTACCTTCTGTGCTGCAACACTATTTATTTGTTCCCCATTTTCTCTTCTGAGAAATTTGGTGTCATAATCAAAGAAGATTTAGAGAGATGTTTTATATAATGAAATTTTTCAAATTTCTCATTTTGAAGTTTTTCTATTAAATCACATGAATTAGTGGATACGGTATGGGATTTGGATTCTGATTGTTTTCTTCAATATGAAATGAGAATAATAATAGTGCCACTTGTACAGAATAGGACCTTGTAGGTGTTCAAAGTGCAAGATCTCTTCCATCACCTTCAATCAGGGATATGAATTGTCTTAGGTCTGATTCCCTAGCAAGAAAGCCCGAGATGAGATTCAAGTGCAAGTGATTGAAGATGTCCTTCAGGAGAAAGCAACTGAAGTAAGCAAAGTAAGATTAGGGAAGCTTCGAAGCAAGCATGTGAATTTAACCTTAGCCTGATTGCAGGGGAGCTCTGGAGCACCAGCTGCACCTGAGAATTACTCCAGGAGGCAAAGGGAGCAGCCATTTTTAGAGCCTTGTCTGTCGCACCAGTCCTGGCCCCCAGCTACAAGTGCATGACAGGGATGAGGAGCAACATGATTTTCCTGTAGGGCAAGGTGGCTCCTGCTCAGCTAATAGGAATTCTCTGGAGAAGCAGCAGCTGTGTACCATTGAAGAGAAAAATTACCCAGAGCAGGCCCAGGCCAGGAGGCCCCAGAAGATGGAAAGTTACTAAGGATAAGCTAGAGATAACTAGAAGCCCTCCTGGGAGCAAGATATAGCCAGCCATTTCTGCATCTGTGAACAGGTTTCCCACCACAGGCTCCTTGCACTACTGTTCCCGCCTAAAGCAGACCCCCACCCCCCACCCCGCTCCTCCACTTTAAACCCACCTATCAGCAGTCAGCATAGCCTTTGGAACGTGACTGCTTGGAGTCTCCTATGAAAACACTGTAACCGCCGTGCAAGGCCCCGAACCTGGAGCACAAACTCACCTGGGTCCGCGGGGATAAAATAAACCTGAGTTCTCCTACCTCTCTGAGCATCACTCAGTCTCGCAGGATGGGGGATGCCTGCTTTGGTTCCATTAAGGGGACTTGTGTGGGACCTCTAAGAGTATCAACTATATGAAGGGTGTCTAGAATTTGATATCTCAATTCCTGTGTGTCACAGGACCTTTTAAATCGTGGCTAATGTATTTGAAGAGTTTAAATTAACCACTGCCTGTGCATTTGTTCATTAGCATAGTGGCATTGCTAAGGTTTTCACAGGTTAATGCGAAAGTAAATGAGATTTTCTAAAATACTCCTAGACTTGGAGCTTTGAGTTCTAACCTTTAGTTTTTGCAGTTAATGAATTATTAAATAATTAGTAACAGTCTTCTCCCATGTAACAATGACACTGTTGCTGGTACTATCATCAGCATAACATGCTTTAGAAATAACATGAATTATACTGTAATTACTAATATAAAACATGAATGCCTATAATAGCTTGCTAACTGCAGAATTGTGGGGGGTTGTCCTATTAACAAGAGCAGTAGCTTAAATTGCCTTCATTTTTTCTATTGCAGTTTACTCTTCAACAGTCCAAAAGCTATAAGAAAATTCAGAGTAGGTGTAATTTTGGGAGTGAGTCAAATTTTAATAAAATCATATCTTCCTTAGACATCTTTCCAGTTAATTATTTATCTTTAAACTTAGGCGGATATGTCCCATGATAGAATAATCAACTCTGTGGTCCTTCTTTTACTCCTTGAGTTCCTGACTCCTTACTCACTTCCCATGGTTCTTGCATGTTTTGTCTTCTGTCATTCTTCAATTTAGCTTCACCAAAAAGGTTTTCAAGAATTCAACAAGTATATTCTCCCTCCTTCCTAGCATGTATCTCATCACTGCCTTTTTTTGTTGTTTGTTTATTTGTTTTTTGGTAAACAAGGGTGATTTATTAGCAATACAGCTGTTCAGATACACATATACTATGCTAGTTATAAGTAACAAAATACTGGTATTTTTATTGGTATAAAGCTGTGTTTCAGTATTTAAAAATCTGAAAACTGAATCACTTATATCTTGAGAGATATCCAGAGAATCATAAGCTACATTCAATTTTTGTTGGTTTTGTTTAAATTTAAATTCAACTAATTAACATATAGTGTATTATTATAGTTTCAGAGGTAGAGTTCAGTGATTCATCAGTCTTACGTAGTACCTAGTGCTCATTATAGCACATGCTCTCCTTAATATCCATCATCGATGGATTACCCCCATTACCCCCATCCCTCTACCCCACTCCTCTCCAGCAACTCTCAGTTTGTTTCCTATGATTAAAGATCTCTTACGGTTTGTCTCCCTCTCTGATTTCATTTTCTTTTATTTTTCCCTCCCTTCCCCTATGCTCCTCAGTTTTGTTTCTTAAATTCCACATATCAGTGAGATTATATGATAATTATCTTTCTCTGATTGACTTATTTTACTTAGCATAATGCCCTCTAGTTACATCTACATCCTTGAAATGGCAAGATTTCATTTTTTTTGATGGGTGAATAGTATTCCATTATGTATAAATTCCGCATCTTCTTTATCCATTCATCTGTTGATGGATGTCTGGGGCCTTTCCATAGTTTGGCCATTGTGGACATTGCTGTTATAAACATGGGGGTGCAGGAGACCCTTCAAATCACTACATTTGTATCTTTAGGGTGGATATCCAGTAGTGCAATTGCTAGGTCATAGGGTAGCTCTATTTTCAACTTTTAAGGACCCTCCATACTGTTTTCCAGAGTGGCTGCACCAGCTTGCGTTCCCACCAACAATGTAGGAGGGTTCCCCTTTCTCTGCATCCTCCCCAATATTTGTAGTTGCCTGACTTGTTAATTGTAGCCATTCTGACTTGTGTGACATGGTATCTCATTGTGGTTTTGATTTGTATTTCCCTGAAGCCTAGTGTTGTTGAACATTTTTTCGTGTGTCTGTTGGTAATTTGATGAAGTCCTAATAATTCATTTTTGCTCTTGTTTTCCTTGCCTTTGAAGATGCGTCTAGCAAGAAGTTGCTGCAGTTGAAGTCGTAGAGGTTACTGCCTGTGTTCTGGTCTAGGATTTTGATGGATTCCTGCCTCACATTTAGGTTTTTCAGACATTTTGAGTTTATTTTAGTGTATAGTGTAAGAAAATGGTCCAGTTTCATTCTTCTGCATGTGGCTGTACAATTTTCTTAACACCATTTATTGAATAGACTGGGTTTTTTCCATTGGACATTCTTTCCTGCTCTGTCATAGATTAGTTGACCATAGAGTTGAGAGTCTATTTCTGGATTTGCTCTTCTGTTCCATTGATCTATGCATCTGTTTTTGTGCCAGTACCATACTGTCTTGATGGTTATAACTTTGTAATAGAGCTTGAAGTGCATAATTTTGGTGCCACCAGCTTTGATTTTCTTTTTCAACATTACTTTGGCTATTCAGGGTCTTTCTGGTTCCATACAAATTTTAGGATTATTTGTTCTAGCTCTGTCAAGAAAGTCGATGGTATTTTAATAGGGATTGCTTTGAATGTATAGATTGTTGTAGGTAGCACAGACATTTTCACAATATATGCTTTTCCAATCCATGAGCCTGGAACGTTTTTCCATTTCTTTGTGTCTTCCTCAATTTCTTTCATGAGCACTTTAGTTTTCTGAGTAAAGATTCTTTGCCTCTTTGATTAGGTTTATTGCCAGGTATCTTATGGTTTTGAGTGGAATTGTAAATGGGATGAATTCCTTAATTTCTCTTTCTTCTGCCTCATTGTTAGTATCTGGAAATCCAACTGATTCCTGTGCATTGATTTTATATCCTGCCAATTTGCTGAATTCTTGTATGAATTCTGGCAATTCTGAAGTGGACTCTTGGGCTTTTTATATAGAGCATCATGTCATGTGCAAAGAGTGAGGGTTTGACTTCTTTGCCATTCAGATGCCTTTTATTTCTTTTTGTTGTCTGATTGCTGAGTCTAGGACTTCTAGTACTATGTTGAGCAGCAGTCATGATAGTGGACATCCCCTGCCATGTTCCTGACCTTAGGGGAAAAACTCTCAACTTTTCCCCATTGAGAATGATATCCACTGTGGGTTTTTCATAGATGGCTTTTATGATATTGAGGAATGTAGCCTCTATTCCTACACTGTAAAAAGTTTTAATCAGAAAGAATGCTATACTTTGTTGTATACTTTTCTACATCTATTGGGATCATAAGGTTCTTGTCCTTTCATTTATTTATGTAGTGTATCACACTGATTGATTTGTGGATGTTGAACCAACCTTGCAGCCCAGGAATAAATCCCACTTGGTCGTGGTGGGATTTAATGTACTGTTGGATCTTATTGGCTAGTATTTTGGTGAGAATTTTTGCATCCATATTTACCAGGGATATTGGTCTGTAATTGTCCATTTTGGTGGGATCTTTTTCTGGTTTTGGGATCAAGGTAATGCTGATCTAATAGAAAGGGTTTGGAAGTTTTCTCCTTTAAATATTTGGTAGATTTCCATTGGGAAGCCATCTGACCCTGGACTCTTGTTTGTTGGGAGATTTTTGATTACTCCTTCAATTTCCTTGATGGTTAGGGTTCTGTTCAAATTTTCTATTTCTTTCTTTCTTTTTTCTTTTTTTTTTTTCTTTTTCTAAGATTTTATTTATTTATTTGACAGAGAGAAAGAAGGAGAGCACAGGCAGGGGGAGCAGCAGACGGAGAGGTAGAAACAGGCTCCTCACTGAGGGGGGGAGCTTGATGTGGGGCTTGATTCCAGGACCATAGGATCATGACTAGAGCCAAAGACAGTTGCTTACCTAACAAAGCCACCCAGGACACCCCTCAAATTTTCTATTTCTTCCTATTTCAGTTTTGGTAGTTTATATGTTTCCAGGAATGCATGCATTTTTTTCCAGATTGCCTAATTTGTTGGCATATATTTGCTCATAATATGTTCTTCTAATTGTTTATATTTCCTTAGCGTTGGTTGTGATCTCTCTTCTTTCCTTCATGATTTTGTTTATCTGGGTCTTTTCTTTTTTTCTTTTTGATAAGTCTGGCCAGGGGTATGTTGATCTTATTAATTCTTTCCAGGAGCCAGCTCCTAGTTTCTTGTAGAAAGTTGTTACTTTTCTATTTGTGGAATTGCATCAATTCTTTTCTTAGATCTCTGGTTATGTTCACAGGTGTTTAGAATGATTTGATAGCTTTCTAGCTGAATTCCTTGCCGCTGACAAAACTAAGGTCTCCTACTGCTTCACCATCTTGGGAAGTTCCTAAATTCAATTCAATTTTTGAATGGAAAAAATTACCTTTCTTTGAAAAATGTTTGGAAAACATCCCTCCCAGGTATCTCACTGTTCTTTGAAGCTCCATTTCTCATTATTATTGTATTTTTATTTTACATCATATGTAATAGTACCATTTCTGTCAAAACAAGATGGGAGAAACATTCTGAAACAACAGAATAAAGACCTCCAAAATTTTTCTTCTTTATAAAATGTAGGAAAAATAAAACTATATCTATTTGCAAAAGACATCATCTTGTACATAAAAATCCTAAGGAATCCACTAAACAACTATTGGAAACTATAAACAAATTTAACAAGTTTGCAGGATCAAAATTGATATACAGAAATTAACTATATTCTTATACCTTTGTAATTACCTATGCAAAAATGAAGTTAAGAAAATAATTCTATTTGTAATAGCATCAAAGAGAATAAAATACTTTGGAATAAATTTAACAAAGGAAGTACAAAATTATGAAACTATAAAATATTGTTTGAAATTGGAGAAGACCTACATAAATGGAAAGACATACTGTGTTCATGGATTAAAAGATTTAATATTAAGATGACAGTATTTCTCAAAGTGATCTATAGATTCAATACAGTCCCTATCAGAACCTCATTGTCTTATTTGAAGAAATTGACAAGTTGGTCCTAAAGTTCATCCAGACTTTATAACTGAAAAATAGCCAAAATAACCTTGAAAAAGAATAAATTTGCAAGACTCACTCTTCATGATTTAAAAACTTACTACAAAGCTACCAAAAGCAAGGATAGTGTAGTATTGGCATAAGGATAGACATAAAAATCCAATTAATAGAATTCAGAGTCCAGAAATAAACCCATGTATGCATAGTCAACTAATTCTGACAAAGATTCAAGGACCATTCAGTGGGCAAAAATAGTGTTTTCAACAGCTTGGCACACATTTGCAAAAAAATAAAATTGTACCCTTACCATATGTGTGTGTGTGTGTGTATATACACACATATATGCATATATTAACTTAAATTGGATAAATTAACTTAAAATGGATAAAATACCGTTGTGTATTTTTCTCATTCTATTGATAAACCAGTACTGTGGCTGGAGCATTCCTATGGTTCTTATTATGATTGCAAGATGTCCTCAGTTTCCATCAAGAAACTTTGAAAAAGACAAGATTTGCTACTTATAGGTTCTGGAAATTATATCTAGGGCCACCCTGTGAGATGAAGTGTAGAGACAGAGCGAGAGAGTGCAGGCAAGGGGTTCTGCTGTCACTGGGGTGGAAGTGGGGTCCTAGTGTTTCATGAGTTCCCTCTTTGTTGGTGAATTTAAAATCTAAGAGTGGGAATTTAAAGTGTGGTGAAAGAAAAAACAAGAAGCCCAAATGGTCAGTTATTGAAATTAAGCAAGATCACTAAAACAAAAGAGTCCAGGGTCAGGGGTGTAGGCCTGATTCTTTATTTATCTTTATCTGGTCCTGTGGCTGGCACTGTTTTTATTCCAGATAGCCATCTTTGAAGTTGACGCCTCTTTGAAGTAAATGCCTCAGTAATCAAAGCTTAAATCAGTCGCTTGCATTACAAAAATTAAAGCCGACTGTCAGGGCTTACACTACAAACACTGCGATTGAAGATCTAAAACTATAAAACTCTTAGAGAAGACAATATCTTGGTAAATCTTTATGACCTTGGATTTGGCACAGAATTCTTAAATGTGACAACAGCACAAGTAAGAAAAGGAAATAATAGATAAATTGGACCTTAACATTTTTAAAATCTTGTGCATCACTGATACCATCAATAAACTAAAAAGCAACCAGAATAGGAGAAAATATTTGCAAACGGTTTATCTGAGAAGGGTTTTTTAACTATAATATTTAGATAACTCTTAAAACTCAACAATAGAATGATAATTTAATAAAAATAGGCAAATGATTTGAGTAGGTGTTTCTCCAAAAATATATGCAAATATCCAAAAAGCACATGAAAAGATGCTCAACATCATCAGTCTTTAGGAAATACTAGTGAAAACCACAAAGAGATAGTATTCATCCTCAGTAGGATGTCTAAAAAGACAGACAATAACAAGTGTTGCTGAGGATTTGGAGAAATAGCATTGCTGGTGCAAATGTAAAATGATGCAACCACTTTGGAAAATTGGCAGTTCCTCAAAATGTTAAACATGGAATTACCGTATGTCCCAGGATTTTCACTTCTAGGTACATACTCAAGAGAAAGGAAAAAGCATTTTTATGCAAAAACTTGACCACAAATTTCCCAACAGCTTTATTTGTAACAACCAAGAAGTGCAAGCATCATAAATAGCTATGAGCTGATTAATAGGTAATAAAATTGGTGTATCCACATAATGTGAGATTATTCAGTAATAAAACAGAATAGAGTACTTATTGGTACATGCCACAACATAGATGAGCCTTAAAAACATTATGCTAGGTGAATGAAGCCATTTGTAAAAAACTACTTATTTTATGATTCCATTTATATGAAGGGTTGAGAACAGCAAATTTACTGACACAAAACAGATTAGTGACTGCTAGGCACTGGGGAGAGGAGAGAATGGGAAATGATTGCTAATGGGTAAGGAGTTTCTTTTGGGGATAATGAAAATTCTCTTAAATTAACTAGGGGCAATGATTGTACAACCATGGAAATACGCTAAAAACCATTGGGTCATGCATTTTCAAGGAGTGACTTTTATTTTATGAGAATTATATTTCAATAAAGTTGGTATTTTAACAATCAGTTTGGGCCCTAATCAACATCTGTGAGTTGTGGATGATGAAAACAGTTATCTTGAAAAAGAGTGGGGAAGTCATGAAGGCTATGCTCCTTCCCTCTCAGGGATACGTTCCTATAGTTCCCACATCACACCACAACCTTTCTCCTCCCTGATAAAAAGTGTCTGACAACAAAGAGTAGAGGATGCTTGTGTTAGAGTGTTTTAAGTTATGTTGCAGCAGGAATCAACCCGAAAATCTCAGTGGCTTAAAACAAAGTCAAACCAAGCCATCCACCCAGTTTTATAAATAACGTTTTATTAAAACACAGCCACGCCCATTTATTCACATATTGTTTACAGTTGCTTTCACGTTAGAATGGAAAGAATGAGTTGTTGAGATAGATTGTTTGGTTCACAAAGCTGAAAATATTTACAATTTTACTCTTTACAGATAAAGCTTGCTGATCTCTGTTCTAAAACAAAAGACTTTTATTTCTTGCTAACACAGAGTCCTTGTATGTCTGAATGACTCTCTGGGGCAGCTGTACTCCATAAGATGGCTCAGTGCTGCACCTCAAAATCAATATGCACTTCCATATTTGTCAAGACAGGAGAAGAACAAGAATGGATGATTGCACTCTGCTGTTAAATGTTTCTGCTCAAGTGTGACACATGTCAGATCCACGTACGTTTCATTGGCCAAAACCAGTCATGTGCCAATGCCTAACATCAAGGTTGCGGGGAAGGGCAGTTCTAATGATTATTCTGGTAGTCACTGATAATTTTGTTCATTTTTTTACCTTAAGCAATTCATCTGAGTGTTTTCACGTATGTGATATCAAAATGATTCAATCTTACACAGGCTCCTTTAGTTTTTGTTATCTTCATGACTTGTCAGGCTTTTATAATAATTTTTCCGAGATTGTGACTTCTATGTTCTCTAAGAACTGATATAGAATTCTAATATAAAAGCTGATCATAGGGGTGCCTGGGTTGCTCAGTCGTTGAGTGTCTGCCTTTGGCTCAGGTCATGATCCCAGGGTCCTGGGATTGAGCCCCATATCAGGCTCCCTGCTTGGCGGGGAGCCTGCTTCTCCCTCACCCATTCCCCCTGCTTGTGTTCCTTCCCTCACGGTGTCTCTCTCTGTCAAATAAATAAAATCTTAAAAAAAAAAAAAAGCTGATCATATACAGATTCTACATAAGATAAAATATCTTATGCATGTGTATCTGGTTATATTAAGAAAACACATATGCAGGAAACTTACATTAGAAAATGACTGGCATTTTAAGGAAGAGTTATTTACTTTACAAAATAATACACTGTTGACTCATCATTTTAATTGTTTGATTGTTTACTGCATTTGAAATTATTGCATTACCAGTTATTTGATTTAGAGGTGATTTTCAGGAGCTAAGTTATTGTAAAAAGCAAATTGCATTTTTCCCAAGTGACATGGAAGCTCAGCTTTCATTTTGGTATTTTTGAAGTATGAACAAATCCCTTTGAAAAAATATTCAAGAGAAAATTTACAATGAGAAAGAGATGGGAAGGATTGTTTTCCTACCATTCTCAAAGTTAGTATTCTGTAACTACAAAATCAGACTCTGGGACCAAATAATTTATAGAACTTGCATTTATTTATTGTAGAATAAATGCTAGTAGAGGCATGTCATGGATGTACCAAATTATTTAAGCTCCTCTTCACTCATATTTCCTGTTGTCAGTCATTGCCTCTACCCAATCTAAAATTCATTTGAAATAAATTTGAGAATGGTATTACTCTTTTGAGCTTATTAGCTCCATTAAAAGGTTTAGAAATTTAGAAAATATGTTTGGTTTTATGTTTGTGTTTTCCCCAGGCTTTATGAAACTACAAAGAGTGACTTCTTTCTCTAATATTTAATCTGGAAGCCATTCAAACATAAACAAACCAGAATTAATACACTGGAAAATATTTAAATTTCTTTAAAATTTGCCTGTGAAATATCCCTGGTGGTACTGCATGTCAATACCCAGAAAGATCTATTATAAATGCTGTATATGTAGTTAAAATGATCAATAATGACAATGTTGCTCTGATAAGGTATAAGGTAAAACAAAGCTCATTCACACCTATTCAATGAATAGAATAAACAAGAAGTTGCATCTTCAGAAATCACAAAATCCATGACTTAGGATAATACCTCCTTTTGTTCTTTCTTTTTGCTCACTTTTCTATTTCTTTTGTTTTGTTCTCAGCCTATAACAATGGTAGTCTTTCCAAACTCTGTTTCAGTGTGTTCTCACTTCTGGCATAAATCCATTTCATGGTTTCACGTATATTACTCTTATGCAAATATAAAACTCTACCTTTCTAGTTCTTTATTTGTGAAGAAATTACTATAAGAACACTTCTCCTTGCCCCCAGATTATTCTTGTTTACATCTTCTCTCATTTGATTAAGTTTTTGATCATTTATCGCTTCCTGGACACTGTACTAGCAATCTGCCTTCTAGACCAAGCAGCTTCCTGAGCCTCAATTCAGTGACTCCTCCCCCCCCACAGCCCTCATTACAGGAATGCCCATTCTCTATGTTGCTGTTTCAGATGACTAGAGTAATCATTTAGTTAGGAGATAGCAGCCAGACCACTGTCATTATAAGGTAAGTGGTGGGAAGTGACATTCTTGCAGATGTTAGGAGTGTATACTACTAGAATTTGAAGTTGTAATTTGAATTGTGTGCCTGCTCTCTCTCTCATTTTCTCTCTCTCTTTCACACACACACACACACACACATACACACGCACAAATTCACATGCACTCACAATTATTTGGTTCAGTGATATTAGTGTATTACAGTGTGATGTGTAATATTTAAGAGTGTAAATTTTGGGGTCTAGTATTTTGTGTTCATTCCAACAAAACCCCTCATGAGCTTTATGGTAACGAACACTGAAAACTGCTGCATGGGTTGGTTACCTTATCTATAGAATCATAGTTTAACAGTAGCCACTTCATGGAGTTATTATGAAAATTAAAGGAGACAATATGACAAAGATGGTTAGTGGAGTGATTGTGTCCTCATAAGCACCAGAAATCAAATGTAGTGAGCTAGAGATGCTTTGTAGACTACTTTAAAATCATAAAATATCTGAAGTGATTTTTATTGAAAGTGTATCATGAATTTTAATCGATATATAAGCATCTTCTCAGAAAACATTTTTTTTTTTAAATAATTGGAAGTTGTTTAGCTATCTGGAACTCAGAAATTTCATAATCCTCTAGCCAGCCATGTTTCCCATAGCCTCCATCCTGAAAGCATAAGAAGTTTAAGTTTTCCAATTTTTTTTTTTCCTAATAAGTTTTTGGGAATTTCCAAGCAAAGGTGGTGGTTACATGTCTTCTACCCTACTCTCTTTATCTTAAATATCTACCTTCACTTTCTGTAAGTCACCTCTTATCATCATGTTGTAAATTTCTCAAGGTTGCTGCTGTTCTATTATACTGCCATCCCTTCTCCTCAGTGGACAGCAGCCACTCTCTTCACTCTTCCAATGCAGAACTAATGAACTTTACTGGAAACTTGGGTTTAAATGAAGGAAAGAGGAAACTTTAAATTCCATCACTGCTCATATGGTCCTTAGGTTATACCTCTCAAAAGAGGTGCCTGCCTTCTACTGGCCAGCCCTTTCTGTGGCCCTCAGGGTTGTCTTCATGGTATAGGGGTCAACCAGTCTCTGTTCAAAAAGAGTGCTTCTGACCACACTCCCCTGTCTAGGGTCCAAATTAAATGTGTCCTTGCCTAGAGAGAAGAGAAGACTTTCTCTACTCTGGTTCAAAGCTAGACTTCTTGACTGACCCAGGATGATTGACAAGGAAAACATCCAGTCTGAAAACCTCACATGCTGGAGAATGGTGCCTTTGATATCTTTTTCAACAGTAAGCTTTTAATTATTTCATATTTGTTATTATTTTATTTGCCTACTTGTTAGGTGAATTTTCAAACGATTTTAAAGGTAAAGTGGTATATACCACTTAATCAGTGATGGAAACTGCTAGTAACCTTTAAATCAAATCCATTTTTTTCTTAAGCTAAAATAATTAAGCTTTACTGGGTCCCCCCAACTTCTAAGTATAATATGTAACCTTTATTTTTTACTTCTACTTAGTGGAAGTACAACCATGACCACAATTTAAATGTCCTTTAAAAAAATTCTTCCCCTTTAAGCACTCAAATTCGCATGTGTTTCTTTGACTACAACCTCCCATCTTTCTATCACTTCCATCGTCTCAAATCCACTGAATCTATTTACTGCTTTTATCATGGCCTCAATCTTTTCAATTCTCTTAGCCAATCATTTAATTTCAGATTATCTCCTTAACCCCTTGAATCTGGTACCTCTTTTTCCAGTCAACAGAAAATGTTCTCCAGAATATCTGCAATTCCTTCCTAACAGGCTTCATTTAGTTCTGAAACAGTGTGCCCTGCACTGTATTATTGGGTTCAATTGTTCTGGTTGTGTTTCTTCTTGAAAATCTATTGTGAACCCTGAACACTATACTCTTAAATTGTACTCTGTTAAATTGTCTTCCTCTTCTCTGGAGATTACTTCTCTGATGCTTTCTTTCCTTATTCCTTTCCCCTCTTTGCTCTTTTTCCTGTAGCTTCAGTTAACTTTTCCATTTAGATGTTAACCTAAGCTCAATTTCTAGCCCCAGTGTCTATCTCCAGTTTAGTATTTTCAGTTACTTGTGGCCTTTTCCTAAGTATTTACATTGCTAATACCTCCTGGGGTACATTTAAATATTCAAGCCACACAAGTCACAGAAAACAGTCATGCTGCTTCTAATTGTTAAACTATTCATCTCCCCTCCTCTTTCCTCCAGGCCCTCCCCCTGCCCATGTAAGAATCCCAAATCCAGTTTACTTGTAGCTGTTGACTGATACTAGCAATCTCAAGAGGTTAAGAGATAAAGGAACATGGTCCTCATGAGGCCAGAATGTACAGCATCCACCAGGTGGCTATAAAGAAGAAACTAACCATGCTTAGCAATGCAACAGGAAAGCTCCTTTTAAGCCATCTTTGTTTTTCTGTATTATCACTCCAGAGGTATACTTCTTTAACCCAAATTTATAGTTCTCCTCTTCTTCCCAGACCTCTTTACTGGAGCCGGTCCTTCCAGGTCTTATCTCTCTGTCTCTATATATACATATATCACATCACACATATGTATATGCATATGTGTGTATATGTATTTTGTTCTATTCAAAGGCTCCTAAATCATCTACTTTTTGCTACCTGGAGTTCTTCATGAAAATTCTACTTCCTAGGTAGCATTCTGAGGATGGGGTTGCTGGCCTATTTTTCCTCAGCTCACATCTCACAATCAGGAAGTGGGACAAGTCATTTATCTTTCATTCAAAATACATGTAGTGTATTTGCAAGGAGGGGAGTGGTTTCCTGCTATGGACGGGAATTTCCACTATCATAATGCTGATTGTTCTCTGTCATCTCACTTAATTCTCCCCAGGGGGAGGAAACATGACTTATCTCTGAATCAGTAGTAGAAATGGACCCTTCCTACTTCTTCCTCCAGGAAGACAAGACACATGAAGGAAGCATACATTACTGTCTATACCTCCAGTCCATTCACTTTACTGGAGAAGGTCTTCAGCTGGAGAAGTCTGAGATACCTCAGTGGTGTTTATAGCCGAGAGAGTCAATCTAGTTCACAGTTTAATTAATTGGAACCATTCTTGTCACCTGATTTGACAACATTCTCTAATAACAACTGGACGCAGACAGCCTTTACTCTTAGCTATGTTATTAATTAGCTTTGTAAATCTCAGTCTCTTCATATGTTGCATGGAGTGAATAATTATACACTACACCATAGTGTTGTGAAGATTTAGCACAACTTTCAAATACTATGCAATGTGCTTGGCTCATAGTGATTGTTAACTGTTGGGGTACTTGGGTGGCTTAGTCGTTAAGTGTTGGCCTTCGGCCCAGGTCATGATCACAGGGTCCTGGGATCGAGCATCCGGCTCTCTGTTTGGCAGGAAGCCTGCTTCTCCCCCCCCCCCCCACCGCTTGTGTTCCCTCTCTTGCCGTGTCTCTCTCTGTCAAATAAATAAATAAAATCTTAAAAAAATAAAAGTAAAAAAAAATAAAACCAGGGTCATCCTCAGAGTACAGTACACAGAGATTCTCTGCTTCTTTCCTGCTGGAGAGAAAGGAGTCTTGAGGTAGGAGAGGGTGGCAGGGTCCTGTAACCACCGGTTGACATACAGTGGGTAGAGAAATAAACGTTGAGTGCCTGGGGCAAAAAACAAAACAAAACAGTGTGATCCTTTGATCTTCATAGGTCCTAAACTCCTCATTTCTGTGAAAGTTGGTTCAGGTGGAGAAGATGGGTGATATTTATTTGGCTCCCCTCAGATACTAACACAGATTATCACTTCTTCACCCTATTAGTAAAACAGACAGACAAAGAAAGTCCTGCTCATTTGAGGACCATGCTATTTGGCTGTCTCATCTTTAGTTCCTTCTTATCACTATTAGACTCCAGCTTCCTGGACTCTCCCTTGCCTTCCAGTCAAGGACTTCTTGGTCTGCTTTAATACTATTACCAGTGGCACTTCCACACTCATCTCTGTGCTTTCACACCCGATGAAATGTGTAATATTCTGACCATTTTCTCATAAGCTACTACTAATTGTTCCTTCTTTATGAATTTGTTAATTCATGTCTATTCTAACTAAGAATTATATCAACACTTGATAGAATTCTCCATCTAAGAAAATCCAATTTGCTTTATGTATTTACTTATTAATGTTTGGGGCGATATCCACCTAGATAGCTAGGGATACACCATACTCTTTTCTTGGACTGCTCCATTCACATCTATAACGATTTTTAAAACTTACATCTAAAAGAAAGCCTCCTCCCATTAAACACACCCACCCCTAATTCTTCCTTTATACAGTGTTTTTTCCTACACTTTCACAGTATATACTATTTTAATTTGCAATTTTAGCATATTGCTTTGTAGTTGCTTCTAAGTTTATCAGGAATGTGTTCTGAATAACTAAACAACATGTTTAGAGAAACAAACATGTTTAGAGAAAAACTGTTTCTCTTCTTTCCTCTCAACACCTTCAAAGAATCTACTTGCTCCTTCAAAATAGTGAATACTCTATAGATACTGTTATCTGTCATGCATGTATGTCTGATAACATCTTATTTCCTATAGCTTTGAATTATGGACAATGAATCTTTTAGTTGTGTTTTACAAAAATTAGTTTGGAGATATATATATATATTTGCCACAGGGTAAAGATTTAGATACGTCATCATGAATTCTACTGAGACCTGGAGGACAGAACTTCTAACAATGTATACCATAAGCATGATTTGTCTTACAAGAAGAGCTTTTCAGATTTAAAAGATTTAAAAGCAACACTTCTGCTATTCATCACCAGATCCTTTACATAGGACTGCCTGGTGAATTACATTGAACAGAATTTTAGTGTCTTAAAAGTTTACATTTTTATTGTCTTTAAAACAATAAGGCCTAATTTTACTTTGATCATTCTGACTGTGCTACTGAATTGGGGAGATGAGCACAGAATGATTTTAATAGCTTTTTCCCCACCTAAGGGCTTTAATCTACAATCCAGAGCTTTTTCTTCCATTGATTTGAGTACCAACCCATGCTAGCAGGTGGAGAAAATCAAAGTCACAGTAAATTTGAACTCTTTCTGTCTGTGATAGTACAGCTGAAATAGTTCTGTTTGAATGATTCTGTTGATCATCTGTTAGGTAGTTTCAGATCTATCCTTCCAGGAGTCATGTTCTAAAATCTATAATCTGCTATGTCTTACTGTCGAGAATCCTAGTTGAGTTTATGGTAACTACATGAACCTTATGTAATTATATCAGAACATTTCTCTTTGATTTGTAATGATTTATTGCTATATCCTTGTTATTTTATTTTCTAGTTTATTAATTAAGAGGGAAATGCTAGTTTCTGCAGACTCCAGATCAATAAATCTATCCCCCCCACACATATATACTATAGAATATTTATGTATATATATAGAAAGAGAGATCAAATAAAGGAGTTCATTTTTAAAAAGATCATTAGACTCTTCATATTTCCTCTTTAACTTCTTTAATAATTATATAACCTCCCTTTGGTGTATCATGATAAATATCAGGCAGGGTCTTCTTGGCCCCAGGTGGATTCCAGAATTTCAGCCACGCTCAACTGTTTCTAGATTTGTTTTTGGTACTAAGAACCCAAGTTGGTGCATAGTGTCAAACCTTGTTTCATGCCTTTTTCTGGATTGGCTATCTGTTCCTACAGGCATTCTTCTGCATTGGTTCTGCATACCAAGAAGCCAATCAGCTCATACTGAAGAAGGTGATGTCGCCCACCATGCATTTGAGCTCCTCAGGGCCTCAGAAACTTACCCTCAAGAATCAGCTTTCTAATAAGCCTCTTCTAGGCCTGTACTCTGGAAGGGAAAAGTGAACGTGTTTGCTCTATTTCATACTCCTAGCTGGTGTTCTATTTCTCCACACTGCAGTTAAAATGAACTCTGAGAACTCAAAACTCACCAGCTCTTAACTCCTCTTCAATGATCTGCAATTGCTTACCATCATCTTTTGATAAGATCTGAAGTTTCATCCAATTCTTGTTGATTTACCTGTATTTTTGAATACAAGAACTCTAGCATTCTCCCAAAAGACGGAAGTACAACAATGTGATACTCAGAAAAGTGGCATCTGTCACCTATTCCTCTGTGTTATTTCACACCCACTTTTCTCCTTATAGGTCATGAATTTCATTGCTTTTTGATTTATATTTCCTCTTTCTTTCTTTCTTTTTTTTTTAAAACTGAACAGATAGATGTTTTTTATTTCTTCCTTATATACATTATAGCATACTGTATATGAACTTTAAACTTGACTTAATGTTTCCTGGAAAGGACGCCATATCATTTAAATGTGACTTATCTAAAATTTTTTCCCCCCATTCTTAAGTAATTCATGGACAGGGATCCTAACTGAAGAGCAACCTGTGAAATTGCATAGTGAAATTCAGTTTCTTTAATGGCTTATAATGATGGTGGTGGTACAGAGAGGGTTTGCAGCATCTGGTTCTCTTGTACTTCTGCACTTTAATTTTTTTTCTTTTTCTTCTGTCCCTCTACTTCCTATCTCCAAGAGGCAGTATTCTTGTATTCATCTCATTGTCTCCCAGAGCAATGCTTCTCCAAAGTCTATAAACTTTTATTTTCATTTTCTTTGAAGCTCTTTTCCTGCAGGTGGTGCTGTGAATGACTGGGGAAGAGATATTTGTGTTTAGTATTTTAGTGCTTGGTATTGGACTTTGCTTTGTAGGGGTGGTTTTTGTCTGAGTTACATCTAACGTCTCCACTCTGCCATCCTCTTTCTCTCAGTCACTTAAATCTTCCTTTGTCCACTCTCCAGGCACACAAGGCTGCAGTCATGCATGGGTGTTCCAGCATGATCTCCATCAGGATTTGGAATTTTTTTTTCCATGCTGATCCAAGCTGATGAAAAATTTATGGAATTTCCCCTCTTCTAATGATGCTGAAGGCATGGGTTGTGTGTGGTTTTCTCTGAAGTTTCTGTTGCTTATGTGATTTTGAGGAGACTGTGTGAAAAGGTTCATATTCAGGAGTTTGCTGTTCATCTCTAAATAAAGAATGCCTAAAATCCAGACTTTCTCTTAACATGGTCTATACAGTACTTCACAGCCTGGTCCATCTCAGCCTCATGTTGAGTCCCCTGTTTGTTCTTTCTGCTCCAGCTCTGCCTAAGTTCTGCTTTTGGACTGTCTTTTATAGATCCCATAAAAATAATTTTACTTTAATCTTTATTTTGATAGTACTCATTTATACTATCTTTTCTTTGTTCTTGTTTTGTTTTGTTTTAAGTAATCTCTACACCCAACATAGGGCTTGAACTCATAACCCTGAGGTCAAGAGTTGCACAATTTGCTGATGAAGCCATCCATATGTCCCTCATATAAGCTATCTTAAAATGTTAGTAGTTTTTTTTTCTTTTGCACAATGATTGTTACTTCTTCCTCCAACAGACTATGTATAATTTTCCTCCCCCAAATCCATGATTTTTCACCACTTACTAATATGATTTAAACATGTTAAAATATTCTAATGATTGATTTTCTAATTTGTAAGGTAACAATATCAAGCTGGTAATTTTGAGAGAGTACAACTAAATACTCTTTTTAATAAGAACACATTTCCTTTTTCCCCCTAGATTTAAAAATCCTACTCACTGGAACAATGGCAGAGTTGAAAAAGCAAATCCGTTTTTTTTATATTGGTAATGTATCCACAGCTTAGAAGAACCACTATTTCTACAATACAGTCGTAAGAACAATTATTCAGTTTCTCTTTAAAAAGTTAAAAACATAGAAATTGTATTGGTTGTGAGAACACTATATTTCATTGGTTAGAATACAGTAGTTGCACTGCCATTATTTATATCAATAGACTCATTAAGGAGCTAAAGATTTTTCTCCTTGAGTTGTTGTGCTCCTCTGAATAGTCAATAAAACCTTTGGCAATTCCTTTGATCCAAAAATCTGCCTTTGTTTCCCTGGAGAAACATGAGGCAAATTATATTAGTGACACCATAGACACTTAAAAAGAAGCCTTCGTATTATTTGCAAAATAACCACTTTCAGAGTGTTTGCCATAGATTATTATATAATATGATCGGCAAACAGAGTTTTAAAATTAGAGAAATCCAGGTTCAAATTCAACTCTACCTCATACTTACTGAAATGTGTATGTTCATGCATTAAAAATGACTAAATATTTCTAGTTTTCAGCTTGTGCGCCAGTATGATAAGGAAAATAGTATCTATCTCATGGGAGTATTATGAGACTTGATAAAATAATGCATACCAAGCTAATCCTTCAGTAATTAGCACCTCATGGTGCTTAGCAAGATTATCGATAGTCTTAAAATTTCTTTGAAATCCAAGTGCAAATTATGGTGGCTTATTAGAAGCACTGTCATTTGAAGTTCCTTAATTTTTGTACCATACTGCTTCTTGGAAAATGCTCTGTGTATGTAGCAGAATGTAGATAATTCGTGTTTAATTGTGACTGTTCTTAAGTAGTGTAATCAAATATACAATAGAAGGAATTTTTGCTTGTTGGATTGGTTCAGTATACTAATCTACAGGTATGTTTTCTCAGGCCCTTATGAAACACAGTGCCTAGAGGAAGCAGCTCCTCAGTACTGAGAGATATAAATCGAAGTGACATCTCACTGAGCATTTTATTAACACGTGCTTGCTGCAATCTTCACATTAACCCTCAGAGGCAGCAGAACAGAGAGTATCTGTGGCCTGCTCTGTTCATCTTTACTTGGCTTCATATTCATACCTTAGTTCTTGGTTCTGGGTGTTAACTGTTCACAGATAACGCCATCTCTGGAGAATTGCCCTCTCCTCTGCCTGGAACTGTCTTGCTGGAAAGATTAGTCCCAATCTCTTATGAAGGCACAAAAGGCTGACTCTTTGCCTAAAGATGGGACCAACTCCATGTTTCCCCCGTGGGTTCAAGCTACAGTAGGCTCCCGCAGTCATAGGTACTCTCTAAGTTGAACTCCCAGGCTTCAAGACTCCCCAGTGAACCATATCTCTTGGTATTTTTCTTTTTGTGCAGTCCTGCTCTATATTGAATCTGGGATAGCCTTGTGTAACCAATAGAATGTGGCAAAAGTAACACTGTAAATCTTTGAGGTTAGATTATTGGAATCAATGAATCATCATTTGTCTTTTATAATGTTTATTCTGGAGAAGGTAGACTACCACGTAAAGACAATCCTGGGAGAGCCATGCTGTGAGGAGCACAGGCCATGTAGAGTCTGGGTAGAGACAGAGCAGGTGCTGGCCAGCTCCAGGTGTTCCAACTATCCCAGCCCAAGTGTCAGATGCGAGGGTGCAGAAACTATCTTGGACTGTCTAATCCTATGGCTGTAATATGGGCAAGAAATAAGGGTCCTAAGCTGTTCTCTAGTTGTGTTGTCCCAGTCACCTTTAGTCATTTGTGCCATCTGTCTTTGCTGGACCCTCCTCAAGCTCCTCATCTACCAGAATCAAGAAATGATAAAATGATTGTTGTTTTAGACCGCTAATTTGGGAGCAGGTATGCACCAGTAGATAACTAGCACAGCAGCTGAGACCACACACACACTTAGTTTCTTCCCCAGGTCTGTGCTGGTTCTCACCCCCTCTCCTTTCTTCAGTGCAGCCCTTCAGGAAGTCACTTGCAAGAGAATCATCATTTCAGCTCTTCTAGATGATTATATCTAACACTGGTAGGTTCTATTAGTTTTCACATTTTTAAGATGTTCAAATGGAGGTACAGATGAATAAAATAACTCACTGAAAGTCACATAACCAATACTTAGGAGAGCTGGTATTTGAACAGGCCCCAGAGCCCTTATTCTTAACCAGAACATGGGCGAAATCAGTCATGGGCAGAATGTCCTATTGGGCTACTATGTTAAAGCTTCAATATTAGATTGGCCTTACAACATACAAGAAGCCATTTATTCACTTTCTGATGTGTATGTTTGTATGTGTGTGTGTGTGTGTGTGTGTGTTTTCCTCATGCTGTGGGTCTGTGTCTTTGAGGAAAAAATCCACGGTCTTGTTCACCATGTAAGCCTTCTGTGAGTGGCAGGATGGCAACACATGGGGCTGCCTGGCTGCTGGCCAAGTGCAGTGGTGTTCTGTTTGCACCATGCCAATCCTTTTGTCACTTGTTAAAAATTCAGTGTTATCTCCTCTCCCAAACATTCCTGCCATCTGCCTACACATGACATTGACAATGATTATGTGGTAATTGCAGCTGTGTGTTTGATACCAATTATTATAATGTGGAATGGCCAAAGCAAATATATTTTCAAGCATCTATTTTTAAACCCTACCCCTCCCCAAGCACTTTGCTTATTCTTTTGATTCTTTTGAAACTTTGTGATAGCTTTAGAAACTCATGATGCTTTCTGCTTCATAAAGAAAAAAAGTTATCATAAAAATCTTTCAATTCGTCCGTCGCCCAAATTAAAATAGCTTTAGGGGCTAATTTTTTAAGATCACAATAGAATCATAATGTGGACTGGTTAAAATGTTCATTTAATTTTGTTAAATGGAGCCAAAATAACTTGATAGTTTTACAGTATCATTTTCCCAAATGTGTCCTTATAAATAAGTCAGTGCTTACATTTACACATTCTAAGCTTCTTTTTAAAAATTCTTAAAAGTAATACATAGTTTTAAATAGTATATTCTTAGCTAGTGTTTCTTGAAATGTTTGGAAGATTACCTTCAATAAGAAATTCTTGAAATAGCAAACTTTTCCCCAACATCCAACCTTAATAAAAATATTGTTCATCTCCTCTCCCTATGACTTTAGCTATAAAATGCCAGTTAATATTTGTCACATGTTTAAAGTAATAATAATTAAAAAAAAAACTTTTCATATCTGTGACTTTCAGACAAAGATGGTCCATCTTAAATGCCTGGCAAGTTTCTTAAGGGAAAACCATGTGATTGGCCTACAGTAGAGCACAGTCAGGGGTTAGAGAGTGTTCTAAATGTAGGGATGAAAGCAAGAAGATATGACTCATTCTGGAGGAAAGCAAAGCCATAAATAACTAGAATAAAATTCTCTTGGTATCCATCCTGGGAAGTTTTGGCAATTAACTGTGGGTTCCACTTAGTGAGAATCCTAAGTGTCAGAAACTTAAACTCAAAACACAAGGAAGTTATTGATTAATACAAAAAGCACTCAACAGTTGCTCTCTAACCTTTCTGCAACAAACAAACAAAAACCTTACCTGCACCTCTCCCTGAAAATCCTACCAATTTCTAGAATATTATCTTGGGCAGTTTACAATCAGTTTCAGTGATCATGCTGCTGCTTTCATTTTTTATTTATTTCATTTATTTTTATTTTTTAATTTTTTATTAGCATATAATGTATTATTTGTTTCAGAGGTTCAGGTCTGTGCTTGATCAGTTTTACACAATTCACAGCACTCACCATAACACATACCTTCCCAGGGCCCATCACCCAGCCACCCCATCTCTCCCACCCCCACCATTCTAGTGACCCTCAGTTTGTTTCCTGAGATTGAGAGTCTCTTATGGTTTGTGTCCTTCTCTGGTTTCGAGATCGTGCTGCTTCTGTACCTGGCTGACTATCAGTCATTCTCTTAATCTGCTCAATCCATGTCATCGGGTGCTTTTCCTTATAGCTTTTAAACTTTTACTTTTTGTCATTCAAGTCTAAGCTTGAGTATATTTTCTTCAGCAAATCCCATCCAAGTTGTCCAGTCAAAACTTCTCCCAACTGTATATTCTCTTACTCTACTATATTTCCCTTCAGAGTATTTACTTGACTATTTTCTATCATCTCTCCCTCTAGAAAGTAAGACTCATAAGGACATGCATTGCTCTACCTTTGGAACCTAGAACAAAACAACATAGTAAAAACTCAAATTTTTTTGAAAAATGAATAAACAAAATCAAGAAATAAATAAAATAGTCACAGTTATATAGGCTCTGAAGGAGAAAATAGTGTGTGGTGTTGTGTTTAAAAACAACTTAACTATGGGAGTGGTGAATAGGATTGTCAGAGAAAAATCTGAAATAATAGCAAAGATTTTAAGAACAAGAGCTGCCTAGTTAAAGCCAGGGGGGAAAACACACAGGATAGGAAGGATAAAAAACAGTGTGAAAGAGCTTGTTAAACTGTGAGAATTGTCGGAAGACCTTTGTGACTAGGGCACTGTGAATGAAGAAGGGAGTGGCTCAAGATTAGGATGGAGAGATGAAGAAGAGGTTGGTTACAGAGGTTCTTACAGACAACGATATAACATTTTACTATTATTCTTAGCGAAATAAAACTGCTGCAAAGTTTTAAGTGTGGGAGTGGCAGATATTTGTTTTTATTTTTATTTTTATTTTTTAAAAAAATTTATTTATTTGACAGACAGAGATCACAAGTAGGCAGAGAGCAGGCAGAGAGAGAGGAGGAAGCAGGCTCCCCGTGGAGCAGAGAGCCCGACACGGGGCTCGATCCCAGGACCCTGAGATCATGACCTGAGCCGAAGGCAGAGGCTTAACCCACTGAGCCACCCAGGCGCCCCATGATATTTGTTTTTAATAAGGACTTGCTGTTTATTGGATACATGAGTGGAAGGAGAGAATATGATAGTAAAAGCAAGGATGAGCAGTTACATGACTATTATGTTAGTCCAGGAAAGAGAGGATAATGACTGGTCTTGAGATGGAGAAAATGATACATATTTGCAATTTACTTTCAGATATATGTGGGAACAAGAAGTCCTGTCAATTCCTGATATAAAGAAGTTTGGATGAGATAGGATTTATAGAGAAACAGCGGGAGTCATTTTGGATAGTCATTTTGCCTATGAGATATGCCAGTGAAGATGTCTAGGCTCTAATAAACTTCATGTAATTGAACTTCTGAGATGGTTTGGTTATATTCCCCACTGTACAAATGAATTTACTGAGATACAGAGAAGTTAATTTCCCCACACTCCATTAGCAGCAGCTGGCAAAGTGAAAGTTGCATTGTCTGCCTCTGTCTAAAACAGTGCTTGTGACTCATTAAGGTTAGCAGATCCTGGAAAAAGTCTGGTCCAGAAATATATATTTGGGAGTTGCACATGGTATTATGTGTTTGTTGGTATGACTACCTAGGAAGGAGAGAGAACTGAGACCTGAAGGATACCAACATGTAAAGCCTTATGAAGGAAGCAAAAGTCACTAACATTGTAGGACTAAGTACATAAGAGGGAAACAAGGAAAGAAATTTCATGGCAGCAAGGAACAGAGTACTACCGGGATAAAGGAATGGTGAATTCTTCTAAATTGTTGAGAATTCAGGTAAAATGTGTACCAAAATGACCCACACATATTTATTTAAAAAGTGCATGACTAAGACTTTCAAAATATGTCTTCCCCAGAAAATCATCAGCCTCTTGTATTTCTTTAATTTTTAAAAACTATAATCAGGTGGGGGTATAAAAAAATAAAGTATAAGCAAAAGTGAAACAGGAATAAGAAGAATTTGTAAGTCATGTAACTTTGGGTAAGTCATCTGACTCTCTCTGAGGTCTCAAGTCTTTGCCATAAATTAAAGAAGTTAAATCTATTCTATTTCTTTTGTTAGCTTCTTGAAAACCAAATATGTTGATGAGGTGTTAAAATGCTTTGATAACTCTTAAACCATTAAGAAATATGACTCCTCTATACATATAGTTCTCTATATATTTACATTTGCCCTTACCTTACTCTCCGTTGAATAGCAACTGCAAAAACCATAATGTCTACTATTTCCTTAGTTCACTTGGGTCTAGTACTGTAGAATGCATTTTTCAGGGTTAAAACATGTAAATTCAGATGCTATTTTCCAGAACTTCATAAATTTTGTAATTACCATGAATATTAATAATGTCAATATTTGCAGGTGGTTATTTTAGTCATCTTCCCACATCATTTTTTCCAGGGATGTAAATAACACTTTTCTATATTTTTAGGTACACATTTACTCCCGTTGTAATTCCCAAGGAGTTACAGTAAATACAGTAAGGTTGTGAGATACTCCTAAAGTTGTAGGTTTTTTGGGTCTTATTCCACAGAGGCGATTTTATTTTTCATGATAAATGAGAAAGAATACCAGAGAATACCAGTTCTGAGTTTCCCTGTAGAAGACCATGTATGTAAATATCCTTGTTGCACTTCTATGTTGAACAACCACATTACAGGGGCTCATAGGTACTGAGACTTGAAAGATGAAATATAACAATATAAGCCATAAGAACACTAAAACTTTTGAAGTTTAGTTGGACAGGCTAAGCACAATGTGTCGGAGATATCAGCAAGAATACATCTGAAGAGATAGTGCCAGTACAGAAAATAATAGCAACCCATCAATGAAGACACAGGGCTAAATGTTAGCAATTGGTAATTGAGAGCAAAGAAGAAAAAAAAAAAACACCAATATCCCTATAATACGTTAACTAATTCATTATAAATTTAAGCTTTACAATCAGTAGATTTTATCACAGGGTCAGAACCACATTTTCACAGTAGTCATGGTCTTTGGGGTCCTAGAATAACTTTACACAAGCAAATGCTGGTCTGGAATTTTTATATGTCAACTTGGTCTTTTGAGACCAAGTTCCAAAATGCTCATTCTGAATAAGGTTCATGAAAAAGACCACTATAAAACTCTTAGCTTCCTCTTTTATAACAGTGGCCAGTCCTATTTTCAATTCCCTCCCCACATGGAAGAGATTCACATTCTGTGATGGAGAATGGGGAGAACGCCATCCAGAGAACCTCAGGAAAGTAGTTTGTTTTGTGATTTTTAACTGAGAGGTGTTTGTACTGAGTTCCTTCTATCTGCCCATAGATTTGTGATACTTCAATTATACAAGTCCTATAGAATTAAGGATTCACTGTAGTTTCCCACTGGGTATTTACTTTGAATTTCCTCCCTCATCTTCAGATCAATGGGCTAGGCAGAAATCAAAATCACAGTGATATCTAATAACAGGTAAAGACAAATATTCTAAGACAAAATGAGTTTTAGCATCTACCACCAGTGAATATTATTTAATAGATAAGGAGTTCAGGCAACTAGAATCACAATGGAAGAAGCATTTATATAGTAAAACCGGGATTTCTATAACCCCTCATGCTAACCAGGTCATAACAGGGAGCCAATTCAGAACAACCAAACCCTTAGTAATTCATGATTTAATTTTGAAATTTAAGAAATTTTTAAGTTACTTTGCTAAAAATTATATTCTATCTCTTTTGTACCCTGATGGTTGCCAGAGAGCCGTGGTTTCTCAAGGGCAGTGTCAAAGAAAAATTGTATCAAATGAAGTTAAACAGGCAAGGAAGAATTTATTTAAGACTATTGTAATAAGGGAGAGAGATTAAATTCAACTCCACTGAAATAAAAACAGAAAAGTTTTTAAACATTGGGGTAAGCGGAAGTGTACTAGAGGACATTACTGAGGAGCTATGTTCAATGTGACTAGACCATCTCTGTTTGCTAATTGACGCCTGTCAAAATTAGTCTCCTACCTTCCCATAGAGACTAGGAGACAGTGGCCCAGTCTTTCTTGATCATCACCTTTCTGGGAGAATATTTACATCTCAAAGGGGTAGAAAAAGCATTGATAACTGCAAGTTTCCTAAAGTAAGTGCTGTAAGAAAAGGGAGGTCAGGGGTCTGTCATCAGCAGCCTATCTGTCTAAAGTTTGATTAAGCAGAGGTGAAGATTAAGGTTGCCTTGGCCAACAGTTAGAGGACTGATGTCCTATACTGATGTTAGATACTGCTGAAGTAGTCTTTTATGATGTATGTACTTACAGCCTATGAGTTATTCTAAGCAACATGCAGAGACTTCTGGGAAAGCTGAATTAAGACTTATGAGCTTCTCAAATCTCTGTTCTACGGGCTTACCTCTCACCTGCTAAGACCTCACACATTGTTTTGAAAGAACTCAGTTTTGCAGCTTGGGATCAACTGTGCTGTGCAGAGGCACAAATATTATTTGCCTCTTCTTCAGTCAGCAGGAAATCCCTGGAGAGGGTGTTGTAAGTAAAAAGGCTAGAGGTGATGTTGAAGGGAAAAGCAATTGCTTCTGACTGCTAATGTTTAATCTGTCCCCTACAGAAATGAAAGCAGCCTTTTATCTTTGAGTAGAATAAGGTGATTTAGAAGGGGAACAGGATGACACTGCAGTAGTTGATGCTGATGCCTTAGTAGTAAATTCAATTCAGCGCATGACTTATGCGAATTTCAAGACTGAGATAAACTTCACTAATGTAATGGCTTCTGGGGAATAAGTTCAGAATTTCTTTTAAGTCTCCTATACTGTTGTTGCCTTGCCATTCTGGGTTACATTGTAGTGGCAATGTTTGATCTGAGGTATTTAATGACTGCTCATCATTTCTATCATCTTTATAGAAATTTGCTCCAGGCTGAAACCTGACTGGGGTTGAAGGGAGGTCATAAACTATTTTTTCCCCCATAGCTGAGAACTTCATAATTCAACACAAGACAAAATAATAATATATGTACTATAAATGCTTTAATAAATGTCTGTTTCATGATCAGTTTGCTTGTTCATTTTATTATTCAAATATTATGTCAATATTTATAAGGTCCACAAACTTCTAAATTCTAGTAAATTTCTGTTGGATAACACAAAGATAACTATTCTGGTTTGTTTACAGTAATTTAATTTCTATCTCCTGACAGTTATACTATATACTTTGTATTTTTTTTGAAGATCTTTTTTATTGATTTGACAGAGATAGTGAGAGAGAGAGTGCCCAAGAGGGGGGAAGGTCAGAGGGAGAAGCAGACTCTCCACTGAGCAGGGGGCAGATGCGAGACTGGATCCTGGGACTCCAGGATCATGACCTGAACCAAAGGCAGTTGGTTAACCAACTGAGCGACCAAGGCATACTATTCTTTTGATTTTAATATTATTTTTACAGTACCTAAATAGGAAATCTTTCAGAAAAATAACGCTTTATAGCTCTAAATAGCAAAATGGTCTTAGAAAGTTTTTTCTTCATCTAAGTATAATTGATATACAATAAACTACACATATTTAAAATGTACAATTTGATTAGTCTTGACAAATGTATACAAACCTAAAACAATCACCACAATGAAGAAAATTAACATAATTTATCATTGTTCCCATTTTTACCCTTGTTCTCCCCACTCCTACTCTGGAAGCAACCTCTAATCTGCTTTCTTTCATTATATATTAATTTGAACTTTCTAGAATTTTACATAAATAAATAAAATCATACAATGTGCACTTCTTTAGTAATTTTTTTTTCTCAACATAGTTATTTTGAGATTCACCCTGATTTATTGGGTATGAAGAGTTCATTCTCTTTTAATTTCTGAGAAGTATTGTTGTTTAATTGCTGAGAAGTACAGTTTATATAGGCACCTGTTGATAGACATCTGGACTGTTTCCAGTTTTTAAATATCACACATGAAGCTGCTGCTATCGACACTTGTGGAAAAGTATTTAAAAGGTCATATGCTTTTTATTGGCTAAATACCTAGCACTATAATGGTTGGGTCATATGATCAATGTATATTTAACTTTTTAAGAAATGGCTAAACTGTTTTCTGAAGTGGTTGTACAATTTTATACTCCTACCGGGTGGTGTATGAAAGTTCCAAGTCCTCTCCAACAATTGATACAGATGGACTTTTCAGCTTTAGTCATTGTAAAATAGGTGTTTTGTATCTCCTTATGGTTTTAATGTGCATTTTCCTAATAGCTAATGATGATGAGCATCTTTTCATGAGTTTGCCATCCATATGTCTTCGTTATGAAATAAATCTATCACTTATTTTTATTTTGGATGCTTTGATTTGGTATTATTAAGTTTGGAGAATTCCTTATATATTCTGGATACAGGCCTTTAATATTGTATTGATATACCAAATCCTAATCTATGGCTTTTCTTTCCCTTTTCTAAACAATATGTTTTTAAGATATTGTCAATTTGTTCTTTTATGGGTGATACTTTTTGGGTCATTTCTAAGAAAATTTTTTGCTAACCAAAAGTAATAAAAATTTTCTCCTAAGTTTTCTCTTAAAACTTTTGTAGTTTTATATTTTCTGTTTAGAATTAATCCATTTGAGTTAATTTTTTATGTCCTTTATGAATATTTTTTTTTTGCATATGAATATCCAGTTGTTCTAGCACCTTTGGTGAAAACACCATCCTTTCCCCACCGTATTACCTTGACATTTTTGTTGAAAAACAGTTGTCCTTGTACATGTGGTCTATTCCTAGGCTCCTTATTTTGTTCACGTGAACATTTGTCTATCCTATGATAATATTGTTAGGCAGAATTTTTCATTTAATATATTATAGTACTACAGTACTATAAATGTGTTTTCCTTATGATATTCTTAACATTTTCTTTTCTTTAGCTTACTTTATTGTAAGAATACAGTATACAGTATATAATACATATAACACATAAAATATGTGTAAGGCTTTTGGTCAGTAGTCGTTAAGCCTTGGGGGAATGAAAAATTACATGTGGATTTTTGACTGCTTGGGAAATCAGTGCCCTTAGCCCTCACATTGTTTAAGGATCAACCATACTGCACTCTCTTGATCACTGTAGTTTTATTGTAAAGCTTGAAGTCAGGTAGTATGACTATTCCACCTTTTTTTTTTTTCTTCAAAATTGCTTTGGTTATTCTAGGTTTTAGCATTTTTATATAAATTTTAAAATTGGTCTATGAATTTCTACAAAAAAAACCTGATAGGACTTTGTGACTATACAGAATCTAAAGATCAATATAGGGATAATTGACAACTTAACATCATTGGGTCTTCCAATCCATGGACAAAGTGTATTTTAGGTTTTAGTATTTTTTTTATTTCCAATGTTGAGCACTTATGCATTTTGTCAAATTTATCCTTTAGCATTTTTATATTTTTGATGCTATTGTAAATAATACGGTTTAAAAAATTTTTAGTTTCCAGTTGTTCATTGCTAGTTTATGAAAGGATAATTGATTCTTACATGCTAATGCATTCTGCAACTTTGATAGATTCTCTTTTTTCTAGTCAATATTTTTTAGTAAATTCCAGTGAATTTTCTACATAGAAAGTCATGTTGTCTGTGAATAAAGAAATTTTTACTTCTATTTTTCTGATCTGGGTGCTTTTTGTTATTATTATTTTGTTACTTATTTTCCTTTAACTTACTGGTTGTAACTTTCTATGTAATATTGAATATAACTGGTGAGAGTAGATATACTTTTTTGGTTCCTGATCTTCAGGAGAAAGCATTTGCTATTTCATCATTTTGTAAGATATTAACTATAAGTTTTTGTGATGTCTTTCACCATTTTCCTTTCTTGTTTGCAAATTTTTTTTATTAATCAAGAAGAAATGTTAGAATTTGTTAAACACCTTTCTATTGGTATGTTTCTAGCATTTTCCTTTTTTCAGTTTTTAATGTGAGGAAATACATGCATTGATTTTCAAATGTTAGAATAACCTTGCATTTCTAGGATAAATCCCAATTGTTCATCATATTTTTTGTTTGTGTTTTTTCATCTATGTTCGTAAGAGATTGATTCATAGTTTTCTTTTATTTTTATCTCTGTCTGCTTTTGTAATCAGAGTACTTCTGGCTTTATAGAATGAATTTTAAAGTATTCTTTTCTTTTCGATTTTCTGAAATAGCTAGTATAGTATTGGTATTGTAGTTTTCTCTAAATGTTCACTTGTTCACATTTATTAGTGAAATCATCTGGACCTAGAGTTTTCTTTTTTGGAAGGTTTTAATCTACAGATTCCATGTTTTCAATAGATAAAGCCTATTCCAGCTATCTGTTCTTCTTGAGCAAACTTTGTGATAAAGTTTCTTAATGAATTGGTACATCTATGTTGTCTAATTTTTGGTGTGAGTTTGTTCACAACATTGCCTTGTTATCCTTTCAATATCTGGGGAATCTGTACTAAAGATGTGTCTCTCTTTTCCTAATATTTGTAACTTGTGTCTTTTTCTTTCCTTTGTGGCTTATTAGCTATCACTGATTATTTTAGCAGTTACCTTGTGGTTTATGATATATATTTTACACATATCATAATTTAACTTTAGGTGATACTATACCATTCATGAGTAGCATATAATCTTACACTGTAGTAATACATTTACAATAATAAATCTCCTTTCCCAATCTTTCTGCTATTGTTTTCATGTTTTTTTTTTTAAAGATTTTATTTATTTAATTGACAGACAGAGGGTGCAAGTAGGCAGAGAGGCAGGCAGAGAGAGAGGGGGAAGCAGGCTCCCTGCTGAGCAGAGAACCTGATGCAGGGCTCGATCCCAGGACCCTGGGATCACGACCTGAGCCGAAGGCAGAGGCTTAACCCACTGAGCCACCCAGGCACCCCTGTTTTCATGTTTTTTTTTTTTATATAAATTGTGCACTACATGAATATTTTTATTTAAGCAGCTAATTATTTTTAAAAGAGATTTAAGTAATAACAAAATACCTTACACACTTACCCAAACCTTTAATATTTTTTGTGGTCTTCATTTTTTGGTGTGTAGATACATATTTCCATTTGGTATACTTTTCTTCTTGAATAATTTCTTTAATATTTCTTGAAGTATGGTGATGAATTTTTTGTGTATGTTAGAAATACTCCTCATTTCACCTTCTTTTTCTAAAGGCATTTTCTCCTGGTATCTATTCTGGGTTAAGTTTTTCTTTCTGTGCTCTAAGATATTGCTGTACTGCCCTCTAACTTGCATTTTTTTCCAATGAGAAATCTTCTGTCCTCTTATCTTAGTTCTTCTCCTGTTTTCTACACTGAGTGAATTTAAGGTTTTATCCTAATCACTGGTGTTATAGTTTTCTTTATTTTTCTTATGCTTGGAGTTCAGTGACCTATAAGGAATTTATAGCTTTAATCAAATTTGGAAAATGTCCAGTCATTTTCCCTTCCATTATTATTATTATTATTTTTTTTTACCTTGCCCCTTCTGTGTTCTCTTCTTAATGGCTTCTGTTTTGTGTACATTGAGACACTTCAAGTTTCCCCACAGTTCACTTATTCTTTGCTCTTTATTTTTTTTTTTTAAGATTTTTTATTTACCCCTTTGAGAGAGAGAGAGAGAGAGAGAGAGAATGTGAGCAGGGGGGAGGGGTGGAGGGAAAGGGAGAAGCAGACTCCCTGCTGAGCAGGGTACCTGAAGCAGGGCTAGATCCTAGGACCTTGAGATCATGACCTGAGCTGAAGGCAGACATTTAACTGACTGAGTCACCCAGGTGCCCCTCTTTCTTTTTTTAAGTTTCATATACTTATTTTTATTGATTACCACATATTTTATTTTTACTTTCTATAGTTTAGTCTTTAAATTCACTAATCTTATCTTCTGTACTATCTATTCTCCCTTTTATTTCATCTTGATATTTTTTTATCACAAATATTAGAGTTTTTATCTCTAGAATTTTTTTTTAAGATTTTATTTATTTATTTGAAAGAGAGAGAGATCAGGAGCAGGGGGGAAAGGTGGAGGGAGAAGCAGACTCCCCACTGAGCAGAGAGTCGATCTCAGGACCCTGGGATCATGACCTGAGCTGAAGGTCAATGCTTAACTGACTGAACCACCCAGGTATCCTAATCTCTAGAATTTCTATTTGGATGATTTTTAAACATATTTTGTGTGTTTACTTAGCACTTGAGGTTATGCAACATAGTTATAGCAACTGTTTCAGTGTTCTTTTCTGCTAATTTGAAGATCTGTATCAATCCTTTGTAATTTAAGATTGATGGACTTCTTTCCTCACTATGCATCAGATTTCCCTGCTTCTTTCTAATGCCCAGTAATTTACTAGATTCAAGACACTGTGGATTTTAACTGCTTTTTGTGCTAAATATTATTATATTTCTATATTGTTAAGCATTATACTAAGACACAATAAAATTACTTGGAAGCTGTTTGACCCTTTCACGTCTTCCTATTAAGATGTATTAGATGGGACCAGACCAGTGCCCAGTCTAGACTATTTATTCCCCACTAACTACAGAAGGCTATTTTATGTAATCTTCTCAATGTCCCATGAATCTTGAGGTAAGGTTGTCTGTTCTGGCTAGTGAGAACACAGGTAATGGTGGGCTGTACCTGGGTTCCCTTTGCCTGTGTTTTGGCTGGAAACCCTTAAAGGAAATAAGCTGTGGGAAATCACAGGGATCACCTTGTTTGCTTCCTGGTCTCAGTGATTACTGTCCTTTGTTTCCTGATGTACATTTGTTCTTACAAACTATTGTGTTATATATTTTGTACAGTTTCGGTTGTTTTAGGAAGGAGGAGAAAAATCTGATCTTTTATTTCATCTGGGCTAAAAGCCAAAAATGTGTTTTTTTTTTTTTTTTAAAGATGATTTTTATCACATTATTTTACAAAATACCCTAGCTTGAATTCATTCCCCTGGTTCACATAGATTCAAAAGATTTCTTTCCTCCTAATTTGCAATAAAATTAACAGTTTCAAGTTGGAAGTGATTTACTCACTGAGTGGTACTATACTGTGAGATGGCATTCTAAGTTGTTTTTAGGAAGTTTATTTTTAGTGTCAAGCTGGGGAGAAAAAAAAAAAAACCTGATTGTGAACAGGATGTCTTAAAATGAATTTGGTCAGGGCTCTTTTCATAGCTTCAGTAAGTCTCCTTTTGCCATTGCTAAACTAAAAATTAGCTTCTCTTGAAGATGGCCTCTCTCTAGAGGATGATTTTTATCTTATATCACCAATTTCTGCTAAAATATAAACTGATTAAATTGGTTGCTAATTGATGCCTCAAATCCAATGTTCCTGGGCAATATATATATATATATATTTAAGATATATATATATATATATCTTAACAACTTGTCACTAGAATTAGTCATCTGGAAGAAATTTTTCTCCTTTGGAAAAATACATTTATAGGAAACCTGTGGATGGAGAATAAGAAAATAAATGCATAAATTTGCAGAAAGCAAGTAATCAAAACAATGGGTTCTAAGAATAAATGAAGAATAATTTTAGGGGTGGGTAAAAAAAAAAGATGAAAATGACTAGAGTGGGTCAACACAGGAGAAAGAAGTTGAATTAACGTGGTAAGGGTCTGAAAACTGAAGGAGGAGAGACAGCTTAGAACTTTTAAAAACATAATGAATAACATTTCTATGTTGGTAAAACCCCTACAGTGTAAATGTATGTTATCTCTCCGGATCCTCAGAAAAATCTGATTGTGTCCAGAGTTCTCAATCTTATGAAGCAGACTAAGTCTCCTAAGGGAAAATGTTTTGATAAACTAGTACTTGTTATATGACATTGCAAGATTTGACTGGTTCTATTCCCAAGAGGTAATTTATATAAATAACAAAAAGTAGATGCAGTGGAAGTATGGGATAATCACATATCTTTATTTTGCTCAGTGCCAGGATGACATTTGCTCTATGCTTGGTCTATGAAGTATTTACTTTACAGAATAGAAGAAGCTCACTTCTAAACATTCCCCAATGTGTTAGTTATCTACTGCTGTGAAACACATCATCTCCAAATCTACTAGGTAAAACAATAAATTCAATTTCCTGTGGGTCAGGAATCAGGCTTATGTAATGTGGATGCCTTGACCCCAAGCTCTCTCACAAGGCTGCAATCATCTGGGGCTGTGGTATCATCTGAAAGTTTAAATAAGAGAACATTCACTTCTAAGCTCACTCAAGTCATTTTTGAAGAGACACAATTTTTCATGGGCTCTGGAACTGACATTTTCAGCTTCTCCCTTGGTTGTTGGCAAGAGACCTCTTTTAGTTTCTCGTTTAGTAGATTCTTCATAGGGTAGATTACAACATGGAAGCTGGCTTTTCTCAGAGCAAGAGAGGACAATCGTATGGAAATAAGTCTTTTTGTAATCTAATTTCAAAAGTGAATAATTTATTTTTTTCTGTATTTTATTTGTTGAAAGTCACTATCTTCAACTTACATTCAAAGATAGGGTATTAGTTATGTTGTGTTCACAAGCAGGGATCCTTGTGTACCATCTTAGAAACTATATACTGCACCCAAGGAAAACAAAATATGGTAATTATTGCTCTTCTTTGTCAGTTAAGGTAAATTTACTAATTAACCCAGAGCCTAGAATATGGATATCTCCACTTAACATTGATTGAGAAGACCTTTAAAACTCTTTGATACCATTTGATTGTAGTGTATGATTAAGTTAACTGCAACTTCAAAAATACATGTTTTTAATTATAGGACTAGCTCACTTGTGATTAAATTCTTTTGTTGAAGATGATGTGCATGTAAGTGTGGTAATTCTCCTCTTTCGTAGTTTTCCTTTCAGTTGTTGGTAATATGTCAAAAATTTTAATATGCAGGGAATTACACTTTATGATTGTATCCACACGGTGATGAAGAATCAGCACCTGTAAGATGGAAATATTTTCTGTCAAGTTAATTATTTCAACAGAAGTTGAAACATGGAACCAAGCATGATTGACCAAAGTTACCCACACCCCTCACTACTTTTTTTATCCAAAGGAATAAATAGGCATTGTTGCATTTTCTTACATATTCTTGCCATTTTGATTGAAATATCTAAGGGTAGGGTACCTGTCATCTGTGTCCCATAAGTCTCAATATATACTACAGTCAATTTGCTCTTCTTTCTAACATTATATTTCTATTGATAACATTGACATGTTTAGATTTCTTCCCATGGCTGCTTCTAGAATTTACCTTACTGTATTTATTTGCCTATATTAAATTATGTAATTTCTTTCCCATCTGTCCATCTATCTAATATAGTATAAACCTTAAAAACAATAAATATAATTAAACAATGTATATATAACATAAGAGAATATTCTATAATGTTAGTAGTGCTTATCCCTGGGTTATGAAGATCTTGATAATTTTTAATTTCTCCAGTTCTTTGTATTTTTTCAACTTCTTAACCAATGAATATGTTTTCTTTTATAATGAAAAATGTTTTCTTTGTTAAATATCACCTTTGCTGTTTCATTTTATGTGTCTCAATGTATTCTAATTCTAAATCTTTCTGACAATTTTCTCTCAGATCCACAAAATCCTGTTGTTTTTATCCTACAGTATGGCTTTTATTCATCTTCTATACAAGCTTATTTCATACCTGATCTACTCAGTGACCAACTTGGCATTTATATTATTTGGTTTGACTACATTTCTTCTTACTTTCAAATAGAAAGATTATTTTTTAGAATGAAATAATTGGATCGTTAATTTTCAACAATTTCAGTTCTTAAATACCTTTACACATTTTGATAGTAATTTCCATCAATACCAGCAGCTCACTATGACAATACTCCAAACTAGGGATAATATAGTCTGCATATATAGTGTTTAGCTGAGTCTGTGTGTGTGTGTTTGTATGTTGTGTCTGTGTTTGTGAATTATTAAAAAAAAAACCTCACAAGTAATCAAGATAAACTTCCATACAACCCTCATTGAGATTGCTCCTTAAAAATTCCCATCCATCTGAGACATTTAATTTTCCAGATCTTAACTGTGGAACACAATGTGGAGTGATGGAAATAGTCCTGGAGTTGTTATCAGATGACCTAGGTTCAAGACCTTGCTCAGTCACTTCCAAGTCTTATGACACAGGCAGCCAATTAGCCTTTTTTGCTTCCCTTCCCTGATTTTAAAATAGAGATAAAATACCTCATAGAGAGGTTGCCAGGATAAAATGAGTTAATACAAAAGCTCTTTGTAGATTAAAAAAAGGTTATATAATCAAAGGTATGGTTATTACTATTATTTTCTTTTAACTTTGTAGTGTGCTTGCTTAACACTCAAGATTTCTTTCCTGACTGTGCTTGATCTCTCAGCTCATTCATTATTTTGAAATCCAATGTTACAGGCTCATTTTCAGGCTTTTTCACATTACCAGTTAGTTCCAATTGGTTCTTTCATAATCGTCAGGTCACTTTGGGAGTAATGTAGGTAACGGCGTCCCTCGAAAATGTGACAAGCATGACTTTTAAAGGTCATTAAGTACCTCCATAAATCCATTGCACTGTCCTAGACACAGACAAATTATTGAAAATATTGTGATATTGTGATAGGAATAGACAGAAAAGGAATATAGAAAACACAAAGTGAAAACAGCATTAATATTAAATGGAGTTGATAAAAAATAGGTCAGGTACAATCAGGTTATTTAATATAAACATAAAATGACCAGAATGATTTCTTTGAAAACTTACTACATTACATGACACTCAATTTTTAAAAATTCTTCACTGGCTTCCATTGCATGTAGAATCAAGTTCCAACTCCCAGACTTTTTAAAATTAATCTGTGTGTGTGTGTGTGTGTGTGTGTGTGTGAATATTTTATGAGTTCCCTCCCTTTAGATATTCTAATGATTAGGAAAGATATTTTATAGTTTAGATCATACTTGGATTGAATAAGCATTCAATGAATACATTTTTTAATTAATGAAATCAAGCTAATCATGAGCCACTGGAATTTTAGACATATTTAAAAAAATTCTTATTTTTATCCTTTTCAATATAGCTCACTAATAAAAAAAATTAAGTCTATCAGTGTTCAAATGTTCAAATCAAGTTAGATAATGAAAATGAAATTAATTAATAAAACTATTTATTTGGTGGAATATATATGTATATTTAGGTATATATGAATGTGCTTATATGTATATATAAATTATATGTATATGTCTTTAGCTATGAGTTTAAAATTATTTTTAGGGTCTAGTGTCTAATAATTTTTCCATTCATCTTGTTTCTTCATTTCTATTTTTTCTGTTGTCTTCCTTCCAAATAACATAACTTCATAATAATTGTAAAAATTTCCCAATTGGGAATTCTAGAAATTTAGTTTTGATATTGTCCTACTTATGGATAAATGCAAGAAGCTGTTTCTTATCCTTACTTTGTAGGTGGTTTTTCTTAATCAGTAAATTCTGAATGAGTAAGTGTTGCAATAGAAGCAGAGTTTTCAGGAATTATGATAATATGACAACTACTTTGATCAGGTCCCATGTTGTTGATTTATTTTTTTAAAGATTTATTTATTTATTTTAGAGAGGGTGAGGGTGAGGGGCAGAGGGAAAAGGAGAAACTCTGAGTGTGAAGCCCTGCCCAGGGCTGGATCTCACTCAGGACCCTGGGATCATGACTGAGCCAAAACCAAGAGGACAACACTTAACGGACTGTGCCATCCAGTCACCCCAGGTCATATGTTATTTAATGAATATGTGTAAAGAGCTTTGCACTGGCCTGTCTACGCTCTTTTGTTAATAAAGATGCCTAAGAAACCAAGTGAAGCTAATGAATGTTACATTTATTAGTTTCTATTTCTAAACAATCAGCTAAGTAGAAGAAATTCAGGGATAAGACTTAAGGAAAACATACAAATATAACAAAGCAGGACTAAATAATAAACACTTGCAAGTGAAAGAACTTAAGGAGTTAAAAATAATTAAAGGCAACAAATCTTAAGGATGTGACTTTTTACTCAGGGTTTGAGTCCAAGAATATTTTCTAATCTATTTTAATGATGACTGAACCATGTTTTCAAAAATATCCCAAGCTCTTCTTAAATAAGCAACCTCAATTTTAATGTGGTTTCTAATTCATCGACTAATTAAGAGGAAATATTGATATAATAAAACCAAAAAGCCCATATCATTCTTAGTTATTTCCCATCATATGTGTATTTTTTAAATGCAATAGGTGAGAAAGTATTATAAACATTATAAATATAATTGTTATTTGGACCTGCCACAATAACTATAATATCTTTAGATTCACTCTTAAATTAGCCATTTGTGAAAGATATAGTGAATGGTTCTCACAAGATGAAATATTTCTAAAGGTATACAATTTGGAGAAAATATTTATTTTTGCTTCTATTTTTCATCTCCTTTTGTCTTTTTTTACCAAATTACCAAATTTACCAAATATGTTAAAATCTAATCTTCCTTGGCTCTCGTTTTAAAGCCAACTAAACTCTTCCCTATTTTAAAAGACTAACAATGTCCCAAATAGATTTATTATTGGTTCAGTGTAGAGCATCACTCTATGTGCCATGTTCAACACTCCCAAGTTTAATTTATTTCCTCACCTCAGGGTAACCTCAGATCTTAGATTAATGTCATTTGATAACAGAGTGCAATTCTGCATGACATATTTTCAGTTGCCAAAGACAATGCTTTGATGAAAGCCTTTAATGTAGAATAAATCTCTTATGCCATAAAACAAATGGCCTGGTACACTTTTGCAACCATAATGAACACTGTTCAGGGGTAAAAACATCAACAGAATTTTTCAAAGACAATGAAAGTATACCAGTGGTAGTGTTTTCTTCCATACCCAGACCATTAGAATTACTCCAACTGGTTCCCACAGAAGGGAGTTACCAGGGACTCAGGTGCAAATGATGTGCAGGTGCAGACAATTTTCCCAATTCTTCAGTCCCCAGTGTTGTGAGGATATGGGGGAGAGGAGGAGGACTCTACATAAATAGAAGGCAGAGTCTCCTTCTGAGGATTAAAAAACCCCCATAATCTACACCATTAAATTAGAGCACTTTTAAATTTAGAACTGATTATGACTGAGAAACCAATATTCCTTAACTCTGAAAGTTGTTCATCAAAATTAAATTGCAAACCACTAAAATGCTGATTTTTCTACTGCAGAACAATTTAGAATGTTTTTATACTGGCATGTTACAAGTGATGTTCAAACGATCAAGAAAACTGATTAAATATAGTTCGCTCTAATTTCATAGTCATGGCTGTGCTCTGTGGAATTTTGGGTAGTTTTTTTTTTTTGTTTTTTTTTTTAAAGAAGAGAGATGGTCATTTTCCTCAAATAGTACAAAACAAAGCAGCAATAGTTTAATCCAAAGGAAGTCTATTTCATTTTTTTTTTTTAAGATTTTATTTATTTATTTGACAGAGAGAGAGAGACAACAAGAGAGGCAACACAAGCAAGGGGAGTGCAAGAAGGAGAAGCAGGCTTGCCACAGAGTGGGAAGCCTGTTGTGGAGCTCCATCCCAGGACTCTGGGATCATAACCTGAGCAGAAGGCAGCTGCTTAATGACTGAGTCATCCAGGTGCCCCCAAAGGAAGTCTATTTCAAATCCTAAGAACATACTGTTTGTGTTAGTGATATGCATCTAATTCAAGGTTTTATTAGTAGAACCTAACACAGTGCTGGACAAGAGCAGATGTACAGTATCAGTGTTTAGATCAACATATATTGCTTTATTTATGGAAAGAATTCTGAATGACTCTTTTTTCCTCATTAAATATTATTGTGGTAACACTATTAAATTTCTTGGAATTTCAGGGATTAAACTTCCCTCAAGTGGCTTATTAGCATGCAAAAAATGTCATATAAGTTGTTACACAAATCACCATGTTATTAAAGGTGTTTAGTAAATAGATAATATGATCTAAACTTGGATTGAACCTTTAGTGCATATGTATGCATGTGTCTATATTTATATCAATAAGTCACCTAAACACTTAGTGAATATCACTTAATGAATACTTACTCATATTTAACAAGTACTTATTATTTGTCAGTCACTATTATAAGTGTGATTTGTTAATTCATTGACTGCTTACAACAGCTGCATGAGGTAATTGTCATTATTCTCATCACCCCAGTTCTCTAGATGAAAAAAAACAATGTATAAAGAGGTTATTTTGCTAAGATCAGAAAGCTAGGCAATTGCAGCATCAGAATTAGAACACAGACCATCTGTCTTTAAAGTCTATTCACTTAACCTCTTTTCTTTAATGTCTTTTGTTAGGCCTTACTGTAAATTTTCTGATGGCACATGATTATGGAGGCACCCGGTAACTGACCTATACACACGTTAATTGACTTGTTCGTACAGATGGTTGTCACACTCCTTCCCATTTTAATATGCTCCCAACATTACCACAGTATTCTGCTTCATTTTAATGCACTTCACAAGAGCCTATGAATTGCAGATTAATCAAATTGATATTCGTTCTGTTTCTTTTTTTACCATAAGTACCCCTGAATGAGTTGAAAGGAAATGATCAATAATATGCAATAGCCTTCCCTTTCTTGCTAATTTAAATTAGATGACTGAAGCAATAGGAATTTCAATGGGGGAACATAGGATATGTGTGCAAATAGGGGAAATATTAGTGGGATATTAAATACCCCATGACCAATCTAGCAGAAATTCTTATGTTCCATTTTTTTTTTTTTTAAACCCAGAATCCTTTTAGATGGGTTATTACGGTTGCTTCCTCCATGCCTCCACTCTTACTCCCATAGTCCACTCTCCACATAATTAAGTAACTGAGGAATTAAAAAAAAAAAAAAATCAGTCGATATCACTATTCTTCTGCGGATCTCTACCTCACTCAGATTAAAACCAGGAGATGTTCAATGGAGTGGGTAGTGCTATAAGAACTCTTCCTGTACTTCTTGTGTGAAAGGAACTTTTTCACCATCGTTGATCCCTACCACCAGTCCCCTCATTCATTAAGCTCCAGTAACTCGGCCCTCTTGGTGGTTTGGTTCAGTGAACACAGAAAATCCAAGTCACTTTTCTGCCTCTTTCAGGCAGCTTGCCAGGTAGGTCCCCTGCTTCCTTCAGGTTTGTCCAAATGTTACCTGACCAGAGAGGCTTTCACTAAGTATTCCTACAAAACAGCAAAATCTACTGCGACTCTCACACTCACTGCCCTCCTCCTCTCTGTTTACTTTCGTTTGTTATACTAATCACATGATTTAATGTATTGCTTGTATACTTGTTATTGTCTCTCTCCTCCCTGGAATGTGATGTGTACAAGGGGAAGGGCTTTGTCAGTTCTGGGCACTGCTGTATCTATCATCAGTGCCTGGCACCTGGTAGGCACTCAAAAGATACTGCGTTAATATATGGAGTGATGAGGGAAGAGGAATAGAATAGGAATGGTAGAGAAAATGAAAGAAAGATACCACAGGTAAATATCAACTACTCTTTCCTGGGATCTGTTTGATATCAGTAAAAGAAAGTGGAGAAACCCGTATTTACTCTCTCTTTTCTGTATAATGCTAGAATTGTAGACCAAGTTTGACAATTCTGATTCATTGTTAACTTTGTATTTCTACCTGTTCATAAATTAGGTGTCCTTTTTGGTGTCTTTGCTAATTTACTGCTCTATTTATACTACCATTTTATAACCTATCTTCTCTTCCATTTTTTTTGCATCAGGGCTACATAAGGAGAAACAGTGAAACAAGAGATACTTTTTTATCACAGGTAACTTCCTCTCTCTGTAACTTTCCCTGGTATTTCTCTCCTTTGCCACTAATCTTCATTTCACTGACTCTTTACTGGGATTTTCTCGTCTTCTCCATAAATCTGTCAATGTGGAACTAGATCATTTACACTTTAATGTGAAATTTAATCAACACCTTTTTTCTCTCAGATATGATTTCATTTAAAGACTTATAGTCATCTCAGGTATCCTTTTTAAAAAATTTCTCTAGCACTTGGCTGGCTTGGTCGGAAGAGCATGTGATTCTTGATCTCCGGGTCATGAGTTCAAGCTCAATGTTGGGGGTAGATATAACCAAAAAAAAAAAAAAAAAAGCAACTTAAAAAAATTCTTTCTAGGATGCCTGGGTGACTTAATCATTTAAACATCTGACTCTTGATTTCTGCACAGGTCATAATCTCAGGGTTGGAACATCAAACTCCATGTAAGGTGTGGAGCCTGCTTCAGATTCTCTCTCTCTTCCTCTCACTCTGCCCCTCCACCTCCCACTCCTGTATCTGTGTTCTCACTGTTACTTTAAAAAGAAAAAAAAATACTTTAAAATATTTCTCTAAACTGCATGTATTCAGATACTTTCCCATGTGTCTATATCATAGGTCCTACAAGAGTGATACACACAAACACTCAAAACATAGCTCTCCCATACTAGAATCTGCAAGTCTCCTGAGAGCAGGATATTTTCTCCTTCACTTTTAAATCACACATTTTGTGGAATCCAAATAGATTAAATATTTTTATAAATTTTTGTTGAATGCATATGTATGTGAATGAATAAAATAGAATTTCTAGTGTAATGAACAGTAGAAAACTACTTTTTTAAAAATAACATTATGGCCATGGATTTTTGTTTACTCTTTTATGTTTATTTTTATTTTCTTGTTGTTTGTTTGGCTTTATAGACATTTGTAGCTCATTTATTTAGACCAAGTTGAACATTCGGTTCTTGTAACACATCCAGGAGGAAAGTGTCTTATTGACATAGAATATATCCAAATATCATATATGTTGTTCTTTTATAGCATATTTATGTGATATTATGGGGAAGAGACCCTTGTTCAAGTTTGTAGTTTATTATGCAGAGAAAAAATAGGATGGAGTGTTTTCCCTGTGTCATATACCCTTGAATATTTTAAAACAAATGGCCTCTTTCTTACTTGTTAAGGACTGTGGAAAGTATGTCAACTTATTTTAGCAAGAGTCCTGGTAGATGAGATTCTGCACTGCTGATATGAAGCTGCTCTGAATTGCATCCATAGATGACATACATTCCTTATCTTACTAAATTCATCATTAAAATTTTATAGATTTAGTTCTCTTTCCAAGGAAATCTTCTGAATACATTCTAAAGAGTTAGAGTTTTGATTGTTTTATTAAATCATCCAGCATCAATCACACACACAAAAGATGCAACTCATGTTCGTTAGATAATAGGAGGAAAATTATAGTCAAGAGATAATTTTTAAGAAAAAAAGAAACAAAAATCACATTTAATAGAAGGACAGATGGTTTGCTTGAGTAAGCATTTGTTAAAACATGTAGAACTATTTGAATATACTTGCAAATTGCAGAATGGTTTGCTAGAGGAAAAAACAAAAACAAAAACAAAAACAAAAAACAAAACAAAAAAACAATGATGATGACTTTAAGACCTACCAGCCGTAAATGTTTTCAACCATTTGATTTGGTAATGGATGTACTGGTTACTGATGACTGGTTACTGGTTATATTTCTGTTTATAATGAGCTACTTATTTTGAAAAGGAAAAAGAAGAGAGTGAGATATAAATATTGTAAAGTTTGACCATTGATTTGGAACTCTTCAGAAGCTAATTAAAGAGCTTCTATAGTAGTCACTTCAGGCTAATCTGGTTGACATCTCCTGTCTGGAGACATGGAAGACTACTCTTTCCAGTCTAGATGTAGCTGGGTAAGTCATATGACTCACTGTGATCCACAAAAGTGAGTAGAAAAGATAGGTATCACCTTACGAATCACCCTTCAGCAACCTTCTATCTTTTTCAAAGCCATGCTTTGTGTTGAAGAAATCATAATATAAAAACTAGGTAGATCTTCCAAGACACCACTTAGTAAAAAATGGCCCTGGAAAATTATTGAACTTCATTGGATTTTGCATAAGCAAGATTAGGATTTGTTTTCTAAAACCATTGATACATTAGTATAATTTATTATTTCATTATAACCTCCTATGCATATAAATGGCAATTATGTTCATTTTATCTGCCCTGAATTTCAGTGTGTTGATTTGGATATTTGGATACATGTCCAGTGATGTACAACTATTGAACGCCCCAGCATATCCTTACTGAGTCATGTAATGTTCATTGAGTTCCTATTCTATAATGACACTTTTATTTGGCACTAAGAAAACAAAATTCCAGAGGAGTCAAGATGGCGGAGAAGTAGCAGGCTGAGACTACTTCAGGTAGCAGGAAATCAGCTAGATAGCTTATCTAAAGATTGCAAACAACTACAAATCCAACGGGAGATCAAAGAGAAGAACAGCAATTCTAGAAACAGAAAATCAACCACTTTCTGAAAGGTAGGACTGGCAGAGAAGTGAATCCAAAGCGACGGGAAGATAGACCGTGGGGGGAGTGGCTGGCTCCCGGCAAGCGGTGGAGCAACGGAGCACAAAATCAGGACTTTTAAAAAAGTCTGTTCCGCTGAGGGACATCGCTCCAGAGGCTTAACCGGGGTGAAGCCCATGCGGGGTCAGCGTGGCCTCAGGTCCCGCAGGGTCACAGAAGGATCGGGGGTGTCTGAGTGTCGCAGAGCTTACAGGTATTAGAACGGGGAAGCCGGCTACAAAGATGGAGCCAAGGAGTGAGCTCATAGCTCAGGGTTACCTTGAACCGGTCGCAGGCTCAGTGAGCTCGGAGCACGGCTGGAGGCCAGGCAGACGGGAGTAATTGGGCACTGTTCTCTGAGGGCGCACTGAGGAGTGGGGCCCTGGGCTCTCGGCTCCTCCGGGCTGGAGACTGGGAGGCCGCCATCTTCATTCCCGTCCTCCGGAACTCTACGGAAAGCGCTCAGGGAACAAAAGCTCCCGAAAGCAAACCCGAGTGGATTACTCAGCCCAGCCCCTGGTAAGGGCAGTGCAACTCCGCCTGGGGCAAAGACACTTGAGAATCACTACAACAGGCCCCTCACTCAGAAGATCAACAAGAAACCCAGCCAGGACCAAGTTCACTTACCAAGGAGTGCAGTTTCAATACCAGAATTCCAGAGGAGGAGAAAGCAAAGCACGGAACTCATGGCTTTCTCCCCATGATTCTTTAGCCTTGCAGTTAATTTATTTTTTTTCTTTTTCAATTTTTTTTCTCTTCTTCTGCTATGTTTTTTTAACTTTTACCCTTTTTTTTTTTTAAGATTTTATTTATTTATTTGACAGAGAGAGATCACAAGTAGACGGAGAGGCAGGCAGAGAGAGAGAGAGAGAGGGAAGCAGGCTCCCCGCTGAGCAGAGAGCCCGATGCGGGACTCGATCCCAGGACCCTGAGATCATGACCTGAGCCGAAGGCAGCGGCTCAACCCACTGAGCCACCCAGGCGCCCTACCTTTTTCTTTTTTAACGTTTTTTAACTAGTTTATCTAATATATATATATATTTTTTTTTTTCTTTTTTATATATTTTTCTTTATTCGTTTTCTTTTTTTTAATTGCTTCTTTTCTTTTCTTTCTTTTTTTCTTTCTGAACCTCTTTTTATCCCCTTTCTCCCCTTTCACGATTTGGGATCTCTTCTGATTTGGTTAAAGCATATGTTCCTGGGGTTTTTGCCACCCTTTTAGTATTTTACTTGTTCCTTCATATACTCTTATCTGGACAAAATGACAAGGTAGAAAAATTCACCACAAAAAAAAAAAAAAAAAAAAAAAAAACAAGAGGCAGTACCGAAGGCTAGGTACCTAATCAATACAGACATTGGTAATATGTCAAATCTAGAGTTCAGAATGACGATTCTCAAGGTTCTAGCTGGGCTCGAAAAAGGCATGGAAGATATTAGAGAAACCCTCTCGGGAGATAGAAAAGCCCTTTCTGGAGAAATAAAAGAACTAAAATCTAACCAAGTTGAAATCAAAAAAGCTATTAATGAGGTGCAATCAAAAATGGAGGCTCTCACTGCTAGAATAAATGAGGCAGAAGAGAGAATTAGTAGAAGACCAAATGACAGAGAATAAAGAAGCTGAGCAAAAGAGGGACAAACAGCTACTGGACCACGAGGGGAGAATTCGAGAGATAAGTGACACCATAAGACGAAAAAACATTAGAATAATTGGGATTCCAGAAGAAGAGGAAACAGAGAGGGGAATTGAAGGTATATTGGAGAGAATTATTGGAGAGAATTTCCCCAACATGGCAAAGGGAACAAGCATCAAAATCCAGGAGGTTCAGAGAACCCCCCTCAAAATCAATAGGAATAGGTCCACACCCCATCACCTAATGGTAAAATTTACAAGTCTTAGTGACAAAGAGAAAATCCTGAAAAGCAGCCCTGGAAAAGAGTCTGTAACATACAATGGTAAAAATATTAGATTGGCAGCAGACTTATCCATAGAAACCTGGCAGGCCAGAAAGAGCTGGCATGATATATTCAGAGCACTAAACGAGAAAAACATGCAGCCAAGAATACTATATCCAGCTATGCTATCATTGAAAATAGAAGGAGAGATTAAAAGCTTCCAGGACAAACAAAAACTGAAAGAATTTGCAAACACCAAAGCAGTTCTACAGGAAATATTGAAAGGGGTCCTCTAAGCAAAGAGAGACCCTAAAAGTGGTAGATCAGAAAGAAACAGAGACAATATACAATAACAGTCACCTTACAGGCAATACAATGGCACTAAATTCATATCTCTCAAAAGTCACTCTGAATGTTAATGGGCTAAATGCCCCAATCAAAAGACACAGGGTATCAGAATGGATAAAAAAACAAAACCCATCTATATGTTGCCTATAAGAAACTCATCTTAAACCCGAAGACACCTTCAGATTTAAAGTGAGGGGGTGGAAAAGAATTTACCATGCTAATGGACATCAAAAGAAAGCAGGAGTGGCAATCCTTCTATCAGATCAATTAGATTTTAAGCCAAAGACTATAATAAGAGATGAGGAAGGATACTATATCATACTCAAAGGATCTGTCCAACAAGAAGATCTAACAATTTTAAATGTCTATGCCCCTAACATGGGAGCAGCCAACTATATAAACCAATGAATAACAAAATCCAAGAAACACATCAACAATAATACAATAATAGTAGGGGACTTTAACTCCCCTCACTGAAATGGACAGATCATCCAAGCAAAAGATCAACAAGGAAATAAAGGCCTTAAATGACACACTGGACCAGATGGACATCACAGATATATTCAGAACATTTCATCCCAAAGCAACAGAATACACATTCTTCTCTAGTGCACATGGAACATTTTCCAGAATAGATCACATTCTCGGTCCTAAATCAGGTCTTAACTGTTATCAAATGATTGGGATCATTCCCTGCATATTTTCAGACCACAATGCTCTGAAACTAAAACTCAATCACAAGAGGAAATTTGGAAAGAACCCAAATACATGGAGACTAAACAGCATCCTTCTAAAGAATGAATGGGTCAACCAGGAAATTAAAGAAGAATTGAAAAAATTCATGGAAACAAATGATAATGAAAACACAACGTTTCAAAATCTGTGGGACACAACAAAGGCAGTCCTGAGAGGAAAATATATAGCGGTACAAGCCTTTCTCAAGAAACAAGAAAGGTCTCAGATGCACAACCTAACCCTACACCTAAAGGAGCTGGAGAAAGAACAAGAAAGAAACCCTAAACCCAGCAGGAGAAGAGAAATCATAAAGATCAGAGCAGAAGTCAATGAAATAGAAACCAAAAAAAAAAACAATAGAACAAATCAACGAAACTAAGAGCTGGTTCTTTGAAAGAATTAATAAGATTGATAAACCCCTGGCCAGACTTATCAAAAAGAAAAGAGAAAGGACCCAAATAAATAAAATCATGAATGAAAGAGGAGAGATCACAACGAACACCAAAGAAATACAGACAATTATAAGAACATACTATGAGCAACTCTACGCCAACAAATTTGACAATCTGGAAGAAACGGATGCATTCCTAGAGACATATAAACTACCACAACTGAACCAGGAAGAAATAGAAAGCATGAACAGACCCATAACCAGTAAGGAGATTGAAACAGTCATCAAAAATCTCCAAACAGACAAAAGCCCAGGGCCAGATGGCTTCCCAGGGGAATTCAACTAAACATTTAAAGAAGTAATTCCTATTCTCCTGAAACTGTTCCAAAAAGTAGAAATGGAAGGAAAACTTCCAAACTCATTTTATGAGGCCAGCATCACCTTGATCCCAAAACCAGACAAGGATCCCATCAAAAAAGAGAACTACAGACCAATATCCTTGATGAACACAGGTGCAAAAATTCTCACCAAAATACTAGCCAATAGGATTCAACAGTACATTAAAAGGATTATTCACCACGACCAAGTGGGATTTATTCCAGGGCTGCAAGGTTGGTTCAACATCCGCAAATCAATCAATGTGATACAACACATTAATAAAAGAAAGAACAAGAACCATATGATACTCTCAATAGATGCTGAAAAAGGATTTGACAAAGTACAGCATCCTTTCCTGATCAAAACTCTTCAAAGTGTAGGGATAGAGGGCACATACCTCAATATTATCAAAGCCATCTATGAAAAACCCACCGCAAATATCATTCTCAATGGAGAAAAACTGAAAGCTTTTCCGCTAAGGTCAGGAACATGGCAGGGATGTCCGTTATCACCACTGCTATTCAACATAGTACTAGACGTCCTAGCCTCAGCAATCAGACAACAAAAGGAAATTAAAGGCATCCAAATCGGCAAAGAAGAAGTCCAACTATCACTCTTCGCTGATGATATGATACTATATGTGGAAAACCCAAAAGACTCCACTCCAAAACTGCTAGAACTTGTACAGGAATTCAGTAAGGTGTCAGGATATAAAATCAACGCACAGAAATCAGCTGCATTTCTCTACACCAACAACAAGACAGAAGAAAGAGAAATTAAGGAGTCCATCCCATTTACAAGTGCACCCAAAACTATAAGATACCTAGGAATAAACTTAACCAAAGAGACTAAGAATCTATACACAGAAAACTATAAAGTACTCATGAAAGAAATTGAGGGAGACACAAAGAAATGGAAAAATGTTCCATGCTCCTGGATTGGAAGAATAAATATTGTGAAAATGTCTATGCTACCTAAAGCAATCTACACATTTAATGCAATTCCTATCAAAGTACCATCCATTTTTTTCAAAGAAATGGAACAAATAATCCTAAAATTTATATGGAACCAGAAAATACTGCGAATAGCCAAAGGAATATTGAAAAAGAAAGCCAAGGTTGGTGTCATCACAATTCCGGACTTCAAGCTCTATTACAAAGCTGTCATCATCAAGACAGCATGGTACTGGCACAAAAACAGACACATAGATCAATGGAACAGAATAGAGAGCCCAGAAATAGATCCTCAACTCTATGGTCAACTAATCTTCGACAAAGCAGGAAAGAATGTCCAATGGAAAAAAGACAGCCTCTTCAATAAATGGTGTTGGGAACATTGGACAGCCACATGCAGAAAAATGAAATTGGATCATTTCCTTACACTACACACGAAAATAGACTCAAAATGGATGAAGGACCTCAATGTGAGAAAGGAATCCATCAAAATCCTTGAGGAGAACACAGGCAGCAACCTCTCTGACCTCAGCCGCAGCAACATCTTCCTAGGAACATCGCCAAAGGCAAGGGAAGCAAGGGCAAAAATGAACTATTGGTATTTCATCAAGATCAAAAGCTTTTGCACAGCAAAGGAAACAGTTAACAAAACCAAAAGACAACTGACAGAATGGGAGAAGATATTTGCAAACAACATATCAGATAAAGGGCTAGTGTCCAAAATCTATAAAGAACTTAGCAAACTCAACACCCAAAGAACAAATAATCCAATCAAGAAATGGGCAGAAGACATGAACAGACATTTCTGCAAAGAAGACATCCAGATGGCCAACAGACACATGCAAAAGTGCTCCGCTTCACTCGACATCAGGGAAATACAAATCAAAACCACAATGAGCTATCACCTCACACCAGTGAGAATGGCTAAAATTAACAAGTCAGGAAATGACAGATGCTGGCGAGGATGCGGAGAAAGGGGAACCCTCCTACACTGTTGGTGGGAATGCAAGCTGGTGAAACCACTCTGGAAAACATCATGGAGGTTCCTCAAAATGTTGAAAATAGAACTACCCTATGACCCAGCAATTGCACTGCTGGGTATTTACCCTAAAGATACAAACGTAGTGATCTGAAGGGGCATGTGCACCTGAATGTTTATAGAAGCAATGTCTACAATAGCCAAACTATGGAAAGAACTTAGATGTCCATCAACAGATGAATGGATAAAGAAGAGGTGGTATATATACACAATGGAATACTATGCAGCCATCAAAAAAATGAAATCTTGCCATTTGCCACGATGTGGATGGAACTAGAGGGTATCATGCTTAGCGAAATAAGTCAATCGGAGAAAGACAACTATCATATGATCTCCCTAATATGAAAGAGTGGAGATGCAACATGGGGGGTTAAGGGGGTAGGAGAAGAGTAAATGAAACAAGATGGGATTGGGAGGGAGACAAACCATAAGTGTCTCTTAATCTCACAAAACAAACTGTGGATTGTTGGGGGGAGGTGGGTTGGGGGGTGTGGTTATGGACATTGGGGAGGGTATGTGCTGTATTGAGTGCTGTGAAGTGTGTAAACCTGGCGATTCATAGACCTGTACCCCTGGGGATAAAAATACATTATATGTTTATAAAAAATAAAAAAATAATTAAAAAAAAAAACAGTGACAGATTAACTCTAAAGTAAAAAAAAAAAAAGAAAACAAAATTCCATAAAACACAACAATCTAATAATAAAGAAATATTATAAATGAGTAGTTAAAATTCTGAGATAGCAGTAGTAATGCCAGCACTCTATTAAGAGAAATGAAGAGCTAAAGAATATTCGAAAGATAGTACCTAAGCGATTCAGAAAAAAGATCACAGAAGAAATCCTGGAGATATACAATGTATCCCCAAGACTAAGAAGGAATTTCTAGTGTATCAAGGAGTAGGGCTCTGAATTCAAAGGGCAGAAATGGCATGTTTAGTTGTACCGAGGACACATTTTATAGATAACTAATAGTCAAGCGCAAGTAGAGATAAGAGGTGGATAATGGTATCATTAATGTAGTTTAGATACATTCTGACGACAGTTAAGGACCACCGACAGATTTTTAAGTTGGGCAAGAACATGACGATGTTTGTTTTTAAAATATTTTGGAAACCATGTGGAAGATGGACACAAGAGGAAGGACTTGTAGTTAGGAAGATTAATTTGGTTATTGGAATAATAAAGATGAGACTAATTCACATCTTTGTAGCAGGGGCAGTGCACATGGAGAGAATATGGTAATTTTTAGGGTCACTTGTGGGGACGATAGCTTGTTACATTGTAGGATGCCAATGTTAGAGGAGAAAGGTGACATGGAGTTTATAGTGAAGCTTCCAGTTTATATGATTGGGAAGAAAATAATGCCATTTATATCAAGAGGTTCAAAAAGAGAAATGTGGTAGGCAGAATAATGGCCTCCAAAGATATTTATGTCCTAATTTATGGAACTTGTAAATGTTGCGTTATATAGGACAGAATTTGCAGGTCTGATTAAGTTCAGGATCATGAGATGGGGAAATCATCCTGGATTATCTAGGTAGACTTTAAGTGAAGTCACAAGCATTCTTTCAAGGTAGGGAAAGAAGAAATCAGAAAGAAGAAGAGAAGGCAATGTATCCACAGAGGCAAGATTGGATTGATGTAATCATAACCAGCATGGTTAAGATACCAGCAGAATCTAGAAGCTGGAAGCAGGAAGAGGCAAGAAAAAAAATTCTTCCCTAAGCTCTTGCAAAGGAGCACAGTTCTGGCAATATGTTGATTTCACCCAATGAAATTAATTTTGGTCTTGTGGTTTTTATAACTGTAACATAATAAATATATGTTGTTAGAAACACAAAGCTTATGATAATTTGTTATAGCAGCAATAGAAAACTAATATAAGATGTTTATAAGATGAGCATAGAGTTTCTGGCTGTAAGCCTGTGTGTATGTATTTATATGAGTATTTGGGGTTTTGAAGTGTGTGCATGTATGTGTGTATGTTTAGCTATGGGTATTTGGGAACTGGTGAAGTGTAGAGGAAAGGAAAGTCTAAAACTGAAATAAAATAAAACAAGCAACTTGGAAAACCATGTACTTCTCACTTCTCTCCACTATATTGCAGCCAAGATACCAGATATGAAAATACCAGAGGAAGTTAAGAAAGAAAGTTGTAGGCAAGTCAGGAAAATCATCCTAGTTCATAGATAAAGTACTGTCAGGAGGGCTAGCCATAAATGGAGTTTATGATTTCCCGTCTGGGCTGTAAACCTTAAAACTCTGAGACTTACCACATCTCATATTGTACCCTGGCTCTACTTCCTCCACCATCCTTCCATAATGACTTTCAAGAAATCCTTCCTGTATATCCAACCACGTGAGTAGAGATTAGGGTAATCACACAGGGCTATGCTCTGAATTGAACAGAAATTGCTGTAGAATCCAGTGATCCTTTGTGACTCTTTGTATGAATTTCTGTAATGAGCAGATAATAACTGTAGGAAACATCAACTGAGTCAGACACTTTTCCAAGGGTGTTTCATGCATCATCTATTATATTCCTCATAGTATCACCAAGCTGTAAGTGTAATATTCACTTTTATAGATGAGGGAGTAGAGGCACAGAGATTGATTTATAGTCAGTAAGCAATAGGGTTAGCTGTCCAATAAAGCCCACATTTTTAACCAGTATGCTACAGATTTTACACAAAGTCAAACAATACTCAAGTTCATTTCTAAGTCTCCTATGAAAATTTTCTAATGTGGAAGAAGCAGCTTTAATGCTAGGTCAGTGTATGTAGATGGTCTTTGATATATGCGTTAGACTCAGCAACAGCAGCAACAACAATATGAGGTTAATCAGAAGGCCTTCCAAAAATCTCAGGTTTTATTCATGGTTCCTGAGCTCAGGCCCTTCTGGAATTAAATTACTGAAAGAGATAATAACACACTTCTGACAATTCCTCCCTCTCTCTCTCTCTCTTTTTCCCCCCTGGCAATAGACTCTGATAACTGTCAAGCCACCTGGTAAAATAGTGAAGCTGATAGACATAATCAGAACAAGTTTCTGATTAAGGGACAAACACATAAATAATAGTTGATAGGGTAGAATGATTAGGGAAAAAATATTGTGATTAAGAAGAAAATCATTTTAAAATTGAAAATCATTCCAAAAATCTAAAATTCTACCCTTTTTTGATAAAAGCTTTTATATGTTTCATGGCTATCACTTCAAATTGAAATTCACACTTAACGTTGATGTTGATAAAGAAAACCCAAAGACCCACACTAAATGCACAATGACCTCACAGTTTAAATTGAATTTATCATTGCAATTTTTAACATTCTCTTTAATGGATTATTGATTAATTTTATTTTTATAAATGCAAATGATAAAACTTAAAAGTAAAAATACTTCAGTAATTGAATTTTCTAATAGGGTATGTTTCCATTAATTTAAATTTAATCCCCATTACAGTTTTTCCATGTAACCTATATAGCTGAAAGAGAGGAATGTGGCAAGAGGAAATTATTTCATATTTTAGCAAAAAATATTTGAAAACAGACTCTCTAAAGCTATTCATTTTTATTTTTATTGTTGTAAAATTGGGAAATGCAAAGGAAATACACTTCTAACACTTGCTGAAGGATGTACAGTTAAATATCTGTCTCTAAGACACATGTCTGTCTCCCACTTCTAGTGTACGCAACTTTGGACTGTTTCTAATTTTAGTATGTCTTTGGTCATCAATATTATGTTAATTATAGGCTAATGCTACAATTTCCAGATTGATCAAATCTACACATTATCTGCTTTTATTTATTAAAGATGAACTTCAATTAAACTCCTTCTTCTTTTCTTCCATGTTTTATAATAAATTTGGGGGCTATTGATTATTTATATAATTTTAAATAATTTACTTTAAACTCTCTCTTTTTTTTTTTAATTTTATTTATTTATTTGTCAGAGAGAGAGAGTGAGGAAGAGAGAGTGTGAGCACAGGCAGAGAGGCAAGCAGAGGCAGAGGGAGAAGCAGGCTCCCTGCCGATCAAGGAGCCCAATGTGGGACTGGATCCCAGGACGCTGGGATTATGACCTGAGCTGAGGGCAGCCGCTTAACCAACTGAGCCACCCAGGCATCCTTAAACTCTAACTCTTGATCTATCAACCTCAGAATCTCTTACTGTCCATCCTCCCTCCTTTCCTTCTCTACCTTGCATATCTGTCAGTACTCCTTTCTATTGTAAAAAAGGTTACATTCTATAATATTACACAGACTTCCATGATTACAGGTCTGTAATGTTACAGACTTCCATGATTTCACTATAGGTTGACCCTGAAAACTTAAGGTGGAGATACAGTGTTTGCTATATTAAAATTATGTCAATATCATTTCTTTCAGAACCGGATAGATTACTAGAGGAGTTCTGACCATTTTTCACCAAACTTTTGCAACTAAAGGGGTAAAACCCCAAGGGTTCAAAGTATGTTCTTTTTTTTTACACTTTATTCATCATTCAAAGTCATCTCACATGTTTGTTTGCTTTGCGCTGTCTTCCTTATTTAGAGCTCTGTATTTTCTCTTGGATTTTCTGCTTACATTTTGTTGTTTGGTCCCTTTTTCAAATCAGTAAGGTCAATCTGTTAACAGTTTCTTAAATCTGGTAATGATTCCTTCTTAGGCATGCTCAATGGTTGCTACTATAGGAATGTCTTATCTACTTATTTCTGAAGCCCATGTCTGACACTTCCTTGAGACACTTTTCTTTCTTGCAGCCATATTAACTTTTTTTTTTCCAGAAAGAATGCATGGGGAGTAAACTTTCTGCATCTTATTTTGCCTATTCTCTATAGATGGAATATATTGTCATCTAGATTTGAAAGAGGCTGGGAGAAATCTAAAGTTTATGTGATTCTTATTTCCTTATAAAGGATTAGCTATTTTCCCCCTGGAAATTTATAGAGAATTTTCCTTATTTTTTCCTTAGATATTTTTTATGTGAGATCTCTGGGTAAGTGTGGGAATCAATCTTCTTTATACTAAGTGAGTATGTCCAATCTGAAGACCTATGTCTTTCTCTTTACTTCTGGAAAATTTCCTTTCTTTTATTTCTTTGATAATTTCTTTCCCTCCATCTTTTTAATTCTTTCTGGCTTTTAAATATTTCATCTTCTTCCAATAGAGGAATATGGAAATATGGATTGCCAGTATCTTCCATACCATTGTTGGCATTTTACTTCTATGTTCTGAAATAATTTCTAACTTTCCATTTCAATTACTTTATTGGATTCAATTCTCAGTAACCATATTTTAAATTTCAGGTAACTATTACCCCAGTTTATAACAGGCTATTTATATTTCATTGAAACAATATCTTATCTAAACTGGACATATTAATTAGAAGTAGTTTATTATTTGTACTCTATTCACTAATCTGAATATTATGCTTTTATTTCAGGATTTGTTGTCTCATTTGTTAACTTTACTTTTTTTTTTTTTTTTTTTTAAGAATTATTGAATTTCTAAGATACCAACAGAGTCTTAGTTGGTCACTGATAAACATAAAATAAAAGATCCGGTAGATTACCTATGTGGCTGGCAGGGTTTCTTCTGCTGTAATATGCCTGTTCCTTGAATGAAAGAGAGGTATGCAGTGTGTGTGATATTTTGAGATTTTACTGTGATATTTTCAGGTCATAGGTATGAAGCAGGCATATAGGTAAGAATTCAGACTCATTCAAATACCAAAACAAGGCCAGTCTGACTAAAATGAACAAACCTTCAGTCTAGGAACAATGGATCTCCCTCAACATGTCCTTCAATCTATATCTGGCATTGAAGCAAATGTCACTTCCTAATGCACAAGAATGGGGGTGGCCTGAACATGCATATGTCTTTTCAGTGTGATTATTCCATCAGTCATCATGATTTCTGCCCTACCTACCACACCCTCTCTTCCTTAGCTCCTAACTCTAGGGAGCTGCACTGTGCAAAATTACTGCTAGTTCTACTGCAGGTTTTTCTGTTGAATATACTAAGAAATCACTCCTTTTATTCTAATATACCCATCAAGGTGTTCCCATCAGTCTTCTGTCTTTCAGGAATTCATTCTAATCTTTTGACTGCTGATGTTTCTCTGCTGCCATTCTGTGAAGCTCTGTGGATTTATTCACTTTCATATTTCTTCACTGAACACTCTAGGGATTTTTGAGATAGAGAAGAATTTAATGGAATTTCTGACTCATAACTGGAACTGGAAGGCTGTAAGAATTTTTTAATGTTATTTCATGAAGAAAAGCAATATACTTATTTAAAGTCCATACCAAAGAAATATTCCCATATTTATGTATGTATAAGAAGAGCGAAGTTCTTCTTTCTACAGTATTTACACAAATTACCAAAGATAAACTAAAAATAGTGAAAAAAAATTAAGGAAAAAATATTTTTGTGTATCCGAAAGCCAAAACTCTTTAAATAGCATTATATTTTCAAAGACAAATTAAAAAGTTGACAGGCTGAGAAAATATAATTTCAATACATATAGCTGGAAAAGAGTTAATTACTTGTATACTACCCTTATAAAACCTTATAATTTATTAAATTGAAAAACTCTTAAGCATCATAACTAGAAAAAAAACCTATAGGATATGAAGGGGTATGTTAAAAAATGAAATGTGTGATAAATATTTTTCAAAAACTTTTATATTAGGAAATATTGATTTAAATTTTCAGAAGATGCAATATGATTCTTTTGGACATGAGTTACAGAAACACAATTTGAGCTAACTGAAATAAAAAAAAAGAAATGTACTAAGCAATATTGGTGTACTTTACTTAATCAAAAGATAAGGTACAGACCCCATTATGCTTCTGGGTATTCTAGATGACCCAGTGCTTCTGAAGGACTCTCATATGTTTAACTCTTAACTTAGATAGAGTCTCATCTTGTGTAGAAATTGAACTTGACCACCAATTCCCAGAGTTATATCTACCTTATTTAGTGGCTCTGGAGGAGAGCTGTTCCTTGTTGGGAAAGACCCTGACATACCCTGAATCACATGCCTACCATGAACAAAAGAATGTGACTCGGTGCACTGTGATTGCACTACGCTGACTTCCCTCCTAAGCCCTGAAGTCACAGGGTAGTGACTTGGTTGGTCTGCTAGCCACCAAGCAAGAATTACACAGTTGTGTAATGAGTTAAGAGAAGGTTTTGTTGAAAGGAAAGTGTTGCAAAATTGTGGAGCAGAATATTTTTTGAATCCTTTCTTGATAGTCACTTGCAGGCATGAGGATTTGAAGGATGTTGACCTACCAGAAAGAGTAGTACATTGGAAATGAAATAATACTTCTCTTTGGCTGCATCGTTGCTGGCTATCACAAGGGTTTACTGGCCAAAGATAGATTAGAGAACATGGCATTTATTATCTGAAGACCAATAGGAAACAGTTCTAATGAACATGCAGTTCTAATCTCTTTCTCAAATGTTTACCAAAATCCCACATGGTGAAATCTGTCAAGCATTTGAGTGGTCTTTAATACAAAGAACTGAGAAAAAGTTGAACTGGCTTCAATGGTCCCTGCTTTAGCTTACTTATCTTAACACATGAGAATAAGTAGAAGAAAGGGGATACATCTATAAACATGATTTCTTGTTAGTAGTGTGGCGCAATCAGTGAACAGGAATTTTGTCCTATTTGATTAATGGATGACCATGTTGGAGGAAGAAACAAGAAAGTAGACAAAAGAAAGGTACACAACTAGTGAATCCTTGAACATTATATCAAACCAATGATGTACTATATGTTGGCTAATTGAATTTAAATGAAAAAAAAAAGTTGCCAAAAAAAAAAAAAGAAAAAGAAAGGAATGAGCTATCCTTTTATTTTATATGTAAGTTACCCAAACATAAGTTTAAGAATCTTATATGATTCCTAAGACTCCAGTCATGAGTTTCACTTCTCATTATAGATACAGTGGACTTTATTCATTGGATTTAAAAACTGGGGAGGTACTTAGAGACTGTTAAGTCTAACTACATTAGTTTATACTAAACTGATACTCTAAATAAATAAATTACTCTGAATTCAGCTTCCTAACACAGGCTTGTATGTGTTTTCCAATATATGTATCCTTCTACAAATAAGAAGATTGCTTCTTCATTAAAGAATACCTACTTGCCTATATCTTTCTCTATCAATCAATCTAATGTCATCTGTGTATTTATGTAGTCTTAAGATAATTTTTTATAAGAGGCCATTCCATAATGAATTTCCACCTCTAGGAGTAAGCTCAGTAGAGTTGTACCCAGTCTTTTCTATTTTTTATTAAAAATAACTTTAATTCACGAAGCTTTTCCCCAAAAAATGTACAGGTTTATTTCAAAGTTTTATTTCCTATGTGTAGAAGAAATACTTTTTCATATGAGTAGATACCTCTACTTTTTAATTGTTTAATGTTCTTCCCTAATTTCTCATAGAATTTATATACCAGGGAGTCTCCGAATAGATAGATACACAGAGAGATACATAAACACACACAAACACACATCCTGCAACAGTCTTACGAGGATAATATTTCAATCTAGAAATTTTTATTTTATTTTAGAAATGGGGAAATAGGCACTGGTTTTCTGTAGGCTAGCCTGAAACTTGTTTCAGAGGGCTATGTTGTATTGTGGTACAAGTGCCATCATTGAAATGTGTAAGTTCAAAAACCTGACATTTTACAATTACATATCTCATCAATGTAACTCAACATCATATAATATAGATGGTAGACCCTCACTATATAAGGAAATATTGAGCATGCATATTCACAACAATTGCATGTATTTGTGTGTGAGAGAAAATTACATATTGGACACTTGTAGTCTGTATACCACAAGATAACGTTTCACTTTACCTCATTTTTTTGGGTCCAATTTAGTATGAAAGTTGGTCCTATGTGTAATTTGTGGTTTTAAGCTTCTATGTAATATATGTTGTGGGTGCTCTACATATTATAGAATAAAAATTTTGTGAAATTTATAATGAAAAGTTGTGGATAGATTTAGAGTATTGTGTTAAGTGATCTAAATTAACCAAAAAAAAATAAATACCATATGATTTCACTCATATGTGGAATTTAAGAAACAAACAAGGAAAGAGTAAAGAGGAAAAAAGAAAGTTGTGATGAGCACCAGCTAATGTATGGAAATGTTGGATCACTGTATTGTACACATGAAACTAATATCACATTGTATGTTAACTAACTGGAATTTAAATAAAAACTTTAAAAATGCTTCAGAAAAACTCTAGAAAATATTTTTTTAATGTGTGTATTTTAGAACAATTTAGTGGGAAAGATTTTTTTTGACACATAATAATTATCTCCTTCTACTTCACTGAATATAGGATAAAGATAGAAGTATAAAAGCATAAAATAAGTTTGTAAAAAAAAATGGAAAATAAACAGTTTGTAAAAAAAAATAAAAGCATAAAATAACACATTTCTAAAATGAAGAAAAAATCATGCTTGATATGTAAGAAAACTAAGGAAACATGTAACTAATAATGATTTGTATGAGTAAATTTACATATGCAGAAGAAATTATCTAGAAATAAACATTTGCCTTAATAACATAATGCTATCCAAACTTCTTAGGGAATATTTGAGAAAAATGCAGTTTTAATTTTAATATGCACATGAGATCAATTAATGCATCACATATGCAAATATGAAGGCAATGACCCTGATTCTGAATGCTTGTTATTTCTGGAGTTGGCATATGGCTCTCTTTAACAGCAGACATAATGATTTCAATAAATTAGCTGCTAATGCCATGAAATGAACTCTGATTTGTGTTAATTTGTGCATTACTTAGCAATTTCATGTTAATTTTTTTTGGAAACTCAGTTTTTAAGGCAGTATTAGAATTTCATTTTGCACCTAAGTTTTTGAAAATGATAAGAATAAGGAATACATTTTGATTTAGATATTTTAATAAGACAAAAGCCGTTTCATAAAGTAGGAATGCAGAATGTGACTCACAAAGTTTAAATAAAAATTTGTTCCTAATAATCCAAAGGTTTGAAAAATAGTGTTTCAAAGGACCAACAACGCTACCAAAAGGTCAGAAAGGGTTATTAGGCTTATATTTAAAATAGTAAGTACTGAAATCCCCTCTTGAAATCTTTCCCACCCCTACTATTTTTTTTAAGATTTTATTTATTTATTTGACAGAGAGAGAGAGAGAGAGATCACAAGTAGTCAGAGAGACAGCAGAGAAAGAGAGGAAGCAGGTTCCTTGCTGAGCAGAGAGCCAGATGTGGAGCTCAATCCCAGGACCCCATGATCCCTGAGCCAAAGGCAGAGACTTAACCCACTGAGCCACCCAGGCACCCCCACCCCTACTATTCTTATGTAATACAAAACACTGAAAATTTTATCTGATTGTTATTGGTGGTGGTACAGCTAATGGTGGGGTAGTAATATTCACAAATATATACATATATGTATGCATGTGAATCTTATATATATGTGTGTGTATAGATATGTGTGTATGTATGTGTGTGTGTATGGCTTGAACTCTTGAATGTCCACACTAGATTATTTTTATAACATCATTAGAAAAGCACTAAGATAGATAACATTTTGTCTTTCTAATATACTGAATAAAGTCAAGAAGCTTTTCCTTATTTGTGGTCTTACACGGGCAGATTCATTGTAGATGTCTTACGTATAAGCTGATAGATATGAATATTTTCTATTTGATTTTTGCCAGAGTCTATAAAACATCTAAAATCATTCCTACTCCTATGTATATTTTTCTTAACATCTCATTTTACATTCTATACCTCACTTTCTTATGTAGGAGTAAGATATGGTAATTAACTCATACCATTCTTAAGGGAATTTAATGAATGAATATATGCAAAATGCCTGGCTAAAGGTAGTAATCCTTTGTTGGTAAAGAAGTATGGTTAAATGGATGGTGTCATCTGATCAAACACAGGTGTCTCCTGCTTAAATTTCCTGTCCATTATCCACAATGCAGCCAGTGTTACAGGCAGTGTGAAACATTAATTTGGTTTATGTTATGACTCCTTTGCTTAATCCTCAATGGGTACTTCCAAGATAAAAGCCAGAATCTTTACCATGGAATTCAAGGCCCTTCACATTTTGGCCTCTCCAGTTTTCTTAGGTCATCTTGTCAATCTTTGTAAATCATATCAACCAGTCTATCCACACTAAACTATTTGTATTCTTCTGAATATGTCATTATGTTGAATGTCCCATCCCAATTTAAGTAATATTCTTTCTCCTTGAAATGCTTGATCTATCTTTATTTTCCTGGAAAATTCCTAATGATTCTTCTCAATTTTGGGATGTGATCTTTGATATGCCTAAGTGAATATTTAGGTGTAAGTAAATATTTCAATCTCTCTATTCTCATAACCCTTTGAAAAATGTACTGGAGCCTATTAGAGTATATAATATTAATTTGTTTGCATGTCTCTCTCTCTTGTGGACTCCTAGAATCATGAAAATTAGTACCCTATTCAATATATCTTTTAGCACACAGTGCTTATTATAGTACCTAACATATAATAGACTTTCAGTGACTATTTCTTAAATCCCATGTTGAAGGTAATGTAGGAATTGTGTTCATAAGAGGTTCTTCCAATAAAAGAAAATAAGACATAATGCTTAAATGGCTCTTGGGTATTTCAAATAAATCCTGGATTTAGGAGATATTGTTTGTGCTTCTCAGAAGCTGTATTTTCATGTTTAATTCCATGAAATGCTAAGTTCATCTGTTTTTAATTATAAATACTGGAAATATTGCTTTATTTTTTCACAATATAATCTTTGTTTTTTCCTGTAATGTTATCCATGTCTCATAAACTCTGGTAAACTTTCTCACTTCACAAAGAGAACATAAGGTATGGCAAATTCATTCAGTGCTAATCATGAGCTGAGCATTTTGATGTTTCACTTCCTTCTCTAAGACAAATTTAGAGGTGCCAGGAATATTGAGCTGTGACTTGTGAATCCTCTTGCTGATCCAAACATACGCAGGAGACCAAAAAAATATTCAGGGCTCATATAAAAGTAGGTGTTAGGTACTGAACTGCAGTATATTCAAGGACATGGAATCTTTAAACCTTGTTTCTCTATTACTTGTAGTTGGGATTTTAGAATAGATAAGTATGTATGGTGTATCAACATAAGTTCTATTGTAGTTGGGGAAGACAACTCTCTGTGCAGGAAACCCCAGCATTTCCCAGAGATTTGCACTCTTGTTCTCATTACTGTCTAGCTCATCAGACCTTCATTTTAAAAAAAATAATTAAAAAATTTTCAGTGTTCCAAGATTCATTGTTTATGCACCACACCCAGTTGTCCATACAATACGTGCCTTCCATAATACCCATCACCGGGCTCACCCTCCCCAACCACCCCCCACCGCTCCGCTCCCAAACCCTCAGTTTGTTTCTCAGAGTCCACACTCTCTCACGGCTTGTCTCCCCCTCTGATTTCCCCAACTCACTTCTCTTCTCCCTCTCCTAGTGTCCTCCCTGTTATACCTTATGCTCCACAAGTAAGTGAAACCATATGATAATTGACTCTCTCTGCTTGACTTATTTCACTTAGCATAATCAGAACTTCTATAATCCTATTTAGTTGCTGCACATATCAGCACTTCAGTGAGGTACTAAGGTTTTGGTTCTCATCTGCTTTGGTTGTCAGAGTTAGTCATTGGGGCTTCCATCTAATATAAGGTGTCCTAACATTCCAGATTAAAGTGGTCAAATGTCCATATCAGGTTTTTTTATAGCAGAGTGTCATTTTTTTAAATAATAAAAAAACGTCTATGTCTTCTCACATCATCTGTGGCATAAAATGCTCAGCTTAAAAGAAAATTCTAAAAATTCTAAATAATTCCAGTAATGGCTTATTTTATAAAATCACTTATAATTTTTACATATTATAATATGCATAATATTTTAGATTCCTTGCTAACTTGAGGTTGAATTATTACAAAGTTTTTTTTGTGTGTGCATATGTTTCTGTAGGATAGGAGAATGTTTTAAGAGTAAGCATGCCTCTTAATTTTTTTTTTGAATTCACCATAAGTAATATTTTAAAAATCAAATATGTAGGAGTTTGGGTGCTTATCAGGGCTAGGATGTGTTGATCCAGCAACCTAGCCTAAGAACCAGTGCAGAATGAGAACTCATAAATCTCAGTGTAAAAAATTGAGGTAGGCATTGGAGGGTCACTACTCAGGTAAAGAGAAAAACAAAAGTGAAATAGTCACTTCAACTCAGACACTGGTGGTCTGAAGAGACTAAGATACCTAGGAGTCGACAACTTATTGCCTCAGCAGTATTAAGCAGAGCAAGAATTGAAGGAGAAGATCTCATCTCTGAAAACAGAACTATAAAAAGGCTTTTTAGTTGTATTTGTAAAGGTTCTTTATGAATGTGTGTATGTGTATATATACATATATATGTATATATACATATATACATATATATATATATATATGAATGATTATAATCAGACAAAGTGACCACAAAAGTTTATTGAGCTTAAGACTTACGTTGGATCAAATGGAATAGAGGGTCAACTGCCAAAGAATGGAATAAGTGGAAGTCCTAATTGTTCAAGTGGGGTCTCTCTCCATGACAATGATCTTATGATGAGGAAAAGAGGAAACACATACTTACAAAAAGGAAGTAAAGTGTAATTCTAGGGAGAGTCATTTATGTTCTAGCTGTGAGGAGAAGGTTCTTCTTCTTCTTCTTTTTTTTTTTTCCTTTTTTTAAGATTTTATTTATTTGTTTAACAGAGAGATACATAGAGAGAGAAGGAACACAAGCAGGGGGAGTGGGAGAGGGAGAAGCAGGCTCCCCATGGAGCAGGGAGCCTGAAGCAGGGCTTGATCCCAGGACCCTGGGATCATGATCTAAGCTGAAAGTAGACGCTTAATGGCTGAGCTACACAGGTGCCCCATGAGGAGAAGGTTCTACAGGAAATTTCTGAAGGGTTTATAAAGATTTCAGTAATTTGACAAATGTACAAAAATATTAATGTAAGCCTGGTCTTCACATCCCATTGGGTTGTACTTTGTCTTACAAATTTTATTCAAATCCATGTAGATAACAGATCACGTAGTTTCATACCTGTATTTTCTTGCCTGTTTACTTGTCAACCTGTGAGCATACTTAGGGAAAATACTGAGCATTATTTCCTTCATGTTTATGTAACTTGCTTTACGGTTAGAGACATTATGATAATTGGCATCTTGATTACTCCCACCACTCTTAATTAGGCTGGACCTCAGTAGGGTGGGTAGCAGAGGTGGAAAAGGAAGTCCGCACTGGTAAGAAGCACTCGGTTGGAGTTAAAGGTACAAACCAGAGTGAAGTGTTCTAACCAGAGGATAAAAAAGAAATCTTGGAACAATTTCCTCAGCTTCCAACTACATTTTCAGGTTTTTATGCCTTAAGACCATGGACTGTCTCTTATTTATTTACCTTTTTATTTGGTGCTATTTTTCAGGATCTCAGAGAAATTGTAATGTCTTCGATGCTGATGTTCAGGTTCATTCATTCTGTGTCCTTACCTTTCACAGGTTTTTTATTCCGACAACTGCAGACCCGTAGTCACAGTGCTCAGCTAATAATTGCTCAATTCATATATGTTGAGTGTTTGCTTTATAATAAACAATTCTTAACCGACCTTTGGTTAATCAACTCTGTAAGTAATGCAGATGATTGCCCATTGCATACTGAAATCTTGGATCAAAAGCCTGTGTATTGGTACCGTTTGAGTAGAATCTACCAAAAGTCCTTTGTGTTCATTCCTAAACTTATTTATTCCAGTTAACATTGTCATTGCAATTATAAATTTTAAGTATGCCTGTTCAGATGAAATATGAGTGTGAAAGATGAAGTGTTGATGCTTGCATGAAAATGAACTTGAATGCTTAGGATAGACTTGATGAAGATGAGAGGAAAAGAAAATGTGCTGAATTGATGTATAGGCAGAAAACTGCAAAAACTTGGGAGAAAATCAGAAAAACCTGAAGACATGCTACATTACATTGCTTAGCAACTGTCTGACATTCCAGCTATCTTTGAAGAAACTCAAGCTGAAATTCACACATTAGATTGTAGTTTATGCAAAGAAGACAGTTCAGAACTTTAAACATTTAAATAAAAGATTTGGGATCTACATGAAAAATAATTGGAGAATAGATGTGCATTTAATACTTTGTATTCAAATAAAATGCTTAAGGAATTTATAGATTTTTAGAATCCCCCATTTTTTGTGGTGATTTACTCAAATTGACTCAAATGACTAACTAAATAGCTACACTAATATTTTTGGCTATGAGATATCTACTGTGGTTAAATCAGTTTTCCTAGCATCAAATATAAATTACTTCATCATTGTTCATCATATTCTTCACATTCTAACAATATTTTGGCCTTTGTGATTATTATATATAAGCATAGGAACCATTACTTTCCAATAAAATATTTGTGTCCAATTACGAGATAAGATTTTAGTTATGGGTTGCAGTAACTGGGTCATTAGAGAAGAAGTGAGGCTTGAATTGGAATGAGGAGAAATGAGGCAGCGGTGGTGGAGTGTAGGAAGCAGAGGCCGACTCTGGTTAAGAGAAGATTAAGGAATAAGAAAACAAAGAGGCTGTAATGAGCAAAGCAGGTCCAACCTATCGACTGGATCCAAAGAATCTTACTGAGGAGTAATAAAGTGATTCATCTACAAAATAGAGACAGGTGGTGTCAGCTTTCAATGCCATGCCAAAGTATTTGTGATTTATTTCTCTGTGTGGAGTTATTAAATGTTTCTGAATAGCAGTAATCGCAAAGAGAGACAACATAATTAAAGCCATATTTTATGTGGAATCAATTCATTAGGTAGATAGAAGGGGCAGGAAGATGAAAGATGTGGCAACCATTAAGAAGACTGTTATAAACAAACCTCTGAATTATTTGATCCCAAATCTCTAATAACTCTCCCTAATTACTTAATAATATAAAAGAATATTAAAATTTCTTCCTAATTTTAATAACTATCCTTTTACTGTTGCTATTTTTCAGTGACTCTGAATTTTCCATTCTCTTAATTGAAATCATTTAAACTCGATTATATCATATAGGGGTATAAACATCCTCACACATACAGAATTTATTATTTTTATAAGACAAATACAATGATATATTTTGAAAAGTTTGTTCTAACCTATCCCTGCAATGGTTTCTGGAATATTCTGACAGTTACAGATCAGATGGATTGACTCACTCAATTCCACAATATGAGTTACTTGACCTTGATATATTTTGTAATGCTATTTCTAACTACCCCTCAATTTCTCTGACTTATATGTCTCCATGTAACCTCAGTTTTATCTCTCCTTAGCTGATTTCATAAATCCTTCTCTTCTAGTCACCTGTCTAATACTATCTCAATATACCATCTAATAGGGGATGCCCATTAATAGCAGTAGTAAACTCTAAACTGCAGTAAATTATATGACTGGGATTTTTATCTAGGCTTTTTTCCTCATAAAATATGTTTTTTTTTTCTATATCCCTCCTGAAAAGGCTTTGTCAAAAATGAACAGCATATAAATATTTGATTTATTACATTTCTAGCCACAGCACCAAAATTGAAATGCCATACCTAAAATACCATTTGTCATCAGGGTGGTAAATGTTCAACCAGTCTGCTTGAATTCTTCTTCATGGGCATCACTAGAACTAGAATTTATATGGCCAAAAGGAGAACAAAGAAACAAAAAGCAAACTTACAAACAATTATGAGGGTTAGTATTTTGGTTAAATGAATACATTTCAAGTCTTATTAAAAAAACAAATATCAAAGGGAATAAGAAAAGAATTTAAATCTACTTATAAATCTCCAAACATTGGTTTGAGCAATAATGTCAGCTTTCTCACCCAGAAAAATTGAACAGAGCCAACCATAAATATCACTATTTGACAGAATGAATTTGATATATCTTCTCTTTCCTTGTCTCTCCTCTATGAATTTATGTATAATGCCCCCTCTTACACCTAATTGATCTCTGTGAAGGGCTCCTATCTGTACTGTGTGTTTTAATGGTGGAGGAATGTATAGTAGAAGTTATAGATATCATCACTCTGTACTTTAATTGGATGAGAAAGTAGACTATTCATAAGACATAAAGTAGCCAATGGGTAAAAAGCAATTTACCCATTTAACAATTATTGAGAACTTACTCTGGACTGTTTACCTTACTATGTCCTGAGGTTAAATGTGGCTTCAGGACACCAGCACTTTTGGTTTCCCTTTTACTTTACTGAACAATCCTTTGTAGATTTCTTTGCTGATATCTCCTCATCTCCTGAACTCTTAATGTTGCTGTATCCAAGTACTCAGGCTTTGGTTTTCTTATCTATGTATACACTCTTCTTGTTTCAAGAAAACAAGACAAGTTAAAGACAGCTGCAACTTTTCATTTACTCAGGCCAAAATGCTTAAAATATCCCCTCACATTTTTATTTATTTATTTATTTTTTTATGACTCTGCATTCAGTCTGTTAGGAAACTCTGTTGACCTTACTCTCAAAATATATCCAGAATCAGATTCCTTCTCAACACCATTCACATCTGAACCACGATAACATCCTTTTTTATTTGTGGCAAGAATTATCCTGTTAGAACATAAGTGAGATCATATTATTCAGCTTGAAACACTACACAAGAACTTCATTTTACTCAACGCACAAGCCTTAGTGATACTGATGGCCCATTAGTTTCCACATGATCCAACACACTCTTTTATCACCTACCTCAATTCTGCTTTTCTCCTGCTCACACTTCAGTCACATTGCCTTTCCTGCTGTTCCTCAAACATGCCAGGTGTACTCTTGTCTCAGGACATTTGCACTAGCTCTTCTTTTTGCCTGGAGTGAGCAATCACAAAATATCCACATAGAAAAGTTGCTCTCTTCTTTTAGTTGTTGATCAGATGTCATCACCTGAGGACAGGGAACTTAATCTGTTTTGTTTTGTTTTCACTGATATATATTGGGCACCTAAAACAATCTTTTGTACACATCAAATTTAATCTGGTCTGAAATGCACATTTTTAAACATTTAAAATATCTTTATATACAGGGTGCATTATATTATTGATAGCAGATCATAGATCAATTGAAAAGATTATCTTCCTTTCTTATTTGTATGTAAAATAATACAGTATATCTTACCATCAATGACATGATAGTTTTAATGAAATACAGAGAGAGACAGTCAGTGAATATTTGTTGAATGAAAGAGTAAAAGACTGAACAAGAATAAAATATGGTTTTTCCTTTAAGATATTTATAAACTAGTTGAATAGAAAGACTTGTAAAGAGATATTTATAATAGCACACTACACAAGCTATATAAAAGTAGTATTTGAATACAAAAAAGGAATTTATTCTTACTTAATTTTATTACTGAGTAGGAAGGAATGGTCAAGGGAAATGTCACTACCATTAGGAAAACAAGAGGTTTTGTTAATACTAGGGTAAAAAATGATAGCTCAAGGAGATAAGAACATTGTCTAGAAAGTGGCCTGTATTTATGATTAGGAAGAGTCATGTATAATTTCTAATTATTAAGTTGGAATGTTCTTTATCTTTCTTCTTGAATATTGTTTAAGGTAATTATAGTAAGCCTTTGCCCTGATTGTGCTTATATATTTGAAATTCAAGTTTATGTAGATTTACATCTATGGATTTTTGAGAGTTTTATTCTAATATCTAGGAAAAGTGATTTGACATCCTTTGGGGAATAATTAGAAAACAAGTGGTAAAATGTTTGCCCTTGTATTTCCATAGGATGTTTATGATTTCTTGAAACATAGTTAATATGTACGGTAACTTTTATAATTGAAGATGTCCTTGATAACATTATGTGTATTTTCCTATGTTTCCTGACTTCATAAACACCCTCTTGTTTTCAAAGGAGTTTTTAAAAGGCTGAGGTAGGGATGTTATGGTAAAGCCAGTGCACAGAATTGCAATCTATTGTTTATTATGAGAGAAAGAGGGAGAGATGAGGGTAAAGGGACAGTATAGATCTTCCTTGGCATAAAGCTGACCACAAATAGTTTACCTTGCTTGGTGTGCTGATGTGAGGTTCTTTTGTGTTTGGTTGGTTGGTTAGTTGATGTTTGTTTGTTTTATTCTTTTGGTCACTTGGGGAGTAAGTTTAAAAAAAAAATCTCTGTAGATAAGATTAGCCATATTCATTACAACAGAATATCAATTTTTTAGGTGCTTTTGGACCATAAGATGGTAACATTGTAGTGATTATCCATAGATATAATATCAGAAATATATTGAAATTTGGGCCAAAGAAATAAACACACATCAAATACACATTAACAGGTTTTGGTTTAGCATATTATCTATAGCAAAGAGAAATTACAGGTATCACAGGAAAATGAATAAGGGAAATTTTGGAAATATCTAAGGTGTAGGGATGAATATTTACATATAGCATCTATAAACTCAAATTCTATTTAGTTCTTATTAATTCATATAAAAATGTGAAAAAAGAAATAATATGATTTCCAAAAATCTTTTCCCAAGAGGAGGATGAAGGTTCATCTAAATTAGCCATAATGAAGTAATATAATTGTGCTGGAAAGTCTAGATACCTAGCAATGTAGCACCTTGACTGACTCATTTGTTCATCTCTTCTATTAAAATTTATGGAGCACTTCCTGCTTCAAAAAATATACTACGTTCATATACCCTCTAGTGAGAGCCTCCAGCAGCTTATAGTCTCATAGGAGCCATGCTATTTTTGCTTTTTTTTTTTTTAAATCATTTAAGCCTTATCATCTAGCACAGTGTTTGAAACAGTTGAAGTAACCACTGAATATACATTTGAGAGATGAATATTGAATAATAGTCAGCTATTAATGTAAGTTTTAATGAGGAACAATATATAAATCTTTGGGATCAAAGAATAAGTAGAAGGCATTTACCCTCACTTCTCTCATTCTTACACATCCCACCTCCAACCCATCAGCACATCCTATCACATAAGCTCCACTTCCAACTGCTTCCTGCTACCACCTTAGTCCAAGGTATTGTCATTTTTTTTTTTTTTAAGATTTTAAGCCACCCATGCACCCCAAGGTATTGTCATTTTTAATGAAACTATCCTAGTGGACTTTTATGTTTTCCTGATCCCAGTCTGGTACACACACCCCTGAATGTCTATAAGTCTATTCTCCACACAGTAGACGGTGTGATTATTTTAAATTTAAATCTAATTATATAATTATAATGGGTCAGAGCTAGGTCAGGAATTCAAGACTTCTATCTTTCATTTTTCTGAGAAACCAAGGTACTTTAATTACAATTTGAACTCACATTATATATCAGCCATGACCTAGTAACTTTTATCGTTTAAATATATGTGTTCATGAAAGAAAATTATTTACCTTTATATTGTTAAATTTTAATGAAGCACATACTATGGGTACCAGTATGTTGTACTAGCTATTGTAGAAAAAAAATACATGGGCTGAGTTTAACTTCTCATTTTTCAAATATGGTCCATGTAAGTCAACAGATCTTCTAAGCCACCTAAACAGGATAGCTAATATAAATATCCACTGCTTCAAAATTTTTAGTATTCCATCTTTACTTTCTTTGGTTTACATATATTCATTCTTTTCATTTTTCAAACCATTACTCTGTTTATTAACTTAGAATGGCACCATTGAACATCAAACATCACTGAATCATTAATCTGGAATTAATTTCTTATCTCAACCAACCTCATTTCATCCATCCTCTCATTGACCCCAGTGTAGACTTCAATATCGCTCTTCACAAAAATTACACTCATTGTCACATTCTTCTCCTCTCCAAGGTACTTGAAGTGGTGCTTTAAATCAGTATCTGTTTGAAGTGAGTGTGCTTGGAATTTTTAGCACCATGTTGGCAAGCGGTTCTTTGCTTGATAAAGAAACCTGGAAATACAAAGCTTAGATGTGTTTATACCTCTCAAAATACCACAGAGATAATGTTAAAGTATCACTAATACTTAGGAGACTCAATCAGAGAGAATAAATCACTCTATATTCTTATTTAATAGAAGACAATGGCATTTGTGAAACTATTTTACATTAACTCAACAAATGTTTACTAATCTCCTATTACATGTACTATTATAAATATATTGAACAAAAACTGCTTTTGCTCATAGAACTTTAAGTTTAGTTAATAGTAAAAAACAATTAAAAAATAAGTAAAATGTAAGATATTTAGTAGGCAATAGTGTTTTGGGAAACATCAGAGAAGAAAAGTGTGGTGGAGAGTTTTGGGGACAGTGGCCAAGTATAAATCAGGGATGACTCACTGAGAAAGAGATATTAAGTAAAGGCTTAGGGAGGAAAGTGAGTGAGCCATGGAACTATCTTTGGGAAAGCAGAGGGAAGAGCTAATGCAAAGAATGAAACAGTATTGGGCATGTTATATTTCATCAGTCATGAATTTGACTCTGCCTAACATCCTGACACCAAAGTTTACAATTCTTGTCTCAGAAGTATATTCTAAACATTTTATATGATAATTAACTATTATGCGCTGAATTTTGTCCTTGCAAAATTCATATGTTGAAGTCCTAACTCCCAGTACGTCAGAATGTGCCTGTTTGGAGATAGGGTCTTTAATGAGGTAATTAAGGTTAAATGAGGTCATGAGGGTGGACCCTACTCTAATATGAACTGTAGTCCTTACAAGAAGAGGAAAGTACGGCACACTCACACTCAGAGGGAAGACCATGTGAAGACAGAGAAGATGACCATCTGCAAGTCAAGGAGAGAGGTCTCAGAAGAAACAAGCTTGCAGATAGTTTGATTTCTGATTTATAGTCTCCCAAAGTGTTTTAAGTTTCTGTTGTTTAAGCCACCCAGCTTATGGCAACCTTAAAAACTGGTACATTAATCTTTTAACCAGTCTAAGATATAAAATAAATAATTTTTTAAAAACCAAATGTTCCTATTTCCAGGATATTATTGTAGGGAACCAAGTAAGCTTTCCTGAAAATCTGTTGGTGCTACGGTGTTGAGATAGGGTATCCAAATGCCACAAGAAAGACAAGGACAAGGGCAAGGACAAGGCCACAAGAAGGACAAGAGGGACAAATCATTGCAGTTATGTTGTATTGTATTTTCTGTTCTAACATGTTAGTCTAGATTAATAAGAATAAGAGATATTTTGAAATCTTATCAAAGCAGACCTCCATTAGACAAAGCAGAGCTGTGGAAACATTAAATACTCTACAATATTAGATTGTATTTTGAAATCAAACTGGTCAAAAAATCAAGGTATTAGAAACATACTTAAGTCAAATCTTGTAAGAGAATCCAAATAGTTTTAAAATCCTTGCTTATAAAGGAACACTTGGCAGGCATCTTATGCAATGACGAATATGCTTACATCTTCAGGAGGACATGACAGCCAGCAGGGGTTTTAGATAACCTGCAGTTTGTGAGCAGGTATTTTTTTTTTTTTTTTCACAAACCTTATAACCCATGGAGTAAACCATCCACAGATAATCCGCTTGTTCTCCAGGCTTCTTTTGATTAACTTCAAAAGGGAGCAAAGATTTATGAGAGGAAGTTGTTTCTGCCCTGACCTCTTGTGGTGCTCCTTTCAAAATATGAAAAATGACATCATTTGATTCCAGAAGGGGGTGACAGTAAAGTGTTCCAATCAAAACCATTGTAGGGGTACATTTCCAGATTCTGCCACTCTCTTCCAGGAGGCTTCCACTGAGCAGATAGAGACTTATTCATGATTTCACTTATTCTTGTCATTATCATGTTCTGTAGAAAGAAAAAGTCTAAAAACATCTCTTGTTAATTCCAGTTTGTATTGAATCTTCAAGAAGCTAGAGATAAGCCTAGCTGAGTTCAACATTGCCTCTTCACTTGCAATGCCTTTTCAATTTGAAATAATTTAGAACAAAATCTGCAGGAGAAAGCTTTGAGAGTCTGAACTGGTAGAGCTCTCATCCTTGTACCCATTCTTTTTATTATGAATGTGTCAAAAAATTATCATGATAATCATCTATTGAGGTTTTCTTTTAATTCTGCTTATTAATTTGCATTTAATATCTTGTCGAATTCTCCAAATACTTCTCTGAATTAGGATTTATAACACTCTTACTGCTGGGATTAAGAAATTCATATACAGAGAGGCTAAGTAATCTGTCCAATGTCAAACAGCAAAAGAGTTGTTGGGAAACTCAGACTGAGACAGCTCAACTCCAAAGCTTGTTTGCTTAGCCCCTATTAAACAATTTATATGGAATGGATGCTTGGTACATTTAAGTATCTGTCTTCTTTAGAAATGAAAGGCAAAACTAACACATCTTCTAACATGGTTCTAAAGAAATAGTTACATGCCAATGAGGTTTGAAAGGATGACTTTGTGTTTCTATATACATGATGGATGCAGCCCCCCTACCCCCACCTCACCCTTCTCCATCTGCACCAAAGCCTCAGGAATTGATCTATATGGTTTGCATTAATGGGTTCTCTCTCTCAAGCTTCCAGTAGGTTTAGGCACTGGGAAGTTCAGCAATAGATTGAATGAGGAGGAGGAGGTGGGACTCATCATTACTTTTGCTTCCTTCTTGTGGTACAGCCAGGATGCAACTGAGTTCCTTGACTAAAGATTTCAATTCCTCGAGACAATCTTTCCACAAAGACTTCTCAGCCTCTGAATAGCAGTAACCCTTTCCTTCCTTAGTGCATAGTGTAGAATGGTGCACTACTCTCAGTAGCCACGGAAGAATGCTATCCCTCACAGCCTTCCTGTAGTCTGCCCATAACTTTGTGTTACCCCTTTACAAAAAACCCTCCTTGAATTATCATGAGATCTATCTATCTATCTATCTATCTCATGATAATTCAAGATACATATAGATATATATTTAGATATATATCTATATATCTATATATATCTAAAAAGTTTAACAGTCTAATGTAGAATATTGAGCTTCTCACTTTTTTATAACGGCTCACTGCATTAAGCATGCTGGCTTATAGTCCCCAAACATTTTCTGAATCTTTCCTCAAATCCCTCCCTGCAGTCTACCTTTGACTTACTAAATACCAGAACAAGGTCTAGATGGATCTAACAACGAAAGGTTGATCTAAGGGATAAAAAACAAAATAAAATCCCACAATGGGCTACAATTGACGATCCTCTCTTCTACATTAAAAAAAAAAAAAAAGAATATTGCAATTTTCCAAATTTCAAAATAGTATTTTTTTAAAATAGATTTTTTTTTTTTTAAATTCACTATATTTAGTTTCTTAAAATTCTTTGTTTTGGAAAAAAAAAGGATAGCAGATACAGATTATTTCTTTGCTAGAAAGTTTGTTAGAATTCTTCTTGAACACTGAAACATGGATCAACTATAAATATAGCTATAATCCTCATCATGTTTGAGCAATATTGATTGAAGACTAATTTTGTCTGCATAATAAAATAGTTCACATGGTGTAACCCATAAGATATATTTTCCTACCAAATGAAGCCATTTTGAATATCCCCTCATCCATTCTTAGCTGTATTCCCACTTTTAACATTTCTGTATTCTATCAATATTATTTCTGTTTAGATAATTCTGGCATATTACTGTAGTTAAATGGAATATTCTGGCCTGAATGTTATCCTCTTCATTTTGAACACTAGTATCAGTGTTGTAGGGGCACCTGGGTGGCTCAGTCAGTTAGGCATCTGCCTTCAGCTCAGATCATGATCCTGGAGTCTTGGGATTAAGCCCTGCATCGGGCTCCCTGCTTGGCGGGGAGTCTGCTTCTCCCTCTGCCTGCTGTTCCTCCTGCTTTTGCTTTCTCTCTCTTGTTCTATCTCAAATAAATTAAAAAAAAAAAAGTATCAGTTTTATAGATACCCCTCATGAGCCAGGAACTGAATATGGCTGGATTGATTAATTGGAACATCAGTCTATTTGGGCCAGAATGATGAGATTTTTTTTCTTGTGCCCACTATTTACCACCAACTTGTTCAGTGGTCATGATGAAATTTCCAAGCAGTGCCAAGAACAATGCAAATATGGATCTGGTCTTTTTTTCTTTTCTTTTCTTTTTTTAGATTGTATTTATTCATTTTTAGTGAAAGAGAGTGTGAGGCTAGGGACAAAGAGGATGGTGGAGGGACAAGTAGACTCTGAACTGAGCATGGAGCCTGACATGGGGCTCGAACTCATGACCCCGAGATCATGATCATGACCTGAGGTGACATCTAGAGTCAGATGCTTAACTGACTGAGCCACCCACATGCCACTGAATCTGGTCTTATATTCAAAAAGGTGGGTGAAGTTGAGTGTAGAAGGACACTAGCCAATCACCGTTATAGAAAGAAACCCAAAATGCATATTTTCTGGTTATTTGGTTTAATTATATCACCTCTGTACTTAACAACAAATTAGTAGGAAATGCAATTTCAGATTTGTTACCTCAAAATAGAATCAGTTTGTTACCTCAAATTGCTTAATATTTATCCTACTCAAATGTGTTCATTTATGTAGAACATTAGAGAACTTCACATATCCTGGTAGAGAGGGACAGTAACCAGAAACCAGGTTATTTGAGAATACTGCTCAATAGAAGCAGAAGTAAAGCTTAGCAGTTTCAAGCACAAATTAAAGAATAATCTACTGCTTTTATAGTGGAAACTTGTTTGAGTCTTGAACTTGCATCTTTTTCTCCAATAGTGATAGAATTGGGACCTTGGCCCCAGCCTTGAGAGAACACAATTTTTTATTATTTCCTTTAGCCTCAACAAAAGTGATGTTCTTCATGCCGTGATTTCTTTTTCTCGTTTGAACATTTTATGACCAGCTTACATTGCCTCACCTTTGTACTATTCCCCTTTGAGAATAATAAGGGGAGGAAAAAAGCTTGAAGGCGTCTCCTTTTCTTTTTTCTCTTCTTTTTCTCTATTAATAAACGGATTGATTTAAAAGAAAGTAAGAATTGCTTAGACAACTCTAATGGTTGCAGTCATTTCAAAATAGTTTGTTGGCTATTGATTGAATTGTAATGTGATACGTGAACACAGTTGTGATCTGACTTCAAATAACAGAGTTCTGGTTTTGTTTTGGTAGACTACAAGTGACTTAAGGCAGTCATTTACTTGAAAATAAAAGTTAAATCTTTGCCAAGATTTTTTTGGGAGGGGCATGTTTACATGTAAGTAAAAAAAAAAGTTTTCTATACATTATCTAAGTGATAGTACCAGCATGACTTATACTCCTTTGGTGACACTTGTGCATTCGATAAGTTCAAATCATTTCTTAATGTCTAGGAGAAGGAAAGGGGCCAAACTATCAGTGTGGTTGTGCCAGTTAAATGACAGTGATGAATGAGTAACTTATATTTATATTGTGTCTTTTCTTTTTTCCCTAACTAATCGGGCTCTAAATAGATGTCTGTGTAATACTCTTTTCAAAAACTTAATGTATTAGCTACTAAGTCAAAGAACAGCCAAAAAAGTCATCTCATACAAAAAGAAGAGGAAAAATGCAAAAGTTCAGTAATATCACATCTAATCAAATCTCAGGATCACCTAACTAATATATTATGGTATTTTCCATTTAACATGCAGGAAAAGAATTAATGGATAATATTAAAAGAAATGTATTTTAATTTAAAATGTTATCAAAATTATAATTATCTTTTTATTTATTGATTTTAGAGAGAGAGAGGAAGCATGAGTGAGAGGGGCATAGGGAGAAGGAGAGAGAATCTCAAGCAGACTCCATGCCAAGGACAGAGCTCTGATTGGGGCTCCATCTCACCACCCTGAGATCACAACCTGAGCCAAAACCAAGAGTCAGATGCTTAATGGACTGTATCACCCAGGGACTCCTAAATTTGTAATTATATATTAGCTGTGCTTTAGCTCTACCACTTAAAAGTCTTTGTCTAAATGTTGATGTCTAGGGACACCTGATCCTAGGGTCCTGAGGTCAAGTCCCACATTGAACTTCTTGCTCAGTAGGGAGCCTGCTTTCTCTTCTCCCTCTGGGCTCTGCCTGCTTGTGCTTATTCCTCCCCACCCCCATCAAATAAGTAAATGAAATCTTAAAAATAAATAAGTAAATGGTGACATTTAAGGAAAAAAAAACAACATGGTGTTTGTTTCAAATTATAAACTCTTAATTTAACCAGAGTAATATTAATTTGTAAGTGCTATAATTTAACCTAATTTAACCAACATAAAGAGGAGAAGAATAATATGACAGGGAGGGTCAAATATCCAATGGCTAAAGTCCCTTCTCTAAATTCTCACTTCCTACACTATGGCAGGGAGGGAAGACTGTCATATCATAGTTAATAGGACTACTCTGTCTTATTGAGAGATTATAAAATGGTTACTTTGATTGCTTTGGTATGAAAAAGGGAGGAAAGTCACTGGACTGGGTGTAAGAGGTCTGACTCTTCTATTACATGGTTATACAGTCTTTATTAACATATAATGTATTATTTGCCCCAGGAGTACAGGTCTATGAAGAGGCTTAGATATTTCACAGCACTCACCATAGCACATACCCTCCCCAATGCCTTTGTTTCCCTTGCCTTTTAGAGACATGTCTAGCAAGAAGTTGCTGTGGCCCAGGTGGAAGAGGTTGCTGTCTGTGTTCTTCTCTAGGATTTTGATGGATCCCTATCTCACATTGAGGTCTTTCATCCATTTTGAGTCTATTTTTGTGTGTGGTATAAGAAAATGGTCCATTTCCATTTCTCTGCATGTGGCTGTCCAATTTTCCCAACACTGTTTGTTGAAGAGACTGTCTTTTTTTCCATTGGACATTCTTTCCTGCTTTGTCAAAGATTAGATGACTATAGAGTTGAGGGTCCATTTCTGGGCTCTCTATTCTGTTCTATTAATCTTTGTGTCTGTTTTTGTGCCAGTACCATACTTTCTTGGATGATTACAGCTTTGTAATAGAGCTTGAAATCTGTAATTGTGATGCCACCAACTTTGGTTTTCCTTTTCAACATTCCTCTGGCTTTCTGGTTCCATATAAATTTTAAGACTATTTGTTCAATTTCTTTGAAAAAAAAATTGATGGTATTTTGATAGGGATTAAATATGTAGATTGCTTTAGGTAGCACAAGCATTTTCACAATATTTGTTCTCCCAATCCATGAGCATGGAAAGTTTTTCCATTTCCATTTATTTGTGTCTTCTTTAATTTCCTTGATGAGTACTCTATAGTTTTCTGAGTACAGATTCTTTGCCTCCTTGGTTAGGTTTATTCCTAGATATCTTATGTTTTTGTGTGAAATTCTATATGGTATTGACTCCTTAATTTCTCTTGCTTCTGTATCATTGTTGGTGTATAGAAATGCAACTGATTCCTGTTCATTATTTTTATATCCTGACACTTTATTGAATCCCTGCATGAGTTCTAGGAGTTTTGGAGTTGAGTTCTTTGGATTTTCCACATAAAGTATCATATCATCTGCAAAGAGTGAGCATTTGACTTCTTTGCCGATTCAGATGCCTTTAATTTCTTTTTGCTGTCTGATTGCCGAGGCTAGGGTTCCTGGGACTATGTTGAATAGCAGTGGTGATTGTGGACAGCCCTGCTGTGTTCCTGACCTTAGGAGAAAAGCTCTCAGTTTTTCTCCATTGAAAACGATATTCACTGTGGGTTTTTCATAGATAGCTTTGATGATATTGAGGTATGTACATTTGATCCCTACACTTCGAAGAGTTTTGGTCAAGAAAAGATGCTGTGCTTTGTCAAATGCTTTTCCAGTATCTTTTGAGAGTATCATATGGTTCCTGTTCTTTCTTATATTAATGCATTGTATCACATTGATTAATTTGCAGTTGTTGAACCAACCTTGCAGCCCAGGAATAGATCCCACTTGGTCATAGTGAATAATCCTTTTAATGTATTGGATCATATTGGTTAGTATTTAGGTGATAATTTTTGCATCTATATTTACCAGGGATATTGGTCTGTAATTGTCTTTTTGGTGGGGTCTTTGTCTGGTTTTGGGATCAAGGTAATGCTGGCCTCATAAAATGAGTTTGGAAGTTTTCCTTCCATTTCTATTTTTGGGCACAGTTTCAGGAAAATAGGTATTAATTCTTCTTTAATTATTTGGTAGAAGTCTCCTGGGAAGCTGTCTGGTCCTGCACTCTTGTTTTTTGGGAGATTTTTGATGACTGCTTTGATCTTCCTACTGGTATGGGTCTGTTTAGGTTTTCTATTTCTTCCTGGCTCAGTTTTGGTAGTTTATATGTCTCTAGGAATTTATGGTTGTATAGTCTTGAGAAATCATTTCATCTCTCTGGATCTTACTTTCTTCAACCAGCAGTATCAAGTAATGATTAAGATTACTTGTTCTGGAAATGATTTGCTGAAGCAAAAATTGTAGTCCACCATTTATGTGTTATATTAGGAAAGTTTCCTAAGTTTCTGGAATTTTTCCCTCACTTTCACAATGCAGATTATAATACTAGCTCATGGCTTTGTTGTGAAGATTGAGCATGTAAATACATTTAAACTGTTTAGAATAGTGTCTAATCCATTGTAATTTTTAAAATATTTTTATTTAAACTCAATTTAGTTAACATATACTGTATTATTAGTTTCAAAGGTAGACTTTAATGATTCATCAGTTGCATACAACACCCAGTACTCATTACATGAAGTGCCCTTTTTAATGCCCATCATTAGTTATCCTTTCTCCCACCCATCTCCCCTTCCAGCAACCCTCAGTTTGTTTCCTAGAGTTCAGGATCTCTTAATTTAAATTCCTAATAAACATGAATTAATTGAATTTTAAAATTTCAGTTTGATTGACATATTGTGTTTATTTCAGATCAGAATATAAAATGAGAATAGTGGTTTCTTAGACTCATCCCAGTTGTTTACATGAAATTTTATATTGATGAATGCTTTGCCAAAGGGTAAGGAAGAGAATTGGGCACTTACGGAATAACATTTGGCTTAATTCAGATGAAGAAAGTCAGGCATGGGAGGGTATCAGCACTCATCCTCCTTTCAGACTTACCTGACATCTATTTCTTAGACTGACCCAGTAGCAGAATTTTGGTAAGAAGTTGAAATAAGGAGTTTCCTGTGGTACCCAAAGCAAAGAGAATAAGAGGTTACTTATGGTGTTATTGATATGGTATCTGTTTTCCTCTCAGCTTTAGAGATTATGTCTAAATTATCTAAAAAGATTTCACATAAAAGCTGTTGAAGATGGTCTTTGAGAGATCCTGGACATGCAGATGGTAATGTGTAAACTACAGTTGTGGTGGATAACATTGTTCTCATTACAGTAAGAGATTCTATAAGGATCCAGAAACATAGCGGGGACTTCAAAAAAAATTAATTGTGGTAAAATAATACATAACCTAAAATTAACTATCTTAACTACTTTTAGTTCAGTAGTGTTGTGTACACTTACATTGTTGTGCAAATATTGTTTCAGAGAAAGCAAGAGAGAGAGTAACCTATATCTACCGTTGCTTTACTTTAAGGTAGGTTTTCTATTCCAGTCCAGTACTCAGCATTACTGAAATCATCCCACTTTTTTTTTTTTTTTTGAGATAACTTGAGTCTCTATTCCATCCTTTTGAAATCAGTCCAAGAAGAGAATTAAGTCATTTAGTTAAACCTGATCCTAAACCCACTTTTAGGTGCTGATAATGGTTTTGTGCTCTGCTAAACTTTAGTTTGTAAATTGATTAAATACAGTAGAAGGTCAGGCAGAAAAGTTCTACTCACTGGGTTATTATTTACTAATTATTTATTGTAAGTCACCTACTTCTGCTATGCTATAGAAGCTTAATCCCAGAATTAAGTACAGCTGCCATTTATTGGCTGCTTTTTATTCAGTAGGTAAGCTAGGCAATTAAAGATTTGGACTTCAAAATAACTCCATGAAATAGGTAATTATAGCCCTACTTTATATATGAAGAAATTCAAGCCCAGAACACTTCAGGATTGTCTCAGAGGTCACATTCAGGTAAGCAAAACTCCAAAAACAGAGGCTTGAAAGAGAGGATGATGCCAGCTTCTGTGTCAAAAAGCCCAATTTGTCAAAGGAAAGTTCTGTCTTCAGTTCTCAAGCACTTCTAGCATGTAGACCTGCTAAAGACTAGCATAACAGTGGAAACTGCTTGGATAAATTTTTAAAGTCAAATCAGGAGTCAAAGATAAGATCTTCTGAATGGCTCTTGTATTCCTTGTGACAGAGAAGTGCTTGGTTTGCTTCCATGAAAAGCTGTCTCTCTTGAGGGTGATCCAGTGAATGTTACAAATTCTGATTTTGCTTGCTTTCCCTCTATTTGATTACAATTCCACAAAGACAAGATATTTTTGCAAATATATTACATTCTGCCATAATGTTTGCTATTTTTACTGTTTTGCTTATCATTACTAGATTGCTGTCTCTCATCCTTACTCATCTCTTTTTGTTCTGAGAGTCTTCACTAAAACTGTTTGGAAACTGCAACCAGGATGATGTTTTTAAAAAAAATTAACTGAAATAAAGTCATACCTCTGCTTAAAACTCTTCAGTGGCTATTCATTTTATTCAGAGTAACCTGGCAAAATTTCCAACATGGCCCAAAGACTGCAATGTGATCTTTCCTGACTTTCCTTTTTTTGCGGGGGAGGGGGGGTGTCTTGGGAATTTTGAAGGTTTTATTTTAATTTCTCAGTTACAGAATTTTTTTAATTTATTTTATTATGTTATGTTAGTTACCATACAGTACATCATTAGTTTTTGATGTAGTGTTCCAAGATTCATTGTTTGCATATAACACCCAGTGCTCTGTGAAATATGTGCCTCCTTAATACCCAACATAGGCTAACCCATCCCCCGAGCCTCCTCCCCTCTAAAACCCTCAGTTTATTTCCTGGAGTCCATAGTCCCTCATGGTTCATCTTCCCCTCTGATTTCCCTTCCTTCTCAATGTCCTCCATGCTATTCCTTATGTTCCACAAATAAGTGAAACCACATGATAATTTACTTTCTATATTTCACTTATTTCACTTAGCATAATCTCCAGTTCTGTCCATGTTGATGCAAAAGTTGGGTATTCATCCTTTCTGATGGCTGAGTAATAGTCCCTTGTATATATGGACCACATCTTCTTTATCCATTCATCTGTTGAAGGGCATTTGGCTCTTTCCAGAGTTTGGTTATTGTGGACATTGCTGCTATGAACATTGGGGTGTATGTGGCCCTTCTTTTCACTACATCTGTATCTCTGGGTTAAGTACCCAGTACTGCAACTGCCAGGTCATATGGTAGCTCTATTTTTAACTTTTGAGGAACCTCCACACTATTTTTGAAAGTGGCTGTACCACCTTTCATTCCCACCAATAGTGTAAGAGGGTTCCCCTTTCTCTACAAACTCTCCAACATTTGTTATTTCTTTCCTTGTTGATTTTTTTTTTTTTTTTCATTTTAACTGGTGAAAGGTGGTATCTCAATGTGGTTTTGATTTGAATTTCCCTGATGGCTAATGATAATAAACATTTTTTCATGTGTCTGTTAGCTATTTGTATGTCTTCTATTGAGAAATGTCTGTTTATGTCTTCTGCCCATTTTTTTGACTTGAGTATTTGTTTTTTGGGTGTTGAGTTTGAGAAGTTCTTTATAGATCTTGGCCATCAGCCCTTTGTCTGCGTATCATTTGCAAATATCTTCTCCTGTTCTGTGGAATGTCTCTTTGTTTTGTTGACTATTTCCTTTGTTGTGCAGAAGCTTTTTATGTTGATGAAGTCCCCAAACGTTCATTTTCACTTTTGTTTTACTTGCCTTTGGAGACATATCTTGAAAAAAGTTGCTGTGGCCAATCTCGAAGAGGTTACTGCCCATGTTCTCCTCTAGGGCTTTATTTAAACCTCTGTGTCTCAGGCTTTCCTGCTGCCTGGAATACCAGTTTGATTTCTTTTTATTTAAATTCAGTCTTCCTTGTGATTTCCCCTTTTTTCAGTGCTGGAGAAAATTTATCTGAATATTCAGTATTTTGTCTCAGGTTAAACATACCTTCCTCACTTGTACATACTTTCAAAGAGCAGTCAGCCAAACAGTTTGGAGTCAAGATGGGCACTTAATCAATAAAAGTCCTTCCCTGGAACTTTGAAAGTGGAACCAAAATATTTAAGTCTTAGAATTAATTTTCCAGGATAAAATTAAAAGAGATTAAACCCAGAAACTGCTGGCAGCAGTCATTTTCTCTTAGGTGAATTAGAAGGCCCAAAAATTTCATTCGTGGCAGGATACATGTAATACTACATTAATAGGACCTATACGGGGCCATTCCACTCTTCCCCTAGCAGAAGTGTTCTAGATTTCCTTTTATGCATCTTGCGGTCAATGGTTCTGGCCTCTGCCTGAGTCCCAGCTGCACCCTGAACCTGTGTTTCATAAGACACCACTGTATTTTAGTTATAAATATATTGGAAGCCTCTTAAGCCATTTCCACTTTACTAATTCACCAGAAGTGTGTGTGTGTGTGTGTGTGTGTGTGTGTGTGTGTGTTTTAAAGATTTTATTTATTTATTTGACACAGAGAGAGACTGAGAGAGAGAGAGAGCACAAGCAGGGGGAACAGGAGAGGGAGAGGGAGGCTTCCCACTGAGCAGGGACCTTGATGTAGGACTCAATCCTAGGACCCTGAGATCATTACCTGAGCTGAAGGCAGACACTTAACTGACTGAGCCATCCAGGTGCCCTCTGATTCACCAGATTAACCAGCAGTTTTTTTTTTTTTTTTTTTTTTTTTTTGAAAAGAATCCTGACCTCTCACTACAGTCATGGTTGAGTGAGTGCACATGACAAATAGGTTCCTATCTAGCGTTCCACCCCCTCTGGATTCTGCCCTTTGAGTTCAAGCCTTAACCAGTCAATATTGTCTGTTCCCCTACTATGTGAGTTCATTGATACGAAGTTGAATTACTCAATTCAATTACCTATTACATAAATCAGTGAAATCTGAGTGCAAAAATAAAAACAATTTCTGTCACCATGAAAATTAAATTGAATACTTTGGAAGGATTCAAGAAAGAAAGAAAAATGTGTTTTTGAAGTGCTGTAGAATTAGATGTGGGTAAGTCAACTCTGAAAGGTTGGGTATAAATATTTTTTTAAAAGCATTCTACTCATATTCTGATGCATCTGTGCTCTTGATGCAATTTGAGAAATGATAAACTGATGCTAAATTTTGGGTGTGGTTTACTTAAGATAGGTGACTCTAGGCTCCAATCAAATCTACACTCAAAAAAACCATTGGCCCTTTATCAAAAGTTTAGCAAACAAATACTTCCTATCATATTTAAGTTATGATAAAATAGTTAAGTTAGGAATATGTCTTTTTTGGAGGGGGTCTTCAGTTTAAAGTGGATTTTAGTGAATATCCCAATTTCAAGCCCTTTGCATTGGGTAATAGCACTTTGACTCTCCTCCTATTACTTAAAGTTGAAATAGTGTTTGTTATTAGATTCCATCCCCCATCCTTTATTATACAACTTCTTATTGACTATTGGCATTTTGCAGAGTTGGGGGGGCAAGGGGAGTCAGAAAACATTACTTTGGAAGGAGGGTTCAGAGTCAGGTGTCGCTGGAACTCAATATTATGTTAAAGTTAGGTAGGTAAGATTTCTTTGTTTTCTTGCAAGGAGTGATTCACTATTATTACTTTAAATAAGGAATATAAACCAGTATTATGGTGTTCCTGTTTATTTTATTTACTTCTCCATTTATATTTCACCTTTTGCCAAAAGGATTTGAAGTGGCTTACAGTAAAAACACAATTGTCTAAGACTGAACCATTAACTGAGAATTGTTCTTATCCAGCATTTATTGCACTACAATTCTATGTTATATTTGAAAATGTCCTTGCATTTTAAAATTAGAGCTTGTAGACAGTTTGAAAAAAAGCCAGCTCTACAAAATTGTGTATGTGTTTTCTTTCCTTTCTTCTCTGCTTATACTCCTCACATTTTAGTAATCTAACCTAATATGTGTTTTCCATCCTTTCCTCTCTGCCTGTCCTCCTCACATTTTAGTAATCTAAAAGAAAAGAAGCTTTAAAGGATACATTTTGCAAACTTACACAAAGTTATATAAAGAAGAACATGTCTATAATAATTTTTTCGTCACACAGTATGATTTGATTTTTACATGTATGCATATCTTCTACATATATATGTGATTAAGAAGGTCCATTTCTGACAATGACTGCATAATAGAGATTTTGGTTTTTTATGTGTGGCTAGCATATCTATGAAAATCAAATCCAGGACTTGCCTATTTATAGATTTTATGATTTCAATCTGAAAACTTCATCAGTATTTTTTTGCCAGCCTACACCAGAGCCTGTGCCAGTCTAATAGCCATAAATCTTTTTGTTCCATTTTCTGCAGTAGTTTCCAGGCTATAAAAATTCTACCACATTGCTTATGGGTCTAATTTGCTGACTCCATAAATCTGCCCCATCATTTGATTGACACCAGGGAATTTACTAATTTCTAGCAGACATGTTAGACAGCTCAGGATCCTATTCTTGGATGAGGGCACAGTGCTGCTCCTATATATGTTTTGACCTGGGACCCACCAGGACTAATGTCATCATGCCACTTGGTATCCAGTAGAACCAAAGAAAACAGATATAACGTTTGTAGTAGTACAAGTATACAAGCGCTATGGTGGAAGAAAGAAAAATATTGGAATTTTTAAATTATTTGGCTCTGCATTCTATGTCTATTGGGTCCTCAAAAAATATACTTAGATTTGACTATCTCAAAAATCATTTAGATCTGGTTGATCAAAATGAAGAGAGCTTGTTTTGGTTTTTATTTTTTAATATCCAATATTAAAATGCTTTGGGGTTTTATAAGAGGTTTAATCACAGAGAAGCAGGTATCTATTTTAACTAATAAAATATCCATTAAAAAGTTGAAGAGGTTCATTACAGCTCTGATCTGCTCATTCTGTTAAAGAAATTATTAAGGATTGCTTCGGGTTGTGGCCAAAGTAATGAAGTGCTCAGAGTAATGTCTTGTAAATGTCATTCTTACAACTAATGGTTCTGAGTAGCCATTTTAAATATTAAACCTTAAACTTATCTTTTTAAAATATTTATGATTTTGGGAAAGACACTTTGTTTATTAAGTATGGGTGTCCCTTGTACATTTGTATGAATATGTGTTTATATGTGTGTATGTATACAGGACACTTCAACTATAATCCAGGGATTCTGTTTGACCCACTCCACCAGTAAGCATCTGAATTTGGGACAAGCAGTTGTCACTAAAATGTTCCCAGCTTTACACTTCTAGCAGCCTTCTTTCAGATATTTAATTCTGTCCCGTTCTTAGCAGAAAGACAATCACATCCAAACATAAGATTTATAAATTTCATGAGCACAGGGACTCATAAATGTTTTGCCATGTTTTGTACACCCTTAGTTCCAAGAAGGGTGTCTGCGATATAAGTAAGAGTTAAAAGTGCAGGCTCTAGAGTAAGATTACTTGAATGAGCAGGTAGCATTGCCACTTACCTGCTGTGTAATGTTGGGTAAGTTATTTAACTTGTTCCTGCCTCAGTTTCCTGAAATATAAAATGGGTCTGTTATCTGCTGTTCTGCTTCAAAGTAGGCTGTTCCTATTCCTGTTGCATATGATCACTTTAGTTCCAGCAAGATCCTGCATTCTTGTCTAATTGGATCATAAATTCAGTCTATTTTTAGTTTCCTCCTCCTCCCAATTCATAGCCCACTCGAAAATTTCACTTTGACATTTACCTCAAATCGCTTCTGTTGAATACTTAAATAACTGATCTGCTCATCTTACTTAGTTTGGTCTTTGTGTTACTCATATTCTTACATTGTTTTTTGTCTTTATGATAGTATAAAAACTGTTTGAAATTAAGGTGAAGAGTGTGTGTGTCGGGGGGCGCTATGTGAGAGGAAAAAGACTAACTATCCTGGTTGGTGTGATGTGAGGATACCTCCCCTCTGCCTTTTCTTTCTTCTTCTTTTTTTTTTTTTTTTTTTTTTTTAGTTCATCATGGGCTCTTAACTGTTCAGATAATAGAATGTCTCCATGTCTTCGATTTACTTGATATTGCACTTGCTAACGATTATTATTCACATTTTTTTTCTTGAAAAAAATTAAAGAAATCATGCTTTAATAGAGAAAGAACTATATATTGTTTTCTGGTTTAAAAAAGATAAGATTCTTTTTGATTCCCCTTTCAATATTACAACTTTCTCTATGTTCCTATGAGTGGAAGATTTCTCAGAGGTGTTGAGTCTAAACTTAGTGTTAAAGAATGAAGAGATTAAGCACGTTAAGGGATAAGAGAAAAGAAATAAGGAAATACATGACTATATGGTTTCATAGGGATAACATAAAATCTCCTAAATTGTAGTAAAACCGACTGGTCATGGTTTCATTAGCTGTTGTAGAGTCCTGGGGATGAGGTGGCATTTACCTCCTTAGGAGTAATTCTTATTATTCAAGCAGTGGTCTGTGAACCAATGACATGAGCCTCTCTTAGGAACTTGTTATAAATGTGGAATCTCCGGCAGCTCCTCATAGTTACTGCTTCAGAATCTGGATTTTAACAACATATCCAGGTGACTGCCCAATATATTCAAGTTTAAGAATCATTGGTGAGACACTGGTTTCTAGAAATCTGGCTATGAAAGAAGGCACAAAAATAAGGCCGTAGGTAGAGGAAGACATTTAATTCATGAACTGAGCACATGGAAAATGACGCACAAGTTTTAAAATACGTGGATTACATATGATATCAAATCAAACATTAACAAAACAGATGTTATTTTCAGTGGATAGATTTGGAAAACAGGTCTCAGGTTAAGATACTTTGTCAAGTCTAGAAAATAAGATGTGGACATGTTTCAAATGTGATTCTGTCTGCAGAGCTCCTGCCCGTTATTATGGTTAAGGTTGATTGTTAATGAGAAGAAACATACCAAATTAAGTGAAGGATGGAAGCTATGATAATCATGATTGTTAACTGTGGTATTGTCATTGACAGTACCAAACTGTATAGAAATTGCTTAATCTAGTCATGTCCTAACTGTTTTATCTAAAAAAGTAAATCATTTCGCTAATAAAATAATCAATGGAAATTTTTGGAAAATATTTTGTGAAATAGTAGATTTATGATAGATACAGTTACTACTGTATTTGCTACTATTTTTGGAAGCTAAATATTATGAAATGTTTGAATAAAATATAATTTTACACAAACATAACTCATACTATCTGGGAGTCTTTGTGTAATACGGTGTTCATTACAGACATTCTTCATGGTTGAGGCACTCCATCCTTGAGTTTCATAGCTAACTCGTCTCCGGGAATTGTTCTTAGCTAAAGGGAGTTCTTTTGCCCTTTCCTGAGGCAGCTCACATTCAGTGACTGTAGTGGTATAAAGACCTGGCCCTCTTGCTTCAATTTGATGTAACCGGAGAGAGTCTGAGCTCTAGACTCCAGGCTCTGCGGAGGCCTCTGTTCCAACCACACTATAGTTCAATTCAATGGTGTGTTGGAACCAGCTCCAAATGGCTCCTACGAGCCAGTCGTATGCATCATACCCAATTCTGCATTCAGTGGATTTATAATGGCAGCTTAAAAGGATTAGATACACCATGAAAATCAGCAAATGCTACAGATCAGTGTTTTTTTTTCCCGTTTATCAGCACACCAATTCAAGTTCTAATTTTGCTCAAGCTTGCATTCCTTACTTCTTCATTTTTGTCATTCTACAATGCCTTCCTCAGTAAACCCTCTGTAGGTTTCCCCTTCTTATCATCTGTTTCCAGGGAACCCAACTTATGACAATGGCATTTTTGCAAAACTTAGGTATTTCCAACAGTTTTTAATAGGGTTCAGTGAACAATGGCCAAAAGGCCTGTTTTTATAAATAAATTTTATTGGAACACAATCATACCCACTCATATACTTACCACTAATGACTGCTTTCATGGTAGAATGGCAGAGGTATATATGGCCCAAAAAACCAAAAATATCTACTGTTTGTCCTTTATGGAAAATATTAGCTGACTCTGGTCTACTGGGTAACTTTTATATTTCTCTAAGACATTTCCAGCTTAAGCTGTCCCAAACTAATCTCACTATCCTTCCTCTCCCCCATTTTCTAAACTTCCTGTACTTGTATATTTCTTCTTCATTTCCAAGGCCATACTCCATTCAGTTTCTTTCCCAACAGACAACTGAATCTGTGTTCTTCTTTGTCTTTATCGGATTAATATTCAGGATCTTAAATACTCTTTGGGCCACGATTTATCTGCCTTCTTTACAAGCCATCTCTTCTCGTGTCAGTTTTCTCTCTATAGTATTTTGAGAATTTGTTAAAAACACAGATTTTTATCATATGATTTTTCTGTTTCAAACCTCCATTCAGTCACCATTAATCAAATAAACAGCAAACCTCTTAATAAACGTGTTTTTTCTTTATTTGTCCTGCTTTTTTTGTTTTTCCCCTCAACAGTTTCCTTCAAATATCACTTCTACTTTATCATCACTGATGATCTTTTATAAACCAGCAAAACTTGTTCTTTATGTCTGTGTATATAGATCTAGCTGACGAAGATGTTGTTCCTGATTCATAAAATCCTGTTATTTCTCAAGTTCCAGCTCAAATATTCTTCCAACTTTAGGACCTCTATTACTCCAGCTAACAGAATTAACCACTCTTTTCTTGGCATTCACAAAGCATCTAGCACTTACCTCCACTTTGTACCACATAATGTTTCAATATTTGATTTTATATACAGTAGGACCAGTGCTGTTCGCACATCTGTCTCTCTCCATCTAGTTACTGAGTTCTCAGAATCATGGACAATATATACCTTTTCATCTTTCCCAGAATATAGCACAAAGCTTGAGATTTTCTTGGTTCTTAATGAATGCTGCCTGTATAAAAGAATTAAAAAAATGACTAAAATACCCTGAGATTTGTTTTAGAGGGAATTTAAGCTTATCTAATAGGGATACAACAGATTAGAGGATATTATCAATTTTCAGAATTTTGAGAAAAACCACTGCTTTCAGAGTAACATATATTTAATTTGAGCCTTTCAGTTTTAACAAAGAAAGGCACTATGCAACTTCTGGGACTCACGAAAAATGTGGTTGGATTTCTTAAGAAAGTATTTCATCATTTTGGTTTATAGTCTTCACTGGGCTAGCAGCAGACAATAAACATTGAAATTTCTATTCTTGACATTTTTGCATGTCCTTGTTGCAGAATGGTTATGGGAGATCAAATAAATTACACAAATGGTCTTTTATCAACTCTTTCCTCTTAAAATCATATCCTGATACAGAGTTCCAAAGTTCATGTTTCCTGACACCTCTATTGCTATAAGGTTCGACATAACTCTTTAATTCAAAGGATTAAATTAGCTTTAACAGAAAGAGTAAGGCTTGGTTTTCTCACAGATTGCCATGGGAACGTGAGTGCTGCAAAGCTATTATACCTCTCATCTGAAGCATTTCAAATAATTTGGAATATCTCAAACAATGACATTCAAAACCTCCCAAGCATGATCATCTGGAATATTAAAGTTAGAGGACCAGGATATTTTATAATTTAACACAGTTTCGAGCACTTTGGTGCCACCAATTTAATAAATTGTAACATCATCTGGAATAGCATTTGAATCAGGGGCATTTTCTACAAGTCTAATTAGCACAAAAATATGTATCACTAAGATATAGCAGCCCACATATAACACAACAAAACTCTGGGAAAAGGAAATAAATCGTTAGACATATAACAGATGAAATTGACCTTATGATCCTATGAACATTAAAAACACCTTTTGAAATAGAAGTGCATTGAAAATAAGATTTTATAGCAATTTGAAATGTGAAATTTTCATCTTTGACATATTATTAACTTGTAGTGCCATCTACATAACCAACAAGGGAACTGAAAAAATATTGCCTTTTTTTTTTTCTTTCAGTATGAAGCACAAATTCTACATTTTATTTAAGCTTATTGCTATTGCCAGGATGGTACAAAATTATATATGCAAGTTATTTTCTGAATTGAGATATGTTCGTCTTTAATCTTAATTTTGCTTCAGTGTTGCTGACAACACTTTCATTAAGATTAATAGACAACGAAAAAAAAAAAAAACTTGGCTAATTGTCTTTCTTAAAAAAAGGCTGTACCTTTGATTTCTTTCCACATTTAAAAGAAGTCTATCTGAATATAATGCAAACATAATATTCTTTCATGAATCTTGATTTTTCTTATCATTTACCAATTGGTTTTATTCTTTTTCTTTTGTTATTTTGTGAATGTTTGAATGGTCCATGATGGGTTCTAGTTTAGGTTTTTAAATACACAGGGTACCTGTATTTTCCCATGCAACTATAACAAAAACACATATTTCTCTAATGATTTTAACATATGCTCTGGTTCATCAGAAAAAAAAAAAAAATGCCAGTTTTTCCTAAGAGAAGACTATGTGTTAGGTATTTCTTAAATCTTTCACATTTTCTACCTAGCATAGGGAAGATTCATTACACCTTAAGTAAATACATCTTAATGTTTGGTTATTTGTTTTTAACTCACTGCTCTCAAAGATTGTCTATTATGTTACATCTTCCTAAGAGACAGTAACTAGAACTGTTTACACTACTGGAGAGAAACTGATGCAGGAAAATCAGCCAGAAGAAACATGATGTAAAATGTAGCAGTGTGGATTTATTTCATTTTGTCCCCAAACAGAGAGTAAATGTGTGAAGGTAATTGCACTTTCAGCAATTAAAAAAGGTTACATAAAAATAATTTTCACTTAATGGGAAATGCATCAGTATAGATTTACCATTTGATAACACAACTTGTTTCTGAGCTTCTTATCACAATCTGATTATGTTAAAGACAAAGTTGAAAGCATTTTTAGTATTTTTCTTCCTGCAATACCTGGAACAAAGACAAATTTATGACTGTACTTTAATTTTATTGCTACTGAGCCTTTCCTAAAATGAACTGGCAGATGCCATTAGTAAGTTAATTGATGTAATAATGTTCCTATGAATAAGCTAGCATTTCTGACTTGAATTTCTTTCTCAATTGATTGGTACTTTACAATAGAATTCTATAAAATGTATAGAAAGAGCAATAAGGAATTCAACTTTGGATTTTTCATTAATTCATTAGCATTTAGAAGTCTAAGAAATTATTGCACTTTCATTTTGCTAAATGCATAGCATTTGTTACTAATAATTAGGCACAGGCATTGCTTTTACAAAGTCTCTTTAAAATGCAATCTTGTAAAAATGATAATAGCAAAAGGTGTGTTAATAGCTTAGTGGTGTGTTTATTTTTCAAGTGTCAGCAAGTAGCACCTTCCAGGGATTTACAAGATGGAAGGATGGGGATAACTTAAGATAAAGGAGCATTTAAGGTAACCTGCAGGGAAGCTTTATTCAGGGATGAGAGGAAGAAAAGGGACTTTCACAGAGAAGCTGCAAGAATACCAGTGGTCCCAGAGGAATAAGAAGGCCACCCCCCTCTTGTTTTCCATGAAAAAAAAAAAAAAAATGCCCATGTTTTGTGAAACTATGCCTTCATTTCCATAAGAAATTTCATTTGTGGTCAGATCATCTCACCTCCTTTCTTCAAAAATTTCAACATAACATAATTAAAAAAAAAAAAGTTTCCCTGAAAAAAAAAAAAAATCAACAACTGTTCATTCCAATTAGAAAAATACTTCATGTTTGTAGGACTCCTCTAGTCAACAAAAATTTATCCAATATGTTCCATGTATTAACCCCTATATTTGGCATCACAGATAAGGTGATATACAAAACATATGTGAAACTGTCTTTATTGAGCTTATATTATAGTAGGTTTGATGTCTTTTGACTACTCTCTACCCTCTCACACATGCAAGACTAGGGCAAGGCAGATGATGTACTCACCAAAGGTACAAAATTTAAAGAAGCTCCAAATACCTCAGTAACAAAGACAGGTAATATTTTAATACAGTATTTTAAATAATCAGTATTATTATCAAAATAATCCCTAGTGACTAAAATAAAAAAACTAAAGAATGAAGTGTTATGTAGAGACATGTTAGAGCATAAGGAGAATGGAAAAAATGAGTAACAGTGAAATAAATTCTATCTGTTGCTTAGAGAGTGGCATGAGCTTAAAGGGAGGGGAGAAATATGGCAGCCAGCTTTGGAGACTGCCTACCAACATCTGTACCCTGACAAAAATATTTCACATTCCTTGATTTTATCAAAGATTTTATCACTTCCACATGCAAAAGGTTATCTCTTTTACTCCAAAGGTTATATCAAATTACATCAGAGTCTGAAGATAATTTCATCCTCTAAAAAGAGACATTGTCTCCCTCATTCATGTTTAACATACAACTGCAAAAATAGTCCATTGAAGAGGGGAGTGATGGAGACAATATGTGCTAGTTACTATTTTTTTCGGTAAAGATAAGAAATAGAGGATTTGAAAAGGTTTATATTAAATGACACTAGAATACTAAATAAAATAGAAAACAAAAATATCCAAATGGAGCAGTAGTCTAAGATTCAACTACTAAATGTTTTGATTAGAGCCATGTTGTTTATTGAAAGATGTCCACAGACACGGGGAAAATATTCTCTTTGTTTTGTTTAATAAATGACCTCTAATTCCGAAGGTAAAGGGTACTTGAATTAACTCATCATAGTTCTAAAAAGCAGAATACCCATAAGCACACACAGCTACAGAGGTGTGTGAGTCTTTATGACCAATTACGATGGTCATCACCTGGTTGGGATGGAGGCTCCCAAAAGCTATTAATTTTTGTCTTTTACCCTTTTACCTGGGTTTTTAAATTTTTTTTTCCTGACCCTTCCAAATTTTTCAGGATTCTCTTAAGTGCCTACTCTCAGTTCACAGATTCTAGGACAGCATAGAGATTATCATGATTATCATACTCATTTTCCATGAATTTCTTCTTTCTAGTAGGCCCAAACTTAAGAGTACCCTGCACTGTAAAATACCTGTTATTTTAATTAAGAAAAATCCTCAGAAAATAAAGCAGTGATTTAACAATCTAATTACAAAAAGGCAATGTTTTGACAATCTAATCTTTCTGCAGGACTTTAAGGGTATCATTCCATTATCTTCTGAATTCTGGTGTTTCAGCTGAGAGAAGTCAAACAAAATTCCTACTGGTGACTTCCTGTATGTGAAATATACATTTTCTTCTAGATGATTTTAAGATTTTCTTTCTTTCTTAAGTTTTTCAGCAGTTTGGCTATTATGTGCTTTGGTGTTTTCTTTGTATTTTCCATGTGTTTCACTGAGTCTCTTAGGTTTTGGGATTTAAGTCTTTCATTAATTTTAGGAAATTTTTTGTTCATTATCCCTCCATAAAATTTCTCTGCTCTGTATTTCTCTCTTCCTTCTTGAAATCAATTTCAAGCCAGTTAAGCCACAGAATCTTTCATGTTAGGCCACTTAATACTATACCACATATCTCAGATGCATTGCTTCAACTTTTTATGTATTTGTTTTTCTTTGTGTTTCTATTTGAAGAACTTTTGTCTTGTTTCATCTCTGCATCTCTGCTCTTTTTTTTTTCTTTGAATCAAGTCAGCTTTAAGGTTAACATTATATATACTTCCTATTTTTTAGCATTTTAATTTCTTCCTTTTTTTTTGCTTTCCATTTTCTGCTGGAAAGTCACCCATTCTTTATATATGTAGTTTACTCTTTCTATTAGATTGTTTAACATATCTATTACAAAAAAATTATGTCTTTGTCCAGTTTCATATATCGCTACTGTGGGTTTGTTTTTTGTTTGTTTGTTTGTTTGTTTCCTTTTGGTTATGGGTCACATATATCTGCTCTTTCAAATTTCTCACAACTTTTGGTTATGTGACAATCATTGTGTGCAAAAATAGAGACTCAAGTAAATAATACTTATCTCAAGAAAAGCACAAGACGAACCTTCTATAAGGCCATTAGTGTTTATTGTGAGTGCGGATTGAGTTACTATAGTCTGTGGTTCAGTTGTCTGTAGGCGTGGTTACAAATTTAGTTAGTTCATTATTATCTTGAGGACACAGTCTAGGCTGCTTCAGCAATGCCTGCACTCAGAGCACTAGAGAGATTCTAACAATCCCTTTGTATTTACAAAACTACCTCCAGTTTTCCCAAATGTGAGCTGTCTCTCTTTGCTTTACAGCCTGGTTGCCAACCTTTTTTATTTGGGGATGTTTTTGTTTAATGGTTGGCTTGATTTTTCCTCTGCCCCGTCACTGGCTTCCCAGGCATTGGAAAATCACCCTCTGTCTTTCCACTCTGTCTGCATCCTTGGAGTGCTGCTCCAGTATACACAGAGAAGGTCTGGAGTGGCTAAGGGGACTCTTATTAGCTTCCTTAACTCAGGGGCAGCATTCATGGGCCACTGTTTTGCACTCAGAGATAACCTGATGTGCACCCAGAGAAAATCAGTAACAGGGCATCATCAGTGACTACCTCAAAGACTGCCTGCTACACATTAATTTAGTTTTCTTAGTACAGTAAGGAAACAAAGAAAGAAGAGCAAACAAACAAAAAGCACTGTTACCACCTCCACCAAAAACAAAACCAAAAACAACCTGAAGATTTTGTCCTTTGTCTGGCTTGTTCATGTTTCTGGTGGGAGTGATGGTCTCTTAGAAATTTAATTTCTACATCCTAACTAGTAGTAGAAGTTTTTACAATTTATTCTTATTACAAGCCATGCACATTTTAGCAGGAAAAAACTTCTTGCTTAGAAATGTAAAATTTACTCATATAGATATACAAAATTATATATACTAATATATATGCATGTATAGTTTTTTTTTTTCTTCAATTTCCCGTGGACAGGAATTTACTGGGGAGGCAGTGTCAGTGTGGATACAGATTGGAGGTTGGGAAAAGAGTAACAGGGGACATGGGCAGCACTGCCAGCCTGAAGCCAGTAATGTAGGAGGGAGGCCAAGGGCACCACAACTAGTAGAGTACTGGGTGAGCAGGCAAGCAGGCAGGCTTCTCCTCACCTGGCCAGTGTCAGCACCTTAGAGCATGGTGAAGGCTTTGAGAGGATGTCTAGGGTGTAGGTGCCTTGCTCCAGTTGCAGGTGTGGGGAGCAATAGGATGAGAAAGCTCCTATCCCAGGGGACTTCAGGTAGTGAGAGATGAGTTTGGGAGGGAGGGAGGGAAATGCCATCCAGGGTTTGGGGAAAGGCATTTGGATAAGGCAGGCAAAGGGCAGGTATGGTAACATCAGTGGCTACACCAAGGAGGTAAGCCACTGATGGAAGTTTGGGGTGGCAAGAGGTCACTGTCTCAAAGGAGGGGGACTCAGGGCCTTTGGACAACCCCTTAGAATCCCACCTTGGGTGGGTGTACTACTCCCAGTGGGACAGTTCCTTAGCCGGACCTCTCACAGCACACAGCACTGGTAGCTCGTGATGGCCTGAAAGTCCATTTGTGTCCACAGCTTGTCCCCCTGGCCCAAGAAGTCCCTCACCAGATGACATCAAATTTGGCCCTGGGCCCACAGAACAAATCACACATTCAGGGTCCTTCAGGTCCTACTCTAGTGGTTTGCAAGCACAATAGTAGTAAGTGCTGTACTATACACACACACACACACACACACACACACACACACAGTAGAGGTTCTTTTTTTACTAAAAAAATCTTTAGACTTTTGGATTTTGTATTTGCTTTGTAACAAACACTGCAAGTAAAAAGAGCATTCTCTGGCAGACTCAAACAGAGTATTCTCTCTTCCACATTGTCTTTAGGATTTTAGCTCAATTCCCCTATTTAAAGTGCTCTCCTCCCCAGTATATTCTTTCTCTTTTATGTGTTTTAATGGACTATATGTATTTGTATTCACTTATCGTGGTTTCTGTTTCTACGACCTTGTATCATATAGATTTATTTGTTTATAAGTTCCTCTAGGACTCCAGTAGAAGACGTGATACATAACAAATGCTCAAACATGTTTATTAAATTAATTAATCTAGAGACTTATAGCAAAACATATTTTCTTAGTGTTTTAGTATTTGGCATATTAACAAAGATTTTTTTGTATAATAATGCATTTTTTATTTAAATGGCTAATGAAAATTTCAAGTCACATATAAGACTATGAATTGAGCAATTAATATTTTTGTACTTTTTTCTTTTACATTTAAAAAGATTAACAAGTGTTGGTAACTTGACCTTGGCTAGTGATCATTATAATGTAGAAGTTGGTAATAAATAAATAAAAATTCTATTTGAAATCAACACAATTTATTGAAACCCACAGACTGAAAATAATTTCAATAAGCAAAAATAACAGAATATAGCTTCCTAAGAAACAGATGCAAGGATTACTTGCTGCAAGTAATTTTAAGCCTCCTTTGCTGAATTGATTTGGTTGATGTCCCAGTAAATCTGTCAACAAAGCAGTCACTTCTCTTGCTATTTACTCATATTTCCTAGGAATTTGGTTATGCTCAGAAAGTTTGGAACCAATTCTTCATGTACAGATGTTAGTCTTTTGGCAAAACAGGGCTTCATAGAATCATGATTTATGGCATTTGATAATTTATTTTTAATAACTGGATCCTTCTTAAATATCCTTCTTTGACTTGACAGTATCAGCGTCTCCAATCATTCCCAGACAGCTAATTCCTTTTTGTTTTTAAGTGTAAGAAAAGAAGTAAGTTTTTCCTTTCTTCTCATTTTTATTACTTAACAATCTATTCTTGAACATAGAACTATCATGAAAGCAATACTGGTTAAAAAAACATTATGAAACATTAAATTGTGTAATTTCCTATACCAATAATAGGTTTATTAAATAAATATTCTATATGTATACTAAGAATACACACACACACATATCTGAATGACTTAAGCAACATGAATTTTCTCACAGTTCTGTAGGATGAGAGTCCAAGATAGAGATACCATCAGGGTTGGTTCCTGTTAAGACCTCCTCCTGGCTTACAGATGGGTGCCTTCTCTCTGAGTTCACGTGTGGCCATTCTTCTGTGCATGCATGGAAAAATAGACCTCAGGTGTCTCTTCCACCTCTATCAGATTAGATTCTAATCTATCTGATTCCAGTTCTATTGGATTAGGGTCCACCTATTTTAGGACTATTTGAAACTATCCTAAAAGTAATATTCTAATTCAGGTAAATTTATATGAATTAGAATTCATATTGAAGGACAATAAATACCTTGCCTTCCAAAGAGAGAAGAAGTATTCTCAAGGAAGTCAAGGAGGAAATCCTAGAAATAATAGTACTTCCCTGAGCAAACTATTTTGCTGAGCAAACTAAGCAAACTTTTTGCTTCCCTGGCAAACTATTTTTACTTTCCTGGGATCCTTTTCTCAAAATATTTAAATAAGGAAAAAAATCCATTTTATTTATTGAGTATTTATCAAGTACTTATTGAGTTTGGGTCCTATGTTACACATTGAAAATATTGCTAGGATATAATGTACAAAATCCCTGTCTTCATTGAGCATACATTCTCAGAGAGGTAACAAATATTACAAACAATATTTGCTTAGTTTAAAAAGTTCCATTTAAGACAATTTAGGAATGATAATATATATTATTGTCACAAACTTACTAGTTTAAAACAACACAAATTTATTATCTTTTATTTGTGGAGGTCAGAAGTCCAAAATGGGTCTCAATGAGCTAAAATCAAAATTTCCATGGATGCACTCCTTCTGGGGAAGAATGTTTCTTTGCCTTTTCTGCTTCTAGAGATTTCTGCTTCTAGAGATCACAGGTTCCCTGGATTGTGGTCTTCTTCCCCCATATTAAAGGGCAGCAACTGTAGTTGTCACACTGCTCTCATGCTGCCATCCCTGTGATTCTGTCTCTTCTCACTCCTTCCTCTACTTTTATGGTGTCCTGTGATTAATTGAACACATCTGGATAATTCAGGATCATCATTCCATGTCAAGGCCAGCTGACTATAAGTCTTATTTCCATCTGCAATGTTCTCATTTGCCATGTAATCCAATATATTCACAGATTCCAGGGTTAAGCTTTGGGTACTTATGGGAGGCCATTATTCTTCCAATGATTAGTTGCTATTTAAATGAGTAGGACTTAGCCCAGGAAAGGCAGGTAATAAAGGAGAGCGCTCCAAACAACATGAGAGAGAGCTCTTACTGGAACTGAGTGACAATGACTTGTAGTGTTTAACCCTCTAGCAGCGAGTAAGAGCAGGATCAGCCTTAAGATATAGATGGATTAGAATCTACTGATATTGTTATATAAGAATCAGTCTTTTGGCCAAAAATGTATGACCAATCACATTACCCAGGGGCCCCTATTTCCTGAAGTTCCTAATGAAACCAGCATTTCCTTCACCATTAATTCACAACAATTAGTAGTGAGTTTATTTGAAAACAGGACAGAGAACCAATATCAGAATGACTTAGTCTGATGGTATCATTTCTGTTTTTAACACAAAGTGAGATAAATTTCATCTTTTATATCAGTAATGGGTAAATTTTTCTTGTGTTCTTTGACTGGTAGCATCAGAAAGAATGGACTAAGTAGACACAATTTGAAGCTTTATCAGTGTATCTTACAATAATATGGCACTGATAATTTCTTTCTTTGTTTTGCTAATTTGTTGACATTTGGCTAAATTTCTGAATTTTTATATGGTTGCTTACCAAATTGAACTATGACTTATATTTCACAGTTGACATAGTGTTTCATGGACTATCATGTTTTGTATAGTAACAAATTTATCTTTTTCTTCTTCTGTAACATCACAAGGCTACCTTGCTTATGAAAATATTATTTCCTCTCCATATTTCCTACATTTGTGTACTCTCTCTTCCTTCTCCCCAAAATCAAGGCTTCTGATATCAGAATGCCTGTCTTAAAGGTGATTCTTGCAGACTAAATGTTTTTGTCTTCCCAAAATTCACGTGCTGAAATCTTAACCCCCATATAAATTAGTATAGCTACATGGTAAACAGTATAGAAGTGCTCAAAAAGTTAAAAATAGAACTATTATATTATGATCTAGCAATTCCACTTCTGAGTGTTTATCTAAATAAAATGAAACACTAAATTGAAAAGATATATGTCTCTTCATGCTCATTGCAGCATTATTTATAATAGCCAAGACATGAAAACAACCTAAATGTGCATCAAAGGATTAATGAATAAAGAAAATGTGGTAAATGTATACAATGGAATATTATTCAGCCATAAAAAAGAATGAAGTCTTTCCATTTGTGACAACATGGATGGATCTTGAGGGCTTTATTCTCAGTGAAATAAATCATCTAGGAAAAGACAAATATTGTATGATCTCACTTATATGTGAAACCTAAAAACAAAACAAAATGAACAAACAAATAAACTTGAGTTTAGATACAGAGAAGAGGTTGTAGTTGCCTGAGGTGGGAGGTTGTGGGAATAGTTGAAAGGAGTAGAGGTGGTGAGAATGTACAAATTCCAAGTCATAAAACTGGTAAGTTATAGGATGCACTGTAGCATGGTGACAATAGTTAATAATAATGCATATTTGAAGGTAGCAGGAGAGTGGGTCTTGAACATTTTCATTATAAGAAAGAAAAATTTTGTAACTATGTATGATGATGGTTGTAATGATAATTTTTCAATATTTACAAATATCAAATCATTACATTGTACACCTGAAATTAATAAAATGTTATGTCAGGTACACCTTAATAAAAAAAGAGTAAGTTCTAATATAAGAAAAAACCCTATGCATTATCTCATTTTCAGTATATAGCTATAATGAGTCAATAAGCATATTTTATTACCAGGGTTTGGAGAAGCTTAAAGTTCTTTATGAACAAATATATTTTTACATGGCATGGAATTAACCTTGCTTAAAGTTCATATGACAACTGTCAAGCATTTAAAGAAAACTGAAAGTTTGTAATCACACCTTAAGTAAACTATGAGTAAATAGGAAATATTTTCAGTTGAAAAGGAAGGAGAGGTGGAAAATAAGTCACTCTGAAAGCCTGAATATCTGCAAAATTTCACAACAGCTCTAATTTAGTCTTTAACTTAGAATTTTGAATACATACTGGCAGTTAAACAAATTTAGAGTTTAGAAGTTATTAATCCTGGCCAAATATAAATATTTCTTTTGTGTTGTAACAAACTCCTGCTTGAATCTCTTTCTGAGACCAGTAAAAACTTCCTATTAATTATATGAAACACAATTTCTACTAACAAAAATGAATTATAAACCTTGAAAAGAATGTCACCTGTTCAATTTATTTGACTGTTTCATTTTTAATCAGAGCTTCTACTTAAATGGTTCATTTTTTTGATAGTTACTGAATGAAGGGATTGTTAGAAATTGACCTTGGTAATTAGGTTCTAAAGATGAAAAATTTTAGTGGTGACAGGATGACAGATTTGAATGATTAACAAAGGAAAAACAAAATTTCTATGAACTTACTCTACTTGAAATTTTCTCATTTATAAGTTGTCACTTTACCACTAAATAAGAATTATCATTGATGAAAATAGAATGCTCTATGATTTTTCTTCCTGTTAATATGGGCATAGATAACCATATATCCTATAAGTAGGAAGTATTTATACATTCAAAACTGGGCCAAACAAGAGGAAAAAAGATGGAGATGCTAATCTGAAGAAAGACATAGGCAAAGTGTTACCAAAAGGCAAGTAAAAGTGGAGAAGAATCACATGTGCATATAAATTTAATTGAATATTACTTATCAACTATGTGTTTTATATTTTTAAAAACATAGACAAATCTATTGATGAAGTGTATAATCTGTTAATTACTCAAACTATGTACAACACCTTAAAGATAAAGGATACTCATGACGGCCTAGAAAATTAGCCATTTAAATAAAATCCCTCAAATAGGGGCGCCTGGGTGGCTCAGTGGGTTAAAGCCTCTGCCATCAGCTCAGGTCATGATCCCAGGGTCCTGGGATCGAGCCCCGCATTGGGCTCTCTACTCAGCGGGGAACCTGCTTCCTCCTCTCTCTCTGCCTGCCTCTCCACCTACTTGTGATCTCTGTCTCTCAAATAAATAAATAAAAAAAAAAAATCTTTAAAGTCCCTCAAATTGATGTTTTAACCAACTGGTACTACAGTAATGTCCTACGAGGAGGTCTGAAATCTCATCCATGGAAATATTAAGGGAAATAGGGTAAGCAGAATTGTGACAACAGATTTTCAGAACCAGAGACACTGTGGGGGTCCATCATGCAAAGTTTAGTGACTGTTTCCTATTCTAGCTGCTTCCCAAAGTACACCTTGCCTCTGGAAAGTTCAGAGCCATCTTGATAATTCCTTAAGAAGCTCTAATGTTTAGCCAGTAATCATTGCCATTATTTATAAATGTGGCCAGTTACAAAATTCATTCCCTCCATCTCTGGATCAGCCAGTTCTCTTGTCTTTCCCAAAGGGGCCATTACATGTTTCCCAATATCACTCAAGAAAAATTATTTTCACTCTAGACTGGAGAGTCCCAGGATGGACCAGGATGGTCATGCCGTTGGGTGGGTGAGTAGATGTTCTTTAGGGCAATCCATGTGATAATGCATGTAGTAAGAAACAAAACAAAATAAAGTTATTAAATAAAAGGTTAGTCACAGAGTTCTAGAAAAGAATTCTCTGGACAAGAACCTTTAATGGATTTGTTTGGTTTTGGAAATAAGGTGTCCTGAATATGGCTTGGAAGTTTAATGACAGATCAAAAAAGAAAACTTCTCTAGAAAAAATGAAAAGGGGATTACGGGACTGCAATCAGGGATTCTAGAGATATAAATGCAGGAGACAGAGGATGCTATAGGAACATGGTAAGTGTCAGAGCTTGTACAGAAGAAAACAGCAGTGACAATTTCTCTTATGAAAAGAATACACAAGACAGTTTTAAAAGCAAGATTTTTAACACAAACACACAAGCCCTTTTCCCAATCCAAATTCCCAATATACATGAACTAAAAGTGGAGAAGTAATGAGATTGAGTAGTGTGTGGAAATTCAGTGCAACTCTTTCCATCCTTCTCAATGTTAGCTTTTGCTCATGTGTCATCTTTCAGTAGAATGGACAAAATCCAATAAACTGACAATACTAATTACTGGTGAAGAGGTAGAGCAATAGGGACTCTCATTCATTGCTGGTGAGAATGCACAATACTACTGTCACTTTGGAAGAAAATTTGGCAGTTTAAGAACTAAACAGAATCCTACCATACAATCCAGCAATTGCATTCCTGTGTATTTACCCAACTTATTAGAAATTATGTTCACACAAAACTGGCATGCAAATGATCATAACATCTTTATTCATAATCACCCCAAATTGGAAGCAACCAATATATCATTCAGTAGATGAATGTATGAACAAACTGTGATACATTCCCACAATGGAATGTTATACAGTGTTCTGTAGTCTATCTTAGCTCAGGTGATCAAGTTTAACTTCACATTAGGGTTGGGGGAAAAAGCTGCTGATCTAGTAACTTTGGAAATGAATGGAATCTATAAGACTAAAAGCAAAAAGAAATAGAACACTGTATATATAACACTGTACTGTAGTCGATAAACTTGTTTAATATGGAGGTACAGATATACAATACTGAAATCTCTAGTCATGCGTCCTGGAACTAAACAGTTAGGTAATTGGATGACAGATGGTAGGCACCAGATTTCTCACTGTTGAAGTGGAAGTTACAGATCAGCAAGAAGAGGAGGTTAGAACAATCCATGCCATAAAGGGCTTACTTAGCTGGAGACAACAGTATGAGTTCCTGTTTATCTTTGTATAAATACAAATAGTTACATAGAGAAATAATTACAGATATGTGTACATACATGAGTTAACATATGCATATATATATCTTTGCTCAGTGAGCTGAGAGCATCTAGAAGCAATTCCAATAAAAGGAATTGGAATCCTTGGAGAAATAGCTGATTTAAATACTGGGGCAAGGAATGTACAAGGTAAGTCTAGGGCATCTTATATAGAGAGACTGAGATTAAAGTAGTGCAAAAAATAAAAATTAAAGACACAAATGATGATGGATGTATGTCAGGACATAAGCACCAAATGAAAGAGCTTTCAGTTGCCAGATACAGAAGAGTTTCAGCACTAACAAAAAAGGAGTATTGGATCACCACCCAAAGTATGAAATAAATATCCATCTGAGTTCATATTGACATGAACAAACGATTAAATGAATACTTAAATGGAGAAGAACAAACAGGTGCCCTGGGCAGAGAAATTCCAAATAATTTATGTAGAAGATTCACCCTCAAGGAGGGGAAGTATAATTCTTCACTCCCTGAGGTTGGACTGCACATAATGACTACCTTTCGAAGACAACAGCATGGAAAAGAAGAGGGGTGGGGGGATAGTAACTTTAGAGTGAAGAAATCTGACAAATTCTAACTTAGCGTAGGTGATCAGTTTAACACACACAGTGATAAGTTACTTTGATGATGTGTCCCTTTGATATGAAGTAATGAGGATGACATTTGACCTTTGTTGTTTTCCTCCTGCAAACAAAACACAAGGTTTAATTATGAGAAAAACATCGGAAAAATCCCAATTGAGAGCATTCTATAAAATACCTAAATAATACTCTTTTTTTTTCTGAATAATACTCCTAAAAACTGTTAAAGTCATAAAAATAAGGCAAGTCTGAGAAAATGTCACAGTTAAGTGGAGCCTAAGGAGACATGACAAAATATTATATGGTATCCCGCATGGGGTTTTGAAATAGAAATAGAATATTAGGTACAAACTAGAGAAATATGAATAATGTATGGACTTATGTTAATATTAACATCTCAATATTTGTTGATTAATTGTGATCAGCTAGGTATGGAAAATATGGGAACTTTTGTGGTATCTCTGCAGCTTTTCTGGAAACTTAAAACCATTCTAAAATCAAAGTTTATACAATATTAACAATTTAGACTTGAAATTTGAAAATTACATTTCTTACGGTACATTTCTGGATATAGGGATTTGTAAATAAATATATAGGCTTTCAGTAGAAGCTGATTGAAAATACTTTTACTGACAGAAAGTTGACTATAATAGACCATGTAATTAAAAGATGAATGTGGACAAGGTATGCATTTCTGAATATAGTTTAAAAGGTAGGATGAAGTCATCTTGCTAACAGTGCATGCTCTCCAGTTCTGGATCCTAGCAGCACTGCAGAAGAAATCTTATTTTCTTGCACCTATTAATCAACTTGGTAGGGAATATATACCACAAAACATTAGCATGATAAAGATTTTCTTAAGTATTTTGGAAGTCATCAAGGTAAAATTAGTATTTTGTTGCACTGCTTGGAGGAAATAACATTTATTTAGATTTCATTGTCATTATCATTACTAGCAGGTCTTGTCTGACTCTGTTGACAATTTATTTTGTTAGAGTGTTAGTTGTTATTAGTCTCCTAAAGAGAAAGAAAGATCTATCTTTAGGGAGAAACATTTGAGATAGAAGTATATGTAACACAGAGATGTAATATCTCAGGTGGGAAATATGTTGATTTAAAACCATCATGTAAATTGTGCCATAAATGTCAAACATTTCAGATATCATAATCATTAATTCTTACATGTTCTATCACATTTCCTTTTTATCTCAAGTTCTCAAACTTGTTTCAAAATACATTTAATCATGTGCCTTATACAATCTGTATAATTGCTACTGGCCTTATTACTACTTGTTAGGACTCTATGTTCTTGATTTGTTAGTATTTTTATGAAAATGTTTATGATAATTTATTATTCAGTTTAGCAGAGGGAATGGTAGTGCCCCCTTCCCAAACACTGATATGTACCCAACAGGCTGGAAGGCAACATGATTTTGTAATGAGTAGGTTTTGTGAAACTTCTTGCTATATATCATAGTGAGAGGAATGTTCATGGTATAGTGTGGTCAGAAGCAAGGTGGCTTTATAAGAAAAAAAATCTGTACTTTAAAATAGCATCACTGGGAGAAAAATCTCCATTTAGTGAAATGACTATATTTTATTGTTATTTCCACATCAACATCAATGTATACATCAATGTATACACACACACACATATATATACACCCACTGATATATATATATACATTTATATATATATATATACACATTTATATATATATATATATAATTTTAGTGATCTAAAATCCTAGACATTTTGATCATTTCTGTGATTACTACATGGCAGCTCAATATACAAAAACACATCTGTTGTTTTTAATTATACCTGTTCCTGAACATTTCCATCATGCTAATTTCAGTTGCTGAGTGGAAATAATTGAATTTGCCTTGCCTTTCATTTCATATTTGTTTAAGCAAACACCTGGGGATTTCTGCCTGTAGGGAGAAATATAATGAGATGATTCAAAGATACACCTTACAACAAAAACCCATTTTTTATTTTAATTTTTTGCTATTATTTATATGAGGTTCCAAGTTTCCCATTTTTCCTCCAGAATTAAAAAGGTTTTATTTATTTTTTTTTCAGCTAGATGCTATTGGTGGAAAAAAATATAAATAAAAATTGAACACAGCAACTTAGAAGATTTACCCAGAAAATAACTTTAATGATTAAATTTTATAGTAAGTAGAAGTTGAAAAAGCAGCATATTTGTAACACACTAGGTTTTCCTATTAGTTCTTGACATTCAAGTAAACTCATTATTTCTATTTAGACAACTTGCTTCAGTGAATCATATCATTATCAACCAGTTATAGAGCTTACTGTTTTCATCATTCTATGCACTATATATGATATGAATTTTGCTGTCATTGCATATATAATCTAGTTGAGAAGACATATCCTAACGTGTAATTGATTTTTTTCCTTCTCCAAATTTTTATTTAAATTCCAGTTAGTTAACATACAGTGTAATATTAGTTTCAGGTGTAGATTTCAGTGATTCATCACTTACATACAACACTTAGTGCTCATCTCAAGTGCCCTACTTAATGCCCATCACCTATTTGAACATACAAGACAATACTATTAATAATAATAATAATAATACATCATATAATCTATGTTATTAATTTTCATGAGAGGTTTAAAGAAGATTAGAACAGTGTTGTAAAGCTTTAAGAAAGGGGTGAATTCATGTATGTGTTTTAAAGAATGAATAATCTTATGATGGTTTCTAAAGGGTAAAGAATGTATTTCAAAAAAAATGATGGGAAGCAAAGACAGTATGACCAGATGTGACTAAGAATCTAGACCCACCTTTTCCAAATCAGTGAACACTGACAAGGTCTCTAAAAACCTTTCAGAAATGTGTCCTAGGAGGCCAAATTATTCTGTTAGATGGGTATAATTATGAAAAAAAAATTAGAATCACATGTATGCCCTGTTAAATATTTTAACTATATGAAGTGGGAAATAGGAAGAACTGCTTACCTAATAGATGAGGGACTATCAATCTTCTTGAACCATTTCATTTATTCCCTCTTATTCTCTCTTTAAAAGTGTCTACTCCCTTTTACTTCATGATTAATTGTCAGGGTGACTGAGTAGCTCTTTCCAGAGCAGTATAAATGTCATTCACTTTATTTAGGTATGGGCTTCTCTTGAGACATGTTTGACATCTCTTCTTAGAAGCCAAAAATCTCAGACTCCCAATAGTCTCACAGTCAGAAAATAATAAACTATCTTCCAAAAGAGCAACAGGGTCAAACTTGTTGAGAACAGACTTCTAAAAGTAAGTTATACATGACAGTTAGTATTTTGTTGTATAAGTTACCATATCTGTGAAAAGTTGCTAGAATATTCCACAATTAGTCTGTTTTAATCTACATAAAATAATCCTTTGATGAAACAAAAAGCAGGAACTTCATTCATTTAAGTATATTGTAATACACAATTCAACTCCAACTGCCTAAGTAATTTACCTAAGAAAATCATACACTATTTGTTACTTAAAATGGAAGATTTGATGTTATTATGTGGGACCCAGATCTTCCTTCGGGAATAAAGGATTTATTCCTGCAGTTATTGGGAACGTTGCTACAGATGTTTATCCAGATGACTCCCCACTTTGCAGACTGCATCAGCTGAAGAGCTGCCTGGATATGGCCACACCTTCTTCCAGGACAACCAGTGACTTTACCAATGTAGTGTTAAAGGCTTCTCTTTGCTCTGTCTTGAAGTAACTCTGAAGGACAATCTCAGCTCTAAAGTTCCCCAAGTCAGCAGAGGCTTTCCCTGGGGTTGCATTTAGCTCAACTTCTCTCCCTAATTCTGCTTTTTTTTTTTTTAAACCACTCCTCCTAAAGGCGTTCATGCCAAGTGTATTTCCTAAAAATATTCTCTCTCAGAGTCAGCCTCTCATGGAGTCCAATCTCCAAATATTTTAAAATATGCTCTTATATGTACTCCCAAGTTTTTAAACCAAATATCAAACCCTTATTTCCAGCTTTCCATAGAGTCCTTACTTGAAAGTACTGTATTAGCATATTAGCATCAAATTCTTCATGACCAAAACATGCTCATTTCTTCAAGATATATAGAATGTTTATTATTACTTTCTTCTAGTCCATTCTTTATGTTAATCTCCCTCCTGAAACATGCATGTAAATGCATTTACTACTAACTGAGTGAGCCATCTAAAAATGTTGCTTATATGATATTGGGCATAAAGTGATTTAGTAGCCAAATATCTAACAACTATCTAACATATGTTAGATAGATGATGTCTTGAGTTTTGGCCTGAACAACTGGTTCTAGTATTTACTAAGAGGAGTGATTCTTGAAAAGGAATAGGTTGAGTGAAAGAAAACCCAAAATTCTATTTTGGACAAGGGTATATATCAAGTACTCAAATAGATCTAGAAGTTTGGAGCCCAGAGAAAGTTTTGGGCTCACAAATAGATATTTCAGAGTCAGGCATAGATGGGAAGTATTTACAGTCATGATACTGGATAAGATTACACAGAAAACAAAGGGCCAAAATCGACAAGACACTTCAACATTCTGAAAGCTGACAAAGGAAAATTGTCAGTGAGGTGGGAAGGAGAACTGAGATAGATGTATAAAAGACTAAAAAAGATATTTTAAGAAGGAGGGCATAGTCAACAGTGACAAATGGTACTGAATGAACAAAACAGGTGAGTACTTGAACCCTGCTAGATTTTGAGTCATCTCAGCGAGATGCAGTGTATTAGGAACAGACCTATTAGAATTCCAGGGCCTATACAGCCAACAAACTTCTGTTTATGTAGTTAGTGTCTTCTGTTACCATCATCTGAATTAAAGATAGGTAAGAGGATCCTAATGGTGAATTATGTGGTGCATCCTCTCTGACCTTTAATTAGGAAGAAAATGTTCGTGGTCTTGAGTCACTGCAAATAGTGTTTTTTTTTTTTTTTTTAATTTTTTTTTTTAATTAAAAAAAAAAAGATATGTCTATGCTTACAGTACCTTAAACATTCTTTTGTACATTTCATTATTTTGTTTATACTTCCCTTCCTCACCTTTGAAAGAAGACTGCAATGGAGCTGAGAACACTGTACTACAGTTACACAATCAGAATGACGAACTTTTGAGTTGAATGATCTGTGCCTAACTTCTCCTTGCCTCAGTTTCTTCACTGTTAAATAAGGGAAAGAAAAAAATTAAATAAGGGAAAGAATACTATCTATTCCACGGGTTATTATAGACTATTATTGAGGATCAGTAGAATTTTTTAATTTGTGAAAAGCCCTTAGAGTGTTGCCTGGCATATATTTGCTACCATTTTATTATTGCCTAGGAAAAAATCACACTCATTATTTTCTAGATTCCCTTCTAAGAACTCTTTTCTGACAGACTTGGACAGAATTAATCATTCTCACTTCTGTGTGACCACTGTATTTTTACTCACACCCAGCTCTTTTCCTGCTGCATTTCTCACATGGTTATCTCTCCCACTACACAATGAGCTTCCTGAAGGCAAGATTATATTTCACGCAGTCTGTATCCCTGCAGCAAAATGATGTGCCAAGCACATACTGAACCCGTGATTATCATTCCTCACTGCTTGGCAGGATCATTGGAGGTAGTTCTCAAAATATGTATGCCCTGATATTAGGATTCAATAAGAAATTGAGTGGCTTTTTTTTTTTTTTTTTTGGAAGCTTTATCATCTGGTTTTCATGTTCTGGCAAGTTGAGATTCTATCTGGTAGACATACAATAAATAGGAAAATAAATGAATGAGCTAAACTTTATCTTTGCTTACTATATATAATGGGAAACATTCTTATTTTTTATTCATTCTGAGTGCCTTGTAGGAAAATTGCATTTATTGATGGAAAAGAACAGCTATACATGATCTGATTTATGTAATACCTTTTTTATGTTTGAATACTGTAATAGATCACTTTTCAACTTTCTCTGACAAAGTCTAAGTAATCACATATAATGCTTTTGGATTTTTTTATAAGGGTCTTTGCATATGATTCATTACCTTATCAGAAGAGAGTTTAATTGTGCAAAGGAAAACTTCAAATGTATAGGAAAATGGTACCCACCTTTGACTATGTTCCTACTTTCAGGAGTTCTTTATTTGAATGTGGAGATTCGTGTTTGTCTAATGTATTCACTGCCCCAATTACTTAAAACACATAATAGTTTCCTCATTTCTCTAGGTTTCCAAAAAGGAGAAGAGTATATGTAGATGGTATGAGAAGAAAACTCACTGGGGAAAAAAAACATTTAAAATGACAGAGAATGAAAATAAAACCAAATCTCTCACTGAGACTGTCAAGCTGTGTGTCATGAGCAATAGCACACATAAACATGGATTTGACTTATTGTTGAAGATAGGAATACATTTTGGTAGGAATATTTTGATATTATTAATAGTTTTAATATTAACAGTTTTTTATTACATCCAGATTTAGATAATTTCTTTTTTGTTTGTTCTATTGGCAGAATTTCAACTTTTACATTTTGGTTTTTCAAAAGTTTTGGAATGGAAATACTATCCCCCCAACACACACACACATAGGTGTTTTTTTATTTTATTTTTTATTTTTTAAGATTTTATGTATTTATTTGACAGACAGAGATCATAAGTAGACAGAGAGGCAGGCAGAGAGAGAGGGGGAAGGAAGCAGGCTCCCTGGTGAGCAGAGCCTATTGTGGGGCTCTATCTGAGGACCTCGGGACCATAACCTGAGCCGAAGGCAGAGGCTTTAACCCACAGAACCACCCAGGAGCCCCCATAGGTGCTTTTTAAGAAAATTTACAAATAGAATATGAACAGATAATTAGCAAAATGTCATTTGTCATTAGGTTAAAACGAATGAATCTTCACCTGCATAGTGGCCTTGGAACTGGAAGATAAAGTGGCCCAATATGCCTTCCTGCAATCCTAGAACAAAGGTACTTTATCACAAAACAAATGGTTGTTTAGCACCATATGAGCTGCATAAAGAACGTAAGTGAAAACTAACACCTTCTCTGAACTGTACTTAAATCTCTCTGCATTGACTGTTGCTCATTATTTTTTGACTGGAATTTCTACTTATCTTTATAATAGAATATTTAAATGATACACATTGTTTCGTGTTTCATATTTGAATCTCTCTAGTTATTTTCAAGAGCAGATATTTTAAACATTTCCTCACTCCAAATATGCTTTTTGAAGAAAAGACATCTAATAAGATGTTCCCTCACTTGAAAATAACTTGCTGTGTCCTATTTAAATACTCAACAAAATTAACTAGCTCATGAATACATAATTATTTTTAGGACTTCTAGATCATTCAGGCTGAATCCATGGTTTCCTCAAATATTGTAAAATTTTTTATTATGAAGTTTTTAAAGGATCTTTTGTGACAAACTCATGATATAGTTTGGTTTGTTTGACTTTTAGCATTTTAGAAAAAGACAGTGTACATTGAGATTAAGGTGGCACAATAATGGCTGCCTTGGAATTTCATTCAAATTTTCTGCCTCGGGTTGGTATTATATACCTTTCTTTCATAAAGTTGGAAGCAAGTATCTTAGAGCTGGTGATTATGAGCAAGCCATTCCTGCTCTAAGTGAGGAACATACCTTCCTGTTAATACCTGAGTATACAGTACTCAGAGTACTGAGAGTACTTTTTTTACATTACTGTTTATTATTGATTAGAGACCTAGATTTTTTTCCCACAGAGTTTTGAATAATTTCTGTCCAGTAGAATATAATTTCAAATGTTTTATTTTTAATTCTCTGCAAGTATTAACCAATTTTTAGTCTAACCTAGTTTTCCAGTTCCCAAAAATACCTAGTTTCTCAAAATGCTGTTTCAACCAACTTTGTCATTTATTGGTTTTCTGTAAAAGAAACTGTATATTTTTTTAATATATCATTCTGTATTTGAAAAACAAAGGTTATGAGTCTATTGCTAATCTTTATACATCTCATATGAGTATGGCTGCACTTCTTTATTTTACAGAACGGTTTGATATGATTGTAATATATAGGACATAGAAAATATCAATGGAATGTCTCATAGCCAATGAGACAACTAAAAGTTGAACTGCTTATTCCCAAAGCCAATCTTCACAGTAAATCTTTATGAGTGAGGTTCTCCTCTGAGTATCTTTTCTAGTTGGAAAGTACTATGAGAAGACAGTTTATGCCAACACATTCCCAATGAACTCCGAACATTCCAAGTTATGTATGGATAATGGATTCCTTCACTTACCTTCCCAATGGTTAAGATTATTTGTGGTCTAGAGTAACACTGGAAATAATGGACTAGATTATAGTAGCTCAGAGATAAACTTAAAACTCAAGTCCCACCCAATTTCAAAGCATATGTAATTGCATCTGTATTTTAAGATACCTTACATTTGAATTTTGTTCCTGATAAGAAGTCAAGTAGCAATAAATAATTAATTTCTGTTTCTTCTATATGTTATTATTGTCACAAATTAGTGAGCTATTTTTGGAAGAAGAATGAAGCTAATGTAATTTTTATTAAATAATTGATTTTCTTAAATCATATAAGGATATATAAGGATATATGCTTATTTTTTACATGCGGGCACATAACTTAGATGCCCTTGGGAGAAAGGCAGCTAAATTAGGAACAAAAATAAAATCTAAGATAAATTTTCAGTCATCCAGAAAAGAGTAGGATAAAATCCTGAATTATTTTAACTCTTACTGTAAGAACTAATCAAGTAGATTCCAGTGCTTTTAAAAAATGGATTTTAAAGTACAATGTCCTTGTTTTTCTTTTTATACCATTCCTCATGCTTGAGTTAATGCATCATTGGCAGTGTTTTAAACCATCACATCTACAACTGGTCTTTATTGCATGCTTTATTGCATACTTGAATGGCATTTTTCAAAGCTTAGAGGTTTTTCATCTTTCCCTCAGTGAGATTTATGCAATAGAATTTGTAGAGTAAGAAAAAGGGAATCAAGGAAAGAGAGTTGATGACTCTATTTAATGTAACCTTTGATTGCCACAGGCTAACTCAGACCTAAGGAAAAAAATCAAATACCCAACTTAAATCAATGAAGCTTTAAATTCCCTTTTAAAAAAAATTCTCCATTGAAGTTCCAATTCCACCAGCCTTCACAAGTAGTTGCTTGTGATGCCAGAATGCCTTCTGGTCTCTTTTTCTATCTCAGTATCAAGGACAACTTATTTAAGGAAGTATGCCTATCATAGATTAGGCATGGAATGCCCAAAAAGTATTTATTAAATGAAGGGGCAATGAAAAAAAAAAAAATCTATGTAGTCCTGAGGTTGTAAGATCCCTTTCAGCAATGGGAAGATGCTCTCCAGTATCCAGGAAATCAATACTAGGATTGGTTTCACTAAGGGTTACATATTTGATAGGTATTAAGGTATAATGTAAAGCACAAAGGTGTTAAAACCAGACAGGCATAGATTTCTAATCCCATCTCTGTGTGGCTGTGGGCAAGTTGCTTGGCCTTGGGGTTTTAGTTTCTTCTTATGAAAAAAAGATGTGACCTTGGAAGGTTGCTGGTAGATTAGAACTAATGGATTCAGAGCACCTGGTACATAATAGGCCTTCTATAATAGCTATTAGTAAAAATTTTCCAGCCCCAGGTAGACTGAACTGTCTTCATTTTTAGTGCTGTTGGAAAGCCTGTCTGATTCATCTTCTTTTGGTCTCCCTGGATAACCTTGCTCTTTCAGGCTTACTTTTTTTTTTTTTTTTTTTCTGTGAGAAGTTTACATCATGTTCTCCCAGGAACTGGGACAGGAGCTGTTTTTCTGTGAAGGCTTGATGCTAAGCTCAGACCTCTCTTCCCTGACCTTCACCATTTTTTCTGAACTGAAGTTTTGTATTTCAAACTAGGCCCAATCAAGGTGAAAGGGGCTCGGAATAGAATGCTGAGTAGGATATGATCCCTGAACTTGAGATCTTCTAGTGTGTCATGCCACTAATTCTCAAGTCCATTTCGGAGTGCCTCCTGCAGAGAGCCCAGGAACCATAAATGCCAATATATCCCTAAGGGACTGATTTACACAAATTGTGATGATCTTAATTTCATTGCTTGGAAGATTATAAAAATAAAATTTTAGAATAAAATCTCATTATCATACAATGACTATTGAGACTAGAAAAAATATAGTGCTCTTTCTTTCTCCCAACACTTCCATCCTTAAACTGCTGTTGCAAATGAGTAATAAACCATTTATTATAGAAATATTTACTGGAAAGCTACTGAATGCTAGGGATACAGAATTGACTAAAACAAACACTCCCTCATGGAACACATATTTGAGACTTAGCCTTTTATGGAACATGTGTTGTATGCGCAGCTATATATAGGTGGTATAAATCTTTTTTTTTTTTTTTTTTTGAAACATTTCTTTCTCTGTTTTGCAATTGTTTTCTTTGGAAATCATCAATAATCTGCTAACTGAGCATCACTGCAGGTAACATAACCATTCATGAGAAATTTCAGATCCCTTTCTCAAGACTCAGGTAAGACCTAAAGTCCATTTAGGCCAGAATGACTACCTTAGGTTAGATTTTTATCTAAGACATTTATTATTCTTTTATTTTTGAGCTAGAAAGCTGGGATGAAACAGGTTTCAACAAAGGGAGAGTGTGGGCTTTTATTTCAATCCTGGGAAAAAGTATCAGCTTCTTTTCTTTTCTGCCTGAAGTAATTTACTTGTTTCACTTAACAATTAACCCCTCCAGAAAAAAAAAAAAAAAAAAAAAAATAACACAAAAACAGAATAAAAACTTCTCAAGGTCAAGCTATGAGTTATTTTCTCAGATAGATAGTATTTGGTAAGCTAGAGCTGGATCCATGGTAGAGTTATAGTTGTAAAGATTTTAGGTTTTACATAATGGAAGGAGAGAGCTCAAGAGTGACCCATATATGAGTTAAAATCTTGGCTTTGCCACCTCACTGCTATTCAGACTTGGGTAAGTTTCTTATCTTCAGTAAGCTGAAATTTTCACATCTGAAAGATAAAATAATATTACCTAAATATATAGGGTTTGGGGGCAGATGAATGCCATAAGCAAAACACCAAATACTGTGACTAGAACATAATAAATATTCAATGAGTACTAATGTTCTCATGTTATTATCTCATAAATATTTCAATAAAAAGAGAAATGATGTTTGAAAAAATTAAAGTCAAATCTTGAGTACAGCATGGAAATTTAGAAGAAGTAACATTTTTGCTGACCCTAAAAACTGGGATCTAGAAGGGACTTTCAAGATTTTTCTTCTTATTAGAATTTTCCTCTTTCTTAACCTGACAGAGAATGTTGAGATTTTTGCTGAAAACTTGCATGATAGATTTCTCCACTTTTAGATAAAAATAGCTTGCAGATTAAAAATGACATTCAAACTCATAAAAGCATCATTTGACTAGAAGTTGTTCATATGGCAAAAATTGGTTGAGAAGAGAAAAATTTAGAATTTAGATATATAAAGTTAAGGAAAACAATATTCCCAAAGTTTCACTTTCTTATGAATAAACACTGTCACTCACCTGCAAAATGTCATGAATTGTTTTAAATGCTAGGTATGCTGACTTAAATAAAATTTAATTTTTGTCTACTACTGTGTAAGAATAAAGTAGTCAAGAGTAAAATATTACTGTAAAGGGAAAATTATATAGAGTTTTGACGTTAAAAAAACAGAATACCTTGAAACTTACTTGTTCCCATTTTACGCTCTGTAATATCAGCTTCAAAACCTCCCACCCAGTCTCTGTAATGAGAACAAATGACATTTTAAAATATAATCAATGACATCTGGATAAAAGCACAGACACATATTTAATGCTCTTTAACACTAATTCTTCTCTGTTGAAGAAGAGGACTCTGATGAGAGTTGCTATGAACAGTGACCAGGAGGTGAAAGACAAGGACAGTACTTACCACCTCTCTCCCTTATTCCTACTTATTAAGCTTTGATATTGGTCAAATAAGACAAGCTTTGCTTGTTCCCTAACATTGTACTTCCTTCATCCTCATCAAGTGTTTCAAATCATTTATAAACTCAGAAGATGAGATGAAGTAGAATGCCTTGAGCCATTAGAGAAAATTTTTTTTGCTAATATAATCTTGTTATCTTTTCTCATTCAATAGGAAACTCAGTGTTGTCTTTACCTCTGGGCAACTGGGAACTATATGAAGCCTCTGGAGTTTAAAATATTGTGTTGGGTTTCTATCTGAGAAAATATTAACAGCTGTAAATGCTAGAGCCGGGGGGCTGAAAGTGTTTTATTGAAATTCTTGTGGAAGACAGGGCCTGTGGTCAGAAGAATCTCACTTCTCTTGATTCAAAGACAGCATAAAGACCTAAGGAATCCAGGTGTGTGAAAGCTGTATATTTATTCAGACCAGCATGCTAACACAAGTGCCAAAGAAACTTTTGCCTTAAAACAGCTTCATGACCCATAGTTCCCTAGTTTTGCTGTTGTGGAATTTGCAGCTTAAATGTTTTGGTAAATTAACAAGATCACACAGCTGCTAAGTGGTGACAAAGACTCTCCTTGATCAAACTCTACTCAAGCTCCTCAGAGCCCTCTTCTGTTGGCATGGACCATGGTCCCTGTCCTGGGAGGCCTGAAGAGTCCAGTTTTAACAAGAATCCTACTAAGCCATTTTAGAGAGAATTCCCCACCCTTGATATTTGATCAAATTCTTCATCCCTTGGCTTTGATGCATAAATCATTGGTCCGATCTCAGCACAAATCCTGAATCAGTTTAGCAAGAATTCCTGCCATGTTTGATGTCTCCCCTTGTTAATTTTCCATCCATGGAACACCCGCTCCAGCCTGCTCTTTGGCTATATTTCCTTTTCTTTGTTATAGTCACAGTTGAGCTCCATTTCTCTTCTCTATTGCCATACTGTTGACACCTACCACAATAGTCAAGAATAGTCTTTCTTACCACTTTTACAAGTGTCAGGATAATTTTTTTCTTTACAATGGTAAAACCAAGATGGAATCAAATCTGCTGAACTCAAAATCGTTTTTCTTTTCCTTAAAATATGATATCTCAATATTTGATACTTTTTTTCACTAATATCAAAGTTGTTTTGTTAACTAGACATATTTAAAATATTGTTTTTAGAGCAGCAGACAATTCTGTGTTTAATTAACAATGACCAAGAGATAGCTAAAGTTTTTCAAAATTACTTTTTTCATGTTGCTGAAGTCTAATATAGTCTATTTCCTTTTATAAAAATCTCTTCAGGCCTTTTGGTCTGTGGGTCCAGTGCCTTCTCTAAACTACCTTTATTTACCTTTCTTCAAATATACTTAATATTAAAAGAGAAGAATTAGCAGGTTAATTGTTAATGGATTTAATTTTTATAACTTTTTCTGTCTCTTTCATTATATTAGCTAATATTACATTGCACAGAGTTGGTATGTAATACATTTGTTGATTGAAGCAATGAGCACATGAAAGTAAGCTTCCCATGAATAAGGGTTTTTAATTAATGCCTGCATTCATTCATTATATAGTAATATTTGTAATTATTGTTATTTCTGATGAGAAAAAATGCAACAAAATTCTTATTAGAAAATTCTTTTTTTTTTTTTTTTAGGGAGCTATGATATCACTGTTTCATTACAAGTGTAAACAACTAGAGGTGATCTGCAAAATCTGTGGTCCTCTATTTTGGCTATTTTTGAAATAAAGTTTGTTACTACTGGTCACTTTTGTTCCTTTAGTTAGACAAGAAAATGTTTCTTTTCCTTCATGGTTGACCCTCTTCTTCTATTTCATCAGTAACTTTCATTTTCCTGATGTATTGCTACACAATGGCTGTCTGCTGCCCTTACAGTGATCATATGCTTTCCATTCCCTGTCAAAGATCATGCCTAAATTCTGTCAGACAACCAATAGGTTTTTAAAGTTTTCCTTATTAACAATACTTTATTATTTATCTGATTTAAGAAAAAATTCAGATAAGCAAACTTATTGTCAATCACAAATGTTTTATTTATACTAATTTCATAAGTGACATTCATAATTTCTTGTATACAGTAATTACTAGCAACTTAAGCAAGAATTTGTGGTACTATCATTTTCACAACCACTATATGTAATAATTATTTTAATGCCCAAATTTCAATTTGAAGAGTTTAATTTACTTCTCTGAGTTCCCATCAACAGTAGGTAATGAACTTTAGACTGGAAACCTGGTCTTTTAACTGCAAATTCAAAGCATTTTATACCTCTTTTCACAAATGTACATAATGAGCAGTAAATATTTATTATTGATGCTTAGTTAGAGTTGTTTGTGTGTATGAATCTGTTTCTCTATCTACACTTGAGGAATGTGCTCACTATGCCTTGTAGAATATTGAAAGTAAAGCTTGGATGTTTCAGTAGAAAATGCTGAAGATGTCTGGGTTTTACTTAAGGGGACCTATTTTATTATAGTAAAATAACATAATTTTAGTGTACAAGTGTATCTAAGATCAGAAGTATTTGGCTCATGTGTTTTCTATTAAAGTATGTAATTCACTTTAATTATGTTTAATATTCACCCTCTTTTGTTTAATAATCTTGTCATATATATAAAACAATACTACAGATTTAAAATCATTCTCAAAAAATACTCCATCTATATTTGTCTTTAGTCTGCTAAAAATTCATTCAGCCCACCCCTGTTTATCAATAGCTCCTCTTAATCCATACCTCCTGCTGTTCCTTGTTCCAATAAGCTGAAACAACACTAGCATCTGTCTGAAGCAAATATGCTCAGAATTCAATAGTACATGATGAAAACCAAACAAGTAGTGAATAGAATGTGGATTTAAAAGTGGTTTGAATTTCTTTTGGGCTAGTTACTCATTCTTGTTAGGCCCCTGCCTGACTCCCATCAAGCTCAACTCAATTTCATTTAAGCCTTTGGCATATAGACTGCATTTGTCATCACAGCTGATAAAGGCAGAATTTATATGATTTTACCGATTTTTGCAACTTTACTACTGAATTCAATTTGAAGTCAAATCTAATGTGCAGTATACAATATGCAGAGGAATATGGCCTCTAAATACAAATTTATAGCACGTGGTATTATCCATCTTGAGTGAGAATGAACTATCCTCCATCAGTGAAGAGTTGAAATTAGTATTACAAAAATTCATAAGGCATTTACCACAGACTGGACCAGAGTTCTGTTCAGCCTTGAATTTGAGGCTGAAGTCTCCCTTTCAGCCTAGAGGCAGTCTTACCTGTGTTTAATGATTTTATTATGTTTCAGTACAAACATCCTCAATTTTTAAAGGTTAATCTTCCTGAAAATATTCAAAGCAGATTTCATCAGAAAATATTTCTTATTCACAGTTGTATAGAGAGCAAATATACCACACAGTGCTTTTCAAACAAATGATGAAGGAGCCTCATTCCAAGAATGTTCCATTCAGATTAGACTGACTGTGTAAATGCGATCTAATGAGTGATCAAGCAGCTAGTTTCTCTTTTACTTTTCTGTTTTTTTTTATAAATAGTAGAGAGTGACATGACAAGGTGGTAGAAAAATATATTAGATTCTTCATTATGAGTGAAAGGGTATACAAAATAGAAGGAAATATTCAATGTTTAATAAGGAAAGGAAAAAGCATCTTGAAAGAAACAAGAAAATATTTATACTTTCATGAGCCAGCACTTCAGGTATACATCAAAAATTACAACTATTTTCTGATGAGAGTTCTTTCGTATTTAACTATAGTTTTTTATCTTTCTGTTTTCTTAAGAAATATTTCGGAGATAGCAGAAATATTACCTCTTTAACAACAATTTGAACTAATTCTATAATATTGAAGGGCATTAAAATCTAATTGGTAAACAAAAATTAAAATGTAAAAGTGATAAACCTAATCTTTGGTTTTTATAATGAATGAAGCTTGGTCATATTGCCTAAGAATACAAACACTGAGAAGTGCTGCTGAAAATACTTTGTGATTCTTCTTTCAGTTTCACTTTGATTTGTATCTCTACTGAAAAATTGTTGGGGCATGATGTAAAATAGTGAATGCTAGAGATAATGGTATTACAATTTCGTGAATAAACTTAAGTATTTAGTTCCCCCATCTTTCCTTCCTTCCTCCCTACTTACTCCTCTCCCTCCATTTCTCCTTCCTTCTTTTCTTTTCAGTTCTTGAGAAATAAGAATAAAATGAAGACAGACTCTCAGTATAGAATTATTTCATGCGAATAAATTGCATTGATAAAATTACCTGAATGAAGATTGAATCTGAAATAACATTTATCAAACTTTAATTGTTTCTTCTACACAACAAAATAAATATTACTTATATATGTATTTTTAAAAATATTTTTGGTTTTACATCTATGTAGTATTTGTAGATAAGTCTTGGGGAAAAGTGCAAAGTAAATAAGGTTTTCTTTTTTGGAACCATATTTTTCTTTCCATCTCTGCTTCATTTTCAGTTCTCATTTGTTACTGTTTAAGACCTGACCTCTCTTGTCTCACAGAGATTGTTATTGTTATGATCTGTTCTGCACCTTAGTTTGAACTTTAGCTGCAACATATCACATTCCTTTAGGTCTCAAGTTCTAGGTGACACATACACAACTTGTGTGTAGCTAAATTCTTAAGGCAGCAAAGAGATCACTGAAACTTTTGCAAAAGATCAGCTGGAACTTTCCCCATCAGTTTGGCAAGGGACTGTCTTTAGTGTCCAGCAGAGATGGCCATGCCATCTCTTCCTGAAGGTGTCCAGATGAAAATTCTCTATTACTTGCACCCTTGATTTTTCCATTATTTAGTAGACTAACAATCAAGATTTTCTTTTTGGTAAGCACCTGAATCCTTTCCTGCCTTTATTTAAGTCCATTGCATCAATTCGTTCCTCTGAAGAGAATCCATGAAACAGCACTTCCCTAAAGACTGAAAAAGAAAGTCTTTATTTTTAAAATTCACAAAATTACACAAATTCCCATAGAAGAAAGAATTTGGGTCAGAGGCACAGAAATGAATACCATCAAATGGAAGAGTCCCAAGTATTGAAAAAAAAAAAAAAAGGTAAACTAGGTTTTAGCATACAGATATCTTTTCTTACACAAAACCAGACAATTGCAAGTTTGAGCAGCTTATTATATAGTCATTGCTGCCTCTTCAATAACTCATTTTGATATTTTGTAATTTGCCAAAATGTGCCTTTGTGATCCCACAGGCTCTTAACTACTTTGTAATGAGTGTGTATGAACAGATGGAAAATGTTTTCAATTTCAGAGAAAACCACTAATGGATGTCACCAGCTATTAGAAAAGCTCAGGTGGCTCCATTTTCCAAGGAAAGGTATTGTCATAAAACTCTTCATTTTTTAATGAAATGATTGCTCATTTATACCTAGATGGTAATTTAAGACTTCACAAGTCTAAACAGATTAGAACTATAGTTGGAAATTATTCAGTGCTAAATAGCCTGGAAATCCAATCTTAAGAATCTCACCTGAAAACAGTAATGCCAATCCAGGTCATTTTATTAGAACAACATGAATTACTATAAAAACAATTTCCCCAAAAGAAGTGGATAAGGAAATATACCTTCTGTCCTCAGTTAGCATCCCAAGCAAATACATCTTCTCAAAGAAAAACACATGAAGGGAATGATAGTATGAGAGGTTGTTTCTAAAGCATAGTCTATTTCATGTTCAAATGATATTTATTAGTTCAAAATGCAGAGCTGTTCTTTGTTAACTATCCTCTAAATATTCACACCAGCTTCTTCTCTTACAAGGCTCGTAGTCTAATATCCTGAAGAAGAAATAGGCAGACTTCTTGTCTAATTAGTTTATTTTGGTTCATTGTTACCCTCTTTTTTACTTAGTGAAACTTTGGTCAAAAATAAATGCAGTGCCATCTGTGCAATGATTGATCTGGAGTGTGTTTATTTATTTAGAGCTCCACCAACAAGAATTATTTATATGCAGGTTAGAAAAGTATGGAGCTGGCAATGACTTTCTAAAAAAGCAAATTCTTTTAATTTTAAGGACATCTTCATGGTTCAATTTATTCCTTATTTGGATATGAAATATTCAATATATATTTTAGATAAGGACTTTCCTCTTGTCATGGAAAAAAAGGTAGTCAGACACCATTCAGAGTGCTAAACATTGTATAAATGTAATTACATCAAAATCAAAATTATTGACAATAAGAAAGTATATATGCTTTCAATAAAAGTGCTTCCATACAGAAAAAATAAGTTTAAAAACCTCTGGGTCTAAGGGATATGTCAATGTACATTGGAGTTTCTTTATATTTTATTTTACCATGAAGACACATCACCTGACAGTGGCACTTCTGAGGACACAATGCAGACTAGTAGCAAGGTAGAAATGTTGTAGTAATAATGTGCATGAAAGAATCTGCTGCCTTTAAAAATATAGCTACTCAGGATATCATTTGTTTTGTTTTCAATGACCTTTGTGTACAGATTCATATATTTAGTGGAATTTTCTAAACAAGACAAATTGCATGTACCTCATCAGTTTCCTCCTCATTATAGATGATAGGAAGTTTCCATTTGTGGTTGCATTCTTTAGCCAGAGATTACTGATACAATTTTCCTATCTTTACAACTTTTATAATTTTGTTTTGGTTTTCACTAATCCATTCAAGTAGATCTTAGTCATTTGTATCTATTTTACATATATTTTTAATTTCAAACCAAATCACCTTTCAATCCTTTGCTTATATAGTTGTGGCTTTAAGTATGAATGATTTGTTTATAATAAGACGGACTTACTAATCTCAGTATTTTAAATCCACCTTAAAATAGAATGTAGGATCCCACTGTAATACGGCTCAACAATGAAGGGATATAATTAATTCATGAGTTAAATCATTGTTTCTAAATATAGCCTTCTATGTTAGAGACACCCATGGAATTTTTGGCCTTCATGAAGCAATGTATTAATTTCTGACTTGAAGTCAGTGTTATGGAGTATTAACATTGTTAAGATGTGTAATTTTTATGTTTCAGCTCTTTTTACTCAAATGCATGCATACACACACACATACACACATGCACAAACCTATAACTATCTTTATCACACATGAAGTGAATGGAAAATTAGATATTGCAGAAGAAAAGATCAGTGAACTTAAGAAGATAGTTTTATGAAGTTTTTTTTTTTTTTTTTAAGATTTTATTTATTTATTTGACAGAGATCACAAGTAGGCAGAGAGGCAGGCAGAGAGAGAGGAGGAAGCAGGCTCCCTGCTGAGCAGAAAGCCCAATGCGGGGCTCGATCCCAGAACCCTGGGATCACGATCTGAGCTGAAGGCAGAGGTTTTACCCCACTGAGCCACCCAGGAGCCCCATGACTGAAATTTTTGAATTTTATGTAAATAATAAATCCATTATTTAAGAATCTCAACAAATCCCTCCCCCCCAAAAAAACATGAAGAAAACTGCTCCAAGTCTTTGCATAATCATATTGTTCTGAAGCCTTATATGAGGAAGAGGAGAGATTATAGGGATTATTAAAAGATTTCTCATCAAAACAATGCAAGTAAGAAGACAATAGAGCAGTATTCCTCAGCCTTGTTTTCATCATCCCCCTCACCCAGAAGACTTTTAAAATACTTTTTTCCTAATCACTCCTGGCTGATCAAATCTCAATACCTCAGATATACTGTATATCTGTTCAATTTACACAAATATATATACAGGTATCTACTCAAAACTCATCTATACTGTATGCACTATGGCTCTTTTGAAAGACACAAGCCATTGTAATATAATTTTTGCCTTCTTCCCCACAATCAATTTTCACTTTCTTGAGAGTGATATTACCCCATTGAGGACACACGCAGAAAGTAACATCTTGCAATTAATGGGAGAAACTATCAACACTGAATTCTATACCCAGCCAAAATACCTTCCAAAAAACAAAGGGATAATAAATACTTTTTCAGATACAAAAGCACCAAAAGATTTAATCACCAGTAAAATGGTACTATAAGAAACATTTAAGGAAGGGCAGAGGAAAAGTAATGCCAAATCAAAATCTTGAACTACACAAAAGAATGAAGCACAGACAAAAGAGTAATTGCCTCTGAAAGTGTAAAGACTTTTTTCCTTCTTACTTAACAACTCTTGAAAAGATAATTGAATAAAGAAAACTAAGAGTATTTTGTAGGGTTCATAATAGTTGAAATAAATAGAAAATAAACATTAAAATTCTCAAAATAATGGCCATTAATAAGTGGTATGAAGAAAATAAATCAATGTAATGATTTAGTAACTGACCACAAAGAGTGGAGCCTGGCATTTATTTAGAATGATAAAGTTTGCTGTGAAGAGCTGAAGGAGTCAACCACAGGAAAATTCTAAGGTCAGAATAATCAAGGCAGAAGAAATAGCTCTTACAAAGACTCTAAAAGAGAAACTATGAAGATAGATCATAGTGTAGTGATTGGTGGTATAGTGATAAGAGATTGTGTTCAAGATGTAAACAGAAGCCTATAACTCCCTGCAGCTTAGAAATGGCATTTTGGATTTTATCCCAACTGTAGCAGTCAGCCAAAACAAGAGGATTCTAACCACATGAGTTATACAGCCTGATTTATGTTATAAAAAGATGACTGAAGACTGCTATACATTAGATCTTGAAACCATAAGAAATATTGAAATATGTCAAAGTTTCTCTAGCACATTGTTTAGGGCTTCTTAAGACTTCTAGTTTAGGAAGAGAGAAAAACATGATTAAATACTATATTTCATTGGGTGCCTATGTGGATCCATCCATTAAGTAAGTGTCTAACTCTTGATTTCTGCTCAGGTCATGATCTCAGGATCCTGAGATCAGGTCCTGCTTTGAATTCTCTCCTCTCCATTGGCCCCTCTCCTCATGTTCTCTCTCTCTAAATAAACAAATAAGATCTTTAAATTCTATATTTCATGATGTCTTAAGACATTACTCTTAGGAGAACAATGCTCACAAGATCAGAACTCTCCCTTGGCAGAACATGAAGACTTTCTAGAAGAGGTAATAATTGATCTAAAGTTAGAATAATGATTAGGTATCAATTCTATAGGAAAAAAAATACAAATTGAGCAGAAACAGAGTGACAATATTCAATAAGTCTCTAGGCTTGAAAAGACTTTGTCTTAGAAAGGAAAAAAGAGGAATGTGGAAAACCATAGGGATTATACCTTAGGGGAACATTATTTTGACACATGTCATGATTGAGTTTGACATACTCAGAGATACTATAATAAGATGCTTTAAATCTAAGCCTATCCATTTGATTAACTAAAAAGCAGATTTTCTTATTTGCCAATTAATTATCATTCATGTTAATCACATGAGAATGTGACCATTAATATTTAATTTCTATGACTCCCTTAATAGTATATAGTTTTCATATCAAGCTCCCCATAGGACTTTATTTTTTTTTTTTAAGATTTTATTTATTTATTTGACAGAGATAACAAGTAGGCAGAGAGGCAGGCAGAGAGAGAGGAAGGGAAGCAGGCTCCCAGCTGAGCAGAGAGCCCGATGCAGGGCTCGATCCCAGGACCCTGGGATCATGACCTGGGCCAAAGGCAGTGGCTTTAACCCACTGAGCCACCCAGGCACCCCCCCCATAGGACTTTAGACCAGAGTTTTTTGACAGAGCCAAAGCTAACCCTTCTTATCTTTCTAAACAATATGATACCTAAGTATAGCTTATTAGGTAATACAAAAATGCAATATTATCAATTATCTATTAGGTATAGAACAGATAACCTAATATACTTACCTGTATTTTTGCTCTGGTTTTAGTCATTGTTTAATTAAAATTGACACAATATCATAGCACATACTTTCTTGTTTTCTATGAGCTTGTACTCCCCTATTTTATAACTCTCCCTTCAAAACCAATATCTGCAGTTTATTTTTATAGATTTATAACAATTCTTCACAGAATTTTTGGATTGTTTAAACCTTATTTGAAAAGACTTTATTAATTCTGTATCATTACCACATAACCATACACAATTTCCCAAAATATTAATCCATAATTTCTCCTTGTTTTTTCTTGCATGATTTGACCCTTTCCTCACTCAGAGAATGGCTAATATGGCTAAGAGAATCCCGTGGTCTAATACTGCCTTTGTGTTTCAAAAGTTCGGTAATTGGAGGGAAATAGAATTCATTATCTAGAAAATAAGTATAGGGGAGAATATCTACAATATAAAACCAAGTCATCCTCAGACTAGATGAGAATGAAATATAAAAATTATCAAAATGGAAACAGAGATAATTTAGATGTGGTACAACTACTTTGAAAAAGGTTTTGAGCCTCAGATGGGATGAGCTGCAAGTGGAGTGGAACAGTAGAAAGCCAATGAAAATGATCTAATCTAAGAGCAGGAAAAAAAAAAAGACGAGCTCTTCGGACCATTGAAAAATAGCAAGTCTCCATTTTAGGAATGTATGTGTGATGTATCTAGAAATGAACTTACTTGGTTCTCACATACACTAGTATAGCATGGGTGTAGCCGAAGGATTATATGAACTAAAGAGTGGTGATGACCAAGATTTCATGTGACATCCACAGAGATACCATCATGGTCTAGCATGGTGTGGAGGCAGTTAAGGGCATGCCAACAAGAAATGCTGCTAGAAGTAAAGGGGTATTCATATTTTAACATCAGATGAAGTGGAGACCCTAGAATGAATGAATGAAGATGATCAGATGGGATGCTGACTCTTTCAGTGGTATCAACTGAGACTGAAGGCATAGGAGGACCAGATATTAACTATGAAATCCTTGCTATTACACAAGATATTAGAAGCTGCACAGAATTCCAGGGAGTAGAAAATAAATTTTAAATTGACTTGGTTTAAGTTTTTTCCTCTCTACTCACTCAGTGGGGGGAACTGAGAGGAAAATTATACAGAATTATTAAAAAAACCCAAACATTTCTCGATTATTTACATGTGTGGAGTAAGATTTGCACATGCTATGAGTTTACTCTGTTCTCTCTGAGGTGCATTTCCCATTACTTTTGAACAATGAAGTATAAAGCATGTCTAGGTTTGCTTTTCCTCATATACCTAAAAAAAAACAAAACTCAGACATTTTTCTTAAGACATTTTTTTCCAGATGATACTTTTTAGTTATCAAATGTGTTACTTAAATTTCAAAAAGAAGTATCTCCCACAAGTATCTCCTTCTTTGTAAAAATAAATAAATAAATAAATAAATAAATAAACTGTTCTAAAATTATAATAGTTGAGATCTTTTCTATTTCTTATATTCAGCTCATGGAACATTACTATATTAAGGGATCCTAACTTACCTTCTCATGCCATCAGGTTACATGAACCTTCTGTTTACATTTGAATTTACCACCTATCTCTTAACTTAAATTAGCGGTTCTAGCCATTCTGTTGAAATTTATAGAATAATCATGAAAATAGTACTTAATCAAAAACAATATAAATAAATCTTATGTGGTAATGTACTTTCCTAGTTCACTTCTAGGTTTTCATTAGTTTATATCAAGTTACATACATTTACTTAGGTTATTATACTTGATCTATCTCTGAAATCTCAGTATAAAAATATCTCTTTTTGATTATATCCTATTTTCCAATTTACTTATGGAAGTACCTCTACTATAATGATTCTTTGATTTCATCAAGATTTCTAATCTGTGTATTATACCACTTTATCATTATTAATTAATCCTCTCTGGTGTTCATTATTCCTTGCCTAGCCTATAATTCATGCTCCATAATTATCATTTTTTCTTTGTAAAGCCTACCAAATCTCTTTTATTTCACAGTGATAGAATTCACCTGAAGACATGAAGGTGATTTAAACACCAATATCCATTAACTTTTTCAAGATTTGTACTTTAGCAAATAACTGCTCATCTGACCTGAATAATTCATATTACCCATTTTAAACACATCCTTAAAACTGCCAAAGTCTAACAGTGCTTTCTTTAGGCCTCATATTATGCTGCAAGGTATACCTTCTTCTGTCTCCTAACCTCCTTCACCTTTAATCTGAGCTAAATATTCATCTTTTAACTCACTGACAAAGTAGAAGCCATTAGAAGCCATTTTCCCTCTTCATTCCACCACCATATCTACAAATTTATCCCACAAGTATCTTCTTTCTTGTCTCCTACTACAATTTAGAGTGTTACTCTTCTCTACAAAAGCATTCCAAAAGTATTTCTCTGATCAAATCCCTTTCAAAAAGTTTTGTCTTTTAGTCATGGCTCTTACTTCCACCCTAGAGAATCTCTTCCTCTCCAGGTGATAATCTCCACAAACATAAAACATCTTCTGACAGCTTCTGGGGACTGCACTCTCATTTCAGTTATAGAAGCATTTATCTGACCCCATTTATTTATTTATTCTTTCTTGATTTTTTTTTATTTTTTAAAGTTTTAATTCCAGTATAGTTAACATACAGTGTTATATTAGTTTCAGGTGTACAATATAGTGATTCAGATATTCTATACATTATTCAGTGCTCATGATGATAAGTGTACTCTTTGTTGTTATTTTTTTTTAATTAATTAATTTATTTTTGGAGTGCACAAGCAAGGGGAAGAGTAGAGGGAGAGAAAGAGAGAGAGAGAGAGAAAAGGAGACTCTCCACTGAGGGCAGAGCCTGACTTGGGGTTCACTCTAACAACCCTGAGATCATGACCTGAGCCAGAATCAAGAGTCAGATGTTTAACCAACTGAGCCATCCAGGCACCCTATATTGTTGTTATTTTTGATAAGGGTACTCTTTTTTTAAAAAAAGAGTTTTATTTATTTATTTATTTTATTTATTTATTTATTTATTTATTTATTTGACAGAGAGAGAGAGAGAGAGAGATCACAAGTAGACAGACAGGCAGGCAGAGAGAGTGAGGAAGGGAAGCTGACTCGCCGCTGAGCAGAGAGCCCAATGCGGGGCTCATCCTCCTAAATAGAATCTGTAATTGTAGAGATCCTCAGGGTTTGGTCTTAGGTCTTTTAAGGATTTCTTTCCCATCACTTCTTTTCAGTAATCTCACTAACTCCAAAGAATTCCAGTGTCATCTCTATACTGATGACTCAAACTTTTTATTTTCTTTGTACAGGCAGCTCCTCGACTCTGTTTCTCTTCAATCCCATATCTCACAGACAGCTACTTTTTATTTATTTTATTTTTTTTAAGATTTTATTTATTTATTAGAGATCACAAGTAGGCACAGAGGTAGGCAGAGAGAGTGAGGAAGGGAAGCAGGCTCCCTGCTGAGCAGAGAGCCCAATGTGGGGCTTGATCCCAGGACCCTGAGACCATGACCTGAGCTGAAGGCAGAGGCTTTAACCCACTGAGCCACCCAGGCACCCGACAGCTACTTATTGGATAATATCTCTAGCTCTTGATATCATTTTTTTAACCTCCCTCTATTTTTTTTCTTGCTCATTTCAATAAATACTACTACCACCCACTTGAAGCCAGGAATTCAGGGGGGAATCCTTTATTATTAATAGTAGTAATTTATATTTATACAACTAATATATAATTTATGTATAACTCTATTTGTAATAATCTGTTTATGCTAACAATTGCTTCCCTCACCCCACCCTTTCAACAGCAAGTCCTGTTGATTATATCTGTTGGTTATATTGATTGCATTTTTAAATTATATACTAATGATATTTTGGAAATGTGCCAATTTTTAGATTCCTTTACTATATGATTTTTCTTGGATTGTTATTAACTATTATCTAAATTACTAGAGTTAACTCTTGCCAGTTTGCTTCAATTTCTTCTGTATGTGGCAGTGACAATGATTTTTTTAAAGAGGGGAAAAGAGAGAGAGAATGAGAGAGGGGAGGAGCAGATTTATATAAACTCCCTTTTAACTAATAGAATAGAGCAGAATTATAATAGCCAACCCACACAGGTGGGAGGATGTCTAGATTCCTAAGGATCTTTCAGTCTTCCTATTTGTAGTAAGTTTTGCTAATTTATCTTTGTTTTCCAAATAATGCTACTGAAATTATGGCCTAATCATAAACTTTAGGATATTTACAGTTTAGATATACTTTCATTTGGAGGTGGGATGGTATTATTAGGAAAACACCCTAGAAAAGCACATGATTTTCACTAATACTTGATTCCAGATTTTATCATGGCCAGTGTTCTGTTTCTGTGTTATAACACAAATTTTCACTAAATTTGGTGACTTAAACTCACACCTATTTCGTTATTATTCTTTATATTTTATGGGTCCTTAGGCAAGGACACAGAGAAAGACTTGCCCCTGCTCCACCATGTGCAGGTTATCAGTAAGGATAATTCAAACAACTGGGGGCTGGAAACCTGAGTCTCTCTTTTTATGTAGTCTCAGGGTTTCTTTTGGTTTCTCCATGTGGTATTCTCTTGTGGTGTCCTCAGTATGGTGGCCTCAGGGGAGTTAGGCTTCTAACCTGGCTGCTCAGAATTCTCAGAGCAAGTTTTCTCAGAGAAGACACAAGTCTCATGGCCAGGATTTAGAGGCAGGCACAGTATCACTTCTACTATCTGCTGTTTATCAGAGCAGCCAAGGAGATTGCCAAGATTCAAGAGGACACATAGATAATGTGCCAACAAATTTGTAGCCATCTTTAATCAACCAAAATAAGTAACTGAGTTTTAATTATAAGTGGAAAGATACTAAAAGATAAATAAGAGAAGGTCTAGTCTCTCTTACTAATTATATTATTGAAAAGTCACATGGATATTTCTGCCAATATGTAATTAACTGTTTATATCTTTTCAAAATTGAAGCATATGAAGTATTTGCCTCATATTCCTAACTGAATGCCTGTTAATTTCAGTTTTGGTGTTTCAAATGTTGGCAATTACTTATATACAGCCACACATTTTTGTGTCATCTAATCTTAAATAATAATTTGGCTGAATAATAGAACTGCTTTAAGTCTTTTAAATGCTTTGTTTTATGTAATTCATATAACAAACCCTTAATCTCCTTATATAATTTAGGAAAATATTTAATAGGAGTTAATGAAATGGCATGTTAGGTCAAACAATGTGCCCACAGTGAAGTCAGAAGACCAGCTCTTGAATTTCTACTGACATTTATACTGAAAATGTTGAATTTTGTCCTAATCCTGATTCTGTGGGTACACAGCTGTTAACTTTTAAACAAATATTAAATTAGCAGATCTTTAGGGGAGTTAAGATGGTAGAGAAGTAGGGGACTCTGTTTGGCCCGTCAAATACAACTAGGTAGTTACCAAATCATTCTGAACACCTGGAAAATCAATCAGGGATCTGAGAAATGAAAAGCTACAATTCTACAAGTAGAAAAGCAACCCCTTTTGGGAAGGTAGGAGATGTGGAAAGTTAAATTCAAGGTGATATATTATAGGGTATGACAGCATGGAGGGAGCTGGCTTAAGGAGGCTACTGTGAAGTATTATAAGCAGTGGAAGGCAAAATCAGAACTTTCAGAAGTCTGCTACAGTGGGGTACATTCCTGGCTTAAAGGTGCTCAGGTGGCAAAGTGGGGCAGAATTCCAGGTGGAACAGTATGATCTCAGGATCCCCAGGGTCACAGGAAGAACAGGGGTGCCTGAGTGTAGTGGAGTTCCCAAGCATAGGCGTGGGGTAGTGGGCTGAAAACAGCACATATAGATGCTGGCTTTCTGCTTTTTGTTGCCATAAACTGTAAACCACTGCTTGGTCATGTGACTATTTTCCTGGCAGAAGTCTAGAAACTTGCAAAGCATGGTGAGACCCCCCTTCCTCTACCAGAAGGAACAGTGTGGATCTGCCTGCAGGAATCCATCAAATTTGGAGTTTTGAAACTTAGTCACATGCCTGAGATAAAAATGCTCAGTCACAGACCAGGTGAACACAGAGTTCGGAAAGAAACTGGGGAGACAACAATGATTGCCTGCTTTTTTTTTGTGAGGGCTCACTGAAGAGTCGGGTATGTGTTTGAACTTTCAGCTCAGGGTGTAGGTAGTGGGGCACCACCATTTTCATCCTGCCTATCAGTACTGAAAGTATTCATGGAGCAAAACAGTGCTACGTAGTGGAATCTGGAACAGCTTACAGTGATCCCAGCCTCCTGGCAAGGGAGGTGCATTTGTAAGAGGGCAACTGCTCCAGAGAATCAGTGCAACAAGCCTCTCCTCCAGAAGACCAGCATGAACAACTGGCTTGCACCAAGTTTATGGATCATAGAGGGCTGCAAAGTTTCAGCTCTTAGGGGAAACAGTATATAGCATTCAATTTTTTCTCATTCTTCATTCAGTCTTTCAATATTATTTTTTCAGTTATTTTCTTATTTTTTCCACTATTCTTTTATTCTTTTAAAATTTTTATTTTTATATAAGTTATGTATATATTATTTTTGTTTCTTTTTATCTTATTTTATTTCACTTTGTGTGTATGTGTGTGTGTGTGTATGTGTGTATGTGTTATTTTGGGATGTAGTTTCTCTTAAGAAGACCAAAACACACCTAGGATCTAGTTTTTTGTTTTGTTTTGTTTTTGTTTTTTTCAGTTGTTGTTGTTGTTTTCTTTTTCCTCTTTCTTTCTTCCATTCTTTTCTGGAAAAATGACGAGATGGGGAAATTCACTGCAAAAGAGAGAACAGAAAGTAGTACTCACTTCAGGGTTTTAATCAACATGCATATAAGTATGATGTCTGGACTAGATTTTAAAATGATTTTTAAGACACTAGTTGGTCTTGAAAAAAGAATAGAAGATACAAGAGAATCCCTTACTGTAGAAATAAAAGAAATAACATCTACTCTGGCTGAAATTAAAAATGCTATTGCTGAGATGCAGTCTCAAACAGAGGCTATAGAAATGAGAATGAATTAAGCAGAAAAGAGAGTGATATAGAAGATAAAATTATCTAAAATAAGGAAATATGAAAAGGAGAGATAAAGAAAACTATTGGCTCATTAAGGGAGACTTAGAGAACTCAGTGATTCCATAAAGTGAAATAATATCCAGATAATATGGGTCCCAGAAGATGAGGAGAGGGAAAGAAGAGCAGAAGGTTTATTTGAATAAATTATAACTAAGAACTTTCCTAATCTGGAAAAGGAAATAGACATTCAAGTCCAGGAGGCAAAGAACTCCCCCAAAATCAATAAAAATAGGTCAACACCTTGACATATGATAGTGAAGCCTGCAAATTTCAAAGAAAAAGAGAAAATCCTAAAAGCAACTGAGACAAGAGGTCTTTAGTCTACAAGCATACAAATATACAGCTGATAGCAGATCTGTCACAGGTCTGGCAGGCCAGAAAGGACTGGCATGATATAGTCAACATGTTAAATGGGAAAAATATGCAACGAACAATTCTATATCCAGCAAAGCTGTCATTCAGAATAGGATAAAAAGAGTTTCCAGGACCAACAAAAACTAAAGGAATTTGTGAACACTAAAACATCTCTATAGGAAATATTAAAAAGGATCCTTTGAGTTTAGAGAGAGCCCAAAAGTAAGAAAGAAAAGAACAGAGGCAATCTATAGGAACAGTGACTTTACAGGTAATACAATGGAATGAAATTCATATTTTTCAATAATTGCTCTGAATGTAAATGGACTAAATGCTCCAAACAAAAGACATAGGGTGTCAGAATGTATGAAAAAAAAAAATCAATATGTTGCTTACAAGAGACATTTTAGACCCAAAGTCACCTCCAGATAGAAAGTAAAAGGGTGGAGAACTATTTATCATGCCAATGGACATCAAAGGAAAGCTGGAGTAGCCATCCTCATATCCAATGAACTAGATTTTCTTTTTTTTTTTTTTTAAGATTTTATTTATTTATTTGACAGAGAGAGAGAGAACACAATTAGGCAGAGTGGAAGGCCAAGGGAGGGAGAAATAGATTCCTCACTGAGCAGAGAGCCTGATGAGGCGAAGGCAGATGCTTAAGTGAGTTAGCCACCCAGGTACCTCCAACTGATGCATTAGATTTTAAACCAAAGCCTGTAGTAAGAAATGAAGAAGGAGACTGTATCATTAAAAAAGGGTCTATTCAATAAAATCTAACAATTGTAAATATTTATGCCCCTAAGTTGGGAGCAACCAAATATATAAACCAATTAATAACAAAATTAAAGAAACTCATTGATAATAATGTAATAATAATAGGGGACTTTAACACCCCACTCATGGCGATGGACAGATCATCTAAGCAGAAGATCAACAAGGAAACAAAGGTTTTGAATGACATGATGGACCAGATGAACTTCACAGATATATTCAGAGCATTTCATCCTACAGCCAGAGAATACACATTCTTCTTGAGTGCACATGGAACATTCTCCAGGATAGATCACATACTGGGTCACAAATTGGGTCTCAAACAATATAAGATTGAGATTATACCATATATATTTTCAGAGCCCACAGCTTTAAAACTTTAAGTCAACCACAAGAAAAATTGTGGAAGTACCACAAATACATGAAGGTTAAAGAGCATTGTAATAAAGAATGAATGGGTGAACCAGGAAATTAAAGAATTTTAAAAATACATGGAAGGAAATGAAAAAAGAGAACACAACAATTCAAAGTGTTTGGGATACAGCAAAGGAGGCCTTCCTCAAGAAGCAAGAAAATTTCAAATAAACAACCTAGCCTTACACATAAAGGAGTTGGAGAAAGAACAGCAAGAACAGCAAATAAAGCATAAATGCAGCAGGAGAATATAAATAATAAGATTAGAGTAGGAATCAATGATATAGAAATATTAAAATAACAGTAGAACAGATCAATGAAAGTAGGAGCTGTTCTTTGAAAGAATTAATAAGATCAATAAAGCTTTAGTCAGTTTTATCAAAAAGAAAAGAGAAAGGACCCAAATAAATAAAACCATGAATAAAAGAGGAGAGATCACTAGTGACATTACAGATACAGAAACAACTGTAAGAGAATATTATGAGCAATTACATGCCAGCAAGTTAGGCAATCTGGAAGAAATGGATGCATTCCTAGAAATTTATATCTACCAAAACTGAAACAGGAACAAATAGAAAATTTGAATAAACCCATAAATAGCAAAGAAATTGCATCAGTAATAAAAAAAAAATTTCCCAACAAACAAGAATTCAGGGACAGGTGGCTTCCAATTGAAATTCTACCAAATCTTTAAAGAAGAATTAATACCTATTCCTCTAAAGCTGTTTGAAAAATTAGAAATGGAAGGAAAACTTCCAAACTCTTTTTTAAGGCCAGCATTACCTTGATCCCCAAACAAATTACTCTAAAGAAGGAGAATTATAGGGGCACCTGGGTGGCTCAGTGGGTTAAAGCCTCTGCCTTCAGCTCAGGTCATGATCTCAGGGTCCTGGGATCGAGCCCCACATCAGGCTCTCTGCTCAGCAGGGGGCCTTCTGCTCAGCGGGGGGCCTTCTTCCTCCTTTCTCTCTGCCTGCCTCTCTTGCAAACTGTTGCAAGCCACTTTGGAAAACAGAATGGAGGTTCCTCAATCAGCTAATAATAGAGCTACTCTCTGACCTAGCAATTGCACTACTAGGTATTTACCCAAACGATACAAACATAATGATCTGAAGGGGCACCTGCACCCCAACCACAATGTCCACAATAGCCAAACTTTCCATAGTTTGGCTATTGAAACTTTGGAAAGACACCAGATGTCCATAGTAGGTGAATGGATAAAGAAGAGGTAGTGTATATATTCAATTTAATATTCAATTCAATATAAAATGCAATCTTGCCATTTGCAATGACATGGATGGAACTAGAGGGTATTATGCTAAGTGAAATAAGTCAGAGAAAGAAAAATACTGTATGATTTCACTCATATGTGGAATTTAAGAAAGAAAAAAAAAAAAAAAACAAACCCAGATGAATGTAGGGGAAGGGAAGGAAAAAGAAAATAATACGAAATAGATTAGAAAGCAAACCATTAGAGATGTCGAACTCTAGGAAACTGAAGGTTGCTGGAGGGAAGATGAGGTGCCAGAATTAGGTAATTGGGTGATGGGCGTTAAGAGGACATGTGATGTAATGAGCATTGGGTGTTATATGCTCCTGATAAATCACTAAATTCTATCCCTGAAACTAATAATATAGCATAAGTTAGCTATTGAATTTAGTATATGTTAACTAAATTTAAACTAATATCATATATGTTAACTAAAGAATTAATTAAAAAAGATTAGCAGATCCTTAAGTTTCCTATCTGCTATAAAAGTCCATGAGGACTTACATTCTAGAAAATGATATAATGTCTTTTGAAGGTCAGGAGAAAACATTTTTGGGGTTAGTTAAGTCAATTTATTTAAATAGATGGCAAATTAGAAAGGACTTATGTTGGGAGTTATAATTCATATCTACCTTACAATAAGGATTCACGTCTTTTAAATCTATTCTTCGTATCTTAATCCACTTTCTTGAGCCATATTTCCTTTTTCATGAAAATTAGTCTGTGTTTGCCATGGGATAATTTCCTCAATCTACTTCCTGGAAGTAGAATTTTGGTTGTCTAAAGAACTATTTCTTTTTTTTTTTTTAAATATATTATTAAGATTTTTTTATTTGTTTATTTGACAGAGAGAGAGATCACAAGTAGGCAGAGAGGCAGGCAGAGAGGGAGGGGGAAGCAGGCTCCCCGCTGAGCAGAGAGCCTGATGTGGGGCTCGATCCCAGGATCCTGAGACCATGACCTGAGCCAAAGGCAGAAGCTTAAGCCACTGAGCCACCCAGGTGCCCCAGGACTATTTCATTTTGTACTTCTGTTTCTTTCAGTTCAAGCTGGCATCTTGCTGAATATGGAAATCTTCAAACTTTGTAGATCTTCAGTGAATCTTATTTGTGCCACACCATTTGACAAAAAAGTGCCAGTAGATTTTTTTTTTTTTTAATGAATAAGCCCTTTTCTAACTTATATTTCTCTTAAGGAATAATCCCCTTATAATTCTTAGAAGCTCTCCTTTTTATTGAGAGAATTTGTAAATATTACTCTCTAAAATCTTTAGAGGTTTTTTTTTTGTCTGACTGAACAGTATTTTCAGGCACACTTTGGCTCTTTCTAAGGTCTTAAGAAAGGATTTTTATAGCATACTATCAGTTTCATTTTTAGACCATACTATTGTATTAATTATGCATTGCTTAATAACAAATTACCTAAAAATTTAGTTACTTAAAACAAGCATTTTTCATTTCATGAAGTTTCTGAAAATCAGAAATTTAGAGGTGGCTTAACTGGTGGGTCTGCTCAGGTTCTCTCATGAGGTTATAGTTAAACTGTCAATAGGGTAACAGTTATCTGAAAGAGCTGAAGGATCCACATCCACACTCTCAAGCAGGGAAGGTGGCTGAGACTAGTTCCTTGCTTTCTTTGTAGGCCTCTTCATGCAGCTGGCTTCCACCAGAATGAATGACCAAGAGTTTAACAGAGAGATAAAATAGAATACCACACAACCTCTAATGGCCTAGTCTTAGAGTCAGCAACCATTAATTCTGCTCTATTCTATTAGTTAAAAGGGAGTTACTAAATCCAGCCAACACTCAACACAAGGGCATGAATATCAGGAGTTGGGGATCACTGGGGCCATCTTGGAGGCAGATTACCACAATGTGTTTCATCAGTTTTGGGTAAATTCTTGGGAAGTACCATCTCAAGTTTTAATTTTGCTTCATTATTACCCTTATCTTTTCCTGCAAATCGAAATACACTTATTATATCTTTCCATTATTTCCCTTTTCTCTGTTATCTTCTTTTTTGGTTTGTCCTTCAATGTCTATTAATTCTACTGATGTGTATTCTAATTAACTTTTTTCCCTCTGTTGTGTCTAACCAGATGTTAAACCCATCCACTGAACTGTAATTTCAACTATTGCCTTTTTTAGTTTTGAGATTTACCTTTTGTTATGTTTATTTACTCCTTTTTCGGTGAAATTCCTAATTTTTCAATTTTCATTTAATAAATATACTAATCCTTGGGATTTAAACAGCTGAATATTTGTTTTTTCCTACTTGTCCATTTTTCTTGATTTTTGACATTTTAATTTTGTTTCTTCACATGACATATAAGTTATTCTTTACATGCTGGACATTGTATATGAAAAAAATACAGACTCTGTATGAGGGTATCTTCCACCAGAAAGAATTTTTCTTCTAGTAGATAGTGCGTGGGCATATCACTTGTCCAGGTATTGCTGGTAAATTTCCAGTTTGCCTTTTTACTAGCATATAACACTTCTAACACTGAACTGAAATGTTGAGATGTTTATTTGGCCTCCTCATACACAAAAGCCCCTAAACTCCAATTTTAATTAACCCAGAGATAAAGTTACTAAAATTTTTGTTTTGCCTTTCTCTGCATCTTGACTCATAAAGTTAAAAACTTGTTTGTTAAACCTCAGTGCCAACTTTTGTCTCCCCAGCCCAATGAGATTGCTACAAGCTCTAGACCACTGCTGTATGTTTTTGGTCTTTGCCACTGAACAGTAAGTAATCAAACGTCAAGCTTGGAAATGAGTGGAAAATTAACATTCACATCAATATATTCCTTTTCCTTCAGAATCTTTATTTCCCCAATATTGCCTACTGTGGTTAAAACATGGTGCTCTAAAAACATTGTTTTTGTATTTTAACCAGATTTTATAGTTGTTTAACTAGCTGGAGATTTAACCTGTCAATTATTTCATCTTTGCCAGAAGCAGAAGTCACCTCAATTTTTTTAATAACAAATATACATATTTAACACACAGATACGTAGTTTTAATTTTTCCCCTAACTTCTAATCAATTCTTGGAAATGTTAGAAGAGTGTAGAAGCCCAGGTATATCTATGATTCTGTAGAATATACTGGGAGACAGAAGATACATATACTAGTTGGAGAGAGCATCATGATACAATCCAGATAAGGGTAGAACAAATTTTTTTCTGGTGGTAGAAATTAGTTCCTCTGATACCTGTCACATCAGTTGACCTCAAGCCCAACCTACTAAAGCAGTATAATAATGCCACAAAATAGCAGATTAAATTCTGTTTTCTTAAAGAACATTTTGCTTAGAACTACCAAAACCCAGAGGAAAAAAATATATATTTCATTGGGATTAATGGATAATGTCTATTGAATGCAAAAAGTTAAAACTACATTATATCTACAGTTGTGAACACTCTAGCCAAGAAAAGATGTGATTATATTTATAGATTCTTGCTTTGAACTGCATATAACTTTCTCAAATGTCTCTTGGCAATGAAACTTTCTGTGATTTCCTAAAAATAATTTTATTTTTGGGTTTGACTTTTTTAAGTAGAAAAGTTTATACCATTTTATATTTCTTACATAACTAGAACTATTGTGATAATATAATAGTGCTTTAAGAAGTAAGGGTAGAATATACAGAAAATGGCAGCTGTCCTTTAAGAAAACATTATAACATTTAAAATTTTATACTCCAGATCTGATTTTCTCTTGCAATAATTATAATGACAACTCAGTTTTTAAAATTAATGATTAGATTGAGAATTTATTAGCACACTTAACTGAAATTCTAGTCACTTTCCATAAAACTATGAAAAAACTCTAAATATTATAACGTGTCTTACAAAGTAATGTATGACTAGAGTTGCCATTAGGCAATTTTATGAATTATCAACTTCTCCATCTTCATCTTCTACCTCTCCATATTTCTTCCTTTTCCCTAATTTAATCCCAGAATAATACTATCCCTTCAAATTGTCAAATGATTCTCACCTGAAAGTCTTTGTCCTTGCTCTCTTGAGTGCTCTTCTTACATTTTGGGTTTTTAATGATTTTTTATTTTATTTCACTTGAAGTTTTCCTCAGTTTTTATATTTCCAGATTCACTTCTTTCATCATCCTAACAAAATGGCATTACCATCTCTGTCCCTGTCATTTTTTATCTCCTTCTACAGATTACTTTCTTTGCATAACTTCTGATATTATACATTTGTTATTTTACTTGCTCAGAGTCTGTTTCTTCCACTAAAGTATAAGTTCCATGAAAAGCTGCATTATCAGTGCAAACATTAGTGCCTAATAAAAGAGTAAGTAGTGGATATTGATTATTGAATAAAGGACTCCCAGCTCCCTCATACACACTTACAAGTAGAAAAAGACAAGGTATAACTAGTAAAAGAATATTATAGAATTAATCATCTAAGAAAGACTTCATGCTTCTGTTGGTTGTTTGTCCATAACTTCCTTGAGAAACAAACTAATACTTTGATCCCATCTTTAGAGATGTTTATAATCTTGGATGAAGCATCAAAGTATTTGGATCCAAGTGATGAATCATAGCTAGTAGTTAGTATGTGTTCCCTGGAGGATGAGAGACATAGGTTCAATTCCCAGATTTAACTTTTATGGCTTCAGTGCCATTGGGTAAATCTTCTCAGTACCTCAGTTTCCCATCTATATCATCAAAATTATGATAGTTATACTCCATTGAATAGGATAAGCTGTGTATGTGGGCTGAAAAAGAATGGCTAAACCATAAAATGTAGCTATTAGTTTTACTCTTAGTTCTTGTTTCATGAGATACAGGCTATGAGTGACCACTTTAGTCTCAGATGCTCACTTTTGTCATCCTTGAAGAATAGCATTAACAAAATTTACAATTTTTTTTTTTCTTTGGTGGTAGAGAATAGTTAGTAGTTTCTCTCACCATTTAGAGTCTCCCAACATTGAAAAACAATTATTAGGAGTTCTCCTTTCCAATGTGAGTAAACAATCTCAAGTCTCTTAACCCCCAGGGATGAATTTTTTTCCTTTTCTTCTCAGAGCCTTGCCTTATGAAGAACACAAGAGCTGACTCTGCTGTTATTAATCAGTACTGTCAAACACACAGCTCCCAGACTAGTATGTCTTTCTTGCGCTTTGGATGGGCCAAGGTGAATAGGAACAGACTAATCTTTAATTGGTCTTATTAAACCATGGTGCATTTGGAGTCACCAAAGTTGAGATCTCTTCTGAATTTTCACCATACTCTCTGTCCTGAAGTCAGACTACATTTATAATCACATGAGTTAGGAGGTTTTCAAGTACAGTTAAAGAAAAAATATACCTCAAACTGGTTGAAGAAAGGATTTTATTGGCTTATTTATCTTAAAGGGTCAGAAGTAAGCAATACTAGATCCCCTAGGACTTCATGTTTTTATCTTTTCACTGTGCTTTTAATGGTGCTAGTTTTCACACCAGAGTTCCAGATTGTGCTATTAGGAAATTAGGAAAGCAACATCACTAGAGCATATTCAGATCATACATTTTTACACTTTTCAATCCAGGATAAAATAGAATGTATCTTTTGCTATATCTTCAGATCTTGGAGATTACTTATTTCCATTGACTTGAATCAATTTTTATTGGCCAGGGAGGTTTGTTTCATGCAATCAATCCCACTCAAGCCCTGTAGCCAAGAACGGGAAGATCAAAAATTGTTGATGGAGGGGGGCATCTGGGTGGCTCAGTGGGTTAAAGCCTCTGCCTTCGGCTCATGTCAGGATCCCGGGGTCCTGGGATCGAGCCCCGCATTGGGCTCTCTGCACGGTGGGGAGCCTGCTTCCTCCTCTCTCTCTCGGCCTGCCTCTCTACCTGCTTGTGATCTCTGTCTGTCAAATAAATAAATAAATAATCTTAACAACAACAACAAAAAAGTGTTGATGGAAGAAAGAATTGGAACCAAAGAGGCAGTCAACAAATGTCTACCACCCTCTTGTAGATACACATTTTTATGTTGAGAAAGCCTATCTGACAAATGCCACCAAGAATTCACCTTCAGGGGCGCCTGAGTGGCTCAGTGGGTTAAAGCCTCTGCCTTCGGCTCAGGTCATGATCCCAGGGTCCTGGGATCAAGCCCTGCGCCAGGCTCTCTGCTCGGCAGGGAGCCTGCTTCTTCTGTCTCTCTCTGCCTGCCTCTCTGCCTACTTGTGATCTCTGTCTGTCAAATAAATAAATAAAATCTTAAAAAAAAAAAAAAAGAATACATCTTCCATAAAATAAAGTTGGATTATTAAATTTCTGCAACAAGGGAAAACACTCTCAATGAAGAAAAATGGGTCAGATAAATAAAAGGGAATAGAAGGGACTTTTAATAAGACTTGTTTGTACCAAATAACTGTTTCTGAGGAACAACTTGGAGAAGCATGAAACAGCTCTGAATTGTTTATCACTGTAGTCTTATCCAGGAGGCAAGAGAAACAAAGCAGGCTAAGGAAGTAATAATTGATCAAATTATGTGATCTTGCCACATCTACTTGAAAACATTCTTTTAGTTTCTGTTAGAAATGCTATTTAGTCTGATTACTAGCAGCACTAATAGGAAGATTTTGGGCTCTGTTTCTTACAACTACAAAGTTAAGATAAGTAAAGAATACGATGAAAACAAAAAGACAAGAATGTGAACCTCCAAAACTACTTTGATGTGGAAAACGGAGGTTGGAAATTGAGGCTACTTCAATATGTCAAAGTGAACCCAATTGTTGAGATCCCTTGAACAAAAACAGAATGTTCCATTGTAACTGATTTGATTTCTAACAGTAATGTTTCTCACAGCTGAGTGTATTAATGGACAAGATTTCTCAGCACTATGACTTTGAAGTTAATTAGTAAAAGGAATCTTTATATATTCAAAATAAATAACTGCTATGCTTCTTTTAAAAAAAAAAAGATTTTTTTAGTGAAGTTTTGGGTACAAAGCAAAATTGAGGGAAGGTGCAGAGATTTCCCATCTATTTTCTGCCCATACATGCACAGCCTCCCTCAATATAAAAAATCCCCCAGTAGAGTGATACAATTATTACAATTGATCTATCTACACCGACACATCATAATCATTCTAAGTCTACAGTTTACACTAAATTTCACTCTTGGTGTTGTAAATTCTATGTGGTTGGACAAATGTATAATAATAATAATATCATACAGAATAGTTTAACTGCCCTAAATACCTCTGTGTTCTACCTATTCATCCCTACAACTGCCCCCACTGTTTGGCAACTACCGGTCTTTTCACTGTCATTTTGGTTTTACCTTTTACATAATGTCATATGGCTGGAATTTCAAAGTATGCAGGCCTTTTAGATTGGTTTATTTTGCTTAGTAACATGCATGCAAAATTTCTCCATGATTTTTTATGTCTTGATAACTCATGTATTTTTAACAATGAATAATATTCTGTAGTTTGGATGTACCACAGTTTATTTGTCCATTCATCTGCTGAAGGATATCTCAGTTGCTTCTATGTTTTAGAAATTATGAATAAAGATGATGTAAACATTCATGTGCAGATTTTTGTATGGACATAAAATTTCAACTCCTTTGGGTCAATACCAGGAGCTCAATTGCTGGATCATATGGTAAGAGTATGTCTAACTTTATAAGAAACCACCAAACTATTTTCCCAAGTAATAGTACCATTTTGTATTCCCACTAACAATGAATGAGTTGCAGTTGCTCCATGTCCTTCATGTGCTTCATATTTTGGCCATTTGAATAGATATGTAGTAGTATTTTGTTGTTTTAGTTTTCATTTCCTTGATGAGAAATGATGCAGGGTGTCTTTCCATACACTTATTTATCATCTGTATATATTTGGTGAATCATCTGTTAGGGTCTTTGGTCCATTTTCTAATTGAATTTTTTTGTTTCCTATTGGTGAGTTTTAAGAGTTTTTCATTTTTTTGTTTGTTTTTTTTTCTCCATTTTATTTCATTTTATCTTTTTTTTAGTGTTCTAAAATTCATTGTTTCTGCACTACACCCAGTGCTCCATGCAATACATGCCCTCCATAATAACCATCACCAGGTCTCAAAAGATCTGATATGTCTTTTGAAATATTTCTGCCAGGCTGTGGTTTTCTTCTCACTCTCTTGACAATGTCTTTCACAGAGCAGTTTTTAATTTTAATGAAGTCCAGCTTATCAATGGTTTCATGGATTGTGCCCTTTTTTGTTGTATCCCAAGAGTCATTACCACACACAAGCTTATCTAGGTTTTCTCTTATTATATTTTAGAAATTTTTGGTTCTAAAGAGATAATCCTTATTTCACAAAATGAGTGAAGAATCGTTCCCCTCCTTCTATTCTCTGAAAGAAATTACAGAGAATTGATATAATTTCTTTCTTAAATGTTTGGTAGAATTCACCAGTGACCCTAACTGGTCCTGTTGCTTTCTGTTTAGGAAGTTATTAATTATTGATTCTATTTCTTCAATAGACATAGACCTGTTCAGATTACCTATTCTATGAATTTTGGCAGCTTCTGTCTTTCAAGGCATTGAAAGACAGAAGGGATTGATAATCTAGGTTATCAATTTTTTTTGTGTAGAGTTGCTCATATAACTACTACATTTTTAATCTAGCATTTTATTTTAGTTTTTTTTTTTTTAAGATTTTATTTATTTATTTCACAGAGAGATCACAAGCAGGCAGAGAGGCAGGCAGAGAGAGAGACAGGGGAGGAAGCAGGTTCTCCGCTGAGCAGAGAGCCCAATGCGGGACTCGATCCCAAGACCCTGAGATCATGACCTGAGCCGAAGGCAGAGGCTTAACCCACTGAGCCACCCAGGCGCCCCTTATTTTATTTTATTTTTTTTTTAAGATTTTATTTATTTATTTGATAGAGAGATCACAAGCAGGCAGAGAGGCAGGCAGAGAGAGAGGAGAAAGCAGGCTCCCCGCTGAGCAGAGAGCCCGATGCGGGGCTCGATCCCAGGACTCCGAGATCATGACCTGAGCCGAAGGCAGCGGCTTAACCCACTGAGCCACCCAGGCGCCCCTTATTTTAGTTTTTTAATCAGATAAAGAACTACCAAAATTTCTTACTATATGAGTATGGTCATTTCTATAATAAGCAAGATTAAAGAGAGTCAGAAAATAACCAATCAAATAAACAAATGACATTCTCTAACTTATTTTTGGGTATAACATCCTGTAAAATACTCATGAAATCTTTTAGATTAACTTCATAAACATCTGTGGCAAAAAAGTGGTTTTCTATTTTTTGTTTTCTTTTGCTTTATTTTTGTTTGTTTTGCCATAGACATTTACAACTAAAAATTAGCATTAGGGAATTTTTATTCTGTCCCAATAATTTTTCAAATAAGAGACCAGAAATGCATATTGGTGAGATAACTTGCTCACGTTCACAAACTAATTAGTCCCAGAGTTAGGAATAGAATAGAACTATTGTACCATATTTTCACCATAATACATGGTTATCAGCTAAATGGCAGCAGTTAGGAAAGATCTATGAAGGAAGGTGCATGGTATATAGCTATGAGTAATAAGAACTCACTTGGACAGAAGGTCCTTCCCTTAAATAATCTGTCATTTTTTCCCATGAGTCTGTGCCCAGGAGTGTGTGCCATTCATCTGGACAGTATAATTTTTGGTAAAATTATTTCAACTGCCATTGGAAAACTCACTGTTCTTGTGATTTTAATAGGAAAATATTAGCCATAGTTTTCCATCTAGTATTTCTTAAACTTCTCCTTTAGTCTAGACTAGAATGTGGGAACTTGTCTAATTTGGGACCTTGAAAATTCTATAGTATTTGAATTATAGGGAATAATCTTGGGAAATGAAGAAAGCAGAGAAGTCAATTTTATTGCAGTAGGTTGAGCTATCTCTATACAGATAATATATATAAATTAAATAGCTATGTACATCATAGGGTTATTTTCATTTCTTTGAAATGTATGTTCATAATATTACCATTGAATTACAAAGCATTGCATTTTAAGTAAGTCACATTAGTTGTCATAGTGACAATTCAGAATTGAATAAAGATTTGATCCTTAAAATCTTTAACATCTGACAGTCTCCCAAGAAATATTCTTGGTCTTCTGTGTTATAGTTGATTCTTCTGCCTGAGCTTGTCATTTTTTAAAAGTGATTGGTGAACATTTTTTTCTTTCTTTGAAAGGTAACATGAAGTTTTTAGGGCTTCAAAGAAGTTTTATTTTGTAAAATAAAGAAACTGTCTTAGTTCCATAGTTTTGGCTTTACCTTTTTTATTTATCCTGCTCTTTTCCTAAAAAAATATTTTTTTATCTTTTTTTTCAGAAAGTCTGTGATATGATGAAAATTAATACTTTCTTTATCCATATATGTGAGACTTTTAATATCATACATAATATGATATATTAACTTAAGTTTAGAAAATGAATATGTATTATTTATTTTAGCCTACTTGTATTTATTGATGTTAAATACTATGCTTGGCACCCTTTCCTTTTCTCCCAATCACTGTAAGTGTACCACTGATATTTTGTAATGAACTTCAAGAATTCATTCAAGAATATATTATTTGATAATTGTGGATATTCCTTAGAAGACAATCTTTTTGTTCAAAGAACTGAAGCCTGGCCTGACACAGAGCAGAAGTAGGACACAGTTGGGACCATTTTATTCACATGAAAACAGCAGTGTGTCAATCTCCCATAAAACTGCTTTGCCTCAATTGGCATTTATAATCTGACCCTTAAAACAGACAAATATGGGATAGAATGAGCAGATGACTGGAAAAGATAGAAAAAAATATATCAGCTATCAAGAAAGAAAAGTTAGAGGGCTATCTTCTTAACTAGGATGATTTGGAAAATAGAATCTCATTATGGAAAGAAAGGAAAAGGAAGGTATATGCCTTGTCAGATGGAACTGACTCTTCACTAAGTCTAGTTCTTTTCAACAGATCTTTCATTTCTTCAACAGACACTTTTGAGCATCAATTTGTGTCAGGGGTTATTCTAGACTCTAGATTTATATAATAGCAAAAATCAGAGTAACCAAGTCCTTGACTTTAGGAAGCTTGCTTTCTAGTAAGAGTAGGCAGAAATACACTAATAAATAAATACATAACATTCCAGGTAAAATAGGAAATGGGAGTTGGAGACATTGATTCAATATACATTTATTTTACATCTTTTGTGTGCAAATATAATCTTACCTCTTAGAAATGCAAAAAGAGGTGTCTGGGTGGCTCAGTTGGTTAAGCCTCTGCCTTCAGCTCAGGTCATGATTCCAGGGTCCTGAGATGGTGTGCCAAGGCAGCCAGGAGTCTGCTTCTCCCTCTTGTCTTTCCTACTACTAGTGCTCTCTCTGTCTCTCTTTTTCTCTCTCTCATAAATGATTAATAAATAAATAAATATCTTAAAAAATTTAGAAACACAAAAATGCAATATAGAAATTTATTACGTCCTGCTTGCATGATTTTCCCCATAGTTATGGTGATTGGGAAGATGGTATTAGAGAGCCTTATTAAAGGAACTTGTAAATAGAAGAACTTTAAGTATTCTCTAGAGGTGTATGGTCCAACAGAAATATAACATGAGCCACAAACAAAGGCCACATATTTTATTTAACTCAATATATTCAAAATATCATTTCAACTTTTAATTACTCTAAAGTTGTTAATGAGATTTATATTCTCTGTTTTCCAAACCAAGTCTTCAAAATCTATTATGTATTTCCATCTAAGCACAACTCATTTTGGACTAATAGTATTATAATTGCTCAATAGCTCATCGTTACCTATTACACAGCACATCTAGAGATCATTTCCTTTCAGTTTACACCTCCTGTCCTCTGCGATTTTTATTTTAGAAAATAAAGACATATAAAGATTTCAACAAAGTCAGAGTTTGGACTTTCTACCTTGTTTTTATTAGTGCACTTGGAAATTTGAGGGGTTTTCCTGCTTACTATGTTAAATATTTGGTTAATATATCCAATAAGTTACAAAGTAGTAGGCATTTTTATGTGGAGAAAAATGAAACTCTATTCGAATAAAACAAATTGAATTTCTCAGAGTATTTTTTCCCTGCTAAATTTCTATAAAATTGTTATTTTAAGAGTCAACTAAAGCTTGTTTTTGTTTATTTATTTATTTTTTTGTCCTATAACAATGAGAATATGAAGGTCAAGCTCAAGTGTTTCAAGATTTTCTGAAATTGTAAAGCACAATGTAAGAGACAAAAACTGTATTTCTTTTGGTTTCTCATTGAATCACATAGTGACTAAGAACTGCCAACTTGCTGACTATATATATTTTTAAGTCCAAAAGGCAAAAGTTGAGTATTCGCCATTGACCTGCTTGTCAAAAACAGTGAACAATTTTTCTAGATATTGACAGTTTGTGTGATTTTTTTTTTTATTTTTTTTTTTTTTGCATGCTTTGTCCTTACAGACTTCTCTCTCAGGTGTTTTCTCTCTGTGCCTTTTTAGACCATTCCTTCAGGTGATGACTGAATTTACAAACTGACTAACCTATGATAAGATTTAATTTAATTATCCTGTAACTAAGAGAGCCTATAATCTCAAAAGTTAAATGAATGCCTGTAATCTTGAAAGTTAGATGTCATAGTACAGTATAAATAAAATACAACACTTAAAAAACATCTAATTTGATATTCTATTAATGGGTGATTAGGCATTTTGACCCTCAACCTAAATATGAAAAGGCTAATAATGAAATACCCTCTAAATCTAAGGACAGTAGTATGCTAATTAGAAAGTTATTCTATGTCCATAATTTGACCAGAAAGTGAAAAAAAAGTATATTCTTCATTACAGTTATTTATGGTTAGCTTCTATTTTTAACTCTAGCTAAATACCAGTTAATAGTAAAATAAATAACTTTTTATGCTATTATACCCCTGCCTTTGTTCCAGGTCATCTGATATTGAATCACTGATCTTTTCTAGGCTGCAACTTTCTTTTCATGAATAAAATTTGAGGACACTGCTATGTTCACATAATAAACAAGATGAAAATGCAGCCATCAAATATAAATATCAGAATGCATTATGAAATCTTTAGCTTTCCTTTTTATTGACTTTTGGGGATAGAGAGGCAGATATTCAAAACTTTCAAAGGATTTTAACATTCCAGAATATATTTACTTCTATTTGTATCATGGTGTGCTTTACTCAAGATATTAACTTTATCCTTTATTTTTTTTAATTTAATTTTATTTTTTCAGTGTCCCAAGATTCATTGTTTATGCACCACACCCAGTGCTCCATACAACTTTAGAAAAAAAAAATCTGCCAACATTATTTTAAATATCTTCATTTGTTGGAATAAAATACAAAATTTAAAAGATTTTATTAAATGCAATTTCACTTTTTAAGTCATTATTTTAAATTGAAGGGTGACCAACTGGGTTTACTGACTATATGTTTTAAGAATGATCATCAAGTTGCTTAAACATTTCTGTGAATACTAATTTATTTGTTTCCTGAGACTCAAGAGGATTTTTAACTTAAATCTTCTTTGGTATTAGAACTATAGATATTTACAGTGTCAGTATTCCTCTCTGTTTGATTTGTTACAGCATGTTATAAAAACTATGTGCAGACTTTTAAAATTTCATTAGACATTTGTAGTTACTCCTTACAAAATTTTTACAAAGTAAGGAAAGAATCACTTAAAAAAAATCGATAGGATAAAGTGTCGACTCTAGAAATCCCAAATGATCTCTTCAAAATGTAGGGACTATTACAATGGACTATACTAATTCATTAGAGATCTAGTTTCCCATTTACCTAGTTACACAGAAAGATTCAAGTGTTTAAAATGGATTTTCTAAGCATCATTTCTGCCTAATCACTAAGTAGCTAGTAGAACAAACACAACAATTTTGTCATGGTATGAAAGTAATAAAAATAAGTGGGGCAGCTGGGTGGCTCATTGGTTAAGTGACCAATTCTTTATTTCAGCTGAAATGATCTCAAGGTCCTGAGATGGAGCCCCACACGTTGCCTTGGCTCCTCGCTCAGCTGGGAATCAGGTTGGGATTCTTTCTTTCTCCCTCTGCACCCTCCCACCTCCAAAATAAATACATAAGTATTTAAAAAAGAGAGAAAGTAATGAAAGTAGGACATCTTATTGTTAGCAGTCTGAGGAAAAGAGCCAACATAAGTCTTCAGGATATTTATTAGGACAGAGTTATCATAAATAATTTTGACCAAATAAGAACATTTTAAAGGAAAGGTAAACTAAGATATAGAGTGTAAACCAAATTATATAAGAGTATTATATAAAAGAGCTCAACAATATCTTTAACATTTTTATTTTGAAATGAATACAGATTTATAGCAAGTTGCAACGAACAAATGAACAAAAAACAAACAGAAAAGTACAAGGAGATTATATGCAGTCTTTATCTGAGCTTTGCCAGTGGCAACATCTTTAATGACCATAGTAAGTATCAACTGGGAGACTGACATTGGTGTTCATTCCACAGAAGTTATTATACACACTCATTTGTGTATTTGTGTGTGGGGGAGGATATGTAGTGCTATGCATTTTTATCACATGTATAGGTTTATGTAACTATCACCCCTCTCAAGATACAGAACTATTTTAATACCACAAGGGCCCTCTGGTTAACCCTTTATAGCCAAGCTCACAGTCTCTCCCATGTCCATCCCTAATCTCTGGATACCACTAATCCATTGTCTACTTATAATTTTCTATAATTTTGTTATTCAGTAATGTTAAATAAATGGAATATGATATGTAACCTTTTGAATAGTTATTTTTTTTTCCACTTAGCCTAATGCCCTTGATATCCATCCAAGTTCTTGTATGAACTCCATATTCTTTCTTCTCTTTTTCTAGGACTCCAATTTTTGAATTTTATTTATTTGGCAGAAAGAGAGAGTGGAAGAGGGAGAAGCAGGCTTCCTGTAGAGCGGGGAGCCTGATGTGGGGTTTCCAGGACCCAGAGATCACTAAGACAAAGGCAGATGCCTACAGACTGAGCCACCCAGGCACCCTGGATGCCAACGTTTGAATGTTAAATAGATCATCTTGTACTGGCCTACAGGTCCTTGAGGTTTTTTTTTTTTTGTTTTTTTTTTAATTTTTAGCCTACATTTTCTCATTTTTCAAATTGTTCAGATTAGATACATCTCTCGATATGTCTCTTGAGTTCATGAATTCTGTTCTCTGTCATCTCCATTCTGATACTGAGCCAGCTGTTGATATGTTGTTTTTCATACCTTCAGTTACTGTATTTTCACATCAGTGATTTTTTTTTTTTTTGGTTCTTTTTTATATCCTCAAATCCTTTGCCAATATTTTCTATATTTTCACTTGTTATAAGCATGTTCATAATTGTTCATTGACATTTTTATGATTGTTACTTTGAAATCCTTGTCAGGTAACTAGCATCTCAGTAATTTTAATATTAACATTTTTTCTTTATATCTTTTTCATGTTGCAGTGTCCTGGTTATTGATATAAAGAGTGACATTTTTGTTGTACTGTGGATATTGGGGTATAATGACGTGACACTGTGGATCCTATATAATCTCTTTTAGCAGGCAGTTGCCCTCCTTAGGATACACTGGTATTAGGTGAGAGTGGAAGTTCAGCTCCCCACTGGTTTCTGCTGACACCCAGAGTGGGGCGGGGAGAGAAGAGTGCCAAGTAGCACTGCCTCACACAGCCTCATTCAGTCTTTTGCTGCTGGGTGGGAGATGGGGCCCAAGTCCTCACTCGGTTCTGCTTGCACCAGGACAGGGTAAGTGAAGGGCTGACTAATGCACTTCTTACCACCTTGCCAAGTCTTAATACTGCCAAGTGTGTTTGACAGTACAGCTCCCCACTGGATTGCCATGAAAGTACCCTGGCAGGTGAATTAGAATACCATCTTTTCCTGCTGAGTGGAAGAGTGAAGATCAACTCTCTGTTTAGGTATAATGACATTCCCCTGACAGCAGAATTAGATTCTAGATAATTCACACACTCCCATCCAAATACAGGATGTGGGATCAATATCTGTGGTAGGCAAATTCTAAGCTTTTCTTCCAAGACTTTCCTCCTTAATACCCATGATGATTAGTATGGAGACCTCTTGCCCATGATTATGTATGTTACATAGCAATATGGATTTTGCAGATGTAATTAAGGTTGCTAATCAGTTGATGCTGAGTTACTCAAAAAGGAAATTATTCAGGTGGGTCTAATCTATTTAATTAACCTTTTAAAAGCAGAGGTATTTTTTCTAATTAGAGGCAGAATGGGAAGCCAGATATATGCCAAAAAATATATATTTTCTGTACATCATTGCTGGCTTTAAAGATGGAAAGCCATGTTCGAGGACCACAGAACAGCCTTTAGGAGCTAAAAGCAGCACTTTACTAGCAGCCAACAATACATAAAAGTAGCAGAAATGTGGTCAATTATATGAATAGGAGGCTTAAAGATTTTTCTGAGACAAGATGATTAAGTTCTCTGATTGTTTCTTGAGTGGCATCCCTAGGCTGCTACCAAGCCATGTTATGTACAATATCCTGCAATATGTGAATCACAGGATGCTGATTTTAATAATTACATAAGAATGGTTTAGGTTATTGAATCATTACTAGAAATTAGATTACAGTAATCCAAAGTTCCTGAGTAATTCTAATGATTAGTGTAAAAATTATAATTTATTTGCTCTAATTAAATGTTTTGATAACAATGTGAATGAAAAGAATTATACATAAGAATCATCTGTGGACATGGATCTAGTTTTATGCTGGTTATAGAAAACAGGGATTTCAATAATTTGGTTTGTCTAGTCACTGAATCTATATATTTTTATACCAATTGTCATTTGAAAACAGTTATTGTATAGTATCTTTTAGAAATGAGTGTTTATTATTAATATTCAATAATGGAGTGGGAGAGCAAATGCAAAAGAAAGCTTTACCAGGTTTTCCTACATTCCTGTGATTGATGGTGAGGGTAGCAAGTGGTAGTATTAAGAGCATATGTATTTGGAAAAGGAGAGGGACCTCCTACTAAAGGATTCTTGAAAAAGTTTCACTGCACAGTTGATTTCATGAAAATACAAGTAATGCCCACAGGAATAGTTAGGATTTCAGGGCTGCTTATCCAAAGTTTTAAAATCTATTATGGTACAACAATGAAATACAGACTTTAGTGGAAGAAGCAATAATTTCCTGCATATTAAAGGAAAACACTTAATGGCTACATAAAACTTGAAGTAAACTTTGTTTACAAATGCAGAAATACTGTTCTCAAATTCAGTTTTGAAATCAATCAAGACTGAAAAGCTAACGTGTCATTTATGAGCTATTCCCTCATGGTTCCTTTAAACAAATCACATTGGAGCCTCAGTTGTGATCAGTGATGGAAGGTAACATTTGCTGAACGTACTGAGTGACATTTGCAATATGCCCTTATTGGAATCCCAAATCATATTTATAAAGAAAGGTTCAATCAAAAAACATTTTCAACCCATTTACTGATACAAACTATATAATCTTCATTAGTTTCCCTGTTTCCCATTATATAGCTTCTTCCAAACTGACTATCATGAAAGGAAGAAAATAATAGTTTTGACACAGTAAGAACACAAGATTTCAAGGTGATTTTTACATTGGTGAATATGAATTGTTCTCTAGATTTGCTGTAAACATTCCTGAAATGAATTCAAGGCTGCTTTTGGTATCAGATGAAAAAGCATATGTAAAAGATTCTAGATTTGTTACTGATGAGGTTTTATTTATTTATTTATTTATTTTTAAAGATTTTATTTATTTATTTGACAGAGAGCGATCATAAGTAGGCAGAGAGGCAGGCAGAAGGCGGGGGGGGGGGCGGGGGGGGGGGCAGGCGCCCTGCTGAGCAGAAAGCCCGATGCGGGGCTCGATCCCAGGACCCTGGGATTATGACCTGAGCCGAACACAGAGGCTTAACCCACTGAGCCACCCAGGTGCCCCGAGGTTTTATCTATTTATTTATTTACTGATGAGGTTTTGTTTTTTATTTATATCCATTGGTATATTGCAAATGAAAAAGTAAACATAACCGTAAGGCTAAGCATCTACAAAATTTATTATGAGTCTATCATTTCTTTTCAATGTTAGGTGTTTATATCTTGTCACCAAAACTATTGATTTGGTTTTCAAAGTGTGGGAAGATAAAGGGTGGGGAAATGGAAGTATGTATCGAGTATGATGATGTACAACTATATACTTTTCAAAATAAATGCTCAATTTTGAAAATGTGAAATGACTGATATTTTGCTATAATTACAAAGTAAAAAGAATTTCTAAATCATGGAATAGTTATTATTTTTTTATTTACAGATTTTATTTATTTGACAGAGAGAGACACAGCAAGAGAGGGAACATAAGCAGGGGGAGTAGGAGAGAGAGAAGCAGGCCTCCCACCGAGCAGGGAGCCTGGTGTGGGGCTCGATCCCAGGATCCCGGGATCATGACCTGAGCTGAAGGTAGACGCTTAACCAACTGAGCCACCCAAGTGCCCCAAAATCATGAAATACCTAAGCTATCTTAAAATGAAGATTTTGAATATAATATATATACATTTACTATATAATATACCTTTTTAAATTAGTGTAAATTAAGTTAATGCCTTTTTCAATACTACTTATTAGATGGCTAGCCACTGGTAAATTAAATGAAGCTGGATTTCTCAGTTCTTACACCAAAAATAATTTGGGCTGAATCAAAATTTTAAAGAAAAAAAGCAACTACTAAGTAAACTATGGATGAATATTTAGATTGTGGAAACAAATATGTATTTTCAAAAGACACAGAGCCTTATATTGAAATAAAATAATCCCAAAAATTCTAGAAGATAAATTAAAAATTTAGTCCTGTGAATACAAGCGCTAAAATGCAAATTTTTTATTATGAAAGGAACATCTATTTGTCTATCTACCTATCTGTATGTCTCTGTATCAGAATATATATTCACATTCCATCAAAAGGATATGAAACAGCCTTTTTTCTTCATGCCAACAAGAATGTTAATTTTCTGTGTCTATCTTACATTGTTGGCAGGGAGAAAAAAACGTCTTTCTTATACTGTTGGTGTTAATGTGAACTGAGTTGCTACATCATTTTGGAGGATCTTTTATTAGTTGCAAAGCATTAAGTGTTCTTTGCCATATTCTCATTCTTAGAAATTAATATCACAAATGTATTCACATCAATGGGACAATGTAGACCTCTATGTAGAAGGATTCCAATTTATTGCTTCATTGTTTGTGGATTACTAAATGAAATGTAACCTACCTATATGACTATATCTGTTTGTGGCAACAACAAAAACACTAAAAAAAATGGATGTTTAGAATTTAGTGTGAAGCAAACAAAAAGTTGTAAAATATTAAGTATAGTATTATTATGTTTTAATAAAATATATGGTAAAATGATTTATTATCATATAAACATATAAACATTAAAGTGAATTAATCATGTTTAGTTATTTATTTCATAACTATTTTGAGAACCTACTCTGTATAATCATGAGGTTCTTTTTAAAATTATGTTATTATGCAATCATATGATTTTTAACTACTGTGTAATAGTTGGTATGCAAATAGTCAATACACATATATCTATATACTGAGAAAGACAGGAAAATGAATAGGCATCAATCTACAACCTAACTTAACAAGCATGCTTCTTGTGCTTGTTATGTTCCCTCTCTCACTGTGTCTCTCTCTGTCAAATAAATAAATAAAATTTTTAAAAAGATTTTAAAAAATTAAAAAAAATTAAAAACATTACAAAAAACACAGTAATACCTAGATAGAGAAACCTTACTAGTACCTAGGAAGTTCCTCATTCCCCCTTTTCAGTGAAAGCTTTCTTTGAAAGGTAATTTCTAGCCTCTCCTCTTACACATCGTATTATCCTTGTCTGTATTTGAACTTTATATAAACAGAAACATTTCTAAAGAGTGTTTTGTTTCTTTTGCTCAATATTATGTTGCAAGATTTATCAGTGTTGTTCAATAAGGCAATGGTTCATTTATTTTCATTGTTTGATAATATTCCATAATATAAATACACAGCAATTTATGTACATAAGTTAGCCATTACAGATAGTATTAATGTTTATATGTAAATATATACATATATACATATACATATATACACACATATACACATTTTTTGGTATGTAACTGAAATAGAATTATTGGGCCAAAAATAGAACTTGTTCCAGTTTTTTTCAGATAGTATCAAATAGTTATTCATAGAGGCTACCCAACTTATACTTCCAACATCATTGTGAGAGTTCTAGATAATTCACACACTCACCTACTCTTGGCACTGGATTCTAGGCCTGGTCGTGTGAATTGCTGTGGTCAATGAAATATTAGCTTTACAATGTGAGTAATGAAAAAAAGTTGCCTGGTTGGGTTGCTCTCTTGTGTTGCAGTAATTCACATGAGAAATATATATTCAAGTTACTCATGTGGATCTTAGGAGAAGAATGAAAGACTTGAGGAGCAGAGCAGAGCTTATCCAATGGAACCTATCCTACACTAGCTGACCTCTAGCTGGCCTGAAACTTGGTAAAATAATGTTCACTGTGGTATGATGCTGACATTATGTGGTTGCTTCTTACATAGTATTATTATGACGACAGTTAACTAACACAGGAAATATTCTTTTGGATAAGAAGTGGTTTCACATAGTACATGTGTGTTTATGTATTGTTTGGTTTATGTTGCCTTGATAACTAAAGAAGTTGAATACATTCTCTTATGCTTATTAGTCATTGGATATCATGTTTTATGAAGTGCCCATTCAAGTCTTTTCATCATTTTTCTACTGAGCTATCTACATTTTATAGGACAATTCTGTATATTTTCTGTGTATGTACATTATATATTATGTATATATATTACATACAAGTGCTTTATGTGCATAAATATAAGTGTGTGTGTGGTGCAAATGATAGACTTATTTATATTATGAAAATGAATCATTTTTATGTATTTGTATTTCATATATTTTTCCCACCCTGTGGATTATCTTTTCACTTACTTAGCTATTTTGATAGATATCTGTTCTTTATAATGTAGCCTAATTTATTACTTTTTCTCATTTATAGTTAGTACCATTTGTAACTTTTAAAAAATATTTTTATACACTATGAATTTGAAGATAACATATATTAAACATTTTATTGTCTAGTGTATTTAAATGTAAATCAATGACCCATGTAGAACATACATTATGTATGCTGTTGGGTTAGGGTGACAAGTTTGGTTTTTTTCCCACATGGATTTTCATTCTGAATAGCCCTTGCTTTTTCAATACTGGGAATCTACACTTTCATCACTACACTTCCATGTCACTCTTAACAAAATTCAGTTTATATAGAGCTACAGATCTGGTATGACTGTGCTAAGTTACTTCAGTCTTTTCTGCTGATTACCACTAAACCTCTGAACAAAATACAAAAAGTAACTACCTGGGAGATTAAAATTATGTTTTTTATGATGAAAGTAAACAGATAAAATCAGGTTGTAGAGGAAAGAAAAATTTGGAGTAATTGAGTGCATTAGGAAAATGTAGGTGAAATAAAATGGATTTTGAAATGAATTAGAAAGTAAAAGCACTTATCAGCAAACTTATTCTAGAGAAAGTTCTTCAAGCTGAAGGGAAATGATACCAGAGAGAATCTTGGATCTTTAGGAGTAAGGAAAGACCAGAAATGATAAATATCCAGCTAAGTATAGTAGACAATTTTTGTTTTAATTTCTTTAAAATAAAGATATACATTGGCAGCAAAAAAATGCCCCTTGGGGCTTTCAATGTGTATAGATATAATAGATTGAAAACCTATAAATCAAGCTTACTGGGGGTTTAAAAAGACATATGGTGGCAAACTTCCTACATTTTATTGAACTAGTGCAACATTAATTCTTAGATTGAATATTTGAATATGTATATTTTAATTCCCAGAGTAATAGAAATTATACAGAGATACAGCTACAAAGTCATTGGATTCATTAAATATAAGGATTAAATTATCCAAAAGAAGGGGCAAATGGTAAAATGGGGCAACCAAAATTAGAAGGGACAAACAGAAAATAGAAATTTTAAAATATGAGACCTGTATTCAACCATTTCAATAATTATATTAAGTGTTAATGGCCTAAGCATTCTAATTAAGAACCAAAGATTGACCAGCATTTATTAAAATGTAAAACATTAAAAACATTAAATATAAAACAAATCCTTAACTAGTCTAATTAAGAAAAAAAGGAAATACAAATCATATAGATAGGGCTATCATAAAAATGCACCAGAAATTAAAATGTAATGAGAAAACACTATGAAAAACTTTATGTCAACAAATTTGACAACTTAGATGAATGGACATTCTTGTTGAAAAATACATCTTATCAAAATTCACACAATCCCCTCTCCCAAACCTGAATACCTCTGTATCTATTGAAGAAATTAAATTTGTTATAAAAACATCTCCAAAAATAAAATTCAAGGTCCAGATGGTTTTGGCAGTGGATTTTATTAAACATTTAAGAAATAACTCAAGTATTTTCAGAAAAAGAAGAACAGGGATGACTACTGACTCTTTTTACAAGGTCATTATAACACCAACATCAAAAACTGACAAACTAAATAAAAGAAAGGAAGCATGAAAGAAAGAAGGAAAGAAAGAATTAGAGAAATAAACTATTGATAAATAAATCTCAAAACTTCTGGAAAAGTTTGATTCCATTTATATAGATTCTAAACAAATTGTAAAATTTTTTATGTGCTAACTACTGTGTTTAGTATACCTTAAAGTTATAACAAATAACATGATGGGAAAGTGCCTAACAGATTATATATCAAATGTTAAATTCTCACTAAATTATAATTGTATTAGTTTCCCAGGGCTTCCATAATGAAGTACCATAAACTGGATGGTTTAAACAATAGAAATTTATTGTTTCACAATCTGGAGGCCAGATGTCTGTTTTTTTGTTTTATTTATTTATTTATTTATTTATTTATTTATTTTAATTTTTAAATTAACATATAATGTTTTATTTGTTTCATGGGTACAGGACTGTGATTCATGAGTCTTAAATAATACCCACTGCTCATTACAACACATATCCTCCCCAATGTCAATCACCATGTTACCCCATCCCCTATCCTTCTCCCCTCCAACAACCCTATTTCCTAAGATTAAGAGTTTGTCTATGGTTTGTCTCCCTCTCTGGTTTCATCTTGCTTCATTTTTTTCCTCTCTTCCCCTATGATCTTCTGCCTTGTTTCTTAAATTTCACATATCAGTGAGATCATATGAAAATTGTCTCTCTGGTTGACTTATTTCACTTACCATAATACCCTCCAGTTCCATCCACATTATTGCAAATGGCAAGATTTCATTTTTTTTTATGGCTGCATAATATTCACATATACCTCACAACTTTATCCATTCATCTGTTGAAGGAAATCTGGATTATTTCCATAGTTTGGCTGTTGTGGACAACACTGCTATGAACATTGGGGTGCAGGAGTCCCTTTGGATCACTACATTGTATCTTTGGGATAGATACCCAATAGTGTATTTACTGGGTTGTAAGGTAGCTCTATTTTCAACTTTTTTTTTTTTTTTTAAGATTTTACTTATTTATTTGACAGAGAGAGAGATCACAAGTAGGCAGAATGTCAGGCAGAGAGAGAGGGAGAAGCAGGCTCCCTGCTGAGCAGAGAGCCCAATGTGGGGCTTGATCCCAGAACCCTAAGATCATGACCTGAGTTGAAGGCAGAGGCTTAACCCACTGAGACACCAAGGAGCCCTTTTTTCACCATTTTGTGGAACCTCCATACTGTTTTCCAGAATGGCTACACCAGCTTGCATTTCCACCAATAGTGTAGGAGGGTTCCTCTTTATTTGTGTCCTCACCAGCATGTCATTTCCTGACTTGTTAATGTTAGCCATTCTGCCTGGTGTGAAATGGTATCCATTGTGGTTTTGATTTGGACTTCCCTGATGCCAAGTGATGTTGAGCACTTTTTCATGTGTCTGTTGGCCATCTGGATGTCTTTTTTGCAGAAATGTCTGTTCATGTCTTCTGCCCATTTCTTGACTGCACTTTTTGTTCTTTGGGTGTTGAGTTTGGTAAATTCTTTATAGATTTTGGATACTAACCCTTTATCTGATATGTCATTTGCAAATATCTTCTCCCATTCTGTCAGTTGTCTTTTGGTTTTGTTGACTGTTTCCTTTGCTGTGCAAAAGCTTGTAAACTTCATGAAGTCCCAATAATTCATTTTTGCCTCTGTTTCCCTCGCCTTTAGAGACATGTCTAGCAAGAAATTGCTGTGGCCCAGGTGGAAGAGGTTGCTGCCTGCATTCTTCTCTAGGATTTTGATGGATTCCTGTCTCTCACATTTATACATTTCATGCATTTTCAGTCTATTTTTGTGTATGGTGTAAGAAAATTGTCCACGTTCATTCTTCTGCAAGTGGCTGTCCTATTTTCTTAACACCATTTGTCGAAGAGAGTCTTTTTTCATTGGATATTCTTAACTAGTTTGTCAAAGATTAGTTGACCATAGAGTTGAGGGCCCATTTCTGGCTTCTCTATTCTGTTCCATTGATATCTATGTGTTGGCTTTTGTGCCAGTACCATACTGTCCTGATGATTACAGTTTTTTAATAGAGTTTGAAGTCTGGAATTGTGATGCCACCAGCTTTGATTTTCTTTTTCAACATTCTTTTGGGGATTTGGAGTCTTTTTTGGTTCTGTACAGATTTTAGGATTATTTGTTCCGGTTCTGCAAAAAAAAATTGATGGTATTTTCATACAGATTGCATTGAATGTGTAGATGGCTTTGGGTAGCATAGACATTTTCACAATATTTGTTCTTCCAATCCATGAGCATGGAATGTTTTTCCATTTCTTTGTGTCTTCCTCAACTTCTTTCATTAGTATTCTATAGTTTTCTGAGTACAGATCCTTTTCTTCTTTGGTTAGGTTTATTCCTAGGTATCTTATGATTTTTTGTCAATTGTAAATGAGATCGATTCCTTAATTTCTCTTTCTTCTGCTCATTGTTAGTGTATAGACATGCAAGTGATTTCTGTGCATTGATTTTATATCCTATTACGTTGCTGAATTCCTGTATGAGTTCTAGCAATTTTGAAGTTTTGTCTTTTGGGTTTTCCACATAGAAGATCGTGTTATGTGCAAAGAGAGAGTTTTGCTTCTTCTTTGTCTATTTGGATGTCTTTTATTACTTTTTGTTGTCGGATTGCTGAGGCTACGACTACTAGTACTATGCTGTACAGCAATGGACATCCCTGCCATATTTCTGACCTTAAGGGAAAAGCTCAGTTTTTCCCCATTGAGAATGATATCTGCTGTGGGTTTTTCATATATGGTTTTTATAATATTGAGGTATGTACCCTCTACCCCTACTTTGTGAAGTGTTTTAATCAAGAAAGGATGCTATACTTTGTCAAATGTTTTTCTGCATCTATTGAGAGGTTCATAAGCTTCTTGTCCTTTCATTTATTTATGTAGTATATCACATTGATTGATTTGCAAATGTTTAACCAACCTTGCAGCCCAGGAATAAATCCCACTTGGTTGTGGTGGATAATCCTTTTAACGTTCTGTTGGGCCCTCTTGGCTAATATTTTGGTGAGAATTTTTGTAGCCTTGTTCATTAGGGATATTGGTCTATAATTATCCTTTTTGGTGGGGTCTTTGTCTGATTTTGGGATCAAGGTAATGCTAGCCTCATAGAAAGAGTTTGGAAGTTTTCCTCCCATTTTAATTTTTTGAAACAGCTTCAGAAGGATAGATATTAGTTCCTCTTTAAATGTTTGGTATAATTCCCCTGGGAAGACACCTGGTCCTTGGCTCTTGTTTGTTGGGAAGATTTTTTATTACTGCTTCATTTTCCTTGCTGGCTATGAGTCTGTTCAGGTTTTCTATTTCTTCCTGGTTCAGTTTTGGTAGTTTATACATCTCTAGGAATGCACCCATTTTTCCAAATCATCTTATGTGTTGGTTGTGATCTCTTCTCTTTTATTCATGATTTTATTTATTTGGGTCCTTTCTGTTTTCTTTTTGATAAGTCTGTCCAGGGGTTTAATAATCTTATTAATTCTTTCAAAGAACCATCTCCTAAATTTGTTGATCTTGTCTACTGTTCTTTTGGTTTCTATTTCATTGATTTCTGCTCTAATCTTCAATAATTGTCTTCTCCTGCTGGGTTTAGGTTTTATTTGCTATTCTTTCTCCAGCTCCTTTAAGTGTAGGGTTACATTGTGTGTTTGAGATCTTTCCTGTTTCTTGAGAAAAGCTGGGGTGCTTTCCTCTTTGGACTTTCCTTAGATACTTAGGTACTTTCCTTAGGACTTAGGTACTTTCCTCTTAGGACTGCCTTTGTTGCATCCCAAAGATTTTGAACAGTTGTGTTTTCATTTTCATTTGTTTCCATGAATTTTTAAAATTCTTCCTTAACTTCCTCATTGACCCATTCATTCTTTAGTAGGATGCTTTTTAGCTTCCATGTATTTGCATTCTTTCCAACTTTCCTCTTGTGATTGAGTTCTAGTTTCAAAGCATTGTGGTTTGAAAATATGCAGGGATTGATCCCTGTCTTTTGGCACTGGTTGAGACCTGATTTATGACCCAGGATGTGATCTGCTTTGGAGAATGCTCCATGTGTTGAGAGGAATGTGTATTCTGTCGTTTTGGCATGGAATGTTCTGAATATACCTGTGAAGCCCATCTGGTTCAGTATATCATTCAAAACCCATATTTCCTTGTTGATCTTCTGCTTAGATGATCTGTCCATTGCAGTGAGGGGGTGTTAAAGTCCCTTACAATTATTGTATTTTCATCAATGTGTTTCTTTGATTTTGTTATTAATTGGTTTACATAATTGACTGCTCCCATGTTAGGGGCATAAATATTTTTAATTTTTAGATATTCTTTTGGATAAATTCTTTAATTATGATATAGTGTCCTTCCTCTTTTCTTATTACAGTCTTTGGTTTAAAATCTAACTTATCTGATACAAGGATTGCCACCCCAGGTTTCTTTTGATGTCCAAATGTCTGAAATAAAGGTGGAGGTAAGGTTTGTTCCTTTCAGGGACTATGAGGGAAAAATCCATTCTCTGCCTCTCTCCTGGCTTCTGGTGGTTGATTATTGTCAGTCTTTGGCATTTTTTAGCCTATGGCTGTGTCACTCCAATCTCCGCCTTCATCTTCCCATAGCATTCTTCCTGTGTGCATGTGTGTCTTTGTGTCCACTTTTCCACTTGTTATAAGGAGGCCAGACATATTGGATTAGGGCCCATCCTTCTGACTTTATTTTAACTTGATGTCCCTATAAAGACCTTTCCAAATAAAGTCACAAGGAAAGATACCGACAGAAGGACTGCAGCATATCTTTTTTGAAGGTTATAGTTAAACCTATTCTGGGAGGAATATATTGTAGGGAATAGAAAACTCATTAAAAAAATTAAAAGTTCTTTCTTATATCAAAAGAAAATCTATTTTTCCAAACTCTTTAAGATAGTGCATTTGTGAGACCTTTTGTTCACCCAGTTCTAGCTGGTAGTACTTGAAAGCTCATCAAACCTTAGTACTGACTGTCCAGAGTTAATTTAGAATGGTTCTTCTTTATCTGCTTTGGTCTTTCCCTTAAAATAAATAGTTCTTCAATTTCTCGTTCCATAAGTATGTCTCCACAGTTAGCATGTGCTTTACTCCTTTGATAAATAACCAGGTTCAAGCTCACTTTTCTGCTTAACTTCACTGCTGTCATCTAGGAAACCACTCGTGGTGTTTTTTTTTTTTTTTTTTTTTTTCTTTTCCCTAAGTCCTTTCGTGTTCATTTACCAAGTCCAGTTTTAGTACCATGAAAATGACTGGCTTTACACATTCTGTTTAATCTCCCACAGAAAACATTCTCATTGCTATTCCTGAACAAAGCAAAGCAATTCTGTGTTCTCTTCCATATGACAGCACTTAAAAATATTTGAAGAACACTCTTTTATGCTTTTCATGTATTACTTTATCTGTTTCAGAGGCCCATGTAGGCCTGGTTTAGCTTAAGTTGTAATATATTTTAGAAAGATAAACTTAGGCATTACCTATGTAAAAATTCCTCAAACCTCAAATTCTGGCTGTATTATTCACTATTCTTACAAGTTGTAGTTCTCTGCATGCCTTAGATTTTCTACTGAAATTATTTATTCAATCTTATTCTACCTACAGTGTTATCTGCCTCTTGGTACAGAGATATCGTTTAAATCATCTTTTCAGTTCTAGCACAAGGAATTAAAACTTAAATTGATAGGAAATCAAGAAATTGAATTTGAATGAGTGAATAAGTATAAGAGTCATGAGCTCTATGGCATTACCTTCAAGTTGAATAGTCATCAGTTCTTCAGTAGCTTCTAACATAGTAAGTCTTTTATCTATCTCATTATACACCTGTAGGCATGCTCTTTAGTCCATGTTTCACTTAAAATGTGGAAAGCAGAACTGGACCAAAATGTTTTGATTTTGGAGTATAACTTCCAAATAGGAATTATTGCAGGTTTTTGTTTGAAGAATATGTGGTATTAGTTAGCGTTATCTAGACTTCATTAAAATATAGTTCCTGTAATGGTTGATTTTATGTGCCAACTTGACCAGGCTAGGGGATGCCAATGCAACTAGTAAAACATTATTTCTGGGTACATTTGTGAGGATGTTTCTAGAAGAGATTAGCATTTGAACCTCAGGCTGAGTAAAAAAGATTGCTCTTACCAATTTAGGTGGATGTCATCCAGTCCATTGAGGGCCTGAATAGAAAAGGTAGAGAAGGAAGAAATATGCTCTCCTTGAGTTGGGACATCCATTTTCTCCTCCCCCTAACACTGGCTTGTCTGATTCTCTGCCTTCAGACTCTGACTGAGCCTTAGACCACTGTCCCTGCCACCTTGCATTCTTGGGTTTTTAAAACTCAAATTTGTACTTAAAACAACATTAACTTCCCCAGTTTTCATGCCTTGGACTTGGATGGAAAAACAGCACCCACTTGCCTGCTTCTGCTTGTAGACAACAGATATGGAACTTCGCCTCCATAATTGCATTAACCTATTTTTATAGTAAATCAATAAATAGGATACATACATCCTGTTGGTTTTGCTTCTCTGGTGACCCTGACTAATAGTGTACCCAAATATTAACTATTCTAAGAGTAGTCTCATTCTTTCTTAGATAATAGTGCAAGCTGGGGCAGATCCACTTTGAATGTTCATTTGGGGCACAGAGTAGCAACTGCTCTGTTATCCTCTATACATGGCATGCAAATTTACCCTGAGATAATTGCCAGAAGGGAAAAAAAACATTACAAATGGCACAAGTATAGTTGCTTTTCGTTATCCAGTACTCAAAATCACATGTGCTTTCTGCTCACAGATTGTTGGTTAGAACTCACTCACCTGGCCAAAACTAATTGCAAAGCAAGCTAAAACTATTGCTTAGCTGTGTCTCTTAAAAGAAGAGATAAATTTTAGTTAGCAGTCTTGCATATGCTATTAAGACAGTGTTTTATCAGGAAGATTGTAGAAAAGTATACTTAAGGAAGTGAGATAATGACCTGACTATTGACGCCAACAGAACTCTAGCTAACTTTCTTTGAGAGAATACTATGGGAAAGGCATTCTTCTAAGTGAAAATATATCAAATATATATATTAAAATTTATATCTTAGAAATCTTTTTGGCACATTACATATGCTGATTTTAATAGATATGCAATTTGTTCACAGTTATGTCTTTAATCTCTATAGTTTTCATTTTTTATATGATGTAAGTTAGGGATTTTATCTTTTTTGGCACATGAATGGGCAGTTTTTCCAACATGACTTATTGAAAAGTCTGTCATAGCTAACCATTATCTGCAATGCCTCTCTGTTCTATGCTCTATTTTTGTATATAAGTGATTCTATTTATAGGTGTTCTAGGGTCAATAGTGCCTATAGATGTTTGGAAAAGTGAGTCCTCATATTTAGCACTTCTTACAAATTTGTTGTTGTTATGGTCCATTATTTTTCATATAATTTTAAAGATCAGCTTTGTCAGTTCATTAAAAAGCCTTTTTGGAATTTAAATAAAATGGCATAGAATTTATATACTTCTACATTTATTTAAGTCTTCTTACAGGTCTTTTGATATGGGTTTTATATTTTCTTTCAAAGTTCTTCTGTCTTCTATTGAAATTCCATGTAGATCTCTTAAAATCTTATCTGCTCTTTTGTTTGCTGGTGTGCATGATATATATTAAAAATAACAAATCTTTCTAATTGGGATGTTTGAGACATAACTTTTGGATAGAGATTTGTATGATTTCACATATTGCAAATACTTTCTACAAAGTATCTTAAGATTCTTGTGAGGATAATGATTTCCATAAAGAAAAAATTGGTCTTTTGTATTTTCCTTTCCAGACAAAATTTATTATTGTTTTTTAACTTCATTGTCCACATATCTGTGTTATGTTTCTCAATAGGAGAGAAATTACCTATTTTCTAGATATTATTCCTTATGCTCCACAAGTAAGTGAAACTATATGATAATTGACTTTCTCTGCTTGACTTTTTTCACTCAGCATAATCTCCTCTAGTCCTGTCCATGTCGATACAAAGTTGGGTATTCATCCTTGCTGATGGAGGCATAATATTTCATTGTATATATGAACCATATCTTCTTTATCCATTCATGTGTTGAAGGGAGTCTTGGCTCTTTCCACAGTTTGGCGATTGTGGCTATTGCTGCTATGAACTTTGGGCTATATATGGCCCTTCTTTTCACTGCATCTGTATCTTTGGGGTAAATACCCAGAAGTGCAATTGCAGGGTCATAGGGTAGCTCTATTTTTTTAATTTCTTAAGGAATCTTTACACTGTTTTCCAACATGGCTGCACCAACTTGCATTCCCACCAACAGTGTAAGAGGGTTCCCCTTTCTCCACATCCTCTCCAACACTTGTTTACTGTTGTGTTAATTTTGGCCATTCTAACTGGTGTAAAGGGGTAACTCAATGTGGTTTTGATTTGAATCTACCTGATGGCTGATGATAATGAACATTTTGTTCGTGTGTCTGTTAGCCATTTGTATGTCTTCTTTGGAGAAGTGTCTATTCATGTCTTTTGCCCATTGACATGATCATCTGACATGACATGATCAATCTGATCATGATCATCTGTTTTGTGTGTGTTGAGTTTGAGGAGTTCTTTATAGATCTTGGATATCAGCCCGTTGTCTGTAGTGTCATTTGCGAATATCTTCTCCCATTCTGTGGATTGCCTCTTTGTTTCTGTTTTTTTTGTTTTTGTTTTTGTTTTTGTTTTTGTTTTTTTCACTTGTTTCCTTTGCTGTGCAGAAGCTTTTGATCTTGATGAAGTCCCAAAAGTTCATTTTTGCTTTTGTTTCCTTTGCCTTTGGAGACATGTTTTGAAAGAGTTAGCTGTGGCCAATGTCAAAGAGGTTACTGCCTATGTTCTTCTCTAGGATTTTGATAGCTTCCTGCCTCACATTGAGGTCTTTTATCCATTTTGAGTTTATCTTTGTGCATGGTATAAGACATGGTCGAGATTCATTCTTCTATACATAGCTGTCCCATTTTCTCAGCACCATTTATTGAAGAGACTATCTTTTTTCCACTGGTTATTTTTTCCTGCTTTGTCAAAGATTATTTGACGATAGAGTTGTGGGTCCATGTCCGGACTCTCTACTCTGTTCCACTGGTCTATGTATCTTTTTGTACCAGTACCATGTTGTTTTGGTGAGCACAGCTTTGTAGTAAAGCTTGAAATCAGGCAAACCAATTTCGTTTTCCTTTTTCAACATTTCCTTAGCAATTAAGGGTCTTTTCTGCTTCCATACAAATTTTAGGATTGTTTGTTCCAGCTCTTTGAAAAATGCCAGTGGAATTTTGATCAGAATGGCATTGAAAGTGTAAGTTGCTCTGGGCAGTATAGACATTTCAACAATGTTTATTCTTCCAATCCATGAGCATGAAATGTTTTTTCATCTTTTTGCATCTTCTTCAATTTCTTTCATGAGTGTTCTGTAGGTCCTTGAGTACAGATCCTTTACATCTTTGGTTAAGTTTATTCCAGGATGTCTTATGGTATTTAGTGCTACAATAAATGGAATTGATTCTCTATTTTCCTTTCTATACTTTCATCGTTAGTGTATAAGAAGTCAACTGATTTTTGTACATTGATTTTGCATCTTGCCACATTATTGAATTGCTGTATGAGTTCTAGTAGTTTGGGGGTGGAGTTTTTTGATTTTCCATATAAGGTATCATGTCATCTGTGAAGAGAGAGAGTTTGACTTTTATTTGCCAATTTGAATGCATTTTATTTCTGTTTGTTGTCTGATTGCTGGGACAACATGCTGTCTGATTGCTAGGACTTATAATAGTACTATGTTGAACAACAGTGGTGAGAATGTTTCTTGTTATGTTCCTGATCTCAGAGGGAAGACTGTGAGTTTTCCCCCATTGAGAATGATATTTGCTGTGGGTTTTTCATAGATAGATTTTGTGAAGTTGAGAAATGTCCCCTCTATCCCTATACTTTTAAGAGTTTAAATCAGGAATGGATGCTGTATTTCGTCAAATGGTTTTTCTGCATCAATTGAGAAGACCGTGTGGTTCTCTCTTCTCTATTGATTTGTTCTATCACATTGATTGATTTTTGAATATTGAACCACCCTTGCATCCCAGGGATAAATCCCACCTGGTTGTGGTGGATAATATTTTTAATGTACTGTTGGATCCTATTAGCTAGTATCTTGTTGAGAATCTTGGCATCCATATTCATCAGGGATATTGGTCTGAAATTCTCCTTTTTGTTGGGGTCTTTGCCTGGTTTGGTGATCAGGGTAATGCTGGCTTTATAGAAAGAGTTTGGATGTTTTCCTTCTGTTTCTGTTTTTTGACACAGCTTCAGAAGAATAGGTATTATTTCTTCTTTGAATGTTTGGTAGAATTTCCCAGGGAGTCCATCAGGTCCTGGGGTCTTGTTTTTGGGAAGATTTTTGATCCCTGTTTCAATCTCATTACTATTCAGGTTGTCAACTTTTTCCTGTTTCAGTCTGGGAAGTTTATAGGTTTCCAGGAATGCCCCCATTTCTTCTAGGTTGCTTAACTTATTGGCATATATTGATATTGGCATGATATTATATTGGTGTGTTGATAATAATTTCTGATGATTATTTCTATTTCCTTCATGTTGGTTGTGATCTCTTCACTTTCATTCATAGTTTTATTAATTTGGGTCCTCTCTCTTTTCTTTTGGATTAGTTTGACCAGTGGTTTATTGATGTTATTGATCCTTTCAAAGAGCCACCTTCTAGTTTCATTGATGTGTTCTACTGTATCTCTAGTTTCTAACTCATTGATCTCTGCTCTAATCTTAATTATTTCCCTTCTTGTGCATGGAGTTGGCTTAATTTGTTGTTGATTTTCCAGTACTTGATGTGTAAAGCGAGTTGGTGTATTTTGGATTTTTCAGTTTTTTTGAGTGAGACTTGGATAGCTATGTATTTCCCCCTTAGGACTGCCTTTCTCATATCCCATAGGTTCTGGACTAATGTGTCTTTATTCTCATCGGTTTCCATGAATTATTTAAGTTCTTCTTTGATTTCCTGGTTGACTCAAACATTCTTAAGCAGGGTGGTCTTTAGCTTCCAAGTGTTTGTATTCCTTCCAAACTTTTTCTTGTGATTGAGTTCCAGTTTGAAAACATTGTGGTCTGAGAATATGCAGGGAATAATCTCAATCTTTTAGTATCAATTGAGCCCTGATTTGTGATCCAGTATTTGGTCTGTTCTGGAGAATGTTCCATGTGCACTTAAGAAGAACGAGTATTCTGTTGTTTTAGGGTGTAATATTCTGTATATATCTCTGAGGTCCATCTGGTCCAATGTGTCATTCAAAGCTCTTGTTTCTTGATTTTCTGCTTAGATGATCTGTGGATTACAGAGAGTTGCATGTTAAAATCCCCTACAGTTAATGTGCTCATATCAATATGACTGTTTATTTTGTTTAACAGTTGGCTTATGTAGTTGGCTGCTCCCATATTGGGAGCACAAATATTTACAAATCTTAGATCTTCCTGGTGGATAGACCCTTTAAGAATGATGTAGTGTCCTTCTGTATCTCTGACTACAGTCTTTAGCTTAAAATCTAATTTATCTGATACGAAAATTGGTACCCCAGCTTTCTTTTGAGGTCCATTGGCATGAAAGATGGTTCTCCATCCTTTTACTTTCAATCTGGATGTATCTTTAGGTTCCAAATGTGTCTCTTGTAGAGAGCATATGGACGTGTCCTGTCATTTTATCCAGTCTGTAATCCTGGGCCATTTATGGGAGCATTTAGGCCATTCACGTTGACGGTAATTATTGAAAGATAAGTTTTTATTGACATCATCTTGCCCGAGAAGTCCTTGTTTCTATAGATTGTCTCTGTAAATTTCTGTTTTATGTCATTTTTGGATTCTTTCTTCTTTTATAGAACCCCCCCCCCTTAATATTTCTTATAGTGCCACCTTGGTGGTCACATAATCTTTTAATCATTGCCAGTTTTGGAAGCTCTTTATCTCTCCAACCGTTTTGAATGTCAGCCTTGCTGGATAAAGTAATCTTGGCTACATGTTTTTCTCATTTAGTGCCTTGAATATGTCTTTCCAGGCTTTTCTGGCTTGCCAGGTTTCTGTGGACAGGTCTGACATTATTCTGATGATCTTTCTTCTGTACCTAAGGAACCTTTCCCCCCTAGTTGCCCTTAAGGCCTCTTGTCTAAAATTATGATTTGTGACTTTCACAATTAAGTGTCTGGAGTCTTTCTAGACTCATTGATCTTAGGGGTGTCCTTTCTGCCTCTAGGACATGAACACTTGTTCCATTCCCCAGATTAAGGAAATTTTCATCCAGAATTTGTTCAACTATATCTTTTAGTCTCTCTCTTTCTCCACTCCCTCAGGGATCCCAATAACTTTGATGTTGGAGCATGTCATGGCATCATTTATTTCCCTAACTCCGTTTTCATGGCTTCTAAGCTGTTTGTTCCAGGCCTCGTCGTGATCCTTCTTTTCTATCAGTTTTTCTTCTAGATCACTAATTTGATCTTCTGTCTCAGTTATCCTATTTGTTAGAGTATTTAGATTAGATTGGATCTCATTGGTAGCATTTTTTAGTACTGCCAGATCAGCCTTCACTTCCACCCTTAGAGTTTCTGTGTTGCCACTAATGGTTTTCTCCAGCCTAGCCATTGTCTGGATATTTGATACCCTGAATTCCCTTTCTGACATACTGTTTATGTTCCTATCCAATAGTTCTGTGGCAGAGGACACAGCCTCTGAATTTTTACTCTGTTGGTTGTTTCTTCTCCTAGTCATTTTGGTGAGAGGTGGTTGAGGGGACATATAGTGGAATATATCAACCACAATCTAGGCAAGGTGCACCCTGGAAAGTTTCAGAGCAATAAGTGGTCACCACCAAAAATAAAGAAAAAAAAAAAAAAAGAGAGAGAGAGAGAAGAAAAGAATTAAAAAAAGAGAAAACTCAGCCAAAATGAGCCCCCAAATTAAGACTTATAAGATACATAAACAAACACGAACAAAGAAAAAGACTGACAAAAGTAAAAGAAAAGAAAAAAAATATAAAACCCAACCAAAATGAACCTGAAGAATAAGATTTATATAGTACAAAACCAAAAATGAATACGCAGAAACACTAGCAGAAAAATAAGATGGGAAGGTGGTTATAAACCCTTGATGTGAGCGAGGAAGGTTATTTCAGTTTTTCCTGGGTGAATTTTGTTATCTTTGTTAAATGACTCAACTTTCCAGAGATACAGGGAAATTAAAACTGTTTTATATATAGGGGTAGTATTGAATAGGGAAAAAGGATTACCTTGAAGCTTATATCTGTATGTATAAAAAAATAAAAAAAGAAAAAAACACATGTATATGTATGAAAAAAGTTCAAGTTAAAAAGTTATTATAGGGAGTGCACCTGGGTGGTTCAGCGGGTTAAAGCCTTTGTCTTCGGCTCAGGTCATGGTCTCAGAGTTCTGGGATGGAGCCCCACATCCAGCTTTCTGCTCAGTGGGGATCCTGCTTTCCTGCATCCTCCTCTCTCTCTGTCTGCCTCTCTGCCTGCTTGTGATCTCTGTCAAATAAATAAACAAAATATTAAAAAAAAAAGTTATTACAGAATATGTTGTATTAAACCTCTAGTTGTAATAGTAAGTGGTTAAAATAATTAAAAGAACAAGAATCATGAGAATGAATTTTAAAAAAGAAAGAAAGAAAAGTTTTATCTATGAAATATACAGGTTTGCGGGCAATACTGGGAGCTTAATATATTGTTTTCCCCTGATGGTGGGGTTTTACAGTTTTATGGGAACACTGTGGTGGTTGTCCTCTTGTTCTTTTGGCTTGTCTTCTGGGGAAGGGGCCTGCCATATTGATTTTTTTTGTCAGTCTTTCTTGAGCTGTGTCGTCATGCCCCCTATCAAGGGGCTTGGCTCTGTGGAGACTGGTTTTTCAGGGTTTTGTTCTCTGGAGACTTTTGTTCTTTGGTGGCATTTTTGTGGCTTTTCAGAGGTATAGTAGAAAGCAAACTATCCACACCCAGACCTCCTCAGAGAGAAGCCTCAGTCTGGTCCCTCCGGAGTGATTCAGAATGCACAGACTTCCCCTTTGCAAACTCCGCAAGCTTGCAGAGGCAGTGTGCACCCCCAGACACCATCTTAGTGGTTGGCCTATGCCCCCACTTGTGTCTGCACCTGCATGCCACTAAAACTGCAAGCAATATTGGTCCAGGTGAGCCCAAACCTAGGTGACTGCTGTTGCCCAGGACTGCTCTCTGAGGTCCATGCCAATGCCAGGTGTGCTCCCACCCAGCAGGCATGCATGTCACAGAAGGCTGAAGGCAGAGAGACCCAGACCTGAGTGGGTGCCATGTTCTTTCAGGTTTGGGCTGGGTCCACTTAGACCCTGTGGCTGCATATGTCATGGAAGGCTGCGGGCCCAGAAACCATGGACCAGTGCCAATGCCTGGCTCTCTCAGGCACGGGCCAAGCTGGAGTGGTGTTGCAAGCAGAGGAAAGCCACGACCTCAGGGACCACAGACTGGAGGCCCTGAGTGTCTCTCTCTGGCATGGTTGGTCACCAGTGGTAACCATCCTGGGACCGTGGGCTTAGGCCAGGGGCAATGACTGCCAGATTCCATCAGTTTTCCCTTAAGATCTTGGCTCTTTCTGAGTGCTTTTAACCAGTCTCCAAGTTAATGCTGGTTCCCCATCACAGGGCACTTTTGTATTATGGTATTACTTTCCAGTTGGTCACTTCTGGTGGCTCCCTCCCCTTCTGTTTATCCTCTGATATATGTCCAAGCATTCCAATTCTGCTTTACCTCTCCATTGCTATCTTCTGCCCTCACAGAGATCCAGAAGTATATAATCTTACATCTCAGGCTGATTTCATGGGTGTTCAGAGTGTTCTGGTAGATATTTAGCTCACTTTAGGGGACAGGGTTGAAACAGGGTCTCCTACTTCTCCACCATCTTGACCCTCCTCTATAATAATATTTTCAAACTTAATATGTTAATACCTTTAATAACATTGATATATATTTTAATTTTAAACTATACTTTCATTTCTTAGAGATTAAATCTAATCACCATACATAATTATTTCATAAACTTTATTATAATTAGTTTTCTCCTGTTTTATGTCCAATATGTTCCCTTTTGATCATTTGTGAAGCTAGGTGATAATTTCACTTTATCATACAATTCATGCCTGGCTTTGGCATCAAAGATGTACTTTCCCTATATAATGAAATGAGGGACATTCTATTTTTTTCCATTATCTCAATGTTTATATGAGATTAGTAATACCTGTTACTTAAAAGTTTGATAGATTTGTTGATAAATATGTCCAGGTCTGATTCTTCATTTTGAGGGAGAACTTTAAATATTGATTTGATTATTTAATACCTATATAAAGTATGCTTCTAGTTTTTATGTTAGGTTTTATAACTTATTTTTAATAAAGCTATACATTTTGTTTGTTGTCAAATTTATATTATCTATTTGCTCATAGCCTCTTGTAATGATGGTTTTTTAAGTCTCCTAATATTTTTCTATATCTTTTCTGTACTCCCTAGTCTATCTCTACAGAAGTGTGCCACTTTTATTAGATTTTTCAAGGAAACATCCTTCTATTCTAAATTTAATATTTCATTTACCTTTTATTTTCTCTTGCTTTTTTTCTGGGTTGTCTTGTTTTCTTTTCTTGTTCCTCTAGCTTCTTAACTGAATGGTGAGTTGATTTTTTTCAAAATGTCAGTGTTTCAAAAGATGCATTTTATGCTGCAATTTTCTAAGTATTTATTTAGTTATATTCCATAGTTTTGAAATGTACTAAGATTCATTCCAAATAATACACAACTTTGTGATCACTTTTTTTATTATGGTATGTATAAGAATGAGTTATTTAGAAGACGTTCTTTAATTTCATGATATAGAAACTTTTAACTGCTCAGTAACAAATATTGATGTATTGGTTTGTCATCTTAAAATGTACACGATTCAATCATTTATTTGAAAAGTTTTAGAATATTCATAAGAAAATGCAAAATGAAAATTATCCTGAAATTCCTATTAGAAGTGATTTAGTGTTTTTCTTTTAGTCTCCCTTGTTTCATATCTTCCTTTTCATATTTTGTCCCCTTTTTACCCTTGACCCTGCTTTGCATGTAGTCAGTCAAATCATTCTATTTCTACTAAATCTTTTTTATTATCTGTCATTGAACCTAAACAATGACTGTTTTATTTCAACAGTATCAATTTATCCCCAGAATTTCTATTTGGCTTTATTTCTCTTTTATCTTTTTAAGAAATCTATTTGACTTTTATCAGTTTTATATGGTTTTGGTTCCTTCCCTTATGTCTTTAATTTCTGTAAGCATATTTATTAATGGAACATATGAACTCCTTCGGTTGTTTTCCTGAGTGCTTGGATTTAGCATATTAATTTCCATGGATCTTTATCGGTGGAAATCTTGTGGGGCCTTGAAAAGGATACCTGTGGTTTTTTTTTTTTTTTTAAATCTAATTTACCAAGATACCATTGGGCCAATTTGATGGACTAGGATCACAAGCTAAAGTTCAATTAAAAAATATTTCAACAAAGGTTAAACTCAGTACAAAATTGATGAGAAATTGGGCATATTTGGCATTACATGATTCCAGGCCAGTATTTTGGTAGCTGTTACAGAGTAGGAGAAAGAACATAAGAAAAGATGAAGGGGTCAATTCGTTAAGTATCTGACTCTTGGTTTCAGTTTAGGTCATGATCTCAGGGTTGTGATCTCACAGTTGTGAGATCAGAGTCTGCTTGAGTTTCTCTCCCTTTCCCTTTCCCCCTCACACTCATTCATTCTCTCTTGCTCTCAAATAAATAAATAAATCTTAAAAAATAAGAAAAGATGAAACAGTGAAGTTAGAAAGTAATATGATAGGGCAAAGTAAGGAGAAAAAGAGATACAGTTCTACAAAAGCTTGTTAAACATTAAATCACTTCCCACTGTCATCATATTGAAGTGAGTTTTATGTTCTCTCTTTTGGGTAGATGGATGAAGACCCTAGCAGGTGTACATTGAAAAATCACATTTCCAGAATATATTGACCTTCAGGTGACAAATTATTTGGGGGTAATAAATAGGACTATTAATTTTAGTCCTTAACTTCAAATTGAATAATGATTTATTTTCCTTCCCTTGTATTTCTTCCTTTCTCAACATGCCTCTCTTCTGTGTTTTCCTCACCACTTTACCACTCTTTCACTACCTTCTTTCTTTTATAAATCTTTCTTTCTGTGGTATATTTTTCTATCCTCCCTCTCTTCATCTAGGTCAGTTTACTTCCTGCAATGTTCAGGGAGTTATGCATCTTGGCTTCAGAAATTTCCCAAGCTTTTTTCTCCCTACTTGGTATCTTGCTCCAAGTCTCATACAAGTGTGTAAGTTCTGGTTGCCACGAAACACAGCCCATCATGAAGGAGACTCTCAGAAGTCATCCATTCTAATTAAGGGATAATTTAAGTAATCTCCTAAAATTTTGTAATTTTAATTTTGGAGCTCACCCATTTTATTAAAAGTTATCTGCTTTACCTGTAAAAATGATTCTATGTTTAGTTATGCAAAGGGAAAGAATAGAGTGGTAAGGTGAAGTCATTTCCTGTATATATGTATCTATTTCTCCTCCTTAGTGTGTTTTTATGTATTATTATCTTTCCAGGGTGGGGAGGGGAACAAATTAAATGCTTAGGATCTAAAATTCTATCTCTATTTTGGATAATAAAATTTTATTATCTTACAAAGCCCTATGAAAATTTTCTAAATTCTTACTTTCACTTTGTTCTCCATCTTTTCTCCAATACTGCATACATAGGAAACCATCGTACACATTTAGGTTTACTATTAGATGAAGATGATGATGGGCACAAAATAATAAATTGGAAGATAGCTGAGCACTACAACTGTGTCTCTTTCATGAACCATGGCATATTGGTCAGTATTTCAAGTATCTAGTGTCTTAAATTTCATTAGACCTCCTCAAAATGCCTCTTGGCTGTATTTTTACCCAGCTCCCTGGTGAGAAACAAAGTCTGAAACTCTACTCACCTATAGTCTATATTTGTCTTCTGAAACTATGTGTATTTTTCTGATTCCATACATAAAAGTACTAGGAATAAAATCAATACTGATATTTGTCTGAAAACTATGTGGAATGTCTGACAAGTCATGCAATTCACTTTACAAAGGGAAAAACAGACATTTTGATAGACGAAATGATTACCTCCCAATCCTCTCTGATATCAAAGCTGTTAGTTGTTAGCCTTCATCTTAAGGATGGAACTACAGCTAGCTGTTCATAAAAACCTCTTTTAATGAGGAATGGCTGAGCTACTGACAAATGATCATTATTTTTCCTTCTTTGCCAAAAAAAAAAAAAAAAAAAAAAAGCCTTGACATGATGAAGTGCTCTAATCGATTCCAGCCTCTCTTTTGTTGTCAAAAAATCTATTAACCTATGGGGAACTGTGGCCTTAAAGGCCAAAGATTCAACATGGCTGATTGAAGAAGATCCATAATTTTCATTTGGCAGTTTTGCCCAAATTAAAGGAATAAGAAAAATGGTTGTATTTATTTATTTTTTTCTATTTTACCAGTAGCATATTTTTTCTTCCATTCTGTCTGATTACTCTGACTTAAAGGGTTTTAGGATAGCTCCAAGTGTTCTGTCTGGACCTTTCCTATATTTGAGATACTTCTAGAATTTTACACTCATGGTGAAGCTCAAGCTAACACCCCCATCTCCTTGGCAGTGCCTCCAACACTTACTTGAAGAAAGAAGGTATAAGATTTCCTCCTGACTCCTTGATGGTATCAGTCTTTGAAAGTCAACCAACCTTACTTTTCTGAAGGGAAAATCAATGTTTAAATCAGAATTAAGAATAGCATAGATTCTGGGTACTACTTTAGAATGCCATCAGTATTAGAATACTAAGTGAATTTAATATGACTGACAACTCTTGAGGGAAGTTATCTTTTAAAATTCTTATGAAACTATCAAATGATAAAAGACAAAGTCCTATTTAATTAATTACAATATGTATGTTTGTAAGTGCAGACTATATACATGTTAATTTTATATTTGGATAAAAATTAGTATCTTAGATTGTAATTTGAAAATGGTAGCAGTCTTTGGCATGGGAAAGGGATAAAAATAGCCTAGTGCTGAGAGATAAACCCTAATAATCTAAATAAGATCATGGATAAAGACCTTCCTTGCCTTGGGATTCCAACTTCTGTGGAACAACAGAAGTTATATCCTTTAGTGAATAGTTTAAGTTACATGGTTTCTTTCATATGCTTCTCTAATGTCAGGATAGGAAAAGTAGGCTAGATGCAGACATGACAAAACAAATCAGGGAGCATTCTCTATCAGTTCATATTAACTCAGGCCTCTGTTTTCCATAATTCTTTAATCTATCTCCTGGGCCTGTGATAATTCTTCTAAATTAAAAATATTCCGTGTACTCATGCCATCTTTATTTTTTATTAGAAGTTACTCTAGAAAATGTGTGTTTATAACCAGGTAAGATCTTCAAAATATTAACAATATATATAGAATAGTAAGCGTCCAATCAGAACTGATAGCTTCCGTAGTACTAGAACAGGGCAGTGGCTATTCTCTACTGTGTCAGGCACTAACCCTAGGAAAATATATGTTGGAAGATAGGATGACTTCCCAGCACGTTTGAAATCACATCAGAGGTAAGATTTTTTTTTTCCCCTCCTGAGGTCAACTATAAAATAATGTATAATTACATGGATTTCATTGGCTGACTTGTCTGAACACCTTTGGGATGTTTTATTATTGAGATTTAGGGAATTTAGGTTTCTGTGGCTTCATGTATACTGATCCTGGGGTATACGCTAAGGAACCACCAAGGACAGAGTCCATGAATTTCAAAGTTCTTTATCTCAGTGATTGCTGTAATGCTCTTGGTTATCACAGTCTTAGTAAAATTAAAAAGCCAAACTAATTTATTATAGTAAATTAATTCAAGATATATTTATGTAGTATAGCAAGAAGTTGCTTAGATATATTTTGTTTACCTTATAAATATGATTTATATCACTTGTGAAAATAGATGCAAAAATTCTGAATACAAGATATTAGCACTATAGTTCAGGCATATATCAAGAATATGAAGGCAAAATAGGTTTAGTTTTAGGAACAAAAAGATAGTTTTAATATGAGTATATGTGTGTACATAATTGATTACACCAACACATAAGGGCGAAAATCATAAAGATAAACATATAAAATGCAGAATAGAGATTTGATAACATTTAGCTATCATCTAGATAAAATACTAAACATACATAATAGAGGGCAACTGTATAAATATTACAAGTTACTTATAATTACCTGATAAAAATGTTATCCCACCCTGGAAATATTAAGCACTTTAATTAAAACAGGAAATAGCCAGAGATGACAGTTATCACCTGTATTTGTTTAATACTTTCTTAGGGATTTTAACAGATGTGGTGGACAAGAAAAGTAAGTAAGAAGAATAAACATTGGAAAAGAAGAGGCAAATTTAACTCCTTTACTATGACTGAATTCCTTTTGATTGAATTCTTAGAGATCCTGAAAGATTCCATTAACAAAGCTGGCAGAAAAAAAAAATGAAGTTGATAATTTGTTTGCATATAATATTAACATGTAAACTCAATAATTATTTATGCCAGCAGTATGCTCCCAGTAATAAATATTGGAAAAAGATACAATATACAACACATAAACTCTAAAACTTAGAAATATGTTTTAGGAAGAAATTCATAGCAATATAATTATTTTTAATATAGAAATTATAGTAAAAATTTTAATAAATATATATAAGAGGTATAAACATACGGCAAGATGTAAATGTAGTTGGGTGTCAATCCAGTATCTTATACATATGGATTCTCCAATTACTTTTGGGTTTTCAAAATAATTTCCTTACTCCTGGATAAACAAACTTCAACATTCATATGGCAAACTAATACCTGAAAATATCTAAAAAGAAATTTTAAGAAGGAGAAAGGGAGTATTAAATTGTCAATATCATATTATTTATTAATGTAATCATAATAACATCAGTGTCGCACTAGCATTTGGAATAGATGAATAGCACAGGGTCACACAACATGATGTGCAGAGATAGTTCTCAGTACATAAGAATGTATTATGTAAAAAGTGGTATTTCAGTGTTGTAGTAAACAAATGCATTATTTTAAATATTCTGGCTGCCCCAAAATGAGATTTTACTGTACAGAAGAAAGGCTTTTCAAATGATAAAATCAGACATGTAAAAAACCAAATAAATACATATATTATATAACATTATATTTTATATATACACACACACACATATATATATGTATATTATATATATATATATATATATATATACACACATACACTAACAGTGAGAAAAAATAAATCAATACCTATACAGTCTGGAGGCATGGAAAATATTATTTATCAAATATAAAGCATCTTCCTTCAGTTCAGGTCATGATCCCAAGGTCTTGGGATTGAGTCCCCTAGTTATTGGGGAGTCCTCTGCTCAGTGGAAATCTGCTTCCTCTCCCTCTGCCCCTCTGCCTCTACCCCTCTCCCTTCATGTGCTCTCCCTCTTTCTCTCTTTCTCTCTCTCTCTATCTCAAATAAATAATATGTTAAAAAAATTAAAAAGTAGAATCCTACAAGACATAAAAAATAATATAAGCATTTGTGTTTGGAGAAATTATATATCTATATATTCTTCAATACAGAAAATATTCAAATGGTAAGTCTAGATTCTTAGTCTACACAAAGAGCTCTTAACTCTTACAAATTGACAAGCAAAAGGCAAGCAACTCAATACATAAATGGGCCAAAATTTTGAATAAGAAATTCTGAGATCATATTCAAATGGCTAACCAACACTTGAAAAAATACTTTCAATCACTGATAATAAGATAAATAGAAACTTTGATAACATGAGATAGTTTTATATGCACTGGACTGGAAAACAATAAAAAGAGGCAAAATTTTTTGCCATCTGGCAGGGTGGGAAAATGGTATTCTCATTTGTTGAGTACTGTAAAATGTGAAATTGCAAATACTTTGAAAAACCAACTTGAAAATACATTAAAATTTTAAATTACCTATCATCCTAATAAACCTAAGTATAAACTCTATCTGTTCAAGAACTAGAACTTAAAAATAAACTTATAAAAAAGTTTACTGGGGCACCTGGGTGGCTCAGTGGATTAAAGCCTCTGCCTTCGGCTCAGGTCATGATCCCAGGGTCCTGGGATTGAGCCCCACATCGGGCTCTCTGCTCGGCAGGAAGCCTGCTTCCTCCTCTCTCTCTGCCTGCCTCTCTGCCTACTTGTGATCTCTCTCTGTCAAATAAATAAATAAAATCTTTAATAAAATAAAATAAAATAAAAAGTTTACTGAAGGATTTTTGTAGAACTGCTATAGAAGCCTATTATTCTTTGTGATGGATTATCAAATTATGCCATATCCAACTATAAGGTAATATGCAGCCATTAAAGAGGCTTAGTTTAAGCTCTAACAGTTTACATTCAAGGTATCATAAGATATGTTGAGAAAGAAATGGGAGATGCAGAAAACTGTGTCAAACTTGAATATTTTTGCAGTATGTTAATGAACATTCTCATATACATATATGTAGATTTAAATAGAAGTTCAGAAAAACATGGAAATATATATATTCCATCATTAATTTGGCTTACACAGAGGGGAAGAGGGAGGTGAGGGAGATGAGAGTAAGAGAGTATTCTAAAGACAATCCTATTAAATTAGCCTATAACTGTATAAAACTTAACGTGTGTGCATGAGTGATCTTAAATTTATAAATAATTGAAAGAATTTTTAAAATAAAGAAAAAGTTCAAAGAAGCTACCCCTAACTGGGTAGTGAACCATTTAAAAAAATAAAGCCTGTTACTTTTACTTTAAAATACTAAGCAAGCTTATTTAAATGTGGTAACGAGATTTCATTTCATGATGTTAAAACAATTTAACAAAATTGCTTTATTCTTTAACTTTGTATATAACACATGCGTCATGTGAATTTCTTCAAAGATTTTCAGTAAAAGAACAAGTAGTAAAATGGTTAACTGTTTGTCATTTGTAGTTTGCATAGATGATGACACATTCATTTATGCTTCAGTAACTGTTATCTTTCTGTCTACTTCAGAAGTCTCATTTCACATGTGACAGACTGACAAATTGAGGATGTATTTCTATTTTCTTTATGAATATTCATTGTTTTAGGGTGGTTTAAAATGTATTATCAAGAACCTTAAAAGAATACCATATAATACTTTTATTAGTATTTCTTTCATATGTGATAATAAATGTTTCACCTTAGGACAAAGCTAGAAAGAGCACTTGATTTTTTCTTATTAAAACTTTATTTTTTAGAGCAGTTTTGGTTCACAGCAACAGTAAAGGGAAGGTACAGATATTTTTTCATATACCCCTTACCACACACATGCATAGTCTCTCTCATTGTCAACATTCCCAGTCAGAGTGGAACATTGGTTACAACAGGTGAATTGTGCACTTGCATATTACAATCACCCAAAGTCCATAGTTTACATTACGGCCCACTCGGTGTTGTACATTCTGTGGGTTTGCACAAATGTATAATGACATGTATTTATATTATGGCATCATACAGAATATTTTCACTACCTTAACATCCACAGTTCTCCACCTACTTATCCATCCCATACCCCAAACTCCTGGCAACTACTGATCATTTTACTGTCTCCATAGTTTGCCTTTCTTAGAATATTATATAGCTAGAATCATACAATATATAGTCTTTCTAGATTATTTTTTTCCCACTGAGTAATACTCATTTAAGATTCCTTCATGTTGGGGCACCTGGGTGGCTCAGTGGGTTAAAGCCTCTGCCTTTGGCTCAGGTCATGATCCCAGGGTCTTGGGATTGAGCCCCGCATCAGGCTCTCTGCTCAGCAGAGAGTCTGCTTCCACCTCTCTCTCTGCCTGCCTCTTTGCCTACTTGTGATTTCTGTCTGTCAAATAAATAAATAAAAACTTAAAAAAAAAGAAAAAAAGATTCATTCATGTCTTTTCACAGTTTGATAGCTCTTTTTGATTTTTCTTTTTCTTTTTTTAGCACTAAATAATACACTTAGTCTGGATTTACTAGCTTATTTATCCATCCACTTACTTAATCTTGGTTCCTTCCAAATTTTGGCAATTATGGATATAGCTTCTATAAACATCTATGTGCAGGTTTTATGTGGACACAAGATTTTTTTTTTAAGATTTTATTTTTTATTTATTTGACAGAGAGAGATCATGAGTAGGGACACAAGTTTTTAACTCGTTTGGTTAAATACCAAGAAGTGTGATTATGGATAGTATAGTAAGAACATGTCTAGTTTTGTAAGAAACCACCAAATTGTTTTCCAAAGTAATTGTACCATTTTGCATATCTCCCAGCAATGGAAAAGGCCTCCTATGCTTTATTTCATCACAAGCACTTAATATTGTCAGTGTTCCAGATTTTGGCCATTCCAACAGATGTGTTTTGATTTGCAGTGTTGTTTTAATTTTCACATCTCGATATATGATGTGGAACGTTTCCTCATATGTTTATTTGCATTTGTATCTTTTTTACTGAGGTATCTGTTCAGGTCTTTGGCCCATTTTTAAATTGGCTTGATCTTGTTGTTTCTTGTTGTTTCTGGAGTTCTTTGTATATTTGCAATAATAGTCCTTTATCAAGCAAACACTTTTTAATGTAATTTGTTTTCTTGCAACTTACTTCTTCATCCAGGACTCAACTGGGGTGCCTGAGTGGCTGAGTTGGTTAAACCTCTGCCTTCCACTGGGGTTGTGATCGTAGGGTCCTGGGATTGAGTTCCACATCCTTGCTCAGCGGGGAGTCTGCTTCTCCCTCTGGTCTTCTCCCTGCTCATGATGTCTCACTCACTCGTTCTCTCTCTCTCTCTCTGAAATAAATTAAAAAAAAAAAAAAAAAGGAACTCAATTGACACAGAGATATAATAGGAATCATTATAACTAAAATAAAGTGAACAACTAAGGAATATCTGCCAGAAAGAATAGTAAAAGTACTAGCAGGTTATAGGAGTAATGAAGATTATAAAATTGAGATTATCTTCTCAAATTGTCAGCCTTTGTTGCCTTGTAATTTAGGTCCTGTTGAAATAATATTTAATTATGTTAATGTGAAGCAGAAGTATGGCACATTAGAAACAAAATTGAGGTTACATTGAAATTTTAGTGTAGCCTTTGTATTATTAGGATAGTTACAGTTGCTAGGAGAAATTCTGAGAAGTGTCTTTTCTAACTTCTAGAAATTTACATTTTCAAAGTCCAGCTCAGAAACATACAGCAATTAAAAGTATAAGTAGGATAAAAATAATCCCCAATCAAGGTCTTCAGTGTGGAATTTATAAGGTAACTACTCCATTATTTTTGCAAATGGTCATTAGTCATTCCAACTATATAATACTATATGAGAAATTCTACATTACAATGAAGACAAACAGGGATCTTGTATAGAGTATGAAGTAGTGAAAAGACCACTAGAACCAGAAAATCTGTTTCATCTTGTTTTTAATTCAAATGAGCCATCTGGCTTTGGGAAAATTACTTAGTATCTTTTATCTTCTGCCTCTATGTCCATGACCTTCTAACCCAGTTTACTTTGGAAAGTCTTAGTTTATACCCCTGTACTGGTAAAATATTAATCATGTACCATTCACTATCAAAAATATGCTGCTTTTGTTAATATATTATAATTTTAACCTTACTTATGTGCAGATACACACACACTTTTGCATGGTATCTCAGCCTCTTTAAAGCCTATCCACAGAGCCCACAGAACCCAGAAGGAAGTGGTTTCTAATTTTAGTGTGCATACAGATCTCTTGATTACTTGTTATATACCAGATATAGAATACAGGGCTGTCTTCCAAATTGTCTTGTCAGAAACTCTGTTATGAGTAACAAAGGTCTTTTTACTAAGGTGGGAATTTTGAGAACTGTTCACTACTCTGCAGCTCTGATTTCAAGCCATGATAGACTTTTGTTTTTCCCCTTTGTTTTTAGGTGAAACGTATGACTAGTACTAGTCATTGAGTTGAAGAAGAAATGGTATTTGTCATCTATGGGCTGGGATTTTATGTATGTATATATGTATGTATGTATGTATTTATTTATTTTGGCAGAGTGACAGGCATTATTTAACAAGGTAGCTGATCTGCCAACCTCATTCCTTAAATGACCTCTATTAGCAGAGATTCCTACCTTGCCAATCCTGTTGAAGATCATGAAGTATGAATGAGTAATAATAAAACTTTGCCATTTTAAGCTATTGATTTTTTTTTAATTTTATTTATTTATTTGACAGAGAGAGAGAGAGAGAGAGATCACAAGTAGGCAGAAAGTCAGGCAGAAGGAGAGGGGGAAGCAGGTCTCCAGCTGAGCAGAGAGCCCGATGCAAGGCTTGATCCCAGGACCCTGAGATCATGACCTGAGCTGAAGGCAAAGGCTTAACCCACTGAGCCACCCAGGTGCCCCTAAGCTATTGATGTTTTTAAGCCTTCAGGCAGATCTGGCCTATCTTGATGGATATATGGATGCTTCAGTCCACACTTTGAGAATATTTGATAAAAAGCATATTGATTCAAAGTTAATACCTCTATACTGGAAGAATCCCAGTGAATTATGAATCCCAATAAGTAAAGATTATATAAGAGAAACAATGATAAAAGAGTTTCAAAAGCTATTTCCAGAATGGTAGATGGACTTGGAGGGGAGAGAAATTAAGAGGAGTGTTATAAGAATATCAAGTGATCACAGATGTCAAATGCTGTAAAGTTGAGTAAAATAAGGATTGAAGGTATGTGTGGCATACGTACCATTTTTGTGTTCAACAAGAAAGGTCTTGTGAAGAGTTGGTAAGTCAATGATGAAAAAAGACATTTAGGTAACCAATGTAAATTATTCATTGAGACCCTTCACTTTGAAGGCAAGAAAAATAATATGGTGGTATCTCGAAGAGATGGGTGGCATCTCATTTAGAAATCTAATTATATGAGAGATTAGAACAATGTTTCTCAACCCTGTGCATTAATTAAAATCATCACCTAGGGGGAAATAAAGATATCAAGACCTACTACTGGCCAATTGATCAGAACCTCTGGGTATAGAACCAAAGCATTGGCATCTGTAAGAGTACTCTGCATGATTATAGAGTCACATTATGAAAATCACTGACAAAAATCGTATTTTAATCCTACTGGGAAGAACCTAGTGGAAAATATCTCTGATAGAAAAGATAACCTATAGCAAAATAATCAAGAATTTCAAAGAATATGCAACCAAAGCTGAGGTAGAGAGACTAAACTTAAGAGAAGACATTTTCCCCACATTATAGCATCAGAGCGAGAGGAAAATGTGTATAGTGCATATAGTTCTGTTTATTGGAGAGAAAGTTGATAGAGTTTGCATCTGATAGAAACTTCTATTTTTATCAGTACAGCAAAGGGAAAGTAATATTCTGAGTACAAAGTGATATAAGGAGGTCAGAGGTTTAAGGAGAGGTAACTTACTGAAGGAACATTGTGATATCTCTGGGAAATATTGAAGTGAAAACCACAAATTACTATAAACTTGTCAGATATGTGATTTTTTTCTCCAGAAATGTCCAGCTCCCCAGTAGTAGTCATGGACAGAGCTTCTGATTGGGTTCACCGTGGTTGTGGATTTTGCCATGAGGTTGTAATGGGAAAGCAGTGGTTCAGAGTGATGTAGGTATTTCCAAAATGGCAATTAAAATGAGGGTCTTTTTGCTTGGAATTAAAGCTGGATACAGAAGAAATAAAGGGAAGATGGCTTTTTTTTTTTTTTTTTTTTTTTTTGCATCATATCCTGGTGGTCTGCGTGAAACCTAAGTACAGGAAAATGAAGAGAGCAGCCAAGATTGTGGCCAGAAAATGGCATGTTTAAGTTAATAGTTTTGGAGATGAATTAGATTTGCCTGGTATTTGGAAAATTATTTTTATGAACATTGATATGCTAAAATAATGATAAGGCTTAGGTTGGAAAGAATAAATTTAGAAGTCTTTATGATTAATGACTAATTATTTAGTGACAATGTTAGGGAAATTTGGAGACCACTACAATGAGAAGAGGTTGTATAGTCAGATATGATTAACTCACAGGAGCAAGATCTATACAGTTGGGAGGGCAACTGCCTAGAAAGGACATTGGAGAGCTGTGAGGACACCATCTCCACCATCTGAGCTGAAGTACACAGAATATGAGAGAGACAGCTGTAGTAGAGCATCATAGATTTTTCTGTTTCAGTTATGATATGGGTGAGGAAACAGTGAGATATCATGTGTTAGTGAAAGCTACCGGGAGCTAATAGGAGTTGGGCTGATACTGGGAGGAGAAAAATCTGAAGAAAACTTCATTCTGAAGATCTTTAACTTAGGGATTTCCACTGGTTTGTTAGAGGTGATTTGAATGACTTCTGCTTTGAAGGAAGTAAGGTGGGTTTTATCAGACAAGAGCCAAGCATCTTTTCCAAGTGTTTGAGGCTTGGAGTGCTCTTCATTTCATATGAGAACATCAGTGCTTTAAAGTCACCTCAGGTAATTCTGTAATAGAGTGATATGGGAATATGAGAATAATAATATGGGAAGTAATATTACTAAATAATATGGGAAGTAATATATGGGAAGTAATATAACTAAACCCCAAATAGAAAAGATTTCGGAGTGCCTAATAGGATATAGGGAACTTTCCTAAGAGATAGAGTTCTATTGACATGGCAACAGTATCCCATTAACTATTTTAAGCTGCTTCAGTTACTGTTCTCTAATTTGTCAGAGGTAAATATAGTAGTAATGGAAATGGATACTGTTGAGAGACTTCTTTATAGTCACATAAATCTTCTCAAAGCTTTTAATACTTAGGAAACCCACATATACAAGATATTCTATATTGAGTCAAGTAATGAGTACAATAGTTGACTGGATAGACTTACTTTTCATAACCAACTGTTGTCTTTCCCTTTCTGCAATGTTCTTTTAACCTAAAAGACAAATATTAAAACAAATGAATCCCACCTACTTAAATTGGTACTTTGAAAACCCTATTTTGATATCTAGTAATATTTTCTTATAGGTAAGATTCACCACTGTACAATTGAAACTTCAAAGTGTAACTTTTTAAATACCACTGTGCATTTCCATCAGTCATGAAGTAAAAGCACAGTACCAATTTGAACAGGGACGATTTAATGTAAATCATTACTAACTTGTAGAAAGGGTCACTAACTAAAAGGGTCGCAGCCTAGGACTCTAGAAATACAGAAAAAGATCAAATGCAAGAAGCACCAAGTACCTCTAGGGCTGAAAAAAAAAAGTGACAAGGAAGAGACTAAGAGCTTAGGGAAACATGCTTAGGCCCTACCTCCACCCATCCCAAAGCTGAGATTCTGAACTTGTAGAAGAATGTGTGTCTGCCACAGAAACATATAATCCACCAGAAGCAGAGAAATTTGATAGAGGAATGAGTGATGACCGTAGGGGTGAATCATTAGAAGGCAGAGAAATTCACAAGACATTGTGGCCAGGTCAGAGCTGGTTTGTAATAATAGTCCAGAGGATGGCCAACAAACATCCTGAAGGGCACAGGTGAACAAGGACTGGTCTGCAAGGACCATGAAGATAAGCACCATTGGGCCTCCCACAGGCCTACTGCTAGCAGGCATTCGTACAAAGCAACAACACATCATAGCCAGGGAGAGAGGCATTTTCTTTTGTGATAGACTCGCAATAATCCTCATCTATCCACTATGAAATGGTATAATATCACTCTAGTTATCAAAGCAGAAATGTTTGCAGAATTCAACTCCAGAATCATCAGCATTTCAAAAAGGCATGAATTTAGTACTGAGAGGAAATATACTGTCACAGCTTTTATCTTGAAAAATCAGAAAATATTTCTAAATTCTGATGTCTCAAGAGCAGCAGAGCAAAAGCAACTACCATGCAATATAATTATCTATCTGATTTTAGGTTTCAACATATTCAACCCCAAAGATGATTTTTGGAGAAATGAAGCAAAAGGATCAATGTTTTGTATTAAAATGCCAATTCAAATGTAGACATGACTGAAGAATCTATGTTAAACGCTAATACATTAAGTTTGCTTTTATATACTACAGAAAGATAACTTTTATAAGTGAGGAATTTTATTTTGTAAACCATTTGAAATATTATATGCCAGTTTTGCAAGTTGATGTAAATGGAGATATGAGATAGAACAATGCCTATGTCCAAATATACTTTCGATCTATGGGCCACATCACATTCACTTACAGTGTTTTGGCTAACATTTTTGGCTAATTGTCTTCTTCCCTAGCTTCTTCTTTGGAAATGTAAATATTTCCAAGACCTTGTTTAACTGTTGCCAGCCACCTTTAGAGTCAAATACATAAGCAGTTTTTTAAACAGTCATTACTCTTCATAGAAACAAATAGCATGCTCCCCAGGGAAATCTTGGTACAGGGAAATCTTGAACTTCATTCTTATCAAAATCCAAATGCTGCACTTAAATGTTAGTCTAAAACCATAAGTATTTTTTTTTAAGATTTTATTTATTTATTTGACAGAGACCACAAGTAGGCAGAGAAGCAGGCAGAGAGAGAGGAGGAAGCAGGCTCCCTGCTGAGCAGAGAGCCCAATGCGGGGCTTGATCCCAGGACCCTGAAATCATGACCTGAGCCAAAGGTAGAGGCTTTAACTCACTGAGCCACCCAGGTGCCCCTAAAATCTTAAGTATTAATTATTCTAAATGTTCTCTGCTTTTGCTATCTTAAAAATGGATTTGAGGTTATCTTGCTCAATTGCCCATATTTTCCATTTAAGAGAAGGGCAAGCATGTGTAACTTATGATCACTAGCTTACTTCAGGGACATAAGAGTCAAGTCATCAGACTACACAATTTAACTCAACATCCTTTTATTTCTGGTGAGGTAAAATAAAGACCACAAACAAAAGAAGTGGAAGAACTTAAAAAGTTGCAGGGAGAAACATGAAAACTAAAGTGGGATCATTGTGATGGGCACCGCAGAATTTTAACTACACATGCCCCCATTTCAACTCTATTATTGTATCTACATCAACTCATTGTTGAAAATGAAATTCAGTCAACCAATCAGCTGATTTTTGTGGCTGTTGTTGCTTTTAGTGGTTTCTCCACATAATGGCATACAACTGACCTGACTGCTTTTATATTTCTTACTGAATTGACTTTCTTGGCAAACCAAATCACTGGGTCTTTTGTTATGCTTCAAGCATAACTGGAATCCTGTCTGTGAAAGATGAATAGGATTGTTAATCAACATCTATAAACCATGTTTAACAAATGGCAATAAGAGAACTACCAACTAGAAAATTTAGTTTTGTTTTTCAATTTTCTTTTATTCAGTATAACTCATGAAGAATGGCAAAAGATTTTCAAGCAGTAATTGGACTGTGGGGAAAAGAGGGGTCACTCTGGGTAGCCTGGTCAAAGGGCATATTATGAAGAGGAATCTTACATAGGAAATTATTTGGCTCCGACACAAATCTGTGGAAAGTAGCTAGTATAGACCAACCTACTGGGTATTCAGACTCACGAAAAATGCTAGATGATATGGATACATTTGGTGGCATTTTGCCTTTTCACAATGACCTCTTATTTTTTGAGAATTGCCTCCCTAACCCCTAGGGATTAAGTGCTATTGTACTATGTGCAGTGTCATTTTGGCCACAACTCATCACAGGAGATAAGCTGCTACCTCGTGCTGGGCCAATCATATTCTGTCCCCTGAGAAGTCTGGATTGGGATTCACAGACACTGTTGAGTCTCTCTCTTTCTCTATGAGTCAGAATTATAAATTGCAAACTTAGAAACTGTGGGGTGCCCATCCTCAACAATGAGAGTGGAGAATGATGTAGTCTCTAATGTTAAAAACTGAGGCAGAGATTAGAGAAAGCAGAGCTGATTATTAGAGAAGAAATTCATTTTGGCTTTTTAGTTCCTGGTTCCAGTTCCTTGGAAATAACAATCGTTTTTTCTATTGTCTCACAAATTCCTCTATTTTTTTGCTCAAGCTAGCTCTGGTTATTAACTTGAGGAAATATATATATATATACATATGTATGTATATATATATATATTTTGTATATATATATATATACATACATATGTATATATATATATATTTTTATCACAGAATTTTATTATTTCAATGTGTACTATAATTCCTCTTGTCATACAGTCAAAATGTATATATGTGCTTTACAGAGAGTGAATGCTCAAGTTAAACCATCCAGCAAGAGCGATGGGATTAATAACAACACTTGTGCCTTATGTTAAAATGTCAACAAGACATTGTGTCTAGCCTTTTAAAACTCATTTTTAATTCAAATAAACTGTTCATAACACAGGGAAATTTTTTCCTTTAATAATGCCATTTTCTACATATGTGAACCAAGGCTTCAGAAAAGCTTTCTGTCAAAAACTTTCTCAATTTTTTTTTTTTTAAAGATTTTATTTGTTTATTTGAGAGAAAGGGTGGGGAGGGACAGAGGGAGAGGGAGAAAGAGACTGCCTGCTGAGCAGAGAGCCTTACATGGGGCTCGATCCCAAAACTCTGGTATCATAACCTGAGCTGAAGGCAGGTGTTTAACAGACTTGAATCATCCAGGCATGCCCTCTCCATGTGTTTTATTTAGTTTTTAAATCAAAGAAAATAATTAATTATTTTCCCTAAATTTTAGCTATTTGATAGGATTTCTTGGGAGATATTGTGATATAGGGTATTATAACAAATTTAAAGAAAAACAAGGTTGTATAGTTAAACTTCTGTCTTGTGTTTAAGTTCTTATGGATAAAGCATCAAACAAATAGAAGGTTGTGTTAGTAGGGTATGTAAAAGTTGAGTACCAACCAAAATAAAAAAAAAGGCAACATAAATTGTATTTATTGATATTAATGTTGGTAATAGGAGAATAGTTGAAGTGGCTTTTGAAGTACTGGTAGTAGTATAGCTGATATTTAATGAGCCCCTAATTTTGTGCCTGGAACTCTGCCATACCATTTTTGGTTTTCTTATTAATCTTCATAGCAACTATGACAATAGTTATTATCATTTTACAGATAGGAAAATTAAAACTTAGTGATATCAATAATAATTTTAGGGACACCTGGGTCAGAAAGTCCATTGAGTGCCTGACTTTTGTTTTTGGCTTATGTCCTAATCTCATGGTTGTGGGATCGAGTCCTGCATCAGGCTTCATACTCAGGGCAGAGTCTGTTTGGGATTCTCTCCTTCCTGCTCCCTATGCCCCTCCCTCCAATTGTGCTCACTCTTTCTCTCTCTAAAATAAATAAATAAAATCTTGGGGGCACCTGGGAGGCTCAGTGGGTTAAAGCCTCTGCCTTCGGTTCAGGTCATGGTCTCAGGGTCCTGGGATCGAGCCCCGCATCAGGCTCTCTGCTCAGCAGGGAGCCTGCCTCCTTCTCTCTTTCTGCCTGCCTTTCTGCCTACTTGTGATCTCTCTCTGTCAAATAAATAAATAAAATCTTAAAAGAAAAAAATAAATAAAATCTTTTTGAAAAAGAAAAAAAATTTAAAAGGTCTGTGAGATTCAATTCAGTATTCTAAGTTTATGTTTTGAGAAGATGAATTTTGGTATGTGAGACCCATAATTTAAATATGAAACATACCAATTACAGTTTTTCTTTTGAGGCTTTTTTTTCCAGCCACTTTCATCTCCCTTGCAGCAAGCCTTTTCCTTATTAATTAAGGGCATGAATAGTCATTATAGTATCTTCCAACCAAAATATTAAACCCAAAATATTTTGCCGGAATGCCAGCCAGCTAAACTTTATTGTCAGGGGAACACAAGTATCTATACCTTTTACTGTTCTTACTCCAATTTTCTATAAAATTTTCATTCTTTCTGATGTTAATTTTCTCTTCAGGGTATGACATCCTCTGATATTTGAAAATGAATGACAGGTTTTTCCAAGTTTAGAGTGACTAGGTTGTTAAGATTATAAATGTGTCCTCTCAGACACTTGAACATTGTTCACAAATTGGATTTTTGAAGTGTTAGCAATGTTCTTTTTGAGGGATTAATCTCTCCTTCAATAGAGATGGGGAGGAGGAGGAGCAACCTAAATGCCACATTCCACTGACTTTATCACACTCAGTTTTAATGCTCAAGACCCCAACTTCTCTCTTGCACTATTTTTCATCTCTTTATCTCATATTTCTGCTTTGTCAGCCAGATTACATGTTTTTAGTGCATCTTGAGAATTTTGTCTATGGATCCTAATAGTGTTTTCATCCTCATTTTCATGTCAGTCTGTATTATTTCAAGGCAAGTGAGTCAGTGAAAACATTTTATTTCACTTATTTTTACCTTGTAAAATTCAGAGGAATAAATGGAACACAGAGATGAAAGTTTGCAGGCATCTTCAGCAAAGATAGGTCCGCCCATTCCTCTTCGAGGAAAAGTTCACCTTTGCCATGGGCACAACACTAGTCTGGAGATTCCCATCTTAGGAAGGAAGTCTAAAAGTACGCTTTTGTTCTTTCTTTACTGCTAGATAGTGACTAGAATGTGTAGGAAAGTTTTTTTTGAAAATCCAGTCAATATAACCCTTTCTCTCATCTGAGGGCATTAACCATGGAGTGTACAAACTTGTCAGTGATACTGAATCTTGCAAGTAATTGACACAGTACTTCACAATCCACTGGCATCCGAGAGTCCTTTTCAAGCAGACCATCCCACTACAACTACTTTTTTCTTTGTTCTTAAGGACATTCGCAAACTACTTAGTTAATTGTGTTGCTGTATATAAAAGACTAACTCAAATTTTCAGAAACAGGGAGCACGAGTATTACATACTCCAGGAACATAGAAATCATGAAGGGCCCAAGTTTTATAAGACTATCTTTTCAATTATTATTAATATTGAGTTATTGTTTAGTTAAATAAGTATAAAATTTCTAAGATACTTTTTAATAGGACAGGAGAAATGAGAGATATGTACTAAGAATATGGATGCACATGTATGAGAGAAATAGAATTATCACTAATTACTTTGAGGAATTCTTTTCCTCCTTATAAAACAATTACGTAACAGATTCTTAACAGAAAGAAATCAAAGTTTAGTATTATTTGGTCATGTTTTAAAAGTGAATATATATATATATATATATTCACTCATTGCTAACACTTCAAATTCTAGAATATTTTCCAATCTGAACTATTTTTAAACAAGTTTATAATTAATTTAAAAATCAAAATTTAGGGGCACGTGGGTGGTTTTGTCCATTAACCGGACTGAGCCTTTGGCTCCGGTCACGATTCAGGGTCAAAGGATCCAGCCCTGCATTGGGCTCCCTGCTCAGCTGGAAGCCTGCGTCTCCTTCTCCCTCTCCCCCATGCTGTGTTCCCTCTCTCTCTCTCTCTCTCTCTCTCTCTCGGTCAAATAAATAAATACAATGTTTAAAAATAAATAAATAAATAGAAAGAAAAATAAGTGTTTAGGGGCACCTAGGTTGTTGAGCTAGTTAAGTGCTTGACTCTTGATTTCAGCTCAGGTCATGATCCCGGGGTCCTGAGATCAAGGCCCAGACTGGGCTCTGCACTCAGTGCAGAGTCTGCTTGAGATTCTCTCTCTTCCTCTCTGTCTGCTCTTTCCCCTGGTTGTGCTCTCTCTCTCTCTCTCTAAAAGAAATTAAAATAAATCTTAAAAAAATCAAAGTTTAGATAATTATGGTGAACTTTGTGGTTAGACAAATTAGTTAAGGTTTTGACATGCAGATTTTTCCTCTTAATATAATCCAACATGTACATTCTTTGGAGTTTATATACGTTTGGTGCTAGAATGTTTATTTGTCATTAAAGAGGTTATATCTCTATATCAGAAAAATGGTAACTAGGAAAAAAAATCATGTGTAATCACCATGAGAATATTTTGTTTTATTCACTTTCACTCATATATATATACTTCTGCTTACAAAGACATATGAAACTGTCTAGTAAAAATTACAAATATAATTTTATATTCTTATTTCTTATATACCTCATTTCACTTAACATTACATTTGTATGCATTTTTTCAAGTCGCTTAAAAGTATTTTAAAACATAATCTTGAGTTACTCTTATTTTATGGATGCCAAAGCATTATTTAACTATTACTTAACAATTGCTCATTTATTGTTTTATTATTTTACATTTGTAAATACCCTGCAGTAAACCTTCTCATACATATATATCTTATTGGTGATTACTGCTTTAAAGTAGGTTTCTTGATGGAGAATTGAGAGCATAAGATGTATTTGTATTTTAGACTTTAATTGCACATTTTAACATATTTTCCAGGGAGTTTGTAGTAATCTAAACTCTTACCAGAAGTGTACCTTTCAGTATTATTTTTTAAATCACCAAATGTTTGGTTTCTTTTAGGGATAATATTGTATTATGCTTATGTTTTCTACAAAGCTCAACAAATCTTTTGTGAATCCAGGCATGGTATAAATGATATTAGAAGTTACATACCTTTAATTCAGTCTTTTTTTTTTTTTTATTCCTTGAATTTGTTCAACATTTCCTTGTGTTCTTGCTCATTCTTTTTTTCATTGTAACATATTCATTATTATCACCCTCAGATTACTGTTTGTTGTTCATTAAGAGTTTTTAGAATCATTTTCCCAATAGTCACACATGAAACACACTCAGATACATACACATGCATATACATATGCACTTGGTTTTTAATATCTTTGACTTAGTAACAATTTATACTTCTATTACATTAGGCTTCAGTTGTTTCCCTAAGAAACCTGTTATTTATCAACTGTTTGTCTAACACTGGTTCTTTGCTTTTATCTCATTTATGTCCCCCCTTATATATATACACCACATCATGAAAACTCAACTATGTTGTTACTTCATGAAAGTCTTCTTTTTATCATACGATGTACTTTTCTAAGAAAAAAAAAATATTAGGTGCTCCTAGAGGGTATGGAAGCTGAGTTGACATTTCTAGATTCAATTGTTTCTTCTCACATTTATAAAGCATATCCTCTAGAAATATTTTACAGGAAAGCTGTTAAGTAAGAGTCAATTCAAAACCTGATCTGATGAGCCTGAGAAAGATGATACTTTGAATAAAGGAAATTTAATTTAATACTTACTAATGTAATACTTTAATACTCATTTATTTTGATACTTATCTTTGGAGGTATTGCTATTGCTAGTAACCCCATTTTATGAAGAGGAAACTGACTTACAGAGAGGTTAAGTAACTTGTTCAAAGGTAACATAGTAGCTAAGTAATGGAGCAGAATTATAAGGTAGTTGGTTCCAGAGTTGGCCCTTAGCAATTGCAAGATGCTCTCTTTCAAGAATAATGGAGACCCTTATGAATACAGCTTCTATAAACATTCTTCTACATATTTTTGGTGAAGCTAAGGAGGCATTATATTACTCTAAGAGTAAAATTGTGGGTTATGTGGAATATTCATATGTTCAGCTTTAAGAGACATTGCTACATAGTTTCACAACATAGTAATTTTATTTTTCACTCCCACCAACAATGCTTGGGTCTGATTTCCCACGTCTCCCTGATATTTGCTATTTTTTAAAAATATTTTAAAAAATTTATTTGTCAGAGAAAGAGAGAGAGAGCAGAGAAACAGGGTGAGCAGCAGACAGAAGGAGAAGCTGCAGGATTCCATCCTGGGACCCTGGAATCATGACCTGAGCCAAAGGCAGACACTTAACTAACTGAGCCACCCAGCGTGTGTGTGTGTGTGTGTGTGCGCGTGTGTGCGTGTGTGTGTGTGTGTGCGTGTGTGCGTGTGTGTGTGTGTGTGTGTGTTAGAGACAGCCAGCCAGCCGGTCAGCCAGCCAGAGATAGAGAATGAGAGAGAAATGCAGAGACAAAGAGACAGATCAATATACAATGTTATCCCCTGAAAAGTTTAAAATGCTTAATTCTAGGTTATTTTGGGGTAAGCATAAAATATGTAGGCCTGCATGTGTACACTTTGTCTATTTTCTTTTTTTAAAATAAGAGATGAGAAAATTACGTTTACTAATTTGAGGAATGTTGGCATGGAGGAAGGATTAATACAAAATTCTGGATTGGAGAAAAACAGAAAGAAGATATAAACAGTTAATCTTCAGAAAGTGTAAGTGTCTCTATTTCAGAATTATCCTCATTTAGAAGTTTCTAAAAACATAACTTGTTTATGCATTATTCATGCATTTGTCTGCGCGCGCGTGTGCGCGCGCACACGCGCACACACACACACACACACACACTTCCAGTATATTGAAAGAGAAGTAGGGAGGGACTTAACCCTTGTTTAACAAAGCACAAACTCCTATTTCTACAAAGTTATCTCACTTCTGACAGATCATGTTTCTGAGTGCTTGATGTTTAGTCTCTAAAATTGGCTCAAACCTGCTGTTAAATTAAGATATGAATTCCAATTGTAACAGCACTGTCTTTTCTTTAGAAGCAGTATTTGTTAAGATCCCAAAATCTTGTTCTCCTAAAAAAGAATAGTTAAGTTCAAATTTTGATCTCAAGAACTTAGGGAATCTAATTGTTTATTGGTTAAGTTGGAAAAAGTTAGAAAAATGATATGATTATTATGTTGATAAGGCCATCGGTTACTATGGTAGGGAATAAAATGGTGGGGAGGGGGGCTCATCTTTAAAAAGTTTTAACTACAAAGATTTCATACATGTGACATAAAATAATTGTACTTATTATGATTGATAATAATGATACATTTTGACATTTATATTTTATAATGCTTTGTAGGATATGGTATTCTTTTTTAAAGGTCTTATGAGAAAGGCATGGAGGACTTTTTTTCACCTTTTAAAAAGATGATAAAATGATATATAGAGTTCAGTGGTTTGTACAAGGACATGTAGTTATAAATATGATAAATGAAGCCCAATTCCAAGTCACCTGTGTGGTATAGGCAGTATTCTCTAAAATTGTTGTATACATTAGAACCACCTAGAGAACTGGTTAAAACCAATTTCTGAGTGTCATGCCTACAGATTGTGATTCAGTTCAGCTAAGATGAGGCCAAGGTGGCTATTTCCAACAAGCTTCCAGGTGGTACAGAAGCTGCTGCCCCGTGGACGACACTGAGCAGTGGGTTCTATCAGATCTCACTTTCAATCTTGGCTTACCAAATTATAATTGTCTTTTATTTTAAGTCATTTAAGCTTTTTTTTTTTTTTTACGATTTTATTTATTTACATGACAGAGACTCAATGTGAGAGGGAACACAGCAGGGAGTGGGAGAGGGAGAAGCAGGCTTCCCACTGAGCAGGGAGCCCAATGTTGCCCTGGATCCCAGGACCCTGGGGTCATGACCTGAGCGGAACGGGGACGCTTAACAACTGAGCCACCCAGGCACTCCCCATTTAAGCTTTTTAAGCCACATCCTTCTCACCTTTACATTAAGAAAAATCATATCTAGCTTTGTTGTGAGAACTAAATGGAAAAATATGTTGAAAATATCTTGTCTGTCACAAGTGCTCATACTACTAATTCCATTTCACTCTCTCTGGAACCATCCTGGGGAGCTTTATTGATTCCTCTAGTTGCTTTCTCCTCAAGATTGCCACTCTATTCCTATTCTGATGGAGTCAAGCAACCCTTAATGCTTCATTCTGACATCTTCCCGAGAAGGTATTGAACTGAAAATTCAGCAGTTGAGAGAATTATTTATTATTAGAAGTGTTAAGTTCTTTTTATGACACCAGCTCCTTCCTAAGTTTGTGATACATTCATCATTTTAATGTTTCCTTCAAAGTTTTATCATAAAAACGACTCATTAATTCAGATCATTTTAAAAAACTGAATTTGAGAATTTGAGAAAAAGCAAGGCTGAAATTGAACTTCTCATTATCTGTGGAAACAGATTTCTTTAGTGAATACACTGACATAGGAGTACAAAATTATTTCAAGGATTTTATGTAATTTAATAGACAGAGTGAACCTATCTAAAGAGCTTTAATATAGTTGTTTTAATTCAACAAATTTTATATGTGCTGTTTTATCATATTACAGCTAAGAACATAGATTTTCAAATAATTGCAAAAAGTTTTAGTAAGATACATGCCATCTGTTCAATTACCAAAAATAAAATGAAAATACTTTCATATAACTATGCTTTTAAGTATAGTATTTTAGATTTTATTTTTACAGCATATTTTAAATCAATTTAATTGTGATGTATATGAAGAAAATGTGTGGTAATACAGGATCATATTTGTAAATTAATACATATCAAGTACTTCTTCAAAAAGGTGAGGTTGGAGATCTTACATATCATTTTTTTTTAATTTGGCAAAAAGAGGAAGTTATCTTTGAAAATACTTCTTTAAATGACAATTGCTACAATTTCCATAGCTAAGAATTAAAAAATAAATGGATAGCATAATGAAGACATTTTGGATTCCACATGCTGCAGGCCCAAGTAATATTTTCCAAATTGTTCCAACACAAAAAACATGTAAACAGAACACTTCAACTAGTATTTAATATGGGTTGCATTTTAGTGATACTTTATTGATCTCTGTTAATAAATGTACTGGAGTATTAGAATGTGGGACATAACTGGATAGTTTTTTAAAAATCCTATCACTGAAGGAATAACTTCCTGAAATAATCCTTCTCATTTAGCATTGTCCTTATATAGTCAGAGGTTTGTGACCTTGGTTTACCCATGTCTTGAACTTACAATTCATACTTTTATTTCCTATCTCAGACAGTCTCAAATATGCCCTAGATGATACTAAAACTACCCAGTGTTTTAATTTCTGTATTCAGACTCAAGAGGTTCCCTCAAATTTGTGTTAGCTTCCTTGAGTGCCTCCCAGTGTGTTCAGGACAAGAAATATCTTTTTGTTATGCCCCTCCCAAAAAGATAGGGTGTTGGATGTCCTGAATTTAAGACTGTGAACATTCTTGATGATAGTGGAACACATAGAAATTCTGCAGACCTAATGGCATTGAAACCTTCTTCATTAAATATTTATTTTTGAAATGAAAACATCACATAGAAATCACCTCAGATAAAGACACCATTATAATAAGGAGATTGTTGTGTTAAGGAAATTAAATACAAACAGAAACAAAAAAGAAAGATCCCGATTTTTCAAATGATTTCATGCAGTCTTTGTTTGGACCTGGGAGATCTTCATAGCACCATTGTAAAATGCTGATCTCAGAGCCTGGGATTCTGTGAGGTTCATTTCCTGTTTTTTGTTGTTGTTCATTGCCTGGTTTCTTAATGTATTTACAACCTTGGCTGTTTCCTGGAATTCTTTATTCATGTGACTGCCTTTTTAGTATTGTAGCCCCCTTGGATGCAAAATCACCCCCATGCCATGCTACCAAAAATATTTCAATCAAACAAGCACTTAAGAGTTTTGCGATATTCATTGAAAATTTAGGGTTCATTGAGAGAAGTCACATTGTAAATAGCTTAACAAATTAGGCAGAATGAGATTTCTATGCTTGTGACAAAAATAACCATAGATACATTTTTTAAAGCTAGATATTAGACTCAATTCCAAATGTATGCACTTCTGTGCAGAAACACTATGAAATTAAAAAGTCTTCCATGTTAAGTTCTAGATACATAGGATAGATATTGTTGCATTCTTAGGAAGAAACAATTAAAAACACAGAAATCACAAATGATTTTCCCTAGAAGTAGGGAGGAAAAGGTGTTTAATGATGTTGTGGTGGTTTTGCATTAAAATCTGTCAATGTAGTTAGGCTGAACTCATTTCCCAGAATTCTCTTTCTGCTTATGGTGAGATATGAGACCTTCCTGTGTGAGTTTATAGGGCAAAAGGAAAGCTCCAGATATGTATCTTCTCTGAGTAAACCTTGAACCCAGAATTTGGAATGAAGAATGGTTGCTGAATGACATAATTCCTTGTTTGCTGGTAGTGAGGGGATTTCTGGGATATGAGGTATTCACTGCCATCCTTAGGACAGTTCTTTGCAAACTGGGATGATCAATCAATCTACCTTAAAGAAATAAGATTTTAAGGATGGATTTTCGTAATTGTTTTGGGTTTTCTGAAACTGATTCTCTGATCTTATTAGCTTTAAAGTCATTAATGTTTTTGTTTCCTGGGGTGAAGGAGGCCCTGGATATTCCATGGCATGCATGGCAAGTGGTTACTCAAATGATCACCTATACACAACTATAATCAATTGCCTATAAAAAACAAGGCAACAAAGTGTTCATTATCATAAACACATATGGATAAAGAAAAACAGAATAATGGGATTGATTGGTTGCTTCTAACTGCACTGGAGAATTTAGGGAATTAACATGGTAAGCTGAAGATTAAATGCTCAGCGCAAGGAACATGAACGGGTTTATGAGTGCCATGAAAGAAACCTTTATCTCTCATATCTGCAGGGCCAAGATTTCTGAAAACCACACTCAATGTCTAATCATGTAGCTGGCTAAATCATAGTGCAAAATGAATTCCCACTGTCTTAGGGTTTCTTTATGTAAAGCTGGAGTAATGACTGGGAAGGAACGTAATCATAAAATTTGGGATAGGAAAATACAGAGTCTAGTGAGCCTTGAAACCTGTGTCTTCTACAGAGTGAACTTTGCCTAAAAGACTAGTCTGCCCTTTGCTGAAGAAACTGTAATTTGTTTCTGTGGGGCATTTGCCTTGCAAAACACTGCTGATTCCTCTTTAGGGCCTTTCTCTACCACCCTATCTTTGTGTCTAGATCCATAATCGTATTCAAGTCCCATCAGGCCCCAAAGAATCTGAGGTACAAACTGTGATCCATGAAGAAGTGTGATGCACACCAAAATAATCACACAGATTTGCCAATATGTATTAACCGGAGCCTTTGGAATGTGTGTGGGAATGGAGGATCTTGATTGAAGGAATGTGAAATGGGACTCCCGCTTCAGGGCTTTAAGGGGCAAATAATGGCTCTAATAGTTTGCCTGATTGATTGACTGAAATGACATCCAAAGACGTCCTACTCTAGTGAAGTCAAGATGCCAGAACTTCTTTGGTATTCTACAGCTCAAGGTACCCAAAAAGGGTTTCAGAATGCTAGAGGGCTGGAGATTTGTCAATCCACCCCCATGAAAATCCAGAGGACATGCCTTTTGCCAGAACTGTAAGAACAAATTTGCGAGAGAAGCCTCAGCATCCTTGAAGAGCTCTGTGGCCCCTCATCTCTATGTATCCGAAATTATAGTGAGAAATGCTACCATAGAAGTGGGATCCCTAAATGCAATAGGGATAATAGGATTCCAGGTTACAGGGTCTAAGTGACACAGACACTTAATTGCCAAAGACAAGATACTCACTCATAGTTGTACTACACAGTGGGAGTAAAAGCAGTAATCAGAATATTCTGACGTGAAGACAGATTTGCATTGGCTAGTCGATCTATGATGCCCCTAGAGTGAAAAATATGAGTAGAAAATCAAAATGCTGGGGCACATGAGTGGCTCAGTTGGTTAAATATCTGAGTATGGCTCAGGTCCTGGGATCAAGCTCCGTGTCAGTGTCCCTGCTCACTGGGGAATCTGCTTGTTCCTCTCCTTTCTCTTCTGCCCCTCCCCTGTTTGTGCTCTCTCTGTCTCTCTCAAATAAATAAATAAAATCTTTAAAAAAAAGAAAACTAAAGTTTGACTTGATCTGTATAAATAGGAATGCTCTAGGTCTAGTGAAGAAAAGTCTGACTTGAATAAACAAAACAAAAGAATCATTCCCTCTTACTCATTCACTTCTCATACTTGAACCATTTCACAGAACTAGAGAATCTTTTTTTTTGAGCCTCTTGAATAAATGGAATGCCAAGACATCTTGAGGAAATCCTCTTATACTGCCAACATTTTATACTATTCATTTTTCTCCCTGCCTTCCCTAAAGACAACTGCAGACATTTTCCAGGATAACTGAATTAAGGAAGGAAGCACACTCTCATTTTTGGGATTGGGAAAAGAAATGAAACTAAATCCTTGAGTACCAAATACCAATGTAGTCCTCTGGTCAGCGAAGAGGCTAACAGTCAGGTCCTCCAGGAAGTTTAGCTCTAGTCAATCCTACAATGTACCCAGTAGGTCTGTGAACCCATTCTGTGGTTATTTCTCCAGTTCCAGACATATAATTGAAACACATACAGTTAATACCTGGTAGAATCTCTTCATGGCTTCCCTAGCCTGTCAAGTGAAAGCTGAAAATGATAGAAAATCACACAACGAAGCCACTAAAACAGCCTCTACATTTGAATGTAATATGAATGTAATAAACAAAAATGAAAATAAAACCTCTACATATGAATGTAATAAACCAAAATGAAAACTAAGCTTCACTTCTGGAGAGATTGCCAACACTGGTGATACCATCAAGGACTTGGAAATGGCAGGGGTGTAATTACTACTATTAAAGAGAAATAAAGCTGGAGAGTGGTTAAAGGTGGTGAAGCCAGATTTTATTTGGTGGTAACTACTACAGTAGGGAAGAGAATGCAGTATAGACAGACCTCAACTTCACAGAAACACAAGGCAGGAAAATTTTAAATGCTGGGATGTGCTAAAGGAAAGACACTGAATGACATAAAGGGAGGATTTGATCCGCAAGAGTACGTCATCTGTGTAGGCTGATTGGCATTTATCCAGATATGAAATACCCTCTTGTATTCTTGACAGGCAGAGGGTAGTTGTGCAAGTTGGAACAAGTTGGCCATAGAATTTAGGTCCTTCCTCTCCCATAGGAACTGGCAGGCAAGAGTGGAAGTTATGTCCCTGAATATTTGCATTTCAAAGAGAGAACTCTCAGATCCTTGAGGTGAGAGTTCTGGGTGGTTGAAGAGTAACATCTTAAAGGGCAGAGAAAGGATTTATAATTGCAAGTCCTCCAAAGCAACTGTTCTAAGAGGCTATCCTCATTCTCCTGGCAGCATTCAGCTTTCTTAGGCAGGAATTTTAAAACCCCATCCTAGGGACACAGCCTGAAGCTGCTAGAAGTACTCTAGACTCTGGTCAAGTCTCAGTGGAGGGGTTTGGACAGAGTCATTGTGTGTTGAGAGTTTTTACAGTTAATACTACTGCATTCCCCTTCAACTTACCAATTTGGACTTTGCAGAAGATAAACGAATCTTGGAAAATGATAGCAGATTTTATGAACTTAATCAGGTAGTAACTCCCATTGTAGCTGTTGTACCAGATTAGATTTTGATGCAGGAGCAAATAAATACATTCCCTGGCACCTAATATGTAGTTATTGATTTGGCAAGTTCTTTTTTTCTCTACATATTGTATCAGGTTTCTATTGCTGCTGTAACAAATTACCATTAATTTAGTAGCTTAAGCCAACACACATTTATTCTTTCATACTTCTGGAGTTCAGATGTCTTAAAATCAATTTCCATGGACTAAAGTCAAAGTGTTGGCAGGGTTTGTTCCTTCTGGAAATTCTAAGGGATGAATCTCTTTCCATACCTTTTCATCTTCTAATGGTTGCCTGTATTCCCTTCCCTGTGGCCCCTTCCTTCACTCAGAGTGGGCCACTCCAATTTCTGCTCCCATCATCATACTTGCTTCTCCTCTAACCCTGACACCCACTCAAGACCCTTTTGATTATTTGGACCCACAGAAATAATCCAAGGTAATGCCACCATCTTAAGATCCTTAATTTAGTTACATTTGCAAAGTCCCTTTTGCCACATGAATTAACATTCACAACTTCTGAGAGTAGAACATGAACATAGTTGCTTCCATTGTCACATCCCCTTCTCTAACTTTGACCTTTCTGATTCCAAGAAGGACTCCTGTGATTATATCAGGCTCACCTGAATAATCTCCCCCTCTCAAGACCTTTACCTTAATCACATTCGTAATCTCTCTCTTTCTTTCTTTTCATGTAAAGTAATATATTCATAAATTTCTAAGATTAGGATGTGGACATTTTGGGGAGGTCATTATTCTGCCTACCAAAAGCCTTATGTCATAATTTGATCCACAATGAACTTGATTGCCTTTCAATCCATAAGACATCACATTGCTCTATTATATTGACCATATTATGCTGATTGAACCCAGTGAGCAGGAGGCAGCAATTCCTTTACAACTTTTTTGCTCCTGGAAACATATGATTCAGCATATCCATTAGGGTTTGAATTGTCAGTGGTAGGTAGAGTTGCTCTTTGGAGGCTTTAGTTGTCCTCTACAGATGGGTCAGTAGAGTCCCTTATGGTTTTGGAGCAAATTATTCTTGGACCTTCAGACATAATCAAGACAATTCCATATTTCCAATTAAACTTCAGAATTCCTAATTTCAGATTCATTTGTACTTTTTTTTGTCCTTTTTGAACAGAAATGTACACAGGGATTATTATGTGCCTTTTCTACCATTGTATGTTGAGTGTGTGGGGATGGACATCTTTTCCCTTTAGTTTCACAGGTCTATAGAATGAATGTATCTGTATTGAGGAGCCATAATTAAGGAATTAAACCCAGTGTCTCTTCCGTGCCTGAATGTGATTTAGATAAGACTCTAGATTTTGAGTAAATTCTGTAATGAGACTTTATGGGGCCTTTTGAAAGGAATGTATGTATTTTGCGTATCAAAGGGCATGAATAATTAGAACTAGAGGTTGGACTATGGAAGGCAACCTTTAAGATTGTCCCCAATGGTCCCTGCCCCCTTGACATTATCATCATCTACATTCTCTGCTGGAGTGTAGATTTGATTTAATGATGTTCTTCTGATGGGTAGAATATGGCAGAATTGATAACATGTCATTACTGAGATTAGATTATAAAACAGGTTAAAAAAAATCATGAATGTTCTTCCTACACTCACTATTGCAGATCACTTACTTACTCTGGGAAAACCAGATACTATGTCTTGACAGCACTAAGGTAGCAAATGGAGAGGCCCACATGGTGAGGTATTGAAGTCTCTGGTTGACAGCCAGTGAAGAACAGAGGTCTCCTTACAGTAGTGCCGTTGAGCATATCACATAAATTTTTATTGTTTTAAACTGTTAAATTTGGGACAAATTTAATGCACCAATCAATAACTTACAGTTTCTCAACAAATCAACAACTCCTTTACCCTGTTTAGATAGATACCATGGAGCAATGGAGTATAACCAATCTCAACTGTAGCAAACAAGTAAGAAAGTAATAAAAGGGAACTATAAATTCTAACATTCTGCATCATTTTGAAAAGTTAAAAACTCAATCAGTTGTTCCTTTTCATAACATTAAGACAGAAATAAATTTTTTTCTGAATAAATATACGGTTCAAATAAAACTTCATATCTTCTCTATCCATAATTTATTTGAAATGGAAAAAAATAATTTGGTGTTGGAGAAACCCAAATGTTAGAATAATAATTAAATATGAAATTATGTGTCATTCCCCTAATGTGAATAATTTTAAAAAGTGTTTTATTTTAATAATATTATTTTTGTTTACATTTCTATATTTCTAATTCCAGATGTATTTTCCAATTCTCTATTTTATTCAGTACTTGTTTCTTTATATATAGACACTATAATTTAATTTTAATTAAACATAACTTATTACTGAATCATTAAGATGAGTTTTAAATACTTTTGTTTCCATAAACAACTATATGCATTAGTCATTGGATAATTTAACTGAAGTTAGTGACACAGAAAAATACTTTAAAATATTCGAACTAAGCAACATATAAACACACACACACACACACACACATATACTTCATAGGATATCTGGAAAAATAGTTATTGTGTCAATCTAAAGAGATAAACTTTGTTAGAAAAAATATTTCACCCATTGCCAAGTGTTCAATATGCATTAGACACTTTAGATGTTGCTGTACAAATGAAAAAAAAGCAATGATTAATTCCCTCATAGAACTTAAATCATAACAATGAAAGGCAAATAGAAAATAATAATCATTCATAATTCTGTATTAGATAGAAGAGAGTAAAATCTATCAGAAAAATGGAACTAGAAAGGTGGAGTTGACTGGAGTTGCAAGCTGTGACTTTAAAAAGGGTTATTGAGTAAGTGGAAACTGAACAGACTTGAAGTGATTGCTGGAGGTAACCATCTAGAAGGAGCATTGCAGGCAGGAGAAGTGACCAGTGCAATGCTCTCTACACCTGTAGCAGGCCTGGTGTGTTCCTAGAGCTGCATGAGGCCAATATGTGGAGTGAAGTGCGTGAGTAATAAGGTAAATGTGGGCCAAATTCTGTAGACCTTTGAAGGCCATGTTCAGGACTCTTTTTTTTTTTTTTTTTTTTGTATAGACTATTGCAAGAGTTTAAACTGAGTATTTGTATTATCTGATTTATAATGTCAAAAGATTATGCTTTCTGCTGTTTTGAGAATGAACTTAGAGGAGAAGCATAAACTTGAGGCAGAGAGAATTTTCAGGGGGCTCCTGCATTAATTCAGGTAAAATAATATTATCTGTAAGTGGAAGCAGAAATGAAGACATTAAGAAATGGGTAGATTCTGTGTGTATTTAAAGTAATGTCCACGGTTTCCTAGCATAGAGGCCCGTGCAAGAGAAAGGGAAAAGAAAACACAGTGTAGCTTCAAGTTTCAAAAGACTGAGCAACTGTAGAATGAGTTCTTATCAACTGAGAAAGGTTTAAGCAAAGTAGTTTTAGGAGAGAAATGAGAGGTCAATTCTGGTCATGTTGTATTTGAAATGTTTTTTAAGAAATCCAAATGAAGTGGTCCCTGGGTGGCTCAGTTGGTTAAGCGTCTGCCTTTGGCTCAGGTAGTGATCTCAGGGTCCTGGGATCAAACCCATATCTTGTTCCCTGCTCAGCAGGGAGTCTGCTTCTTCCTCTCTCTCTGCCCCTCACTCCTCCAGCCTTCTCATGTTCTTTCTCTTTCTCTCTGTCTCAAATAAATAAATAAAATCTTAAAGAAAAAAATGAATCCAAATGGAGTTGCCAATTGTCATGTTAAATTGGATATATGAGTGAGGAGTTCAGCACACAATCTAGGATAGACTTATAAATTCAGGATTAATGGCCATTTGAATATATTTTTAAATTAAAATTCAGTTAATTAACATATAATGCATTATTTGTCTCAGGGGTACAGGTCTGTGATTCATGATTCTTATATAATACCCAGTACTCATTACAACACATATCCTCCCCAATGTCCATCACCCTGTTTCTGCATCCCTCCAGTCCCCTCTCCTCCAGTAACCCTCAGTTTGTTTCCTATGATTAAGAGTCTTTTATGGTTAATCTCCCCTCTCTGGTTTGATCTTGTTTCATTTTTTCCTCTCTTCCCCTGTAATTCTCTGCCTTGTTAAATTCTACATATCAGTGAGAGCATGTGATAATTGTCTTTCTCTGACTGACTTATTTCACTTATCATAATACCTTCTAGTTCCAGCCATATCATTACAAATAGAAATATTTCCTTTTTAATAGCTGCATAATATTTCATTGTACATACAACAGCATCTTCTTTATCCATTCATTTGTTGATGGACATCTGGGCTCTTTCAATAGTTTAGCTATTGTGGACATTGCTGCTATATCCACTGGGGTGCAGGTGCCCCTTTGGGTCACTACATTTGTATCTTTGAGGTAAATACCTAGTAGTACAATTGCTGGGTGGTAATATTGCTCTATTTTCAACTTTTTGAGGAAACTCCATATTGTTTTCCAGAGTGTTAGACCAGCTTGCATTCCCACCAATAGTGTAGGAGGGTTCCTTTTTCCCTGAATCCCTGTCAACATTTGTTATTTCCTGACTTGTTAATTTTAGCCTTTTTGACTGGTGTAAGGGATAACTCATTGTGGTTTTGATTTGTATTTCCCTGATACCGAGTGATATTGTGCACTTTAACATGTGTCTGTAGGCCATTTGGATAAGTGTCTGTTCATGTCTTCTGCCCATTTCTTGACTGCATTTTTTATTCTTTGGGGGTTGAGTTTGGTAAATTCTTTATAGATTTTAGATACTAGCCCTTTATCGGGTATGTCATTTGCAAATATCTTCTTCTATTCTGTCAGTTGTCTTTTGGTTTTGTTGACTACTTCCTTTGCTGCACAAAAACCCTTTTAAACTGATGAAGTCCCAATAGTTCATTTTGGCCCTTGTTTCCCTTGCCTTTAGAGATGTGTCTAGCAAGAAGTTGCTGCAGCCGAAGTCAAAGAGATTGCTGCTTGTGTTTTGCTCTAGGATTTTTATGGATTCCTGCCTCACATTTAGGTCTTTCATCCATTTTGAGTCTATTTTTGCGTAAGGTGTAAGCCAATGGTCCAGTTTCATTCTTCTGCATGTGGCTGTCCAATTTTCCGAACACCATTTGTTGAAGAGAGAGTCTTTTTCCCATTGGATATTCTTTCCTGCTTTGTTGAAGACTAGTTGACCATATAGTTGAGGGTCCATTTCTGGGCTCTCTATTCTGTTCCATAGATACATGTGTCTGTTTTTGTGCCAGTACCATACTGTCTTAATGATTACAACTTTGTAATTGAGCTTGAAGTCTGGAGCTGTGATACATTCAGCTTTAGTTTTCTTTTTCAATATTTCTTCAGGTATTTGGGATCTTTTCTGGTTCCATAGAAAATTTAGGGTTATTTGCTCCATTTCTTTGAAAAAAGTTGATGGTAATTTGATAGCGATTTCACTGAATGTGTAGATTACCCTAGGTAGAACAGACATTTTAACAGTATTTGGTCTTCCAATTCATGAGCATGGAACATTTTTCCATTTCTTTGTGTCTTCCTCAGTTTCTTTCCTGAGTATTCTATAGTTTTCTGAGTACATATCCTTTGCCTCTTTGATTAGGTTTATTCCTAGGTATCTTAAGGTTTTGGGTGCAATTGTAAATGGGATTGACTCCTTAAGTTCTCTTTCTTCTGTCTTGTGGTTGGTGTATAGAAATGCAAGTGATTTCCGTGCATTGATTTTATATCCTGCCCCTTTGCTGAATCCTGTATGAGTTCTAGCATTTGGGATTGGAGTCTCCTGGCTTTTCACATCAGATCAGGTCATGTACAAAGAGTGAGAGTTTGCCTTCTTTGCTGATTCGGATGCCTTTTATTTCTTTTTGTTGTCTGACTGCTGAGGCTAGGACTTCTAGTACTATGTTGAACAGCAGTGATGACAGTGGACATCCCTGATGTGTTCCTGACCTTAGAGGAAAAGCTCTCAATTTTTCCACTATTGAGAATGATATCTGTTGTGGGTTTTTCATGGATGGCTTTTATGATATTGAGGTATGTACCCTTTATCCCTACACTAGGAAGAGTTTAAATCAAGAAAGGATGTTGTACTTTGTCAAATGCTTTTCTGCATCTATTGAGAGGATCATATGGTTCTTGTCCTTTTATTTATGTAGTGTATCACACTGATTGATTTGTGGGTATTGAAACAAGGCCATTCAAATGTTATTTAAAAATGTGAAACTGAAGAATATCATTAAGGAAGTGAATTTAGATATAGAGAAGACAAGATCACTTTGTAGCCTCCACCATTGAGGTAAAAGAGGAAAAGAGCCTTCAAGAATGGAAAGTAGTTAAGTAGTGAAATCGACCAGGAGGAGCTGCTGAGTTGTGACCAACGAGATGTACTCAGGGGACCAAAAAGACTAGAATATTACAGTACTTTTCAAATAATCATTGCCATTATTTCTCTCAGCTTATGCCATTTTAAAGTTTTTTTAAAATGCTGGGTACATTCTCAAAATTAGTGAGTGATTCTGAAACCATTTCTTCCATTACTGAGAAGGAAATGCTGCACTTAGAAGTGTAAAAAGCTGAAATGCAATGATTATTCAATACTATTTTCACTTGAGCTGAGACATTTGATCCTAACTTTCTCTCCCCAGTGAACCCAGACTTTGGCTCCATTCTCTGAGCTGATTACTGAGGCCCAGCGAATGACTCTAATGAGTTATAGTAGCAACTCCCTGGTGATTATTGATTTCATCTGGCTCACTGAACAGAAATAAGTACTTTCTAATTTGTTGTGACATTGAATAGATGTGTTTATTTATTAAAGGATGTTGTAATGGCAGCATGCCACCTTGTCAGAAGAAAGAGCAACTATCCTTTTTTGGGACAGAGAGAATATCAAGCAAACATGGGCAAATTAGAGTTTGCTACAAGAGCCCAGCCAAAGGCCATCTATGTAGTTTTGAAATATGACAGAGGCAAGAAAAAGAAACTAAAATTAGATTCAAGTACCTCTGAGTTTCTTCTCAACTCTGCCACACATGAGCTTTGAATTTTGGCAAATTACCCAATGTCCTATTATGAGGGTTTTCATCAGAAAGATGTAGATGATGACAAAAAGCCTCAAGGATCATAGTATACATCCACTGAAAATAAATGAATGACTCTGAAAGGTTTAAGGTGATATGTAAATATAAAATATTATCAACATTATTAGTAACTAGTTTTCCATTGCCCTTAATCCAACTGAAGTTAAAACCAGAACAATTGCTATTACTCTTGGAATTTCTGCCTTAATTGAATATTTGTGCTTTCTTGAGTTTTAAATTTAATACACTTTAACAGTATATTAACCATTAAAGGGCACCTGGGTGGCTCAGTGGGTTAAGCCTCTGCTTTTGGCCCAGGTCATGATCTCAGGGACCTGGGATCAAGCCCCACATCGGGCTTTCTGCTTAGCCGGGAGCCTACTTCCCCCTTTCTCTCTGCATGCTGCTCTGCCTACTTGTGATCTCTTTCCATCTGTCAAATAAATAAATAAAATCTTAAAAAAAATTTAATACATTGTTGAAGATCACCACAATAGCATCAAACTCAATGCATTTGTAGGGAAATAGGTCAAAATATAAAAATTATGTAAAACTTCCACTTGCAAGGACCTTGTTGATGGATTACTACAATAGAGTTAAAGACAAAATTATCTTCCAGAAAATATAGATGTTATCAAAAAAGAAATAAAGCAGGGCACCTGGGTGGCTCAGTGGGTTAAGCCGCTGCCTTCGGCTCAGGTCATGATCTCAGGGTCCTGGGATCAAGCCCTGCATCGGGCTCTCTGCTCTGCAGGGAGCCTGCTTCTCCCTCTCTCTCTCTCTCTGCCTGCCTCTCAGTCTACTTGTGATCTCTCTCTGTCAAATGAATAAATAAAATCTTTAAAAAAATAAATAAAGTGTTGATAAAAAGATATTTTGAATAAGAGGGTTTTTTCATAGATTGTGATGGATTTTTAAAATTTTTTATTTCTATATTTATTGGATTTTTAAAAAGATCTTATTTACTTATTTATTTATTTATTTATTCATTTATATAGAGAGCACATATGCACAGGGGGAGCAAGAGGGAGATAGCCAATCTCAAGCAGACTCCATACTGAGTGTAGAGCCTAATGCAGGGCATGGAGACCAGCACAGGGCTTGATCTTACTATTCAGAGATTATGATTTGAGCTGAAAGAAACCAAAAATCAGATGCTTAACCAACTGAGCCACCAAGGCACCCCATTTTGTGATGGATTTTCTAGAAAGTTAATACTCACTGTAACAATAACAAAGGTGTGTAATGAAAACATGAGAAATATATACCTTCTATATCCCAACCGAACATTTCCAATTTTTTTCTCTTTAGAAAAAACAATGAAATGTTTTGTGTCTATTTATCAATCCAGGGGAGTTAGGAAAACAAAAGTCTGTATTATGTTTCCAAATATGCAGGTGTTTGGTACAGTGTGGATAATTATTTGGATGATGGACAAACAGTATATTAACCATTAAAGAGCCAATGTGGAAGCAATAATGAATCAATTCAACTTTGGCTTTCCCTCAAAATTAACTAGTTCCCCCTATAAACCAGAGTAGATTTCTCCCTGACTAGCCCCATTTTTGCACTTTACGCATTGTGTGTGTGTGTGTGTGTATGTGTGTGCATGTGTGCCTATGTATATATATATATCTTTAAATAATAGCGTAATATTAGATAAATTTATTAAATCTCATCAAGGACTTTTTTCATAATAATGTGGGTTTTTCATATAATAATATATATTTTTCAATGACAGTAAAATACACATAACATAAAATTTACCATCTTAATCATTTTTAATATACAACCTACATTAATACATTCACATTATTGTGCAACTAATCTCCAGGACCCTTTTTTTAAAAAAGATTTTATTTATTGATTTGACACAGAGAGAGAGAGATCACAAGTAGGCAGAGAGGCAGGCAGAGAGCGAGAGGGAAGCAGGTTCCCCACCGAGCAGAGAGCCCGATGCAGGGCTTGATCCCAGGACCCCGAAACCATGACCTGAGTGGAAGGCAGAGGCTTAAACCACTGAGTCACCCAGGTGCCCCCCAGAATGCTTTTTATCTGGCAAAACTGAAACTCTGCTCCTGTGTTTTAAGAGTTTTATAATTTTAGGTCTGATATTTAAGTATTTGATCAATTTTGAGTTAATTTTTATATATAGCAAGGTAAGGATACAACTTCATTCTTTTGCAGATGAGTATCATCAGTTTTACCATCAGCATTTGTTGAAGAGACCATCTTTTCCATTGAATTGTCTTGGTATCCTTGTGGAAAATTAGTTGATCATATAGTAAGGGTGTATTTATTGGTTCTTCATTCTTTTCTGTTAGTCAATATGTCTATCCTTATGGCAATGACTACTGTTTGATTCCCATAGTTTTGTACTAAGTATTGACATCAGGAAATATGAGATGTCCAACTTTGTTATTTTTTAAGATTGTTTTGGCTATTTGGGGTCCTTTCAGATTCCATGAATTTAGGATGGATTTTTCTATTTCTGCAAAAAGCAGCATTGGGAATTTTATGATTTTTTACCTTTTTATAATATAAATATTTTATAATTATATCATATTTGTAGATTGTTTTGGGTACTAATGATACTTAACAATATTGTCTTCCAATCTATGAGCAAAAGATATTTCTCCATTTATTTGTGACTTCTCTAATTTCTTTCAGCAACATTTTATAGTTTTCATTGCATAAGACATTTACCTTCTTGGTTAAGTTTAGTCTTTTGTATTGTTTTTGATGTGGGACCAGCTGGACTCTGTAGTCTGAGTTTATGTTAGAATCACACATGTTAATAAAAGGGTCTGGCTGGCTATTTTCTGGGGCCATTCTTTTCAAGAGTCCTGAGATTTTGGTCAACTTGGTCTTGCAGTATCATTCTCATGTTGTAATTACCTATGCAGATAAAGAGGTGGTCTGAGGAATCCCAGGTGCCCCTCTCTTCCTAAGAGAACTAGAGAGTTGCACTGGTAATTCTATCTGAGTCCCTTTGGAGAGCCCATTTTCTAGCCTGCTTGATGTGCTTCTTTCTGGAAATGCAATTTCTTCAGGATGTCATCACCAGGGACTTCTAATTGTAGAAATATCTCAGAATCACAATTTTTTTTTTTTTGAAGCTGTCTATTTGATAAATGCAATGTTTCTAACTTGGATTAAAAATGAGATTTACATAATTTTCACAATTCTGAATATCACTAATTTTATAGGTAGTGGAATTTTGAACCTGAAAATTGGAATGGAAAAAGTCTTAATCCCTAGCACCTGTGAAACTAATGATTATGTTATGTCCTATGGCATGATTGCTCTTAAAAAGGAGGAAATTATCCAGATGAGCTTGAATTAATCACATGAGCCCTGAAACAGAGAACTTTCTCTGGCTGATAGCAGAAGAGTAAGACAAAAGGGAAGACAGACATGACAGAGGGCTATCAGAGACATGAAACATGACAAGATACCCTGTTGTTGCTTTGAATTTGGAGGAGGCCACATTAGAAGGAATGTGTAGGACTTCTAGGAGCAGAAAGAGGTCCCTGGCTGACAGGAAGCAAAGAAATAGGACTTCTGATCTAAAACCACAAAGAACTAGATTTTGCTAACATTCGGAATCAGCTTAGCAGATTCTTTCCAGAGCCTACAAATAAGAGCCCAACCTAGTCAACACTTTGCTTTCATCCTTGTGGTATTTTAAGAAAAATCCCAGTGAGTCGAGCTGGACTTTTGACCTCAAGACATTTGTGATGTTTTAGGACATTAAGTTTGTGATCATTTCTCAAGCTACAATGGAAAACTAACAAAGGGTCCAAAACAGCATTTGGCACATTGAATGTATTGAGAGCTTTTTGCTAGCTATGACATTTCTGTTTTGCACAGACACTGATTTCACATACCTTTATCTAAGAGAACAAGGCGAGGCATTACTGAATGTTACCATGCAAGGCATTACTGAATGCCACCTTCCTCAAAGTTTGTCTGATCACTCTTGAGCAAAAAAAGTGCTTTTTCTTCCTCTTAGAACTACCATAATGGTTTTATTTTTATCTTTTTTACACTCTTACTGTATTGTGATGTGTATTACAATTATGTGTAGGTATCTTCAGAACTAGGTGACATCCTTTCAGAACATAGACTGGACTTTATTCATCTTTACCTCTGATTTTACTGGTTGACCCTATAACGTGCACATTTTTATCTCCTCAAATGCTTATTGAATAAATACATATTGACTGATTCATTACTTGACATATTCTACAATCAAATATACTCAACTGACAAAACGATATCTTATTTCTAAAGTTATAATTATCAGTGGAACAATAAGCTGATAATAACTGTGGAGTAAATATCTGTTATTAAATAGTGAGAAACAGTATCAGCAGAATAATTACCTTACTGCTACTCATTCTATTCTGAGCCCACTATTTCATTTGTAGCTGTCCAATCATCACTTTATTTCTTGTCTTACAGATGAACTGACTTTCCAGATGCTTCAAGGTAGCAGGCGTCCTATTAATGTAAACCCAGAGAAAACCTTTGGGAAAGTATTTGAAACATTTAGATCAAAGCTTTAATGTGAAGAATTCTCCTCCATTTGAAGAGGGCCAAGAGTCATCAATAATCATTACGGTACCATGCAAGGTCAATATAACTTAAAAACATTTGTCAAACAATCTTTAAAAAATACTTACCTTAATAAGTAAGTATTTGAGAATTTAAAGAGTTTATAATCTAAGTGTTTACTGGTTCTTTACCTTGTCATTGCTCCTCAGTAGTTTTCACAGAAGTAAGTGATTTATATGGAAGAGTATCAAAGGTCTACATTTTTCTTCACTCTCTTTCAAGTCTGAAAATAAATATAAAGGAAGAAACTAATGTTATTTCCAATATTTATATAAATTTGTGTTTTAAGGTATATTTGCACACTAAATATAATGATAAATAGCAAAATTAGAATGTCAAATAAATGATGAGAATTTCTACTTACCACAGGAATAAAATTATGCCTTTAGAAAGGCCAAAATTAAGGTTTACAGAGGGAATTGACTATATTTAATTAAACAAATAAGAAAGCATGAAATTCACAAACTTTTTAAATAAAATTAAACCATTCATAGCTTTAAATGAAGTTCTAAAATAACTTCCAATATTCCTTTAGGAAACTCATTAATGTGGTTAAAAATACTTACCTTTCCTAAATTTTACTTGTTTATGTTCTTAAAATGTTTAATTTTTCTCAGGAGGTTAAACTTTCATCTGTTGTAAACCAATTGGTTTATGCTGTGTGATAATAAAAATCTGGTTAGTGTCATCTGCAATAATTTTAGCTGTGGTAATTCTTCAAATATAGCACTCTGTAAATAAAAATGTTATATATATATACTTAAATTTGCATATACACAATTATTATCATCATTTTATTTAGAGTCATATAAGGAAAGCCAAAGACAGTAAAAACCTACAGTACTGTATACTAAATACTTCTAGGGGTCTTAATACCTGAAGATATGCTTGAACTGAAGAGATAAAAAGGAAAACATCTGTGCTAAAGGTAAAGAATATAGTTAATTATTAAGGCAAACACATAAAGGTAGAAAATAAGGTTGAACAGAAAGACTGATAAAGAAAAGCTTATTTTTATTTGAAATTCTTGTAACTAGTTCTGCAAAAGTAAACTATTTACAGAGAATATGGGGCATTACTATCACTGCATGTTTTGTGAGGAAATGAGGAAAAACTAAAGGATGTTGGGTAAAAGCCTCAGCGGAGGCATTGTGTGTAGATGAAAATAAGTTTGTGTAAAATAGACGACTGCAGCAAGTAATCTTTTTGAAAAGTAATAAGGCAAAAGTAATAATAATAAAAATGTAATGAAACAAAATGCTCATCCAGTTTATCTTTTCAGAATTCCCAAAGACTATCCACTGAGATGGCTAATAATTAGTACTGTGATTATCGATATTATCCAAATCAACACATACATAGAACTTCAAAGTTTACAAAAGATATGTGTATGACTATATGTATATACAGTATAAATACACTGCTATATATATATGTACATACATATATATGTATATATATGTATACACACACACACACACACGTAGTTTTTCACAACATTTTGGTTATTATCTTGCCTTGACTCATAAAGAAACAGGCTCAGAGAGTTAAAATGGATTGACTTAGAATATATAAGAATATAAAAAGGAGAGATGGACAAGTCAGTAATCTACTTAATAGTCTTGGAAGCTTTTACTTTATTTTTTTTTTTTTTTAGATTTTATGTATTTATTTGAGAAAAAGAGAGAGAGAGAAAGAGAGAGCATGAGTAGTGGGAAGGAGCAGAGGGAGAAAGAGACTCTCTAGGGAGCAGGAAGCCCAACTCGGGGCTCAATCTCAGGACCCCGAGATTGTGACCTGAGCCCAAACTTAACCGACTGAGCCACCCAGGTGCCCTGGAAGCTTTAACTTTATAATCCAAGCTCTTTCCACCACACTGCCCTGCCATGAAAGGATACATGTGTACTAATTTAGTATAAAAATTATAAATGACAGGGATACCTGGATGGCTCAATCAGTTAAGCATCTGCTTTCAGCTCAGGTCATGATCCCAGAGTCCTGGGATCGAGTCCCCCATTGGGCTTCTTGCTCAGCAGGGAGCCTACTACTCCTCTGCCCTCTTGTGTGCTCTTTTTCTGACAAATAAATAAATAAAATTAAAAAAAATTATAAATGACAATATGGAAGACTCTGTTAATCTAAACAATGTTTTTGGTAATTAGTAAGATGGGGAATCATTTCCTCGACCCTTGAGGGCAAGTCAGACCCAGGATATGTTATTTACGTGTACATTTCTATATAGAAAAAGTTGAACATTATCAACGTTGGGAAAACCCTTGGATTTCTCACCTGGTTTCTGCTGGTGTGTTTGCCTCCTCTTGAGTGCGGGCGAGATCTGTAAGTTCTAAGCAATAGAATGTAGGAAAGGTGAGTAATCCCTGAGACTACATTACATTCTACAGATCTTCATTTTAGCAGACTAGAGTATGAAATTCTCCTGGTTGGCGTGGTAAAGTAAATGTCCACCATGTTGAGAAAGTTCACAGAGCATGGAACTGCTGGCTGTCTCTGGAACATGAGCCTAGCCACCAACCCCCATCCAGCTGGGGCCTTCAGTCATGAAGCCACAAAGAAATGAAATCTGCCAACCATCTGAACGAATTTCAAAGCAGATTCTTGCCCACATCAACTTCCAAATGAAAATACAGCCTAACACTTTGGCTGTAGCCCTTGTGAGAGCCTCAGTAGGGGATGTTGCTAAGCCATGCCAGACTAAATCACACAGAATTTATGTGGTAATAGTTGTGTATTGTTTTTAGCTACTACATTTGAGTCCATTTGTTAGGTAGCAATAGAAAACCATTATCAGTTTGGTACCAGACGTGGGGTGCTTCTCTAACAACTGCCTGCACATGTAGGTGTGGTTTTGGAGCTTGCTAGTGGGTGGAGTCTGGAAGCAAATTGAGGGACATGGTAAAAAAAAAAAAAAAAAAAAGCCTAAATCACCATGAAGAGACTGCTAGCAGAAGCCTGGACATTAAGCAAGCTGACAGTGAGGACCAGAAGGAACATGCTAGTGGAAGCTGGAGGAAGTAGGTTCTTTTGTAGTGGCAGAGGGGCACCTGGGTGGCTCAGTGGGTTAAGCCTTTTGCAGTGGCAGAGAATTTAGGGAAAAGATCTCCTACAGTTATATGTCAGGCAGAACACTGGTTTTATAGCAAAGGAGATTTCCAAGCTAAGTATTGAAGGTTCTGCCTGTTTAGTTGTTGTTCCTTCTCCCTGCTGTTTATTGCAAAATGATAGATTAGAGAGATATATCGAGGGAAAACAGTTTAAAAGTGAGGTGTCAGGATTATAAGCTGGGAACCCCCTGAAAGATTTAAATGTGGCAATAATGTGATCAGATTTATATTTCAGAAAGATGACATTGGAAATGTCATGATCAAAGAAGAGATACTGGCTAAGGATACTGGTTCATCCCTCCTCATAATTCAAAATTAAAAATAATCTTACTTAAAAAGCCCTTCATAAGCTTCCAGTAAAAGTCCAATGCCCCTTTTCTGGACTGCCACTGGTATTTGCAAAACTCTCTAATACTCTTGATATTTGTGTTTGATTATTGAACAATTTGTCCACATAAGATGCAGGTTGTATATTTCTTTTGGGCAGCTTATTATTTTCATATTCCTGCCAAAGCAATTTCCCACCAATTTAGTGGCTTAAAACAACAGAAATCTATTGCCTGTCTGTTCTGGAGGTCAGAGGTCTGAAATTTATCTTATGGGTCAATATCAGGGTTTTGGTAAAACTGCATTCTTTCTGGAGTTTCCAAGACAGAATGTTTTCTTTTTATCTTATTTTATTTTTTTTCTCTTCTTGTTTTTATGTTAGTATAGTCGACACACAATGTTACATTATTTTCAGGTGTACAATGATTCAACAAATTTATACATTATGCTACACTCACCACAAATGCAGCTACTATCTGTCACCATACAACATTACTACAATACCATTGATTATATTCCCTATATTGTATATTTTATTCTCATGACTTATTCATTCCATAATTGGAAGCCTGTATTTTCTGTTCCCCTTCACCCATTTGCTCATCCCCCAACACCCCCATCCTTCTTCCTTCCAGCAACCATCAGTTTGCTTTCTACATTTATAGCCCTGGTTCTGCTTTTCATTTGTTTATTCATTTGTTTTGATTTTTTAAATTCCCTATATAAGTGAAATCATATGGTATTTCTTTTTCTCAGTCTAACTTATTTCATTTAGCATAATACTTTCTAGGTCCATCCATATTGTTGCAAATGGTAAGATCTCATTTTTTTTTTTCTCTTATGTGTGGGTAATATTCCAGTGTGTGTGTGTGTGTGTGTGTGTGTGTGTATCTCACATTCTCTTTACCCATTCAGCTAGCAATGGATACTTGGGTTGCTTCTATATCTTGACTGTTGTAAAAAGTGCAGTAAATGTAATTTTTGAATTAGTGATTTTGTTTTCTTTGGATAAATAGCCAGTAGTGGAATTATTGGATCATATGGTATTTGATAACCTGTTTTCCTGAGTTTCCTTGGGCTATGGACCTTCTATTATCTTCAAAGCACATCCCTCCAACTTCTTCTGTCATCATGGTTCTCTCACTATGTCTCTCTTGCCTCCCTCTTTCCCTTATAAAATCCTTTGTGATTATGCTGGCCCTTCCTAAATAATCCAGGAAACCTTCCCATCTCAGCATCATTCTTTTAATCACATTGGCAAAGTCCCTTTTACCATGTATGGCAACTTGTTCATAGGTTCTGGAAATTAGGCTGTGAACATCTTTGCGAGGGTCGGGGGGCATTATTCTGCCTACTATATGCAGGGTTTAAGTTTTCCCTGTCTAGCATTGCTCTGAAGCCATAGTGGTACCACAATGCCTGAAAAATCAAAGGTTTGTTGATAGTATAAATATGCGATGAATGTCTAGCCTTTTTTACAATGTGTCGCCTTATCAAATGTTTCTTGCCATGACCTTACACTCTCTAGCAAACCTCAATCTTCTGGTGGACTCAGCTGGCTTCACTGTTTAGCAATAGAAGAATCTCTGAGAAAACTATTATTCTTGATGTAATGACACTATCATCCTCTTACCCCCATGACAGAGTGATATTGGAGAAGACACAGTCCCATCTCTTCATTCTCCATATCATCATTTTACAAGTTTGTATGAATGTAACATTTCATAAAGTTCTGATGTTTCCTGTTGGCACACAGGCTTCTTGGGGAGGATTCTGATACTTTTCCTTGTCTTTAAATCTTCTTCAAGTCTCTGTTTCATCTTCTCGTGCCTTTAAGAGGTCCTGCTCTTTACCACAGCATTCTCTACTGCAAGAAATTCTTTTTTTCTTAAGATTAATCCATCTGATTCTATTTCTTCACATCTTACTTTGCCATCATAAAAGTACTTTTCTATCTTTCTACTTGCCTCATGTGTTCTCCAATTCTTATCAACACTGAAATCATTGTATGGAGGTGAAATCTAATATAAATCACAAACTCCCATGTTTCTGCTGAATCCTGAAAATGCATTTAATTATATAAATCTGTTGTAGATATGATAAATTGATCAAAGTAGAGATATTTTCAGGAGCTTCTTATCTACTCTTGTGGCATAACATGTGAAACTTCCCAGAGAAATATGGCAAATTGACATTTGCCAAGACACCATTGTAAGCTGCTATTTCCTTATTGACTAAACACCCTGAGGAGCCAGTGTTCATATCTTTCCAAGGTCATGTCAACTGCAATGAGAAGTTTTAAGTAAACTAGTGCCTCTAGGTAATTCCTATCACCCATCGTTTCATCTATCAGTCACTGGAAATAAGGATGTTGTTCCTAGATGCTTTGGAGTGTTCTCTCAGACTGATTCATTCTTACAAGGCAGATCAAAGCTGTCTTGATGTCATCTTCAATCACAGGCATTGAATACCACTGGTTATAAAATCTAAACACATAAACACAAGCATACCATTAGGCAATGTTGGACACAAGGTACAGCATTTGATTTTAAAAATATATCCAGCCTTTTAAAAATAAATGTCTTACAATTAAGATTGAATTGATAGTGCCCAAATGAGATAGATACATGGACTGTGAGATAACAAATTCCTTGGTGATATCTGTAGTTTATAAAGTTCCGAAGAAGGAAGACCTCTAGATTGTTTTCTGAAATGTCATGAATGCTATGATAGAATTCACTTATATTTTCTCAGGGTAGAAATAATGATAATGATGATAGAGGACATTTATTGATTGCTGAACTATTGTTACAGATATTGTTTTATACATAGTAATATAGTGCATACTCAATGTAGTTATTTAGCTACTATTTTCTTCCCATTTACAATAAGAAGACCAGAAGAAAGTCCAGAGAAATTATATAGTTTTCCCCCAGTGTTTCACAACTACTGAGTGATAAAGCTAGACTTTGTTCTGCACTCATATGGCTCTAGACCTTGACCTGGACAATCATGGAAAGAGAAAAGTTTTTACTGCTGCCTTGGATTGGCTCCTTGAACTCTTCCCTCCTCTTTCTTGGAGTTACTGGTGAATTCTAGGAATATGAAGTGGAAGAAAGAGGAGACATAAATAGTTTACTTATTTTTCTTGTTTTATGTATGTATATGTTCATGATATGTTTCCATTTTAATGTAACAAACTTGGGCCCTGTTACACATCAAGCATAAAGTCTATTGGAAAGTTAGTGAAGAGAGAATGCGTAATTGAAGGCAAAGAAAGATTCGAAGGAGAAGATAAGGAACGGGCAATGATGAAATAGCCGAATGGAGCCATCTATTCTCGGAGATGGACAGTCAGAGAGTAAGCATGATTTTGAGGCGTGCAGATCTGCAGGGTGGAAATAAGGCAGTTCATGCATATTAGCTTCAGCTCGTTTGGGGTAGAAAGTCCTCATCAGCAGGGAGCAAGGAGGATTATGAAAGTTATGGGACCTGAAAAGTTAACTGTTTCAAATATTTCATGTGTCAGCTAAAAAGACCTAGAAAAACAAGTAGTCAGCATTGTTTGTGATTTGCAAGAATGCAGGCTTATTATTGCTTTTGTGTATGTGTTCATTCCTGTGTGTGTGTAAGTGTGTGTGTGCATATTAATCTGGTTGTAGAGGCAAAGAAAACACTTCACTTGGATTCATTAAGGTTTAGAGGTTTACAGTGAGTTCTGAGGTCGATAAAGTTAAAGGTGTCAACTGGAAGTTTTGCAAAGGCAATGTTGCAGCCCCATGCTGGATAGAGAAAGGAGAAAAAGCAGTATGTGGCCAATGGCCCATAGAAATACAGAGGTTCTAAAGTTTTATTTATATCTAACAGGAGATATAGTGACAATAAGGCTGTTGGTGTTCTAGAATGATGATAGTTTAGGCAAGAGGGTGTTATGTTAGATTAATGTATCAGAAATAGATTCTGGGTTACTATGACATACTAAATATACTCACGAAGTTTGGTTGTCAGAGTGACTGAACTAGAGTGAGGCTTTAAAGGAAGGTCAAAGAACTCTGAAGGTGCAGTATGTGTTCATTTCCTCACATTAATATCGATGTTATTGAGAATAATAGTTGGAGGAGACAGATGAGGGCTGTGAGTCCAGAGCCACAACTGTCATGGAGAGTGATGGGTAAATCTGTCACTCAGAAATTCTTACATGATTATTCAGGTGACATAAGCCTCAAAAGAGGGTGTTCCTGCCTGATTGCTGAAGAGAAATGATGTGTAAGTGGTCATGTCACTCCTTAACATAATATACATAATACTTATCTTGTTAATTATCTGCTCTCCACCAGCAGTATAAAAACTCCAAGAGAACACAAAATTATATATAATTGGTCCCTGATTTTTCCTTTTTCTTGAAATTTGCCCAACATATAGTTTGTGCTCAGTGAATATCTGTTGGATCAAAGCTAGAAGAATAAATCAAAGAATGATGAATAAATTGATAATTGGAAAATAAGAATGTGGTCTTTGCCTCCTGGCCCTATGAAATAAGCATGAGAATAAAGAGCAGATGTAAGAAATGTGGTATGTTGTGGGAAATCCAATTTTTAGTGAAGGCAAGGAGGCAAAAGAAGATTTTGACAAATTATATTAAAAAATGATGGAGTCCAAGATGAAAATATGGAGAGTAATAGGAGAAAGTAATTAAGGGCTAAATAGTCTGCTAATTTGGCCAATATGAGTATAAAAATAGTGTTAATTTTATGGCATAAGTAATAGTAAGTAAATTATTATGTCATTATATCAATTAGGGTCACAATGAGAAACAGATGTTAAATTCAAAGGTTTAATTGCAGAGAAGATAATAAAGAGCTTATTTATAGGGATGTGAGCAAAGTAAAGGAATCCAACAAGAGATGGAGAAGCCTCTAGGAACTAGCGTCACAGAAAGTCAGCGTTGCCTTCCTGAAGAGTAACGAAAGATTGTGGTGCTATTAAACCTTACAAGAGCTCCCACTGTGAGATGGGCATCGAAAAGGAACTCTTGTCTGAGGTAGAAAATTTCAGCCACTGTCAAATTGCAATCTGCTAAAGAGAGATGGAGGCAGGGGCAAAAGACTCACTGATTGTGCCCTACTACCTTCTGCTCATTCCTAATGGTGTCAACCATTGGCAGAGTCAAACAAGGAGTGATAAGCTGTGGAGAATGAATCTGGAGACACACAACCATTTATCATGATGTTGAACAGCAAAGGAGATGCAGGAATATGTGTATACACTTTTATATGTGTGTACATGCATGTTCAAGACCTGTTTGGTTTGTTATATTATGCATTATGCAAGTGGTTATATCAGGCCAGCATATGTGCTTTTTGTTTGTGGTTCACATTTTTATTGGACCGTGCTAATCTAAGGCTACTAAGAAAAGAGGTCTCCATGGGGAATATAAAATTAGATGGGTCTGAGTATTCCTAGGTTTCTCTTGGTAGATGTGCAGACAGTTTTCTTCTCATAGCATCTAACTTTTATGATCTTAGATAAGCTCTACACATATCTACTCAGAAAGATATACTGATCAAAGTCATGGATCACAAAGAAATGGTGGTACCTTTTATATTGATGCTTTATGATTTCTATAGGAAATTTTCCTTTAAGTTTCATTTAGATTTCTCAGCTTTTACCCTAGATCTTGAAAATTTTAACTTTGAGATCTTAATTTATTACTAGCTAAATTGAGAACTTGGCAATATACAAGGCTTATCCTAGTATTTTCATAGTACTAATTCCAAGGTACTTACCTGTCAACTTGAAATTAGAAAAATATAACAGAGTTTGGGTAAGCTTTGATTTTAATTTGTTTCATATCTGTGGCAACAATTTCAAAAGTTTCTTAGCAAAGAAGACATGAATATTTTTATTTTATGTTCATTTATTTTTTTTTCTTTTTGCAGTTTTTTAAATTATATTTTATTTTTTAAATTAACATATAATGTACTATTTGTTTCAGGGGTACAGGTCTGTGAATCATCAGTCTTATGCAAGTCGCAGCACTCACCATAGCACATACCCTCCCCAATGTCCATTACCCAGCCACCCTATCCCTCGTACCCCCCTCCCCTCCAGAAACCCTCAGTTTGTTTCCTGAAATTGAGTCTCTTATGGAAGGATAAATGAAACAAGATGGGACCAGGGAGGGAGAAAAACCATAAGATACTCTTAATCTCAGGAGACTTGAATATTTTTTAAAACCTTGAAAAGAATTTCAATATGCCTATCATTCTGTTATCTGCTATATTCTTCCTTACTTTTATATTACGCAAATTCCTAGAAATCACCTGCAAGGTATGCCAAGCATTGCAAAACCGAACAGGACTCTTGGGGTTTCATTCATGCCATTTGGTCCCATTATAATGAAATCTAAATCCTAGATTTCAATACTTTTTGGCTATTAACATTCTATTGAACTTTAAAAAAGAACTAAGCTATATAAATCTTGTGCCTTAGCTAAGCTGCACTGAAAAAATGACATTATGCTTTCCAAGAAAAAGATACCTGCTTCTTATTCTATGCAAAGTATTGCAATATCCAGTGTTAGAGGCTACAAGAAAGATCTTTAGAGGCTGCTCTGAGAATTCACAGTCCCAAAGTACCAGCTCGAGAAAGTCGAGGAATGGCTATTTTATGATTTTTTAGTTTTGGTGGTCCAATCTGCAACATAGTAAGTACTTCATGCCTGTTGTTTGCTCAAAGTTTACATAATTTAATTTGACTAGGAAACGTATATTTTGGAGACATCTTTTCATCAGTTAAGAGGAATCAGCTGCTGGGGTTTTCTTTTCTTTTTAAAAATCTAATCTAATTTAATATAATTTTTGTGTGTGTGTTCCAAAATTCATTATTTATGCATCTCACCCAGTGCTCCATGCAATACGTGCCCTCCATAATACCCACCACCAGGCTCACCCAAGCCCCCCTCCAAAACCCTCAGTTTGTTTCTCAGAGTCCACAGTCTCTCATGGTTTTCTGTAAGTCAACCTTGGCAGAAGTCCATGATAGACATGTGACCTATTTGGAGTGGAACAAACAACAAAAAAAAATTTCCCAAAGTAAACCTTGGTTGGGGGGAACCTTGGAGAGATTACAACAGAATCATAACCAAAGCAAACCATAGGTCAACTTTATTAAGAGGAAACCAATGTTTTATGGACAAAAATTTCTAGTTTTAAGAGCTAATAAATCTCATATTATCTTTTTCAGGAGATATTGCAATTGAAATTCTCTAATTTAAGGAATTAGCTAATACAAATGGCACATGTAGTGCTTGCTTTGGCAGCTCATATACAAATGGCACATGTAGTATCAAATATTCCTGAGTTGTAAGCCACTGATTTAGGAATTTAATATGAAATAATATTAATAATAATAAAATAACAGTAATTACTTAAAATAAAATATTTTTTAAAATCTTAAATCAGGCTTTTTTTAAAGTAGTTTACTTTCGTATACTGATTTAGTCATCAAAATAACAGGTTAAGTTTTATTATTATTTTTGTGGATGGGAAACCAGGCCATCAAGAGTTTAAGCAATTGCCCACAGTAGATGGAGGGGACATGATGAGCTAGGCTTTGAGTTCACACCCATTTGGGGAGATTAACAAATAAGGTAAAATAAAGCCTAAATAGATAATCCTGTTTACCTCTGGAATATGTAGGTTGCATGGCTACAACTTGCTGAGCCTGCCTGAAACAGGAAGTGTGGAAAGATCACATTTGAACAAGATTTTAACCATTACCAGGCCCAGGAAGGAGCTCTGTTTTACAAGGCACTTCATGTCTAAAATTTTCTTAAGAGTCAAACTTCTGGAGCCTTGTCAGTCACTTTTCAAGAGATGTGATCTGTAGAACGCTGAGCCCGTGGTCAGGTAGGGGCTTCTCTGGTTTTCTGCATGCTCACTGGTAGAGATGCTGTGATACAGTCTTAGCAAGGGAGAGGGGCTTTCCGGAACTATGTAGTTATTAGTGTGTAAAACTTCTCTCACATGCATAAATCCTGTTATTCTGAAAATTTGGAGGTCATACATGATTTTAACCAACCCATATTACTCCACTCATCTTCATCTGGCTAGGGTACCATTTGATAAGTCATTACCCTATTTTAGGTACTGCACACTTTACATATCATTTCACTTAATGCTTAAACCAATCCTCAGGTACAAGGACTGCTGTCTTCATTTTTCTGATAGGGAAATGGTGGGTCAGAGAAACTAAGTAATGTGTCCCAGGCCACAGAACATCTAAGTGACAGAGTAGGAACCCCTGTGTCTGTATCCAAAGCCTAGGTTTATAACCCCTATGTTACATAAACACACGCTCACAGTTTCATTTCAAAGATATAAGCCCGTGGAAAAGGAGAACAGAAGTGATATTCACTTTTGGGGGTAAGATTGAAATGTTAAAAATTCATAATTTATTAAACTGAATTATCAATATATAAATATTACTTGAGGAAATGTATAAATGAGAATCTGGAAAGGAATAAAAGTTTTAAAAATTGATATTTAGTAAATGGGAATGACCAGGTATCATTACATAAGAAAACTTTTTCTTTAGTGCTTAAAACATTTGAATTAAAAAATGTTTATACTTTCTAGCACTAGCCATTTAATACTGAACAATTATTTCACTTGATTCATTTATTTTATTGTTTTCTGATTATCCATTGTATGGATTCAGTCTGCACTTAACCCACATCCTTGAATTCATCTTTCCATTTCCATACACGAGCATAGCTTCTTACTTTGGGGATGAGCTTCCTTCAGACTGCTGGACCCCACCTTGCCCAAGAGCTTGGTGGACTAGGAATGTCTCAGAAATCATGTGCCTCAAATGAAGCTGTACTGCTAGGGATAACAGAAAAGTAGGGGTGAGTGACTAAACATCCTAACTCCCTCACTCTGGCCACGCTACTTCTGAAACATGTTTCAAACTGTTTCCTAGAGCTTCCTGTGGATTTGAGCTATGTCCAGTGACCACAGAAGTTCATTTAACAATATGCCCCTTATTGTCTGCCTTACCTTCCCCAGGTCACTTCCCCACGACTCTCTCAGCATTTCCCCAAAATGACAAATAGTCAACCCTTGTCTAAAAATCTGCTTTTGGGAATAATCTCAACTAAGGCATTTCTTACATGCAAAGCACTATACTGAGAGTATACTCCTATGAGACCAAATGGTTTTTGTCCACAAAATTAAAAAAAAAAAAGCAACATTAACTTTATTTCTAATCACTTTTATCTATTCTTAAATGTTTATGCGTGACCACTGGGGGTAAAAGCAATGTGAATAACTAGCATGTCTATACTATATACAGAATATGCTTGTAGCATGTGTAGAACGTAAATACATGTGCAATCACCTTGGTTATTCTCAGCAATTTTAACTTCATGAGAAACTAAATATAAAATTTAGATCTGGGAGAACTAGATCTAAAATTAGGACAATATATGGTGTAAGAAAGTATTAATAAAAGTTTCTTTTTATGCACATAGAAACATGTGCAATATGCAAATTATAAAAAAAATTATCAAGAATTGAATGACTTCAAAGTTGGCACACACACACAAAAAAAACATTTTGTTTTTTAGCTGTGGCCACTGAAGCTGAGAAACAAATTCCGATGACATTAGTGTCTTGAGTCAAACATTGTTGCTTCCATGCACTGGATTTTTCTGTGAATGGTTTTGGATGCCTGTTTTCCTGTTCTTTTATTTCTACCTAATTTTACAATTTAAAATATTTTCATATCTAGTAGCAGTGTTACCCACACATTCATTATTTAGTATTACTGTTATCACTACTAAAAATCATACCTAAAATCCTTACTTGTGAACCACAAATTGGATGTAACCAAAAATTACAACAAAAAAGAAAAGACCAAATAAAATAATGTGACACACTCTGCTGTTAATTTAGAAATAGACACTCTACAAAATACTGATGTAATGCAGCAAATATTTTTAAAAGACACTAAAACAGAAATGTTTATAATTTTAAAATCATGATGGAAGGGGCACCTGGGTGGCTCAGTCGGTTAAGCATCTTGTAAGGTTTTACAGGTGAGATAAACATGACACCAGGCGAGGTAGGCACAAGTCAAGATTTATTAAAGGTGCCCTTGGGTGAGGTTCTGAGACTAGGAGAGGAGAGTCGGGGAAGTCGTGCTGGGTGAGAGTTGGCGGGGGTCTTTTATCGGGCTAAAGCAGGGCATGGGTTCACATCTATATACGGTAAGGTATTTGGTAATTGGAGGGTGGGGTTTCCTGATGCTCCTGTTTCCTGCATAGGTATTGGGTTACTTGTGGAGACATGACCTGGGCATACATCTTTATGGCGGGAGAGTCAAGGGTTAGAAAAGGGGGGGTGGCCTGGAAGATGGCGGCCCAGCGGTCATTTCGATTGTTTCTCCTGCATTCCTGGAGCCACCGACCCAACACATCTGACTCTTGATTTCAACTGAGGTCATGATCTCAGGGTCCTGAGATCAAGCCCCAAGTTAGGCCTCACACTCAACGCAAAGTCTGTTTAATATTCTCTCTCCCTCCCCCTCTGCTCCTCTCCCTGCTCTTGTGATCTAAGTAAATAAATAACATCTTTAAAAAAAGAAGAAATGAAGAAAACCAGTATGTAAACAGGCAAAGATGATGGGAAAATGCTCATGATTGGCTTCAAGATCCACACCATTATCACACAAAAAATGTGTAGATTTATGCGGTCTGAGAGTGTATCTTTCCTATGTTTTGTATTTATTCCTACAGAGAAAAATAAGTTTTATTTCCCCCCTGTTCTTTTATTTTTTAGTTTCAGTGTAGTTAACATGCAGTGTTACGTTAGTTTCAGGTTTATAATATAATGACACAATTCTCGGTGCTCATCGTGGTAAGTGTACTCTTAGTCCCCTTTATCTAAAAAATAAGTTTTTAATAACATAAATTTTGAATTACAAAGGATTCTTCAAGAATATATCTCTAGCACAATATGTGAATATTTTTTCCAGGTTATTAAAGTGCAAATTTTACAACATCCTCAAAGAAGGGTTAATTGAAATCTAACTAAAATAATGGATTTGTAAAAGCAACTAGATTTTTATTTTTACCATAATTTGTTTTGGTTTTATAAAACACAATTAGTTTACTTATTATCATAATCCTCAACATATATTTATAACATCCTTCTGGATATATTTTCTGAATATTTTGTTATATAGGTTTCAAATGGTATAAAAAAGCATAAATGATGTGAAAAACATAACTTAGATATTTCATATTAATTTCTAAATCAAATGCAATATTTGTAATGGAGTCATTTTTGATGGCAGGTTTTGTTTGTTTGAGATTTTGTGTTGTTTGTGTCAAACATTTAGGTAGTCAAACTTCCCTAGAGAAGAGTGTATCTTTACAAGGATTCTGTGGCATGATTAGAAATATGGAGATCATTATATATCACTTTTGCCTTGATATCAAATATGCCAAGTACCCTTAGATATTACAATTATTCTAACATGATAATTAAAGCGTTTGTTATAATTATTATGATTAGTATCTCAGTTTTCCATTTTTATTCTTTTTCCTCCTAATTATCTGTCCTGGTCTATCTCTTTTAATATTTTTAGTTAACAGACACTATTTCATAGTTTCTTTAAATCTTAAGAAGGGAATTCTTTTGAAAATTAACTGATAAATTTTTTTTTCTTTTTTTCAGATTTTTTAAAATTTATTTGACAGACAGAGATCACAAGTAGGCAGAGAGGCAGGCAGAGAGATAGAGAGGGGGAAGCAGGCTCTCCGCAGAGCAGAGAGCCTGATGCGGGGCTTGATCCCAGGACCCTGGGATCATGACCTGAGCCGAAGGCAGAGGTTTTAACCCACTGAGCCACCCAGGCGCCCCTAACTGAAAATTTTCAATCAGCATGGTGAAATAAATATTTCCCCTTTGCTATGTGAGTATAGTTTTGAAAATTATAAACAGAGTTGAATAAAATCAACCAAGTGGAAACATATAACTTTTCTTTCTGCATTTATTTCTTCCATATTTTCTACTTCTCTTTCTTTCTCCTACTCTCCTTCTGATATTCCTCACTCTGCTAAAACACTGAAAAATCTTAATGATAACAAAAGGGTAGCACACTGAGATCACTGAAACAAGCGAGGATTTCTCTGTTTGTGTGAGAAAGTATTTGCACTGGGTAGTTTCATGTGTCAACTTGGCTAGGCTATGATACCTATTACTCAAGCAAACACTAACCTAGTGGTTGCTGTGGAGATATTTTGTTGTGGTGGTTAACATCTACCATTAGTTGACTTAAAGAAATCACTTTGATAATGTAGGCAGGCTTCGTCCATTTGGTTGAAAGGCCCAAACAGTAAACTGAGGTTTTGTCTCATGTTTGCAACATCAGCTCCTGAGTGAAAATTTCCAGCCTGCTGACCTGTCCTGCAAATTTTGAACTTGCCAGCCTCCACAATTACGTGAGCCGATTCCTTGAAATAAATGTCTTTATTTTATAGATGTAGATCTAGATACAAATATAGATACAGACATAGATGTAATTTGTTGGTTCTATTTTGCCGGGGAACCCAGCTACCGTAGTATTATTTACACAATGCTCAGTAAAAACATCCTCTTTTGCTGGCAAAGCTAGCTTTTTAACTTTTTCAATATGCCAAACATCATCTGAATTTTTTTTAAATAGACTATAACCTTATTAAAAGACTACAGTCACAAAACAGGACTGACACCTGTCTTCATTTTTTTCTCATAATACTGGGATTGCATGATATGATTTTGATGGCAGTAAATAATGATTCATATTATAACCATGCGACTTTAGTATATTTTAAGCTGTTTTCACTTGTTTTGCTTTTTACTTGTACTTCTCTTTTACCCCCCCTCCTATTTAATTTTGGTATACTTTAAATTTTGCCTTAGCTCCTCTGATATTTTCACTATTTATATTTGCTCTATAGTTATTAAGATCATTCCCTTAGCTTGAAAGGGAAAAATGAATTATTTTATTTCATCTGTCCAGTTTAATAATTTTTTAGTGCTATCTGGAAAGCTAAGACTAAGAAGGATTTGTATTCCATATTCCTGATTAGTAGCAACAATCGATGTCTGATATTTGCCATGTAGGTGTGGAAGAAAAGGGTCAGGAGAAAATGTGGTATTTTTTGGAAAACAGTTATCTACACGTTGATGCTGGAAAAATCCATGTCACCAGCCCTGACCTCTCTTCTGAGCTCTAAGCCTAGATTCAATTACTTCTAGATTTTTCTTTTAAGTGACATCACTGTTCATCTAATCCTCTAAACCAGAAAATATATAAACTCTTCTTTTCTCTATGCCCTTCATTCTACCTGACACCAAGCCTTGACAGTTTTGCTTTCCAAAACATTTATTTTATCTGTCCACCTCCATACTCCCCTATCATAGCACCTAGGTAAAGGTTACTTTTTGACTTTTCCCAGAAGCAATGAATGTCTGAAGAACAGATTTTTCAAATTGGTCTTTGCACACCTCATGGCCAAAACAGTGTATGACACTGAAAAGTTTACAATAGAGATGAACCATGAGAGACTATGGACTCTGAAAAACAATCTGAGGGTTTGAAGGGCTTGGCGGGGTGGGAGGTTGGGGGAGCCTGGTGGTGGGTATTATGGAGGGCACGTTTTGCCTGGAGCACCTGGTGTGGTGCATAAACAATGAATTCTGTTACACTGAAAAGAAGTTAATTTAAAAAGAAAAGAAAAGAAAAGTTTACAATAAATGTTTGTTACATAGAGAAACAACCTCTATAAAGGCTTCTTCATTCCTGCCAAGAATAAGTCTAAATTCCCACCTCTCTTTATGTCCTTACTTCCTCCTAAATATTTCCTGTAAGATACTGGAGAACTTGCTCACACTTATTCATTAATGTGACTATATCACACTAGTACCTGTTAAGTTGTTTATAGAAATCATATCCTGAATCATTCTTGTACCACTTGTACTCAGCACAATTTCTGATTTTTATTCTCTCAAAAATGGCCTGCTTACAGGAAGAGAATAAGAATTGTTGAGGAAAAGAGCAATCAGGAAAGACATTCATAGTCTAGATTCCGGATGCTTTTCTAGGCACAGAGAACAAATATTGTATTTTAAGTATTTATTTTTTATTCATTTTATTCAGAATGCACATATGAGTGTTCTGGAACAGAAATATTAGTTATTATTATTTAAATGATAGTAACTTCACTGGCCAAGATTCTTTGCCCCAGTTTTATCCCTGAGATGACATAACGAAAACCAGATGGAAAAAATGCTAGTCCATGTGTGGCCACATATTCCATAGGTGAGGGAGGAAGGAAAATGGATTTTCTTTGCTTATCTCAAGGAGTAGGAGGCAGCTGCCTGTCTTCTCTGCCAAAAGGAAGCACAAAAACCCCTGCTCCTTGGAGATGAGATGAAAGGATCCCAGGTTCTCACTGTCATAATGTAGGATGTGAATGTATCTCTCTAAAGGCCAGATACACCCCACTGTTTCTGGATTTTCCTGGGCATGATTTTCCTTTGCAATATAAACATATATCTCAGGAGTTAGGTAACTCTCTTTGGAGTTCTATCTTTTTTTTTTTTTTTTTTTAAGATTTTTATTTATTTATTTGTCTGAGAGAGAGAGAGAGAGAGAGACAGCACACAAGCAGGCAGAGTGGCAGGCAGAGGCAGAGAGAGAAGCAGGCTCCTCACTGAGCAAGGATCCTGATGTGGGACTTGATCCCAGGACGCTGGGATCAGGACCTGAATCGAAGGCAGCCGCTTAACTAACTGACTGAGACACCCAGGCATCCCTGGAGTTCTATCTATGTAGGTGAATATTAACCTTCCAACACTTGTTTTTAGCTCAGGGTCCCAGATTTCGGTGAAACTTATTCAGAAAACTTCATCTCTGCAGAAACACAAAAATATTTCCCTTATATTGCCATAGTGTGGCTATAATCTTTCAAGACCCAGCCATCCTTCAGTGAAGGTAGTTTTGGGGAATCATAGCTGAACACAGGATGTGGACTAACAGAACCAAAATACAGGAACTTCAAGGCCGGCTTAGACAATTGGACCAAAACAGTTGTCTCTACAGAGTGGAGGGACATCTGTGTGAATTTATAAATGTAAGCTTATATCATGATACTATGACAATGAAAAGCAGCCACATGATTGGAATGAAGTGAAAATAATCCTAATATCAGAATATTATAAAATGTGTACCCCGATACACACTCCTAAAGCATTAAGTCTAACAGATTAAAACAAACAAACAAACAAAAAAAAACCTTACCTAACAATATCAGTAAATCAAAGAGTGCTACATTAAAATGATAATACATGATTACTTGGTATGTTTTACTCTAATAATGAATACAAGACAGTTTAAAAGTATTAAATCTACATAATTAAGCACAACAATAATTCAGAATTGAAAACAATTTCCATTACCACTACATTTAACAAACTGATTATAAAGACGCAGTAATGAAAACTGAAATATGACACAGGTACCAAAGGAGAAGAGCAGATCCAAGGGATGACTTAGAAAACTCAGAAATAAATATATGTATGAATGTGTGTATGTTTGCATTCATTTGGTACGAATGTACAGTTAGTTTCTATATGCTAAAGAAAAGATGGGTCAGTTAATGAATGGTGAAGGGCAGGGCCACCTGGGTGGCTCAGTTGCTTGAGCATCTTTGACTCTTGATTTCAGCTCAGGTCATGATCTCAGGGTTCTGAGATCGAGCTGCTGTGGACTCTGTGCTCAGCGGGGAGTTTGCTGTCTTTCAAATAAATAAATCTTTTAAAAATAAAAGAATAAAATAAATGGTGCAGGGCAATTACTTCTTTGAGGGAAATTAAGTGAAAGTATCATGGTTGATCTTAAGTTGTAAAATTTCAGATGGATTGGAGGAGTCAAGATGGCGGAGAAGTAGCAGGTTGAGACTACTTCAGGTAGCGGAAGATCAGCTAGATAGCTTATCTAAAGATTGCAAACACCTACAAATCCAACAAGAGATCGAAGAGAAGAAGAACAGCAATTCTAGAAAGAGAAAATCAACTACTTTCTGAAAGGATAAATGAGGCAGAAGAAAGATTTAGTGCTATAGAAGACCAAATGACAGAGAATGAAGAAGCTGAGCAAAAGAGGGACAAACAGCTACTGGACCACGAGGGGAGAATTCGAGAGATAAGTGACACCATAAGATGAAACAACATTAGAATAATTGGGATTCCAGAAGAAGAGGAAACAGAGAGGGGAACAGAAGGTATATTGGAGAGAATTATTGGAGAGAATTTCCCCAATATGGCAAAGGGAACAAGCATCAAAATCCAGGAGGTTCAGAGAACCCCCCTCAAAATCAATAAGAATAGGTCCACACCCCATCACCTAATGGTAAAATTTACAAGTCTTAGTGACAAAGAGAAAATCCTGAAAGCAGCCCGGGAAAAGAAGTCTGTAACATACAATGGTAAAAATATTAGATTGGCAGCAGACTTATCCACAGAGACCTGGCAGGCCAGAAAGAGCTGGCATGATATATTCAGAGCACTAAACAAGAAAAACATGCAGCCAAGAATACTATATCCAGCTAGGCTATCATTGAAAATAGAAGGAGAGATTAAAAGCTTCCAGGACAAACAAAAACTGAAAGAATTTGCAAACACCAAAGCAGTTCTACAGGAAATATTGAAAGGGGTCCTCTAAGCAAAGAGAGACCCTAAAAGTGGTAGATCAGAAAGGAACAGAGACAATATACAATAACAGTCACCTTACAGGCCATACAATGGCACTAAATTCATATCTCTCAACAGTTACCCTGAATGTTAATGGGCTAAATGCCCTAATCAAAAGACACAGGGTATCAGAATGGATAAAAAAAAAACAAAACCCATCTATATGTTGCCTACAAGAAACTCACCTTAAACCGAAGAAACCTCCAGATTTAAAGTGAGGGGGTGGAAAAGAATTGACCATGCTAATGGACATCAAAAGAAAGCAGGAGTGGCAATCCTTCTATCAGATCAATTAGATTTTAAGCCAAAGACTATAATAAGAGATGAAAAGGACACTATATCATACTCAAAGGGTCTGTCCAATAAGAAGATCTAACAATTTTAAATATCTATGCCCCTAACGTGGGAGCAGCCAACTATATAAACCAATTAATAACATAATCAAAGAAACACATCAACAATAATACAGTAATAGTAGGGGACTTTAACACTCCCCTCACTGAAATGGACAGATCATCCAAGCAAAAGATCAACAAGGAAATAAAGGCCTTAAATGACACACTGGACCAGACGGACATCACAGATATATTCAGAACATTTCATCCCAAAGCAACAGAATACACATTCTTCTCTAGTGCACATGGAACATTCTCCAGAATAGATCACATCCTCAGTCCTAAATCAGGTTTCAACCAGTATCAAAAGATTGGGATCATTCCCTGCATATTTTCAGACCACAATGCTCTGAAGCTAGAACTCAATCACAAGAGGAAATTTGGAATGAACCCAAATACATGGAGACTAAACAGCATCCTTCTAAAGAATGAATGGGTCAACCAGGAAATTAAAGAAGAATTGAAAAAATTCATGGAAACAAATGATAATGAAAACACAACGGTTCAAAATCTGTGGGACACAACAAAGGCAGTCCTGAGAGGAAAATATATAGTGGTATAAGCCTTTCTCAAGAAACAAGAAAGGTCTCAGGTACACAACCTAACCCTACACCTAAAGGAGCTGGAGAAAGAAAAACAAAGAAAGTCTAAACCCAGCAGGAGAAGAGAAATCATAAAGATCAGAGCAGAAATCAATGAAATAGAAACAAACAAACAAAAAAATAGAACAAATTAACGAAACTAGGAGCTGGTTCTTTGAAAGAATTGATAAGATTGATAACCCCCTAGCCAGACTTATCAAAAAGAAAAGAGAAAGGACCCAAATAAAATCGTGAATGAAAGAGGAGAGATCACAACTAACACCAAAGAAATACAGACAATTATAAGAACATACTATGAGCAACTCTACGCCAACAAATTTGACAATCTGGAAGAAATGGATGCATTCCTAGAGACATATAAACTACCACAACTGAACCAGGAAGAAATAGAAAGCCTGAACAGACCCATAACCAGTAAGGAGATTGAAACAGTCATCAAAAATCTCCAAACAAACACAAGCCCAGGGCCAGATGGCTTCCCGGGGGAATTCTACCAAATATTTAAAGAAGAACTAATTCCTATTCTCCTGAAACTGTTCCAAAAAGTAGAAATGGAAGGAAAACTTCCAAACTCATTTTATGAGGCCAGCATGATCCCAAAACCAGACAAGGATCCCATCAAAAAAGAGAAGTACAGACCAATATCCTTGATGAACACAGATGCAAAAATTCTCACCAAAATACGAGCCAATAGGATTCAACAGTACATTAAAAGGATTATTCACCACGACCAAGTGGGATTTATTCCAGGGCTGCAAGGTTGGTTCAACATCCGCAAATCAATCAATGTGATACAACACATTAATAAAAGAAAGAACAAGAACCATATGATACTCTCCATAGATGCTGAAAAAGCATTTGACAAAGTACAGCATCCCTTCCTGATCAAAACTCTTCAAAGTGTAGGGATAGAGGACACATACCTCAATATTATCAAAGCCATCTATGAAAAAACCACCACAAATATCATTCTCAATGGAGAAAAACTGAAAGCTTTTCCGCTAAGGTCAGGAACACGGCAGGGATGTCCGTTATCACCACTGCTATTCAACATAGTACTAGAAGTCCTAGCCTCAGCAATCAGACAACAAAAGGAAATTAAAGGCATCCAAATTGGCAAAGAAGAAGTCAAACTATCACTCTTCACAGATGATATGATACTATATGTGGAAAACCCAAAAGACTCCACTCCAAAACTGCCAGATCTGGTACAGAAATTCAGTAAAGTGTCAGGATATAAAATCAATGCACAGAAATCAGTTGAATTTCTCTATACCAACAACAAGACAGAAGAAAGAGAAATTAAGGAGTCCATCCCATTTACAATTGCACCCAAAACTATAAGATACCTAGGAATAAACCTAATCAAAGAGACTAAGAATCTATACACAGAAAACTATAAAGTACTCATGAAAGAAATTGAGGAAGACACAAAGAAATGGAAAAATGTTCCATGCTCCTGGATTGGAAGAATAAATATTGTGAAAATGTCTATGGTACCTAAAGCAATCTACACATTTAATGCAATTCCTATCAAAGTACCATCCATTTTTTTCAAAGAAATGGAACAAGTAGTGCTAAAATTTATATGGAACCAGAAAAGACCTCGAATAGCCAAAGGAATATTGAAAAAGAAAGCCAAGGTTGGTGGCATCACAATTCCGGACTTCAAGCTCTATTACAAAGCTGTCATCAACAAGACAGCATGGTACTGGCACAAAAACAGACCCATAGATCAATGGAACAGAATAGAGAGCCCAGAAATAGACCCTCAACTCTGGTCAACTAATCTTCGACAAAGCAGGAAAGAATGTCCAATGGAAAAAAGACAGCCTCTTCAATAAATGGTGTTGGGAACATTGGACAGCCACATGCAGAAAAATGAAATTGGATCATTTCCTTACACCACACACGAAAATAGACTCAACATGGATGAAGGACCTCAATGTGAGAAAGGAATCCATCAAAATCCTTGAGGAGAACACAGGCAGCAACCTCTTCGACCTCAGCCGCAGCAACATCTTCCTAGGAACATCGCCAAAGGCAAGGGAAGCAAGGGCAAAAATGAACTATTGGGATTTCATCAAGATCAAAAGCTTTTGCACAGCAAAGGAAACAGTTCACAAAACCAAAAGACAACTGACAGAATGGGAGAAGATATTTGCAAATGACATATCAGATAAAGGGCTAGTGTCCAAAATCTATAAAGAACTTAGCAAATTCAACACCCAAAGAACAAATAATCCAATCAAGAAATGGGCCGAAGACATGAACAGACATTTCTAAAGAAGACATCCAGATGGCCAACAGACACATGAAAAAGTGCTCCATATCACTCAGTATTAGGGAAATACAAATCAAAACCACAATGAGATATCACCTCACACCACTCAGAATGGCTAAAATTAACAAGTCAGGAAATGACATGCTGGCGAAGATGCGGAGAAAGGGGAACCCTCCTACACTGTTGGTGGGAATGCAAGCTGGTGCAACCACTCTGGAAAACAGCATGGAGGTTCCTCAAAATGTTGAAAATAGAACTACCCTATGACCCAGCAATTGCACTGCTGGGTATTTACCCCAAAGATACAAACGTAGTGATCCGAAGGGACACGTGCACCCGAATGTTTATAGCAGCAATGTCTACAATAGCCAAACTATGGAAAGAATCTAGATTTCCATCAACAGATGAATGGATAAAGAAGAGGTGGTATATATACACAATGGAATACTATGCAGCCATCAAAAGAAATGAAATCTTGCCATTTGCGACGATGTGGATGGAACTAGAGGGTATCATGCTTAGCAAAATAAGCCAATTGGAGAAAGACAACTATCATATGATCTCCCTGATATGAGGGAGAGGAGATGCAACATGGGGGGTTAAGGGGGTAGGAGAAGAGTAAATGAAACAAGATGGGATTGGGAGGGAGACAAACCATAAGTGACTCTTAATCTCACAAAACAAACTGAGGGTTGATTGGGGGAGGGGTGTTGGGGGGTGGGGTTATGGAGATTGGGGAGGGTATGTGCTATATTGAGTGCTGTGAAGTGTGTAAACCTGGCGATTCACAGACCTGTACCCCTAGGGATAAAAATATATTATATGTTTATAAGAACTAAAATAAAAAAAAAATTTTCAGATGGATTGAAGAATTAAATATAAAAGAATTTAAACTTTTTAAAAATATGAAGACATTATGAGTGAGTATTTATCTTGATTGAAAAAGGCTTTTCCAAATCAGGCATCAAAGACCAAAGATGGAAAAGAAAACAAACAAGATATTATCAGTACAGTTCAAGTGATATAGGAAGCAAAGGCAAGAGAAAAAAATTAAGTTTCCTTACTGCCCGCATCCCACTGACAAGTCCTGAAATAGGCAGAGTGATATTCCTCTAGGAACTCAGCTGCCTTCATGTTAATACTTTGCTAAGGGAAAAAGGCAATCTTAACATTATTCCAACCCTCCCCAGATACTGTAAATCTGCTTTAACATACAAAAATTCCTTTGGAAACTTCCTTTATCTTTATCTTTGAGGTACATATTAGCAGTCACCCCCCAAGCATATGCTAGCCGACCACTATACATGAGAAGTGTCTCATGACTAAGGTTTTACCTTTTCCTAATAATAGCTGACCACCTCAAGGTTCTGATAACCCCACTTCCAAAATCAGAGACTTATGGTATCCCTAACCCCTTCCCAACTTGAAAAGTATATAATCTGCCATTCCTCATTACCTCCTGTGTAGTTTTCTGCCCATGGTTCCTATTCCTATGCTTAAAAAAAAAAAAGTCACCTTTTTGCACCAAAGATGTCTCAAGAATTCTTTCTTGGGTGTGGGCCCAAATCCTGCATCTTTCCTACATAACAATGGCAGACTAAGAAGAGTATTTATGATATATGTAATGAAGGAATAATAAATCTCCATGATATTTAAGTTGTAATGACACAGCTTAGAAAAATTGAAGCACATTACAGAAAAAAAATTGAGAAAGAACATGAACAGAATTTTACAAGTAATGTGATTAAGTGATCTACAAAGCAAATGCAAATAAAAATTGGATAAGATTCTCCTCTAATATAATAATGAGAATTATCATTACATTGTATAATTATATCATATAATTATTATTATTACATAATAATGTAATGATAATATTATTATTATTGTTGTTGTTGTTAAAATCCCCCACTTTTGCAATTGTTTGGGAAGTGGACGCTTTCCTCTACTGTTGTTGAGAAAGCAAATAGGAACGATTATTCTAAATGTTTATCAAAAGTTTAGAAGATGTGCATTCTTTAATTCTAATCTGGAAAAGCATTCTCTGTGAATAACCAGAGATTTCAACAGAGATTATAAACAAAATATCTTAAAAAAAAGCCTATATTAAAATTTCATATATATGGTACAAACTATGAACCATAACTCTCCTATGTTTGATGAAAGTAACCTGCATGAAAAAGATATGAAAATAAATGCAAATTACAAGTTATGGGTGTCATTTTTTTGGGATGTCATTTTTAATTGATAATAAAAATATATTTTTTAAAGAATTAAAACAAAATGTGGTTATTTATAGATGGCAGGTTAATGGTTATTTAAGTTTTATCACTCTTCTTCCTCCTTCCTTTCTCCAATACCCAGCCTTTAATGTGTTCTTCCTTCCTTCCTTCAAATCAAATCCTAAGAAATTGTTGGGAATGATGATGTGGGGCATTTAAAAGAGAATGAACACTGTTTTCTAAACAAGATTTTTTCTGTAGCAGCAGTCACGTGCTTATAAGTTTTCTAATCTGATTTAAAATGACTTAGAAAAGAAAAAGTTGGTATTATATTTCCATTCCTTAGGTGTTTAGGTTTTTTTACATTTATCCACAGTGGAAAAAAAAATTACTTGAAGATGATCCTACATGTCTATGAAGTACTGTAGTAGATACAGTAAGAAGAAGCCTAGAAAAATTAAATATAGTTAAAAAAAATCTTTTGGGGGCACCTGGGTAGCTCAGTTGGTTTAGCGTTTGCCTTTGCCTCGGGTCCTGAAACCAGGGTCTGAAATGGAGCCCTGTTTAAGGCTCTCTGCTCAGCGGGAGCCTGTTTCTCCTTCTCCCTGCTGCTTCCCTTGCTTGTACTCTCTCTCTGTGAAATAAATAAATAAAATCTTTAAAAATAAATAAAAAAAAATCTTTCAGGTCAGATTCCTGAAAAAAATATACTTATATTTTTGCTACAAATTATGCTACAACTTATGTCTACATAGATATATATTCACACATTCTTATATAACTATATACATATACAGAAAGAGATACACACATGTAAATATAGGCACACACACAGACAATAGAACCTCCATGCCTTCTTTAAGTTATTGTCTCAAAGAACCACTTGGGAAGATGAACAAGGAATTAAGTAAACATAGGTGAACAGCATTATACTTGTGTTGCTCTGATGCAGAAGTTTTATTACAGTTAAATTTTTGAGCACAAATGCCTGAGGCTTCCAATTGCTTCATCAATCCTCGGGTTTTAACTTGGTTAAACACCATACCATGAAAGTTTAGAGAAATAAATTGTAGTCTTTGGGGACAAGTGCAGAGTTTATAGAAATAAATAAAATAAATCTTAAAGTGAACATTAAAAAATAAACGTGAGAGAATATTCTCTGCTTTTACAATTCCACCTCTTGCCTGTTTCCATTATTCATACTTTTTAGCTTTCTTCTCAGTTTCTCTTTGCAAATCTGAGCTGCAAAGGAGTATCTGTAAATCATCCCACTTATTTTTTCAAAGTGAGATACATGTTAATTTATGAGTTACAACTAAAATATTTTTGAATAATGAATCCAGCTATAAAATAACAACTTCACTTCATCATTCACTGATAATATTCATATTCTACGTGTGTGTATATATCAATCACGTACTGTTCACTCTCAAGTATCATTTCAGGTATAGAGCATTGAGTTATGTCAGCAGCCATGAACTCTACTATTATAATACAAAACATACACACACCTGCCCAAACACATAAACTAGATGGTAGAGCTGACATCCTGAACATGCAGGCAAGAGTTCAAAGCTGTCTTCCTGTTTTAGAAGCACCTTCAAAGTGATGTGCATCATTTCTTAAAAAAAAAAAAAAGTTGCTGAAATCCACAACTTGTTCTTAAATTTATTCTGTTGTTAGATGAGATGTTATATGAAGTCATGGAAAGATATCTCCTCTCATAGCCTCTGAAGTATAAATGCAAGAAGAGAATTTGTTCAACTTTTCTTAGAGTCACCTTTGATTCTTCTAGAGTTTTAATGTCAGCATCCAATTTGTTAATAGAAAAACTTTTTTTTTTTTTTAAGATTCTATTTATTTGGGAGAGAGAGAGAGAGAGAAAGCACAAGGGGGGTGCGTCAGAGGGTGAAGCAGACTCCCCACTGAGCAGGGACCCTGATGTGGGACTTGATCCCAGGATCCAGGATCATGACCCAAGTCAAAGGCAGTCACTTAATCAACTGAGCCACCTAGACACCCCCAAACTTGTTTTAAATACATGTTTGACATGGTTTCAATTGTTAAGATTGCTTAGATTTTGTCACTGATGTATTCATGTCAACAAAAAAGATCCCCAACTCTTGGGGATCAGGGCAGATGCCTAAACAAAGACCCCTGTGTGCAAAATGTATTTGCGTGTATTTTTGCATTCAGCGCAATAGTACTTGCATTAGTTTGGGCAAGTCATTATCAGAACTATTTCTCACAGCCTATAGAGAGAAGAGAATCTGAAGAAATATTTTCTGACAATAATCTGGCAACCACATAGCCCATCTTACTCTCCTGCACATACATCCCCATACGCAGTCCACCAAGAAGACGTGCATTCACTGTTACATAGAAAAATATTCTGATTTTGCAAATAAAAATCATAAGACTTAAAAAGACTTCTTTTTTAAAAATACTGATACATCCAATAAGAGATGACACTGGGAAAAACAATGTCTTCTGCAATTCCAGCCAGATATTCATCCTTTATAACACAGGCAAAAACAAAATTCCACCAGACTGATCTAAGGAGACAGGATGAGTGCTACAGCATGTGAGTTAGGTCTTAAAATGCCAAAGGAATAGCAACTAATAATTTGACAGAAAAGAAGAGGGAAAACATCTCGCACAGAAGCAAAACTTATCGATGCTGTTGAATGAAATATTGGAACTGTTGTCTGATTAATCTTGAGCCCAATTTTCTCTTCAGTAAAAGGAGGATTTAAGTGAAAGCTCTGCTTCTAGTGTGGTCCTAGCTACTAGTAGCATCCACAGTGTACAACGGTGTACTAAGGGTTCTGTAGGTAGCGTTCTTTTGAAATACCAACTTTCTTCAGAATGCTGAGAAGGAGGATACAATAACATCACTCATTCATTCATTCATGTTTTCTTGCATCCAAAACATATTTATTAATTATTTACTATGTGCCAAGTATAGTGCTGTTTCTGAGAATAGAGAGGTGCACAAGACTAAAACCTTGCCTTCACAAGTCCTTGTTCATGTGTGTTTATGTGTCTGTGTATGTGTTTGTACATGCAAACAAACGTGATCTTTGTTAATCGAGGATGTGAGGAGAAGTGAAAATATATAATTTTGAATCAGAGAGGGAAAAATGATATATGCTGAATCACCAATTCTTGGTACTGTGAAAGTAGAATACCATTGAGCAAGTGCAGGACATAATCATTGATGTACTATAAAAAGATAATTTTGTGGCAATATATCCTACAGATTCATAATACGAGAAATGACAGGTGTGCCTGGGTGGAGGTTGGTTAAACCTTGGGTTCTTCATTTAGGCCCAGGTGGCAATCTCTGGGTTTCAAGTCCCACATCCCACATCAGGCTCTGTGCTTAGCACAGAGTCAGGTTCAGATTCTCTTTCCCTCTCCCTCTGTCCCTCCTGCTCATGTTCATGCTCTCTCTCCCTAAAATCAATCAATCAATCAATCAATCAGCCTTAAAATAAAAAACAAAAACGAGAGAGAGAGAATGACAAAAGCTATGTTTGGTTGTAGACTATTATAGAAATATAAAGGAGGTAATTGAGATTCAAGTAACAAGCTTGTCTGAGCTGCAGAGTGGTATTACGAGGTAGAGGAAACATGTTATGATGTTATTTTGCAGTCGCCACATATCAAAAGCAGTATAGATAGGCAAATTAAATCAGTTTGCTATCAGCTATTTCAATTTTGTCTCATCCCTCCAGTGGGCCAATATATTTCCTGCATTTCCTGAAAGATTTAAAGTCATGGAAACTAAGGTGGGAAAAATTGTCAAGAAAGAGTCAACATTCATAGGCGATACATTCCCAAAAGACTAAGTCAGATTTGCACTCAGTTGAGGCTGCTAGATGTGACTATTATCAATGACCTGTAAAGGAGAAATTTTGGTAGAATCATGGGATGTTCTTTGCAAAACAAAATGTGTTTTTTCTACTTCCCACCCTGTGACTATCTCATCAGTCTTCTAACCACCATTTGTTTGGGGGACATAACAGAAATTCAGAAATGACTCTTGAATAAATGAGTGAAAAATGATCAACTAGGAAGGGTTAAGGACTGGATGTTAAAAAGTAGAGGAAATAAGTGTAATATATAACCTCTAGCACAAGTTAGTAAATAATGGTGTGATGAACTCAAAAAGCATACATACTTCTATACCTCTTAGAGGTTATCTTGGGTTAAAGAAAGTTGTTTTGGAGAGTAGAAAAATTGGCTACAGACACTGCCAGAAGGGAGTGACTGGAAGGGAACTTGGGAGAGATACAGTATGAGAGAAAGGAGGACAGAACTGAATGGGGGGACTTAATATGCAAATGAAGATAATCTTAAAAAGAAGAGTCTCTTTTAAAGATTTTATTTTTTTTAGTTTTTTACTCTTAATATTTTCTTCTTTGTTTTAATTTTTTTTAATTCTTTTTTTATTAGTTTCAGAGGTAGAATTTAGTGACCCATCACTGGACTATAACACCTAGTGCTCATTACATCAAGTGCCTTTCTTAATGTCCATCACCCAGTTACCCCATCCCTCCACCCACCTCTCCTCCAGCAACCCTTAGTTTGTTTCCTAGAGTTCAGCATCTCTTATGGTTGGCCTCTCTATTTTCATCTTATTTTATTTTTCCTTCCCTTCGCCTATGTTCATCGATTTTGGTTCTTAAATTCCACATATGAATGAAGCCATGTGATGATTATCTTTCTCTGATTGACTTATTTCACTCAGCATAATACCCTCCAGTTCCATCCATATGTAAGTAAATGGTAAGTATTCATCCTTTCTGATGGCTGAGTAATATTCCATTGCATATATATGTATCACATCTTCTTTATCTGTTCATCTGTTGATGGACATCTGGGCTCTTTCTACTGTTTGACTATTGTGGACATTGTTGCTAAGAACATTGCGGTATAGGTGCCCCTTTGGATCACTACATTTGTATCTTTGGGGTAAATCCCTAGTAGTATAATTCCTGGGTCATAGGGTTGCTCTATTTTTAGCTTTCTGAGGAACCTCCTACTGTTTTTCAGAGTGGCTGCCCCAGTTTGCATTCCCATCAACAATGTAAGAGGGTTCCCATTTCTCTGTATCCTTGCCAACATCTGTTGTTTCCCGTGCTGTTAATTTTAGCCTTTCTTACTGGTATATAAGGTGGTATCTCATTGTGGTTTTGATTTGGATTTTCCTGATGTCGAGTGATGTTGAGAATTTTTTCACGTGTCTGTTGGCCATTTGCATGTCTTCTTTGGAGAAATGTCTGCTCATGTCTTCTGCCCATTTCTTGACTGGATTTTTTTTTTGGGGGGGGTGTGTTGAGTTTGATAAATTCTTCATAGATTTTAGATACTAGCCCTTTAATCTGATAAGACATTTGCAAATATCTTCTCCCACTCAGTAGGTTGCCTTTTAGTTTTATTGACTATTTCCTTTGCTGTGCAAAAGCTTTTTATCTTGATGAAATCCCAATAGTTCATTTTTGCTTTTGTTTCTCTGGTCTTTAGAGGTGTATCTAGTAAGAAGTTGCTGCAGTCAAGGTCAAAGAGGTTGCTGTCTGTGTTCTTCTCTAGGATTTATTTTTTTTTTTTAGAGTGGTTTTAAGTTCACAGCAATATTGAGAGAAAGGTACAGAGGTTTCCCATACATCCTCTGCCATCACACATGCACAACCTCTCCCCTCTGAGCATCCCCCACCAGAGCAGTACATTTGTTATAATTGATGAACCTATACTGACATTCATGATCATTCAAAGTCTATAGTTCACCTTAGGGTTCACTGTTGGTGTTGTACATTGTATGGGTTTGGACAAAAGTATAATGACGTGTATCTATCATTACAATAGCATGTGGAGTATTTTCACTGCTCTAAAAATCCTCTGTGTTCTGTTCTTATTTTCATTTTCAATGTTATATTGCATATAAAGGAGTAAGAGGGACAAACTTTCTAAAAGCCTTTTAAAATATTTTTAACATTATTACAATTTTTAGTCAAAGACCGAACTTAGTTTCAAGGTAATCAGGCCAATCAAACCTCAGAGCCAGGTACCTAGGGAGATCAGTAAATTTCTCTTAAGGGAAATTTTTAATGACAAGACAGATAGCCATCTGATAGACTCCATTTGTTTCGATTGCTTCTGCACTGTTGGAAAAGGTGACTTTGAAATGGCTTCCAGCCCTATATTTTTATGATTCCATGATTCATTTAAACCATCAATACTAAGTATAGAATAATAATTCAAGCAAATCATAAAATTTTGGTCCCCAGGTTGTGATCAGTTTATCTGGGGTCCTGTGTCTCAAGCAATTGCTTTTTTTTAAATTTTTTTTTTTTTTTTAAATTTATTTGTCAGAGAGAGAGGGAGAGCGAGCGAGCACAGGCAGACAGAATGGCAGGCAGAGGCAGAGGGAGAAGCAGGCTCCCTGACGAGCAAGGAGCCCGATGTGGGACTCGATCCCAGGACGCTGGGATCATGACCCGAGCCGAAGGCAGCTGCTTAACCAACTGAGCCACCCAGGCGTCCCAAGCAATTGCTTTTATTACAATTACAAACACACACACGAAGGTAGACTCTGCTTATACTTTATTGGAAGACAAATATTACATTCTTAAATTCTCATTCAATAATACCACATGTGACTTCTAATCATTTGCTTACCCTGCCAGAGCTCTCAAATTCGTGTACATCATTTTTGAATCAATATTTCTAGTATATGCTAAAGTATTAGAAATGAAATTGTATAACATATATTTAACATAGTTGTTTTAATTTCGTGCAATAGCTGTTATATCTAGCACTTGTTATTTGATAGTTCCTTTCCTTAAATAGACGTGTAGGTAATCAAAAGGCAGTATTTATATAGAGGCTACACTAATTTATGACCTGTTAAAAAGCAGGTATGTGTCATGGATTTATTTTTGCCAGTGCTTTGCAAAGCTGAAACAGTAATTACCTCTCTCATAGTTTCTTTTAAAATTGTTGATGAAAGAAGTCATCATTGAGGTTCATTATTCTTAATTACCTTAGGTCAATTGATCCAGCATAATACTTATAATACAAAGTAGTACATAGCATATCTTATTGTCTAACAACTTAATAACAACATACAAGGGGGAATAAAAATTTTCAGTATAGATTTGAAAGAAAAAATTCATGAACATTTTGAGCATATTTTACATTAGTGTTAAAAAACTCATGTATTTTAGAATTGGCCAAGTATTCTAAAAACCAAACTGACAGCAATAATTTTTTCCCCTAATTTATGTTACAATATTTGTGCCCAGAACCTATATTATCTGGACAGGTTTTACAATATCATATCAGATACAGAGGGGAGAGATATAATAAAATCTGATATCCTAAGTTCTTCTTCCTCTAAAGGCTTCTCTAACTTTTCATTGAATAACCTAATTAGCTTTATTTCATGATTATTGATCTCAATCTATCTTGTCCTTGTTAAGCAGACTTTAACTCTGGGACCCTCAGAGTCTGCCTTGTACTCTTGTAAATCTCAAGATCTTGTTTTGCCTCACTATTAACTTGCCATTCTGATGTTTAAAGTTCTTTCCCATCCAGTTTAGTTCCTTGGTTCACCAAATATGTGGCACGACTATGAGCTAGTATGAATTGGATTCCAGGTGAATACCAATCCTAAATAACTAGAATCACTTTTGTTCACTTAATATCTTTTTGACTTAGCAACCAAACCTGCCCTAATTCTTACAGGTAAGATTTAAAAAATATATATATTTTAATGATAACAATAATACATGAACAATGTTTAAAAAAAAGTTAAGTGCTACCTAAAAGTGTAGATTAAAAAGTCAAAGACTGCCCAAAATTCTATTGAACTCCTTGGAAGCAACCACTTTTGCTTTTGGGGGGTTTGAATTCTTCTGAAAGTGAAATCCATAATTCTAAGTAATAGTATTATTTTCTCTTTAGTCAATGTTAGGCAGTATTTACAGACTTTGTTTTGAAAAATGAAGATGACTTCATTTTCCATCTCAGCATTTATTAGAGATATTCCAGGACTGGGGGCCTTCAATACAGAACACTTGGATGATCGATAACAAGAGCCATTATTTTAAATAGAGCTTGATTTTCTATATATTAAGGAAGATACCCAATAGCCAAGAATAAAGAAGGCTCCTGCTGAGAATATGGAAAGTGGCAAGAGAATGTAGTCCCTTTCTAACAAGAATAAACTGGAAAATCTACCAAATTATAAAACACTGTAAGGCTTCAAAGGGCTGAGATCTTCAAATAACCTAATAAGCAAAGGCTTCCTAGAAGAGGTGGGGCCCATGCAGTCTCACCTTTGCCAGAGCAGTAGGGGGAGTATTTTTTGGAATTCATTAATTAGTTTCTCTCTCATTTTTTCTTTTAATAAGACTATATCACAGTTCACTTGTCTGTTGATAGTTTTTGACAAATGACACCTTACTTTTCTCTAGAAAATCCATTCTTTTACTTTTGTCATAATGTTTACATATGTCAAACTCTTTCATGTCATGTATCATTATTGCCTAAGAGATTAGCAAATGTAAGACTAATACCAGTCATTCATTTACTAAATGATTATCCTTTGGTCATCTACAATGTTTTAAGCACTATGGTAGCTGCTGTGTATAAAGGAAATCATAAAAGAATAAATCTTGCCTTTCAACATACACTCTTTAGTGGGGAGACAGACATTAAACAAAGACACAAATAAATGGCTGTAAATACAATCTGTAGGTAAAGACATAAAAAAAATAGAGCGAATGATAGAAAAAAATTTTTTTCTCATCTCACCCATAATATAACACAATAGTTTTCCATAATGTGGTTAACTTTTTGAACAAATCTCACTGTTTTCACTAGCTCACATTTTACTTGTGTTATATGTGATAATAATAGGAGAATTCCTGAGAATATGTCTTTTTTAATATTAATAATATGTCTTTGGGTGTTCAAAAATGTGGCAAAGTATTTGATATTTAAGGGAAAATGTTAGATGCTTTTTCTAAGAAACACAATGCATTAAAATTTATTCAATAAAAAGAAAGATTATACCAGTTTCTGCTTATTAGAAACTTATTTTAAATACAAATGTATAGAGACGTTTAAAATTTTTAAAAATGAGAACAATTATAACCACATATAAAAAGATATATAAAAAATATAACTAAGCATGAGATAAGTAGAGTGATTATTTTAATATCAGAAAAATAGACTCCTGAACAAAGAATATTAAGTAGATAAAGAAGACATTTCAAAATGTGAAAGATACAATCTATCAAGAACATAAAATACCTCAAACGTCTACACACCTGGGGGGAGATAAAACCACAGCACTTCTCTGCACCAAAGGAAAGGAAAAACTCTGTCTCTCCTCGCAACACCCTCAGAATGTTTTACTTCTGACACCAAGTACATGGCATTTTTCTATACCAAGTAATTCTCCTTCTTTCCAGACACCTCTGGGTATCCTGAAATTCCACTCAATTCTGGAAATATCTATATGGAGTTAGCATCAGATCCTACAAGTTAAAGGGTTCAGTCTCACAAGACTGCCTCCACTTCAGACACCAATCTCAAGTTACCTATATTTATGACTGACCAGTTATAAATTGGGGTTTCCACAGCCTCCTTCTTGCTTTGATAATTTGCAAGAACAGCTCACAAAACTCAGGGAAACACTATGTTTAACAGTTTGTTATACAGTAAAAGTTATGATAAAGGATATAAGTGAACAGCCAGATGGAAAGATATATAGGGCAAGGACCAAAAGAGTCATGAGCAGAGGAACTTCTGTCTCTGTGGAGGTAGGGTGTATCACCTTCTCAGTACATGGATGTGTTCACCAACCCAGAAATCCTCCAGCCCCCCTACTTTAGGGATTTTTATGGAGTCTTTGTTGCATAGGCTTGATTGTTGCATAGCCTTGATCTTCATTCAGGCCCTCTTTCCTCCCTGGATGATGGGAGGTTGGGGCTGAGAGATCCAAGTATCTATTGATAGCTTCATCTTCCTGGTGACCAATCCTCATTCTGAAGCTAATAGAGGGTTTGCCAAGTTGCTTCATTACAACAAAAGGTGCTCCTATCACCCAGAAAATTCCAAAGGATTTAGAAGCTCTCTGATAGGAATTGGAGTCAAAGACCAACTGTTAGAACAAAGAATACTCCTAGTATCCTTATCACTTAGGCAATTACAAAGATTTTAGGAGTTCTATGCCAGGGATGGGTCAAAAAACAAATAGAACAAAATGCTCCAAGCATTCTTGTAGCTTAGGAAATTGCAAGGGTTTAGGAGCTCTATCTAGGAGCTGGTGACAAAGAGCAAAATATGTATTTCCTATTATATCACAATTCCACCAAACTTATTAACACAGCTTTTAAAAAGACTTGATACAAAAATGGACAGAACTTAAGGCAATAGACAAATTGGCAATTATAGTTACAAACTTCAACCAGCCTCTTTCAGTAATTGCTAGAATAAATAGACCACAAAAATCAATGGGGATGTAGAAGTCACTGATATTACTAACCAAATCAAAGATTGAAGACATTGCTTTGAGAAACTCAAAAAGAATAATAAAATTTAGTGTGTGGAAAGAATAAAATATTGAATATAACAGCAGAAATAATGAAAATGAAAATGTGCAACAATAGAGAAAATCAAGAAAACAAAAAGATTTTTTTTTATAGAGATAAATATGATTTAGTAAACCTCTGGCTAGATCAATCAAAGCAAATATCTCACAGACTTCCAACATTAAAAATAAAAGGGGGGTATCAGTACCTATCTTAAAGACAATAAAACAATAATGAAATATTATAAACAGCTTTTTATAAACTGATTCAATAGAAAGAAAAAATGGGCAAATTCTTTGAAAGCCACTGTGATAGGCAGAATGACCCCAAATACATCTGAGCCTTAATCCCTGAAATCTGTGAATCTGTTATGTTACATGGGTAAGGGAACTTTGTAGATGTAAATAATACAATGAACTATAAAGCAGGGAGAGTATCCTGATTTTTTTTGCTGAAATCTAATCATATGAGCCCTTAAAAGCAGAGAATATTCTCAGGCTGGTTTTAAAGAGATAGGGCAGAAGAAGGGTTCCAAGAAATTTGAAGGATGAGAAGGACTCCTCTTTCTTGCTGGAGAGAGGTCACATGGAAAACATGAGAAGGAGTGTGAGTAGATTCCATTTGACTGTCAACCAGGAAACCTGGAACTCAGCCATACATTTGCAAGGAACTGAATTTGGCTAGCATCTTAAATGAGCCTAGAAGTGGATTTATCCTCAGAGCCTCTCAAAAGGACTTCTTGATTTTAGCTTTGGGAGACATGAAACAGATGACCCTACTAAACCATTCCATACCTGGGTTTCTGACCTATTGAAGTGTGAGATAAAAATGTCTTGCTTGATGGCACTAAATTTGTGACAGTTTTTTATGACTGCAATAGAAAACTATTACAAATATAAAAACTGACTCTAGAATAAACAGGTAATTTAAGTTGACCCACATCAATTAAACAAGTTTAATTCATAGTATACAATTTTTTCACAATGAAAACATTATGTCCATATAGCTATACTGGTAGATTTTGTTAAACTTTTAATGAAGAAATAATACCAATGTTATATTATCTTTTTCAGAAAGGAAGAGGGGTGCTATAATAATTCACTGAATGAGGCCATCATTACCCTAACACTAAAATGAGAAAAAAAATTACTGTACTATTGAAGTCCATGACATAATGCCTTACATTATTATTGATGAATATATCAATACATAATATATTAATATAGTATATAATAATATATTTGCATATAAAAAGCAATGATGTATAATAGTCTAGTACACTATGCCTGCAGGTTTTTTTTTTACCCCTAGAAATACAAGACATACATTAACTTCTAAAAACAAATCAGTACATTTATCCATATTAAAAAAATGAAGGGGAAACACTAGGTTTAAGATCCCATCTCCTTTCACCAAGACTACTACAGTAGCATACTGATCACCTGTCAGATTTCACTCTTGCCCATTCTCTCTGTACACTCTAATGATATTTTAGAAAGTGTTAGTTAAAGCTTGCTATCTGTTTACTCAAACCTCTAATGGATTCCCATTATACTCAGTAGAGAAAAAATGAAACAAAACAAAAAACTAAGCTCTTTATAGGATAGTCCAATATCTCTTTGCCTCTTTCTCTGACTTTGCACCCCAACTCTGACCACTTCTTCTATTGAAAGAACATGGTCTTCTTTCTACTCTTTACCTGTATGAACCAAGCTCAGAGCTATGTAGGGGACTTAGTAATTTCTTTACCTTCTTCCTGGAACATTCTTTCTTAGACCTAGGCATGACTTGCTCCCTCATTCCATCTGGGTCTCTTCTCACAGTGCATTGGCTCTGAGAGGCCCTTTCCAGACACTACTCTATAAAATCTCCCATTGAATTTCTCCCCCTACATCGCTTTGCTTCTTGTAATATTTACCATAGTACCTCAACATGTTTTGTTAACTTATATTTATTCTTTTTCTTTTCCCCAAGCCAAGGAATTTTTATCCATATGTTCAAATTTTGTAGTACCTACAGGAGTGCTTGGCATAAACTAGAGAGTAAATATACATTTATCAAGTGATAAATGAATGAATTGATAAAATGATGGCTACTGTTATCCCCTGCTAATATTCTCCTTATTTTTCTGTTTCAAGTTATTTGACTATTTCTGGTTTTTCTTAAATTCATGCTGTAGAGGTGGATAATGCCTTTGTATCTAGAAAGATGAAAAAATACATGACTGAAGGAGGTCATTTATATGAAGTGTAAACCTTGTTGGAATCATTAGGGAAAATATCATAAATTTTTCCATATAACATTTCAAGCACAACTTTAATGCATTAAAACAGAGTGGACCTGGAGGAATTTTAGGGCAATGAAAGTATTCTGTAAAATGCTATAATGGTAGATATGTGTCATTATATATTTGGCAAAATGTATAGAATGTACAAGACCAAGAGTGAATGGGTTTTGCATAATAATGATATGTCAATGTTGGTTTATTGCTTACAACAAGTGTGCCACTTTGGTGAAAGGTGTTGACAGCCTGGTTGGGTGGTTGGCTGAGGGGTGGTGGTGCTGGTGGGAGGCCATTCCTGTGTAAAGAAAGGCAGGGGGTATATGGCAACTCTGTACTTTCTGCTCTGTTTTGCTATGAACCTCAAATTACTTTAAAATTTAAGTCTATTTTTAAAAAGAGTAGATTCTTCAATTTACTTGGGAATTCAGTGTACTTGACAAGCATTGACATAAAATGTTTTTAAAAAATACTTAAAAACATTCTGTGGTATTTAATATTTTATGGCAATTACTTGCATTCTTTGAAGTGAGTAGACACATTTATTTGCTCTAACACTTAATGCTATTTACTTAACCATTCTATTCTAAGGTATTTTCAAATATTATGGGCATAGACAAATGCTTAGGAAAATAATTTATAATGACCACTTTAATTTGTGAGAAGTTCTTGCATATATCTTATACATTATTCCCCCATTTATCTTTTCTGAATGATAGCAAGCCATTATTTCTCTTAACCAATAATAAAGAATGCGACAGGCACTGAAAGACTAGTATTTGTCATTAGATCAAATAAGATTTAATTTTAGTAAGAGATTTTTAACTATTGTTTTAAAATAGGCATCAAAGCACATATGCTACAAAATACTAGAAATGAATTAAATATTCGAGGAGTTTGTATGGATCCTACGGAAATTATCTGTTTTGATCCAAAGAAAACGGTTCACCCATATGGAAGGGGGGCTTGTCAGCATCAACTTGGTATTTTATTTTTAGGATTTCCAGAATTACACACTTAATGTAGATCTGCAGGGCTTTATCTGAAATTTTACCTGAGACCCAATAAATTCTGAAAATCTGAAGGCTTTTTTAAAATAACTCATCTGTCTATAAAATCTGCTTTTACTGAACTTGTTTGATGGAATCCCTGACCTGAACAAGTAGAAGGCTAATTATAGTCTTTACTGATTCCCTCCTACTGTGAATATTTATATGTTTTTCTGAAGAGATAATAATATGGTCAATTAAAGAACAGTACCTTAGATCCAACTGAAAGGTATTGTAAAATAGATTGCATATACGCTATACTACTTTTTGTACAATCTAGTAATTCCTGAAATCTAAAAGGCCTCTGGCCTCAGTGGCTCTGGATAAGAAACTGTCAATCTAAACATCCTTATGAAGATAAATTTTGAGCAATATGGATGGACATTCATTGAAAAGTAATGAGCTTAAATTAACATCTGGTATGTAATAGGTGCTACATAAATGTTAACTAGTATTATCAACCTGAATTGTTCGTGTCTCAACTATAAAAGAAGAGGGTTTATCAACTAAAAATCAAGTATGACATCTCAAACTCAACATGAATTCACTCCCACTTTCAAACAACACAGTAAATATTCTTTATTTTTTTTTAAAGATTTTATTTATTTATTTGACAGACAGAGATCACAAGTAGGCAGAGAGGCAGGCAGAGAGAGGAGGAAGCAGGCTCCCTGCTGAGCAGAGAGCCCAATGAGGGGCTTGATCCCAGGACCCCGGGATCATGACCTGAGCCAAAGGCAGAGGCCTTAACCCACTGAGCCACCCAGGCGCCCTGCACAGTAAATATTCTTAATCTGCAACCTTTCCCATCCCATCTCAGTTACTGCAAATCTAGACTTCTAGTTATTCAGATCCAAAACCTTGGTATCACTCTTGATACACTGATACTGTTCATTCTAGAATACAAAATATGCTAGTATCAGAAAATCCTGTTGAAATACTTTGGCTCTAACTATAAAATATATTCAGAACCTGGCCACTTTTATTCAGCTCTGTTATTAACCCATGTTCTAAACAAACCTGTCTTATCTGGATTATAGCAATACCTTATAAATTTGATGGTTTACCTAATTTTATTTGACCTTACTCCACCTCCTCTGTTCTTAACAAGACCACGTAGAGATCCTTTTAAACCTTATTCATACTACTCAAAGCCATCTACAGATTTGATGCAGTCACTATCACAATGTTAATGGCACTTTTCACAAAACCAGAACAAATCATACTAAAATTTGTGTGGAACCACCGAGAACCCTAAATAACCAGAGCACTATTGAGAAAGAAGAACAAAGCTGGAGGCGTTGCAATTCCAGGTTTCAAGATATACTACAAAGCAGAAGTACTCAAAACAGTATGATACTGGCACAAAAATGGACACATAAAGCAACAGAACAGAAAAGAGAGCTCAGAAAGAAACCCATGCTTAAATGGCCAATTAATCTAAGGAGGCAAGAATATACAATGAGGAAAAGATAGTCTTAAATATTTAAGTTATTTTCAAGCAGCCACAAACAATAAATCAAAATGAATATTTTTTAAATCAAATCCTCTAAGAATTTTTACTAGGTAATGCACTAAATTTTCTATTAAGCTGATAATGGAAAATCACTAATTCACAATTATATGTACATGGCATATTCTGAGTCTATTTTTACTAATATATGAAGTTGAAAATGATACAGCTGCTTAAATATTACATAACTATAAATCTTCTTTATTATATTTGCCTCCCCTGTAATTAGTACTAAGTGAGACTTTATGATGCATACTTGAATGCATACTTGAAAATAACACATTAAAGCCTACTATGCACCAAATATTAGTATTGTTTTATATCCTCACATCAATTTATGAGGAAAATAATATCTATATCTACAGATGATGAAATCTTGTGCTACCACATAGATTTAAGCCTCTTGCTTTTTCCACAGTGCTACTTGTGTTAAAAGATATATTAATAGATCTACTTATAAAAATATTTTATAAAGACTTTTCATTTGATGAAATGTTTGTTCCTTTGTCCACTTTTTCTTGCACAATTCTCTAGTGATTTTAGTGTTGTGGGTTTTTGTAATACGCTGGATGTCCATGCCAAAGAGAAATGACATTATCAATAAAGTATGGGTTAATTTAGAGGGTGCTACAATTTTCTATACATATGTCTGTTTTAGGACCTAAAGGCTCATTTTAAATGCTGTCTTTGGAGAAAATGAGCCTCCCAAAACAACAAATGTTCTCTAACTGGTTCAAATCTCTGCACTTCCATGTTCCCAGAACAATTAAGTGGCCAAGTTATTCTGCCTATTTAAGTCATTTAAAAATTAAAGTTAAAATAGCCACATCTAGTAATTAATTGGGGTGCAGATGTCAAATATAATCCATTAATTCTTTCAACCAAAAGATGGAAATATAGGAAAGTGGGGGATGAAAATGCAAAACAGATAATAAAATTAGATCATTATAAATAACAAATTTATAATATTAATAATAATTAATAAATATAATAATTATATATCCAAAATATAATTATATATCCAAAAATAAGGAGGACCCACATAAAGAATATTTGCAGGGTGAACAGATTGATATTTATAGAAGGTGGTTAGGACAAATTTTAAAGTGTTAAAATTCAAACTGTAACAAAAATAAATTAGAAAACACTGTTTGAAAAGGAAATGAAGAACATTTCAGGCATGGTTCATTCCATGTGCAAATGTCCTGAGACTGATAGAACTTGGCTTATTCCAAGAATTCAAAGAATATTAGAGTGCCTAAAGCACTCTATGAAGGAAAGGACAATGAAGGAAAGATGGCAGTAGTCAGAGATAAGGATGGAAAAATAGAGAGGAACCCAATTACACAGTAACTTTCAGACCAAAGTAAGTAATATGGTTTGATTCTAAATGCAGTGGGAAGTTACTGAAACACTTAATCTACAGAGAAATATGATGAGATTTATATTTTAAGGTGGTTTTGCAGCTGGATAAAAAATGGATTGGGACAGAAGATGAATAGAGGTGGGGAAGGAAGTTTATATGGTACTGGTAGTATCTAGGCTAAAGATGATGGTGGTGCGGGCTAAAGTTCTGCAGGTAAGATGAGTAAAAGAGGATGAATAGATTATAATTTGTACATAAGATTGAAAGGATCCTCACAGATTGATTCTTTTGGAGAGATCATGGAGACATGGAGACATGCAAAGAAAAAATCAAGGAGTCTGGGTTAGGAGGACAAGGAGACAATGAATTAATTAGGGAGACATCAGCAGAGAGCTGATTTTTCAATCTGCTGGAATTTCTGATTATCCTCATAAGTTAGAATATTCAGAGATCCAAGAAGTGGACTCATGCTTGTACCCTGGGGAACAAGGTATGTGGAAAGAGGAATGAGCAACCGACAGCAAGGCAAATCCAGAGAAGTAAGAGGAAAACCAGGAACAGTGGTATAAACGATGCTCCTCTCCCCTCTATCCACCCACCCCCCTCCAACACACACACACACAGCTTTCAAGGAAGAATAGATTACTTTGCCACTCTGTCCTAGTTTCTGGAAGGCTAAGTGAGATGAAGATAGACAAATATTCACCCATTTGAATAAGTCTTATTGACTGTAGTAGAGGCAGGATCCAGTCAGTAATGGATTCAGTAGCAAATGCAGCTGTAGTTGGTGGTGGGGGGATGGAGGGATGGCTTTGGATCAAGGGCAGCATTGTTTTGTTTTATTTTGGTTTATTCTTAAATGCTGTTTTTAAGTAGAACAGTAGATCACAGTTTAATGCTGATATGAATATCTAGAAAGAGTTTGATGATGACATGGGGAGACAGGATTAGGGAAATCATGCAGACTTTGAGAATGAGACAAGGAGTAAGATCTGAGCTAAAGTGGGGTAAGTACTCTGATGGAAAGACAGGGGTTTTAGTATTGCAAGAATAGGTAAGAAAGAGAAAATGGGATTCACACATGTGCACGTTTGTATACTCAGCAGCATTTATTGCTAACACTGCACATCACATTTATTCAGGCATTTGTATTAGACATAGACAGTGATTTTTCTCTGTTATTTGTATAATTCTCTTACATTGGATCTCAATAAGAAGTCTTTCTTTTGCCTTTAAAAATCAGCACTTTATGTGGTGCTTGGGTGGCTCAGTCGGGTAAACATCGGCCTTTGGCTCAGGTCATGATGTGAGGTCAAGCCCAGTGGTTGGCAACCTGCTAGGAAGTGAGTCTGCTTCTCCCTCTCCTTCTGCCCCCAAACCCCAGCTCCTGCTCTCTTTCTCAAACAAATAAATAAAATATTTTTTAAAGAATCAACATTTATTAGTAATCCCATTCTTGTGCAGAAGTAAATTATGGTTTGAAATATTTAGAGAAACACTGAAGTCAAATGTTCTTTTATTAAGTTACTGTATGTTGTATAGTTCATTACAGAGCACGGAGTGTATAACCAGAAATTGTTAATGCGTTTCAAGATTTGCTGACTTTTATTTTTCATAACATTTCTGCATTTTAAAAAATTCTGATTTGAAATATTTCTTTCAACAGTTTAAAAATATATTTCAAGTAAGAAAATCTCACTTCCTATAACTAAAAAATGAAATACTCTTTTTCTAGTATTACACATGATTTGAATAATTAGTGCAAGAAAATTTGACTAATGGATGAAATTGGATTTTGCTTTTGAAACATGGACATGATAAAGCATTAGAATCTGGATCATTCTGAGAAATTGATCATAGCTTTCAGAATGTGGGTTAGATGTGGATAACAGCTATTTCGGGATGAAGTGTAAAGGAATATACCTTTCATAATGTCAAAGGTACTTACAGAGTAGCAAACAATGTTTGACCCTCTTTTAATTTCTACCTCATCAATTCTCCTTACATAAAGATTTAATACCAACATATTGACAGACCATATAAAATATATACCAATGATTTGTGACCAACTTAATAACTTTTTGGGTTTCTTTCCACATAATGAAACAAATGATTTAAATTATGGACTTTTTAGTCCATTCCATAAATTTATGTATTCCTTTCTTGAATCAAAAAGATAGAGAGTTCTCCAAGGATAGATACATGCTTTTAAGCCCATTTTTTATTTTTCTTTGAGGACATCTCATAGACTACCACTACTATATGGTGTTTAAATAATGATAAATTGTGACAGAATTTCAATGAGATATTGAAAAATTGTGCAGAGCACACGATATGTATATTAAATTATTTCATTTCTCACATACGAGCTATGAAGCTAGGACTGGCCCAACTTGCAATAGATGAAAGTGTCATATCTAATTACACTAATAAAATGTATATTCTCAATCACCAGCTTATTTAAAATACATTTGAAATTCCAAAGAGTTTACTAAGTGAACAAATTAAAATCACTCGGCCTTGGCATAGTTAGGGTATGATATATGGCACAGTTTACCTCTCAAGCACTCAGTGTAGACTTCCTCATGGTTTTAAAATACCTTTAGAAATGTTATTACCTTGAATGTTTAGCATAGGCTGGCTCAAAAATTAGACTTTGGGCTGATGCAAAACAGAACATGAATTAATTCCTGTCTGCCAAGTGCATGTGAAACAACTGTTCTTAATAAGTCAATTTATCTCCAGTGTTGCAGGGAAAGCTCTCTTGCATGTTGCAAAGAGTCACCAAATATAAGAATCTTCATTTCTGAATGCTTGCGCTTATACAAGCTATTGTACTAAAAATTAAGAGCCACTGGAATATGTAACTGCCTAAATGTGTGGATGGAATTTTGTTATGGTAAACAAAATTGACATGGAGAGTTTGCAACCCAGAGAATTCATGAAGGAAGAGATAAAGTGCATACTTTGATACCTTGCTGGAGCTATTCATGATACATGGTGATACTCATTGACAATATATGATATAGTCATCTGAACTTATTGAACATTGATAATGCTTGGCCCAGCCTAGCATCCTATTCTCAGGAGCCTGATACTGGTCAGGAACCAGCCTTGGACAAGCCACAGACATCTTGGCTGATTACAGCTCATTGCCTGAGAGCCACATTTTAATCTATCTCACATTCTGCTTTGTGGTGCTTTTCTCATCCCTCAGAATTCTTGTCCTTGTACTCATGTCCTGGTTCTGGTTATTTTGTTTAGTGATAAGTCTCAATGACTGCTTTTATTAGTTTTTTTCCTGGGGTCTCCATGTTGGTGCTTCATCTAGTACAAGCTGAGTAAAAGACCTTTTCCCCAAATATAGGGCCTTCTGGCATCTCCACAGGACAGATAATAGAACACTGTAGACATGTTGTGAACTTTTAACTCTTTGGGGAGCAATCAATTTATTACAGGACTAAGAAAGATTTGAAAGATATGTCATTTTCACTATGTTGCATCATCATCGTACTAAACCAAAGTTTACATTACCCCCAAACTTTACATATAGTTGTTGTAGACTATCCATCTAGACATGGGAGCACCATCCATATCATGTGTAGTTCTCCTGGAAAGAATAGTATGAAACATTTTTCAGCATCTGAGTGTTTTTAAATCAGATTCAGGAGTTTATTGAGGCCCAAAATAATGTTTTCAGAAGGACTTGGGTATGTTTTGTTGTTTTATTTTGCCAGAAAAGGAAGGAAATAACATAGGTCTTTTGGCATGGGCAACCAGGCACTTCTCTCCAGAAAGATTAGATAAGATTCTCATCAACTTAGTGAATTCTTTGAATCCTGTGTCCCAACCTGGCCAGACCCGAAATAATACCATGATTTTCTGCCTCTTTGATGGCCATAGCATACTCGGTTGCTCTACTTTCAGATCGGACACAGAACTCATTTTAGAACAACAGCAGAGTTAGACAATGCAGTAAATAAACTAGGGAGGGAAAGTGTGTGTGTACGTATTGTGTGTGTGCATGTGTGTGTGTGTGTGTGTGTGTGAATGAGTGTGTAGTAAAAGTGGGATTTCCATAATTCTGTGACAAAACTTATTAGTAGAAGTTCACATAATTTTGCAACATACACATTTCTTTAAAATGTTGTAGGACATAAAACATTTTAATGGAAATGAGCTAAATGAAAAAAACTAAAGATATTTCAAATATTGTTTCTCTCTCTATTTCCCCCTTCAGAAATTTTCTTTCTTATCTTATACAGCAGTTGATCTCTAAGCCAGAAGTTATTAATCTTTTCAGAGTCACCAACTCTTTAAATTTGATTCCCAGAAGTTAAAAGGACATATTTATAAAACCAGAATATTTTGCAAATTATTTCAGTGCAGTGTGGCCTGCCTGAAGCTCACCTTCAGATTAAGAGACTTTGCCTGGAAAGAACTAATAGGTTTTCCTCTTCTTGGTGTGTACACTTCAAGGCAGAGTTCTCCTGTTAGTAAAAGGTAAAAGAAAGTTTTCAAGGACACAAAATAAATTATTCCACTAAGGTTTAATATGGTCTTATTTCACAGAAGAGGAAATACTCAGATTTCTCTCTTTGGGGCTTAGAGATGTCTCCCGCTTGGAGACAAGATTTCCATGTGGAAACCAAGGTGAATCCAGCTTAACAATCACATGTGGCTTACATTTCTTGACATATATCACTAGTTAAGGAGAGCAAATAGGGATTTGGGGGTAATACAGTAGTAAAAAATGTATGCATTTGGCTGGACAGCCCATTCTTGGGATCCTGACAGAGATCATGACAGCCATTGGAGTCAGGGATCAGTTTTTCCCAAGGATAGAATCATATCTCTAGCTTCTGATCACAGATGAATCATTTTAAAATTATGTTAATACTGCACATCTTGTTAGCCATATACTCAGAAATGCATGCTTTTATATACCATCTTTCACATTAGACATTTTAGACACTACAGTTTTATCTCAGCTTTTCATTTAGTACAGATACCTGAGAGTTGTGATGTCTTTTTGCTCACTCTGGGAAGACATGTTTCTATAGTGTTTCTTTTTCGAAATATCTACGTTTTATATCCCAGAGACCAAGAATGTTATTGGTGTGATTTTGGAAAAAACAAACAAACAAACAAACAAAAAACCCAAAACTCCTAAAATGCAGAAATTGGCTGAAATTGTTTTTCTCATTTTGCTGTTAAATTGACATTAAGTTGCCTGATGTAGAACTATGTTTTCTTTCTTGGATTTTGCCATCTTTAGAATCACAAACAATGCCTCTAAGATAACTGATGGTAGACAAGAGTAGAATTTGTCATGTAAAGCCACATTGGGACATATCCCAAGACCTTAGCTTTATTGTAATTGTGTTTAAATCAAGTGATTGAAACCTATTAATGGTATACCAAAACATTAGCTATTAAGATTTTTAATTGCCTAAAATTTTTAATATAGAAGTCTAAATCAATGCAAATGGGAGTTATAGGAAAATGACTTAAAATTTTGCTTTATAATTGAGTTTACTGGAACTTAGTATGATATGAATAACAGTGTCCAATTAAAGGTAACTTTATAATCTGCATTTTGAAAAGATATCACTACATTGTTTAAAATTGTTTAAAATTAAAAAATCATATTTTAGGTGTAGAATTACTTATCCTTCATTTCCAATTCATGACTCTGTAGGAACTGTGGTTTAAAGTTTATTTTATTTAGAGCGCTTACTTCTAGTGACTAGTTGTTAAACAATAAGTGGGCAGAAATCTAAGTGACCGCCTGGGACACTTCTGTAATCGTAATGAACTTTCTAAAATTTAACTTACAAGTTTGAATTTTTTGCTTGCTTAGTTCTGTTATCTGAAGTGAATGTATGCCTTTTGTACATATTAATGTATGAAAGTGTTTACTTCAGGAATTAAAATTGTTATCAATGGTAAAAATGTATTTTGTTCCTTCTCTTACATTAAATTCTATTATAAATAATGGATTTCAAAAACACTGAATATCTGATTTATAATATCAGTTCAAGAGTACTCCAAGATTGTGCTAACAGGCAATTCTGTCTCATTTCTGCAGTGCTCAATGTTGATACAACTTCTTGAGAAGTTGTTGGTACTTACAATGGAAATGTAGGAAAAGCTTATAATAATGTAATACTGCAGCATGACAGAAAGTAAAGAAATAGTGCCACGTGGTATCACAACACAAAATGGATCAAAGAGACAAAGTAATGAGATCTGGATCTAATGCTTCTTCAGGATGTCAGAGGATTATTAAGATCAGTTTTGTCAAGCCCCAAATGCATTCTTTTTGTTACTATTTGGTAGTTAATATGACTTTGTACTAGCAGTGAATTCTCCTGAGAAATATTTATTCAACAGTTGGTGTTAATGAATTTATTTTATTGTTGTTACTATTTTTGTGCATTTTGTTTATTTTATTTTATTTTATTTTTTTCACTTCTTAGCTACTGCCATGAGTGAACTGGTCTCAAGAAGATTCAAGGTATGGCCGAAAGTAAACTCTGAAAATTACTAATAGCATGATGCAGACAGGTTATTTAATCTTTCTCAAATTCAGCTTACTCCTTTGGCAAATTGTTTCAATCATACTTTGAAGGAGCTTTGTCAGGATTAAATAAGGGAGCACAGATGAAAACAGCTAGTACCTCATTTGGCACTGTGGTTATTCAATAAATGTTCTTCATTCCATTCTTGTTTGAGTAATAATTCCTTGGTGAACCTTTATGTTTATAATTTAAAAATGCAAAATTGTGCACATGCTTGGAGACAATAATAACACAATTTTCATTTCATAGGGATATATGTTACAATGGATGAGTGATTAGATTTTATTAGCTTTGTTGACAGCTTATCCATGGACTCAATAGATCTCTCAGTTTCCTTACTCAAGAAAAATGAGGATGATATTTAATATCTAGAAATCAATTAAAGATAAATTGGGATTAAATTCATTAAAGGGATTTAATTTAGCTGTGTTTCTTCTTTAAATTTATTATTCTCAATAACTTTTATCCCACTTAGGAAATTAAAGCACAATATTCTACTTAAAACATTTCTGGGCTGAAAATAGAATGTGTATATTATATATAACCTAAACCATGAAAGTATTTTTCAGATATATAAATGCCCTTCTTAAATAGTTCCATGCCATAATGAAAAATTAATTTATGTTGAAAGTCTTTTTATAGTGGAAAATCCAGAGCTTTTGAGTGTAAGGAAGTGAACTGATGATCCATTTCTCTCCCTTATTAACTGTAGAACTTGCAGTAATTTACTTATAACTCTTTCTCAGTTTTTATTTCTACAAAATAGTTCTATTGCTACTACTATCATTACTAATGATACTATCTCCTACCACTGCCTCTACTACCTACTTATTAAGACTATTGTGAAAGCAAAATAAAATGAAAAATATATATGAAAAATGTTTAACCAATGTCTACATTGAAGATTATCATTACTACTTCTGAAACTGAAAACAACTCCTCAATATTTTTCAATATACATGCTCCATCTCCTATTTGGTTCCAATATTCACTTCTACTATTCTAGCCTGTCTATAACTAGTAAAACACTGTTAACTGTATGGAAAATAACTTGCTCTGACTTTTGAGGTGTGTGATTGCTTGGATTATTCTGTGATTTGTGACATTTTTCCTTATTTTTTTCTATCAAAAATTATTTACTGTTATTTGAAAGTGAGAATTCAGAAATTCATAACCATATATTGGTTGTTCTATCAAATGCAGAAAATTCTATCATTTTCTCTGAATCCTATAAATACATTATGCATATTATTTTCTTTTGGAAGCATCATCCAAGGGATTTGGAATTCAATTAACATTACCAGCTCAGGTTATATGACTGTGGAAGTCATAAAGACAGAAATTAAACAAAGAGATTTATTTCTTAATGATGGGTGGCAGCTGATTCAGGACTTCTGGGAGAGATGACAAATTGGGAAGGAGAGATACCAGTTTGGACTAAGGCACTGAAAGACTGCATAATTCTGGTAGATACAATTTTTACTGAACATATAGTTATTAAGAGTTGAAATAAGGGAGGACAGTATACAGAACATATGAAAACAGTAACAAAGTTTTATTAAGTATCTATGATATCTCAGTTCATTAAAGATACAGTGTTTCAGAGTGTGGGTTTTGTAACCAGGAAGACTGTGCTCAAACATAGGTTCTGCAATTTACCAGTGAGTGACTTTGAGCTGTTTACCTTGCCAATCTAGCTAGGATTCCTTACCTGTTAAATGGGAATAATAACAACAATACTTAACTCATAGAATTATTTTGTGGGATTAAGTTTAAATATCTAAAGCATCGAGAGTATGGGAAAGTTCTGTTCTAACTTTACAGATTAGGAAACCCAGACCTGGTAAGGTGAAGAACTTGGTAAGGTCATTGTAATCAGCAAGTGTCAGGACTGGAATCCATCTGGTTTTAAGTCAATGCTCTTTCCACTGTGCCAGAATGAGGCTACGATACTGACATCTGTGAAGAGTTACCAGGAAGATGGAAATACAAATGAACTATGCCTGAGTGAAGGATGAGGGAGGGAGGTTGGCAGGAGAAACAGGTAGACTTGATAATACTTTTTAATACAACTAATAGAAATTGAATGTCTAACAATGTACTACTTGATATATGTGAGGTGAATTGGGAGGTTTATTTGGAAGGCTTGATAACTTATTTTTGGATGTTTGCTGGTCTGTGGCTGATTTCCCTCTGTTGATGTATCTACAGCCCTCTTTACTTTTCTCCTTCTCATTAAGTCGCATTCAGTGATTTTCTTTTTTTTTTTTTAAGATTTTATTTTTTTATTTGAGAGAGAGAGAGAGAGAGCAGAGTGAGCACGAGCCGGGAGGAAGGCAGAGAGGCAGAAGGAGAAACAGATTTCCCACTGAGTAGGGAGCCCAATATGAGGCTCCATCCTGGGACCCAGAGATCACGACATGAGCCGAAGGCAGACACTTAGCCCACTGAGCCACCCAGGTGCCCCCACGTTCAGTGATTTTTCTAGGCAACGGTCCCAGCCCAAGGTGACTAAATTTAAAAAGGCTTTTATGAAAACACAATCGTCTTGTAACAAAAAGTTTTATCACCATGGTTGAAAATAGTCATGCCTCCCCTGGCCTAGTTAGCAGACTAAGATTAGATTACAAAATCTTCAGTTCATTCTTCATGTATTTGACAGCATGAGTTTTTGAACAATGTAAATCAAATGTTGTCCCACTCCCAGCCTTCAAAAACCTTCGAAGTTTCCAAACTAACTTTCAACGAGACCTAAACCGCTTACCATGATCTTCATGGTCATACATGTTTTGGTGTGTGTTTAGCCCTCTCATATCAGTTCATAATACTATGCTAGCTTATTCAGTTCCAACCACACTGAACTTTCTTCTTTCTGTCCCTTTACTATGGAAATCATGTTTCCACTTTTTGCTATTCCCTTTGCTGGGATGGTCTGCTTTAAGGTCAGGTCTTAACATTTACATCTGTTAGAAAGTATTTTTTTTTTGTTAATTTTTTTTTTACTTCTTTACTTGTCTATCTTCTCTTTCACTCACATATAAAATATAGTATAAGTGCCATGAAATCAGGGATTTATGTGTCACGGTTAGTTCTGTAACCTTCTTATACTTACATAATAAGGAAATAAAATAACATGTTGTCCCTTACACACAAGATGAATCATCAGTATGATCCACCATTTAGATGATAACCCCTCCTTTACTACTGAATTTGCACTAATCCATTTTCTTTTGTAATTCATTTACTATATAATCTGTAACCAAAAGGAATTAAAGATGTCTCTAGGGTCAGAAAAGTACATGAAAAAAAGAAAGAATTTAAAATGGAACCCATATGTTCCTGAGGAATGCAGCTTGGTGTTCTGAGGCAATCCATTGAGTGGTTACAATGGCCTCTTAAGCAATTGTATTTTCTTGAATCAGTATGCTGTGACTAAGCTACTTTTGATAACAGAGGATTGATTTCCCTCTTAGACTTCCTTTCCAAGTTCCAACCCTACCATAAGAAGAAACAATTAGATTCCCTTTAAATGTGATGTTACTGATGAGCTTGTTCCATGGTCAATGGTGGAAATCAATTTTCATTTAAGAACCTACAGTACTTTGCCTTTTTCCTTTTTCTGTAGTCTTTATCGATTCTTTTTCTCGGGGAAAGACACTATCCATTCTGCTATAGCCATGCACTGTTTCTGAGTTTTATAATAATAGAGTAAAAGTTCCCAGAGAGCTTTCCTAAATTGGCAATATGCCCACATTTTAATTTGTAGATGAGGGCCATTTCTATCTTTTTGGGAACAGGGGAGAAGACGTCCATTTAGAAGAGAGAAACATTATTGTGGCAAGATTCAAAGTGAATTCCTAGATGTATAAAAACCATGGCATCTACCTTGTGGAGAATGCCTCTTCACCTCTTCGTTTCATAGCAAGGTTGTTTCGGAGACTTGCCTCCTCAGATTAGACAGTCTTCCCTTCTTTGTTTAAAGGAAGATTACCCATGAAAATTTTAAAAAGTGAAAATGGTCTCTTTCACATTTGGTTTTCACATGTAGGTATTTGCTAGCGTGACTTTCCTGATAAACATTTCATAAACTCCTCTTCATGTAAAATTACTTCATGTCTTTTGTAATGGAGGATAATGTGTCATTTTTTTAAAGTTAAATTTAATTTTTTTTCAGTGTTTCAAGGTTCATTGTTTATGAACCACTCCCAGTGCTCCATGCAATATGTGCCCTCCTTAGTACCCACCACCAGGCTCACCTAACTCCCCCATGCCCCTTCCCCTCCAAAACCCTCAGTTTGTTTCTCAGAGTCATTTAAATGCAGGAATCAATAGGAGAAAACAATGGCAACAGAGCTTAAAACATAATAAAATATAATTATTCCTGTTATTTTATTTATAAATTACAGTTGAAAATGAATATACAACCTCTTTTAATAGAAACAGAAAGAAAGAAAAAAAAAGCTGTTTCCAGGATCCAAACGAAAAAAAAACTTAAAACAAGTTTTTGACTCCAATACTTTGGCATTGCACCCTGCCAACAAAACTGTATCTTACTTTAACTTTTTTTTTTCATTTTTAAAAAATGAAACTAAAATAAAATCATCTAGCCATATGTACTTTTTCTGCCCTACTTTGAGTTATTTCTGCTATCCATTTTTTCCCAACTGAAAATTAGAGAACATTTATTATCTGAATTATGTTATAAAGTATTCTTGATTATAGAATTAAAAACTTAACTTGGCAATAAAATGAGAAAATTATTTTCTTTTTATATCATGCTTATGAACACATGCTAATTAACTTTTTAATTAAAAAAACACTTTACTTCTAGTCATTGATAACTTTAAAAATGAGCTTTAGCTATGTTTATTAATTGGAAATTTGTGCTCCGTTTTTATTTAAAAGTGTTATACTATATGTGTTTGACTACTTCATAATTCTTGAGATTTGATATGGTTTTTATTTCATTTTCTTTGTGGATCTCTTAGCATTTGTAACATTTGCATTTGTTTTCACCAGTGTAAGCAGCTTTTTTTTTGTTGGTCTTGCTGGTGGATTTGAGCATTGCACTCTCTAGTCACTGGAGTTGGATAATCAGACCTTCCCTGGTTTACTTAAGAAGAAAGTCTTTTGAGTACACAGATTTTGATTCAGATTGGCAGAGCAACCCCACCATCAAGACTTCGTGGGTTTCTTTCTTTCTTTTTTTTTTTTTTTTAAGATTTTATTTATTTACTTGACAGACAGAGATCACAAGTAGGCAGAGAGGCAGGCAGAGAGAGAGGAGGAAGCAGGTTCCCCGCAGAGCAAAGAGCCTGATGCAGGGGCTTGATCCCAGGACACTGGGATCATGACCTGAGCCGAAGGCAGAGGCTTTAACCCACTGAGCCACCCAGGAGCCCCCTTCGTGGGTTTCTTAAGAGTAGTCTCTCTAAAGAATGTTTTCAGCTGTGCTGTGATCGCTAGTCTTTTCCCTCCTGGGAAATTCACCTGTGTACCAGCAATGCTCCTCGGATTCTAGGATTCTATTGCCCCCTTGGCTTGTCAGTCAGACTTCTCTGATCCAGCTGTTAAATCAAGCAAATTAAAAAAAAAAAAAGAAAGGAAAGAGATCAACAAGGTAGATGTAAGACCTGGTTTCTATTACCACCTAGATATCTACACTTTCTAGAGTGAAAAAGTATGAGAATCAATTTTTAAGATGTTTCATAAGGAAGTTTGAGGAACAATATGTGTATGTATATATTTAAGTGTGAGTTAATGTTAATAATGCTAAATTTTTAAATCATCTACAATATATATATAATATATAAAAATATATATAATATATAAATATAAAATATATAAATAAATATATATAATAATATATATAATATTGTTATATATTTTTTATTGTTTTTATTGTTACTGAAGTTACTTATACAAATAAGAAATTATCACTTAGTTGAAGGCCACACTGAAAGATTTAGAGAGGAAAAATTGGAAGGAAATTTTTGTGCCAGAGTCTTCTCTGCTAACCATGGATTAGTTTCTGGCTATTTCCCACTCACTTTGTGGTTCATTAGTATGTTTTGTGTATATTCTGATTATCTTAGTGATCCTTTTTATAATTGTTATTTCTGGAGACTTTTACATTTAAAATATGTAACACGCTCATCATCTGCAACTTGGAACCTGACAAAGAAATAGTTTTACCATATTCATGCTTTTCCCTCCAAATTTAGTAAGCTAAGTGTATGAAATTAAATGGTATGTTTCTAACTAAAAGCAGCATATTTTCTCATGGTGGATAGGGTTACCAGAGAAAATACATGATACTGAGTTAAATTTGCATTTCAAATAAACAATAGACATTTTTATTATTATGAGGATGTTTCAAGTATTGATTGCATGGGAATACATTAAGAATTGTTTATTATTATCTAAAAATTCAAATTTAATTTTGGTATAAGTATTACCTTTGACATATTTGGGACATACTTATGATAACAATTCTATTAATCTTTTTTCTGAAGTAGAAATTCAACTCAATATACATTATTTTTATTTACTAAATCTGAGAACTTTAACAGTGGGCAATTTGAGATATGGAAATAATATAAAATATATTTAAATGCATAACTCTAAAATGTAGACATGATTACTTGTAACATTTTAATCTACTTCTTTACAGGCTTTCTATATGAATATTTGACCAGAATTGAGCTCACAATATGTTTTTATTTTAAAAAAATATTATGGAACTATTGTCACTAGGCTAAAATTTTAACACGAGTGGCTTGAAGACAGGTAATAATATTTGGTAAATTTATTGGTCTTTCCAACTTAGTAAAAAAAAATGAATTATTTTATATCTTTTAAAAGACAAAATATTGTGATTCAGTCTTCTTTTATAAAAAAAAGTCATCTCAGGGCACCTGGGTGGCTCAGTGGTTTAAGCCTCTGCCTTCGGCTCAGGTCATGATCTCAGGGTCGTGGGATCGAGCCCCGAATTGGGCTCTCTGCTCAGCAGGGAGCCTGCTTCCCTTCCTCTCTCTCTGGCTGCCTCTCTGCCTACCTGTGATCTCTGCCTGTCAAATAAATAAATAAACATATAAAATAAAATATCTTTTAAAAAAAAAGTCATCTCAATGCAATTTCAATATATTTATGCTAAGGGATATTAAGAACTGTTTTGTTTAGTGATTCTTCTAGCATGGGACACTGTAAAAATTATTCAGTTTTTCATAATTTAGAAAGGTTGGCAAATCATTTTTCTTCTAAGTATCAATGAAACAACAAAATAATTAGGCAGTATAGCAACAGATCTGGTGTAGGAGCTAAATTCCTAGAAACTGAAAAGAAATGACTACCTAAGAAAGAAAATTAAGGGAAAAAATAGTGAATAAAACTTCATCTTTGTGTGACAGAATCTAATAAAATGACTCCCTAGTTCTGGTTCTAAACTACTTAATAAAATACATGAAAATTTCTTTATAAATGATTTCTCATTTATGAGTTTTAATTTCTTTTCATCTCTGGTGAAGTAAAATAAATCTAGCATTTCTAAAAAAATAAATATATGGATGGTAACTTTTCCAAAGCTTTGCATATTTAAAGAGAATAGTGTTTTCATATGTAGAAATCATTAGATACATTATTTCTGAATATTAATTTATTCTTTCAAAATTTTGAAAAAAATGAACCGATTGTCTTCTTAACACCAGAGGAAGCTATGAGCCTGGCTTTGGTACAGCCTTGTTTTCTGTGCTCTAAATTTCATGTCTATATTCTGTCCTCACATCAACAGCCATTTTTTCTTTTGCTTTTATTTGAACATTTATAATTTATTCCTCAGGTATTCAGAGATCCCTTCAATTTGCATTCACAAGTTTACCTTCAACTCCGTTTTCTTCTAGTTGTTGTTTATTACCTTTTAGATCTTTGTTTTTATTTGGATAAAAGATATCTGAATATAAGATCAACATTCTTTCCTTCATGCTTGTTGTGTTATTTTCATTTGTTTACCAACTGCTTTTTCTCCTTTTTTATAATCCTTTTGAGACATATTTTGCATTTTGCATATCATCATGCATATTTTGCAAGTTCACTCATTTTAAGTATACACCTCAGTGATATTTAATGAATTTATGAAGTTCTGTAATCATTATCATAAATCAGCTTTAGAACATTTTCATCATCCCATTGAGATTCCATTTATTGCTAACCTCTTTTCTCTCCAACTTCTGGCCCCAGGAAACCACTAGTTTACTTTGTTCCCATAGATTTGCCTTTTCTGAATGTATCATGTAAGTAGAATCATACGATTGATAGTCTGTTTTGATTGGCTCTTTGTTTTCTCCTTTTCTCTGTGGGTACTTCTAGTTTGTCTTCTATATCAATGATTCAGTATATTTCCACATTCACACATATTTTAATCTCAGTTGTTATCGTCTCATCTCCAGTAGTTATCACTATGTGCTAGTTGTTTAGGAGATTGAAATAAGTTTATACCCCAATTAAAAGTAGCATCTATGAAGTACAGAGAAACTTTCCAGGTTGAGCAGATGGTATAGTCCATAGGTCTTTAGGAATATACCATGTAGGGACATGACAAAATGTCTTATGGATAGATTCTTTTCAGGTAATTCAAGTTCTTTAGAAAAATCTTTACAAAGAATTAAATTGGGTGGAGTGCCTGGGTGGCTCAGTGGGTTAAAGACTCTGCCTTCAGCTGGGGTCATGATCCCAGGATCCTGGGATCGAGCCCCACATCGGGCTCTCTGCTTGCTGGGGACCCTGCTTTTCCTCTCTCTCTACCTATTTCCTCTGCCTACTTGTGATCTCTGTCAAATAAATAAAATCTTAAAAAAAAAAAAGAATTAAATTGTACCATAATTATTTATCTTGGCATTTATTATGACTGGAACCAAGTAATTTATTTATTTATTTATTTTTAAAGATTTTATTTATTTATTTGACAGACAGAGATCACAAGTAGGCAGAGAGGCAGGCAGAGAGAGAGGAAGGGAAGCAGGCTCCCTGCCCAGCAAAGAACTGCATGCGGGGCTCGATCCCAGGACCCTAGGATCATGACCTGAGCCGAAGGCAGAGGCTTAACCCACTGAGCCACCCAGGTGCCCCACCAAGTAATTTAAATAGTCAATAAAGCAGTTAAAAGTATGTCATCTAAGATAGATACATAACTTAATGAGTTTCAAGCGTTGAGAAAGGAAAGAATGCTTTGCCTGGGCCAACTGCCACAAACGACCTGTATCAGTGATTAGTTGGATGGATAGACTTTCAAGAGGTTTAATTATGTCCCAAAATTCTATACAGAATTGTCTTTGTACGTTTATTTTTCTAGGGACTATTTTAATGACCTACTAAAAGGGAATTAATCCCTGCCCTCCAACTTGTAAGAACTTCTGTCAAGTCTTCAATTAATTTCTTCTTAGTAATGGCACAGAGTCATTTGAGGCATGTAATTGTTTATATTTGATTTCTTTTTAATATTCTACTTTATTGCCCAGGTTGTCCTATAAAACAACAAAAAAAATCCTTTTTTTATTTCTCTGAGTAAAAACACTTAGATATTTTATAGTCAGCATTCATAAAGAGAAAAATACGATTGATATTCTTTTGTGTATACAATTTCAATGATAAACAATTGTACTGAGGATAATGGTCCTCGTAAAAATCTTATCAGAGAAATTAGTCTCATAAAGACAGAACTTCTCTCTCATAGAATTGCTCTTTAGTATATCTGACCTATGAACCAAAGCAACATTTCTGATAAAATCTAGAAGCATTAGAACTTAAAAAAAAATAAAAAAATTACGGTGTCAGAATATAAAACAGATAGATTAACAAAAACTCTATTTTTAAATTATCAGGTCGCTTAGGTATATGTTGATGCAATCACAATATATTGTAAAAATGATTCTCTCATTGTCTTTTTTAATATGGTTGTAGTCTGAGAGCTGAAGCTGAATGTTATATGAAATAATCATTATGTCTGTAGAATACGCAAATGTTAACAATGACCTTGATTGCCAGAGTAAGGGTACAAGGTTCACTGAACAAAATATTGGTAATTAGCTCTGATTTTACTGTTGTTCAAAGTGTTAATTATTTAATGAGTTTTCAAGTGCTTAACTGTGTTTTTTTTCCTCAATGAAAAATTTATACAAATGGATAATCAACACATTTTTATTTGTCTGTTGAGGGAAGGAAAAAACACAAAAAATGTTTTTAATAACTTTTTAGTCAAAATTTTAAGAGAAATGTATCTCTTCCAAAGCCCATTCCCTTATATTCTTAGAAAAACTGAAATATTGGTGGCAACTTAGGAAACTTAAGAAGCAATTTTCTTTAAGGAATATGCATTTGTTTCTAAAACTGATAATTAAAGGAACTTAAAAGAAGTACTTAGATTCTTTTTGGTGTTCTACGATTCTCTGTAAAATTATTCATCAGAAATGTAAACATCTGCAAGAAATCAACTTAAATGAAGTTAAGTGAATAATCTAACAGTGATTAAGGTTATAATGAAGAGTCACCTCAGTAGATATATTTACTGCAAGCATATATGGAAGAAATTTGCAGTAGTATAGGATAGTTGCACGTGGTGTAACCTGAATTTTAGTATAGTTGGAAGTTATTGAAACTGTGGCTCTGTCACTGAGTTTATATTCTCTACTATATGGGAGAAGTGAAAGTAGAGGTAAGAATCAAGTATGACCATCACCATGAAAGAAAATAATAAATAAACAAATACATAAATAACCCACAAAAGCAAACCACACACAGTTTACCGATCCATAATAATTGACACATGGATTTCCAAATGTTTGTCTACGTCATGATCCCCTGTCCACTGATACACACTGAAGACATACAAAGATATCATGGAAGCCATTAACACACAAATTATTTTTTGCAATGCGACATAGTAGAAATACATTTTGTCCTGGCATGATCAGAGCGTTGTCCAATAAAGAAGGCTGGGAGGGAAAGAGAACCAGCTTTGTTTTGTTTTAAAGTCATCTACTTCTAATGTGTAATTTCAGGTTTAGATGATTTGTGTTTAAAAATTAGCACCAAGACTCATTGCTCTTCCTCTCATGAACCAGAATGGTGAAAAATATTGCTTTTCTACTTTAGGGAAAGGAATGCTCTCTGCCTTTACTTCACATTTCAGCCTCTGGCCAAAGAGAAGTCATTTCTGCTCAAATTTTGTCACCTTCCACACTCAGGGGAGCAAAATAAATGCCTCTCTTTCTATTCTCTTACTATCTTTTTTGAAGGAAGAAAGAGACTGCTATTCTAATGATTCAGAGGACTAAGCATTGGTCATTATTTAATAGGCATTGAAAGATTCTGTGCATCCTTGAGGAAGCTTTTTTTCTTTCCTTTTTCTTTAGGTAAGCCACTAAGAATGTAACTGTCAAGGCCTGCTCTGTGCAGCTCCAGCGGTTAAAATCTTACTGAATCCTTAGTAACTCTGTTACTATATGGAGCAGAGGATTCTACTTCTGATCTGGAGACAGAGCTGTATCCCTCTAGTATTCTTGAACATATAACTCTTAAGAATTAGTTTTACAGAGGATGTTAGTAGAAACAGATTTGCTCTTTGCTAAGTAACATTCACTAATTCATCATTTATTGAAGTTTTATCTTGCAATATGAAGCATCTTTTCTATTACTAATCAAGTATCCACTTTCCTTCATTAGGCTGTGGACCACGTTGAAGAGGATCAGATCACAAAACCGGCATTTTTTTTTTAAGATTATATTTATTTATTTGACAGAGAGAGAGAGTGCACGCACAAGCAGGGGGAGTGTCAGGCAGGAGAGGGAGAAGCAGGCTTCCTGCTGACGAGTAAGCCCAACATGGCGCTCAATCCCAGGACTCTGGGATCAAGACCTGAGCAGAATACAGATGCTCAACCAACTGAGCCACCCAGGGGCCCCAAACCAGCACTTTTATAGAATGAATTCCTTATTATTATTATTATTTTTATTTTCCTCCATTTGTCCACTTTCATTGTATCCATATGAGCATATAATCAGAACTTTTAATGTAAAATTTTATATATTTAAATAGATTGATAAATAGATTTAGCAACTACTTAAAAACTCAGACAGTGATCTTTTTTGGGAATTATTTTCTTAGGGTGCCTGGGAGACTCGGTCAATTAAATGTCTGGCTCTTGATTTTCACTCAGGTCATGATCTCAGAGTCCTAAGATTGAGCCCCAAGTCAGCATTGAGCCTGCTTAAGATTTTCTCCCCCTCTCCCTCTGCACCCACCCTCCGACTCACATGCATTTTCTCTAAATTAAATAAATAAATCTTAAAAAAAAAAAAAGAGTTGTTTTCCTTCCTTCCACCAAATTCTCATGTTGAACTTCCCCTCATTACTTCTATATGGGAAATATTTTACCCAGAACTATGGTTTCCTTATTGATTAAGTGGCAACATTACAAAACCACAAATCAATGTAAGACACAGCCTGGAATTGATTGGAAAAGAGCAACATTAAGTGGTGAGAGGATTCTAGTTATAAACAAACTAAGGAAAGCACTCAAGGAAATCTAACCAGTTTGAGCTGGAAGCAGTTAAGTCTCATTGAAGAAAAGAAAAGAAAAATGAAAGAAAGAAATCAAAGAAGAAGGAATAAGTAGAAAATAAGATGTCAATGAGGGATATCTTACAGGTCTTATCAGGGGAACCAGATATCAGAAGCCAAGGCAAGCCTTTTAAACAGGTTCAACAAAGCTCCTGTGTTTTGCCTTTATTAATTATCTGCATAAGTTTACAAGAATTAGCTTATCAATTGCCTTAAAAAAAGCAAATAATGGTTTCTTATTTTTTTTAATATCATTTTATTTTGAAGTAATAGAACAGAGCAGAGTAGAAAAATAGGTTTAGGTATTTTTTCAATTAAAAAATTTACATTTTATCATGTAAAATATTTTCTAATTTAATAAAATTAGGAGTTGAAATAGATGATCTTAGGTGGATTTTTCATTCAGCAACTACTTTAATGTATAACACATATTGTGAGCTTTTTAGTTAAAAGTGGAAAACTTTATTTTACATTGTTAAAAACAAAAATTCTATTTGAAATTTAAAGAAAGACATTGCCAGAGTTCAATTTTAGAATTATGAAAGAATTTGGTTAAAATTTATCATTCTGAAATATTTTATGCCATTATCTTAGTTCCTTATTAAAGTTTATTTTTCATTATGAGGTACATGGCAAATATATATGGCATATTTTTAAAATAAAATGAAATAGCATATGAACTAAAAAAGTTAAAATGGTTAGATATGTATAAAGACTTCTGAATAATAAAAACCCTGAGTAAATTATAATAACATTTATTTTATCTTTTGTTGTCTTCTGTACATGTGTGAGAGATTGATTTTGTGTTTGAACTTTATTTGAATAAAATTTTATTTCATTTTTCTAGTTGCATTTTTATGATTGCTCACCAAAAGTAGTCTTTCATTCATGTGACTTTATTTCATTCTATGTCAATGAAAAATGAAATTCATACTTTTAAAGTAAGAAACTGTCTAACTTATTTTAGAAGGTCGAAACTCTCAATGCCAGCTTTTCTCTTTATACCTTTTATTTTCTACCAATTCTTGGTTAAGTTAGACTCTGAACAGGAGGTAACTTAAGGGAAAAAGATCTGTGCAGAAAGACATTAAGATAATTCCTATGATCCCCACTTGCTGGTGTTCATACACTGTGTCATTTTATATCTTTGAGTGTGGATAGGACCTACCTTACTTCTCAATGTAAAATACCATAGGGTGACAGAACTTTACTCCCAGTCTTATATTATATTATATTAATTATATTATATTATATTATATTATATTATATTATATTATATTATATTACCCTGTCTTGCCAGAAGATGCAATCTGGAGACTATCTCCTCCTTGTCTGTCTTTTAAGAAGAAGGTTGGTAAAAAATAAAAAAAAATAATAATTCTCAGATGGATAAATCATTATCTTGTAGAATCTTGGTTTCCCAGGGCCAATTAAAAAGATCTTCAGTTTCCTTAAAAAAAAAAAAAAAAGAAAAAAAAAGAAAAGAAAAAAGAAAGGAAAAGAAAAGAAGAGAAAAAAAAGAAAAGAAAAGGAAAGAAAAAAAAGAAGGCCGCTAGAAATCTTTCAGGTACAAGGGGTTGAATGAAGCCAACGACACATGAACAGGGCAGCAGATGCTTCCCTAGTCCAACCTCCATTGAAATGTATTTGAGATATAACATGGTGTGAATTTAAGGTGCATAAGACGTTGATTTGATACATTTATATATTGTAATATGATTGCCATTGTACTCAGAGTTAGCACCTCCATCATGTCATCATGATTATCATTTCTTTTTTTGTGATTGTAATAATTGAGATTTAGTCTCTTAGCAAGTTTGATACTTATAATATTATTTACTATATTCATTATACTGTGCTTTAAATCTCTAGGACTTATTTACTGCTCATTGCAAGCTGATATCCTTAAACAAAATCAATCCTATCCCCACATCCCCCAGCCCCTAGTAATTGCCACTTTATTCTGTTTTTTTAATGAATTTGACTTTTTAGATTTCACATAAAAGCAATGTCATACAATATTGGTCTTTCTCTCGGTGATCTCTCACTTAGCATAATACTCTCAAGATCCACCCATGTTGTCCCAAAAAGTCGGACTTCATTCTAATGGCTGAATCATATTCCATTGTGTTTACACACACACACACACACACACACACACACCCATTCTCTTTGTCCATTCATTTGTTAATGGGAACTTATATTGTTTCCATATCTTGGCTATTGCGAATAAATCCTAAACTGCAAGTAACATGAAGTACATATATCTGTTCAATAACATGTTTCCATCTCCTTTTGGTATAGACCCCAAAATGGAATTGCTGGATCCATAGTCCTTGCCTGTAGATGAAGACCCCGCTGAAAAACACTCTGCAGCTGTTTTTTAGCAGAAGAACCTGCTGAAATGTGCCTGGATTTCTGACCCTCAGAAAGTGTGTGATAACATAAGTGTGTTATTTTAAGCTGACAAGTAATAGGTATCATTACACATCTGAGAAAACTAATACCAGGTTCTAGGATGATAATCTCCTGAAGAAGCTCTTCTCTCTGTTGCTATCAGCATGATAATTACCTAAACATATAATTGTATATCATATATCATCAGGAGTTTTCAAAATTGAAAGGAGAGCAAATAAAATTCAATTACTAGGAAATGACTAGCTCAGATTATTGGTACAGTGAGTTCCAGAATGTTACTTATTCTCAAAAGAAGAAAGTTGTTTCATATATTCTGTAGGGAATAATGAGTTAATCATTTCTACATTTCCTTCTACATTTTCCTTTGGCCTTTCCACTGCCCCTGACACAACTTCAGACTGATTATAGAAACTAATTAATGATAAAAATGATTATTTATTTTGGTAACAAATTATTTTGTCAAGTTGGCTTAAAATATATGGTTTGTTGAAAATTGTGTCCACAAAAATCTCTCAACATGGATGTTTATAGTGGCTTTATTCATAATTGCCCAAACTTAGAAGCAACCAAGATGTCCTTCAGTAAGTAAATGGATAAATAAGCTATGATACATCCAGACTATGGAATACTATTGTTCTAATGAGTGCTAAAAGGAAATGAACTATCAAGCCACGAAAAGACGAGGAGGAAACTTAACTCCATGTTACTAACTGAAAGAAGCCAATCTGAAGAGACTGTATAATTCCAACTATATGACCTTCTGGAAAAGGCAACATTATGGAAAGAGTAAAAAAGACCAACCTAGGGGTTGAGGGCTTGAGAAGGATAAGTAGGTGGGATACAGAGTATGTTTGGTGCAGCAAAAATGCTCTGTATTATACTATAACGATGAGTACTTCTCACAATAGGTTTGTCCAAACACAGGCAATGAGCAATACCAAAAGTAAACCAGATGGTAAACCAAATATGGGCTATCAGTGGCTATGATGTGTCAGTATAGGTCTATCTTTAGTAACAAATGAATCATTCTATTGAGTGATGTTGGTAATAGGGAGGAGGTTATGCATGTGGAGTGGTAAATATATATATATATATATGGAATCTCTGTACTTCCTCTCCCGCCACCGCTTCATTTTGCTGTGATCTAAAACTGCTCAAAAAAAACCCCCATAAAGTCTTAACAAAATAATTTTTACAACTTTATGGTTAATTCCTTACTCTATCTTAAAACTTTTCCCTATGTTCATATAGTAATTTCTTATGGTAAAACATTTTTATGGTAAAACAAAGTAGTCTGTAGAATTTATGTATTTAAAGCTACCAAAGACATTAGCAAATACTTCATTTTAAAAATGTATAATATACAGAATTGTAAAACTCCCTGTTATTATAATAATAAGTACAATAATCAATAAGTCCTTTTACATGGATCCAGTCCTCTCCTTTTTCTTTGTGAAAATAGCACAATGTTTGCACATTAGTGTTTTCCTCCTGTGTTTGCAGTGAAAACAACAACATTTGAATTAATTAAAACACAGGAGTTGTAATGACACATCAAAAATCATTTTATTAATTCTGTTAGGAAGTCATTGGTGTTTGCTAGTGTTTTAGGAAGAGCAATATTTTTGTGCTTGTAGAAAACTGGTCATTAACATTGCTTTGTTAGTACATTACATTAATTCCATGCCATACTAGTATCTGCTCAACTACAAAAACAGATTTGTAATTTTGAAAACAATTTTAACTGAACCTCAATGCTTTGCAAAAGTGTTTCCAACAGTGTTTTGCTTCTTGTAACCTGTTTCTAGTTTAGAGAAGCTGAATGCCATATAAAATAATCATTAGTGCCTGTATAATAAGCAAATGCAAACAATGACCTTGGATCCCACAATAAGTATGCAGGATTCATCATGCAGGCATATTGGGTAATTAGCTCTGATTTTACTGTTGTTGAAACGTTAATTATTTAACGAGTTTGAAGTCCTGAAATATTTGCTTCTGACATGTTTATATGTATATATACAGATATATTCTTTAGTAATCAACACTTGGGCTTTAGTCCAATGAATGGAGGCTGAAGTGATTTGTGAAAATCTGATAAATTAAGGTATGCCTTTTGGAAATAAAGAAGCAGAGATAAGCTATTTAGGTCCCAGATTATATGGTACTTGATTCTGTAAAACAGATTAATAGAACAGGTAAGAGTGAAGAAATCAGTTCAAGATATTGTGTCTTTAGGCAGAATAGGTACCATGCTACCTTCAGGTTTCTTTTAAAATAAAATAGTAAATGTAAACAAATTGGAATTTCCAATTTTAGGAGATAAAAAGTGAAGGTACTCTGTATAAAACAAGATAAATCTTAGAACACAAATGTCTTTGCTCTAATAGGGTGATGTATGGAAGTGTTGAATCACTATATGGTACACTTAAAACTAATATTACATGGTATATTAACTAACTGGAATTTAAATAAAAACTTAAAGAAATGCAAAAAATAAATCAGGGGTAAAAAAAAAACAAACCCTCTATGTTCTATGAAATGCAGACAGGCAACAATATATGATGGTTCTACTTAGAACTTTTTGACATTCTGATGGTACAAGAGCAATAGGCATTCAGTAGAAACCAGACTTTTGTGATCTTTTTCTGGCTGGTGCTCTGCAGTAGGGTGCTCATTCATGATGCCGGGCAGAAGTGAGCCACAGCTCCCAGGCAGCCACATGATCTGAGGGCGGGCAATCAACACACAATAATTTTGGACCCACACAAACGTTCTTTTTTTTTTTTTTTTTTCTGGTTGTTGCTGGTTTGTTTATCTTTCTTTCTTTCTTTCTTTCTTTTTTCATTTTTAGTACAGTAGTCAGCAAATTACATGAGTTATTCAGTACTTTATCATAAAATAGGCTATGTTATGTGTTAATGACTTTGCCTAGCTATAGACTGATGTAAGTGTTCTGAGCATGTTTAAGTGAGGCTGGGCTAAGAGATGATGTTTGCTAGGTTACCTGCGTTAAATGTGTTTCAGTTTACGATATTATCAATTTCCAATGAGTTTATTGGGATGCAATCCCATCAGAAGTAGAGGAAGACCTGTGGATTTAAGGAAATTACCTACTCTAAAGAGTAGAGACCCCTAAAAACAGAACACGTAAAATAAGAGCACAACTTGGTATAAAAAACTTGTAAGAAAAATACAAATGGTGGCAAAGAGGGACACTCTCCCCCAGCATGCTCTTTGTTTACTTAAAATCCTTTAACAAGGGGAGAACATCTGGGTCAGTGCACTACAAACTGCTACAGTGTATTACAAAATAAAAGAACAGCATAAAAGCAGATTATTGAGGAGTATTTTAGTCTGAGAGGAAAAAGAATGTTTATCCTTCAAAGAAAGGAATGAAAACAGATCATTCAACAGCTCACCAGAAGATAAAATTGCTATCACTTGGAAAAATATTGTGAAATTTTTTTTTTAAAGGAAAACAATGCCATGGGCTAGAAAGAACAAGAATAGGATCTTTAAAATTAAAAAAAAAAAAAGTCAATTGAAATAAGTTCAAATGTTTGAGTTAGAGAGTACAGTTTTAAAAATGCGATAGTTCAGTCATAAACAACTTTCAGCATCACTGAATGGCAAGAAGATTGTCTCTCTATGCTATGATTATGGTATTGTACACATTTTCTTTATAAAATAATTATTTGAGCAAACATAAAAAGGAAGAATTGATCTATAAAGAAAGCCAAAAGGTAGGCAAGACTGAAAAAAAATTAAATCACAGTAAATATTAAAGAGATAAAATGAAATTCTGCACTGAAAGCTGCAAATATATATATTTCTTTCCTTTTTAATGATTTATCAATAATGTGTAATAAAAGTCAACCATTTTACAGTGTCTTGGTCTGAACTTATATATTTTCACTTATGATTTGGTTTTGGAAACTTCATTCTCCTACAATTATTAGAAAACTAATGTTTGCTGCAAATACTATTCCACCTAGAATATTTCTATTGCAATATAAACTCTTTAAATTGAATTCTCAAAGTAAAGATGTCTTCAAAGAGCAAACAATATAAACTGTTATATTGCCAGTTTGTTACACTTTTTGTCTCCAGGAAACTTCTAGGATAATGAATCTTTTTTTTCCCCATAACTTAAGTGGAATTTGTTTATCCAACCCAACTTTATCCTACTTCTGATGAAATATGTTCTAAATCCATTACAAAAGGAACATCATTATAACAGAGAGTGCACTAAACTGAAAGTATTTTAGGATCCTAGGTAATGGCCAAGAATAACATTGCTTTTAAAAATCATTTAGAATGAAAATCATTGTCAAAAGTTATTCAGTACAGAAAGTGCTTTCCTTTCCCAGTCCTCCTTCGTATCTTCCTAAGTTAAAAATAAAAAAGGAGGCCAAAACCTTGATTGGGTATCTTAGCACAAATTCAAAGAGGGCATAACCCCGACTTGCTGTCACTGGAATGAGATTTGACCTGTGTATGTTCTAAATTTTCTCTTCTCCCAGGGGAGCCCGTATTCTATAGACTAAGAAGAGAGAATCCTTGCTTCATGTTCCCCTCCTCTATATTCTTTCTAAACAAGTTCTGAAGCTCTTCCAATAACAAGACATTTTCCCAGTGAAAATGTCACTGGCTATTTAGAGCAGGTACCCCTAAAGGTGAGTAAGGCTGTGTGCTATAATGTGATTTCTGGATTAGCACTTAAATAGGCTAAATATAGTTAGAGAGAAGGCTCTTCATGAGCTAGTCTTTCCATCCAGCCTCTGTTCCCTCCGTGTCCCAGCAGACTAGGCTGAACCTTTGCCAAATTCCAGTCCCTTCATTTAGCCAAATGCTCTCCACCTTCCGTGTCCTTTCACATACCACTCTTTCCTGGTGTCTGTTCCTATTAACACCACCAGCAAAGTTCTTTGCATCTCTTTGCTCATCTGACTTATACAAGTTACTTTTACTACAGGTTACAGTCTTTGATACATGAAAAACATATGAGATATGTTATATTCCAGTAAGCATTGCACTAATGAAGTATCATTAGTAAGGTATGCAAATGTACTTTTGTCATCCTAGCAGCTGCAAGGTTTTCCTCCTAACCCATATATGTATAACCAATTAACTTAAGGAAAAAAAAAAAAAGATTTAAGATGGGCTTCAAGTATTAGAATTTTAGCTGCAGGCCATGAAATAGGAACAATGTTTGTTTAATCTCTTATTTTTCCTACACACTTTACTCTCAACAAATAAATCCTTCTTCCACATTATATTAACCTACTTACTCAGCAAAGCCCAAATGAAAAATAAATTACCAATACAAAGATGCTGGTTTCATGAATTGATTCATAATACTAATAAATACTTGAGAGTTTCCAAATTTTCAATTTATGAGCTGGATAATTCTAACCCTGAAAATTAATTTAACGTTTGTGCAATGGCCAACACTTTCACAAATGATTACACATAATTATTTGAATAAATTAAATTTAAATTATTGAACTATTAGTATTTAAAATATTTTGTATTTTTAAATGGATAAAGAAAAAAAACTTGTTTCTCTTAAAACGTTTCATTAAAAAGTATAAGAAAGACATGGCTCTAACATATGGACAGCAGTCAGCAATGAATGCTTGTTTTCAATGAGATAATTTCTTTCCACCTTTGATTTCAGTTGTAGAGAACAACTAATAGTTATGTATGGCAAGATCTACAGCTCTTCATTGCTCTGTAGTGCTAATTAAAACTGACACATTGTAACATAGGCCTGAAAGCCTAATATTTGTGGAGCATGAATAATGATCATCACAAGGAAAATAGCTTTTTTCTATTCATTAGACTTCATCACCAGCATTTACTCAGCTCTTTCTGACTGTAATCATCATTTGCATACATACATACACTGGATTTACCTAATCCTATATCTGTCTGAGGTCAGGCAATAATATACATCTTTTAAAAAAATATTTATTTATTTATTTATTTGAGAGAGAGAGAGAGAGAGAGAGAGGAAGCATGAGTGGGGAGAGGGGCAGGCGGAAAGGGAGAGAGAAAATCTCAAGCCAACTTCTAGTTCAGCAGGGAGCCTGATGCTGGACTCCGTCTCAGAACCCTGAGATCCTGACCTGAACCAAAACCAAGAGTCAAGTGCTCAACGCACTGAGCCACCCAGGTGCCTCAGTATACATCTTTTTGAAGGAAAACAAAGAGACATTTAAAAAAATTTTCCTACCATAGATTGCTGACAAGGTTTGCAAAAGAAGCACAATATCAGTGAAAACATGATGTTGGTAACACACATGCTTGTTGGTAATTAAGTACAAAGTGATATGATTCTTAATTTTTGTGGGAGGGTGATAGGAGTCATTACCATAAATGATGCTGTAAAGAAAACTCAATATTCACAGTATTTCCCTAGAGGGATTAAGAAACCAGTAAATCTTGGTTTGCAATTTGTTGGGATGGAAGACAATATATTTTTTTTACCATAATTTACTTTTACTTTTATTTCTGAACTTATAACCAACCTAAGCAGTTATTGTTGCTGCTGTTGTTGTAATTCTCATTCTAATTTTAGTTTCACATCAACTGTCTGTCACCTCACTAAGCTGCACTCAATCAGCTGCATTTGAACATCTTGTCTGTTTGTAAAGTTTGTATAATCAAAGTGGTTATTCCTGATTACTACATGTCTTTTCATTTAAGTCAAACAAGGAAGATGATTCCAACTTCATTATCACAAATCTTTCTTTTCATCTTCCCTTCCTGGTAAGTGGGAATTTTGAGGTAGGGTATATTGTCAAATAATATTCTGTCTCCTCTCTGAGTCAATAAAATCCCTATTCTGTGTAAAGGAGGAGTTAGAATGAAGGTATATCTTTTTGAAATATGGTTTTTAATACCTTGATTACTTATAAAATATTTTGCTAAACATCATGAATATTACTAATATCAAAAACATTGACATCTGGAAAATGTCACTTATTTTTCTCTTGAGGATCAAATATAGTGATTAAGTAGGGAGGTTTCATAGGTGGGTTAATTTTCTTTTGTTAATCAATTTTGGTTAGAAGTCCGGTGAAACAGAGGAATTTCATTTATGTGTTTATTTACTTATTAATATGTCAAGTTTTTATTCAAATTCTAGTTAGTTAACATATAGTGTAATATTAGGAATAGAATCAAGTGACTCATCACTAACATACAACACCCAGTGCTCATCACAAAGGCCCTCCTTTTTAGTGACATACAGGATAATGTTATCAAATACAGTTGATATCATTACTTTATAATGATCAGTATCATTAAACAAATAATTATTCTTACATAAATTATTGGATATTTATGATTTTCCTTTATTTTCCTTTTATTTCAAAGCTTTATGAATGTAGAAAATAGTACTTCTTTACAGTTTCTCATAATTTTTGTTAATCATGTTTAAACAGGTTTCTGTAGATTTTCTTTTTGTTGCTCACTTATGCAAGAGGTTATCATTTGTTGCTTTTTTAATAGATCTGAATTATTTTTCATTTTTCTTTCAAATACTGATTCCTAAGGCCTTATATGTTTTAACAATGTCTTGCTACACTTGGCTTTCCATCATGTATTATAGATTTATCTTGTGTTATATTTGAACTAAATAAAAAAGATTGAGTTTGCAACTTTAAGAACTTTTTTGATGTTAGTAGATATTATGATTCAAATTCTATATTTGCAACCAAGGAGTATTTGCAATCCACTGACAGAAGAGAAAAAAAACACATATAATCATAATTATATTTAATAGCTATATTATTATTAAATAAAAATGACGGGAATATATCAGAGTATAATGATATTTTGGAAATGACATTAAAAGAAGAATTTAAAAGGATGTATAAAGTGTAGTGTTATAATTTCACACTTATTAAGCCAATGTTCAGTTTAATTTCCCTATTGGTCTGCTGGTTTCCTTCTCTCCTTCAATATTAAGCTTACTGTATTCTCATGTGTAATATTTTACCTTGCACTTGTAGCTCTGAAAGAAACATGTGCAATTTATCCCATTGGATTCTCCTAAGTCCCCCTGCCTCACGTGGTCTTGGGGATTTAACTCTGGCACGAAAAGATATTGTATGTGCATAAACTGTTTAATTGCTTTTTATAATCTAATGGCTTTTATGAGCGTCTAAAATTATCAGTAGCAAAAGCACTGCTTCTAAGTGGTTGTGTACACTTCCAAAAAGTATGCTAACCACTTACTACTTCAAAATCCACTGTTCATAGTTATAATATATCAGTGTGTGTCTAACTTGCCCTTCCTTTTCTTTCATAGCAATCATGTCATCTATATATTTTTTATCTCTCTTTAAATTCATCTTGTCCATTGAGGAGCTTTCTTTTTACTGTATGATTTTATTAACAACATACTATCAAGAAAACAGGGCACCTCTTGATGATACTTTCTTTAATTTTCTTCCACCATAGATTTTTATGCAGATGTTTTAAATAAAAGGTACAATGCAAAGCAACAAAGAATAGTTGTTTCTTTTTGGTAACATGACATGTTATTATTATTATTTTTTTCAATATAAGTGTCCCACAGTGTCTACCATTCTTCTCAAAATTACTAAGAATACTTGGAGGGACATTCTAGTGACTTATAGGAGGGGTGCATTTACATTTGAATCTCATAAGATAGGGTACCTCAGTTGATATCTACCTTGCGTTTATACTTGCTATAATTAACAAAAAAAAATACAGGCACCTGTGTGGCTCAGTTGCTTAAATTTCTGCCTTGGGCTCAGGTCATGATCCCAAGGTCCTGGACTTTAGCCCTAAAAGGTTCCTACTCAGCAGGGAGTCTGCTTTTCCCTCTCCCTCAGCATCTCCCCTTGTTTATGTTTGCGCGTTCTCTCTCTCTCTCTCTCTCTCAAATAAATAAAATCTTTTAAAAAAGTACTTAAAAATAAATAAATTGTGAAAAAATAGATTCTAAGAAGCCAGTATTAACAAATATGATGAATCAATAAATAATATGGTTAGAATATTAAACTCTTGACATCAAGGGGCAGAGAAGCTTTATACTCTCAAGCTTGCTCCTTTGTTTTGGATAGCATATAGAAAATAATCCCAATGTGGGTAATCCATGACAAAGTAGATCACATGGGTCTGGAGGATTGCTATAAACACAATATATACTCATGTATATTCACCTAGGAAATAGCATGTGCAATTAGACACCCTCAGTAAAATCTGCTGTGTAAATTCTAATAGGTGCAAGTAAATAGTTGTCCTTTTACACAAAGGCTAATAGGGTTAACAGATTTTGCACGTAAAACAAACAGATACATCAGTCAGGAAAGGCCAAGATATGCTATAGTAATAAACACCAAACCTTACTTCCCCAGAACAACAAAGGCTTATTTCGTACTTATTCTATATGCCATTCACTCTAAATATCTATTCCATGTTGTCATCATTCTCACTGTGGGACCCAGGCAATTGGAGGATCCACAATCCAGAATATATCCACACACTATGCTTTATCCACATAAATCATTGACTAAAATGATCACATGGCCCCACCTTTCCCACAGCACAGGGGAACAGGGAATAAAATGCTACCAGATGGCAGAAAGACATACATACCTAGCAAACAGCAGTAAAAGGCACTACAGTTGGCCAAGAACTTTGTGTCCCTTTTGACCATTTATTTTTAGTAAAAGAGAACTACAGTATCTGAAGTGCTTTGCCAATAGCTCCTTTTAAGAGTGATTATGCTTATATTTCAGGTTTCTATAAAGGAATTCTTGCTGCCATTAATGTCTCAAATATCAGAAAAATATATTTGAATATTTTGATAGACCTGCATTTTCTGCCTTGGATGAAGTAACAAAAGTGATCGGTTCACTTCTCCCTTTATAAAGTCATCCTCCATTTCCACTCAAGTGAATTACATCAAGTGTTGGATTTTAGGTGGCCAGAACTTTGATGAATTTTGCCTTCAGCGTAGGTAGAGGGCAGGGAATCTAGATACCACTTGACACTGTATTTGAAAAGAAACAAACAAACATAAAGAATAAAAACCATTTTTGGATGTTTTCTGCCTCCTTTTATATTGACATTTTTATCTTTTTGGAGGAAAAAAAAACTAAATTAGACTTTTGTCAAGAGAGGTGAGAAATGCTTGATTCTGATTTTGGTAGGACTGTATAGAAATTGCAATGAAAACAGAATTAATTTTGTAATGTGAAGGATTTATGTCCAAGCCTGAATCAAATTAGTTATATATCCCGAGGCAATTTTGTATTCTTTCAGCATAGGGGTTGGCAAACCATGACCTAAGAGCCAAATTCAGCTTGCTGCTTATTTTGATTGACCCACAAACTGGATTTTATATTTTTAAATGACTGAAAAAATACAAAAAGCTTTATTTCATGACACATGAAGAGGACATGAAGTTTAAATCTCAGTGTCCATAAATAGAATTTTGGAACACTGTCATGCTAATTTATTTACATATTATCTGTGGCTGCTTTTATGCTACAATGATAGAGCTAATATTTGCAACAAAGACCATGTGATTGCAAGCTCTAAAGACGAGGTGGTTATTCCACATAAAAACTGAACAAAAGAAGCTCTGAGATTGGGGACAACAAACATAAGATAGTAAGGAGATAAGATACCAGACTGAAAATGTAGGGCAAAATACTTCTAAAGACTAGGTTTTAGAGAGATGATGGAAGATTTTGCTCTGATGAAATAAGAAATACAAGGATATATAAAAGGAAACATATGAAAATAAGAAAGAATCTTTGGTATCTTATAAAGTGTTCTAAGATTAACAGAAACATTGAAAGATAAAGCAAAGAAATTCTTTAGGAAAATACATGAATATACAAAAACATGGACATGGAACAAAAGACACAAGAAAATTGAAGGTTAAATACTGGAGATCCAATTTCTCTCTAATAAGAATTGTATTAAAAAGACAGCAGAAGTAAAGTGTGCATGGAATTTTAAAAGCAACATTTAAAAAAAAATGGAGGTAGAGTGTCTCTGGATTGAAAGCTACATACTTTGAAACCTCAGAATCTGAAGTGCAAAGACAAGATGCTAATCTTCTCTAGAGGAGAAACGTGATATATTCAGTTCTCTGCTCAACAACAACATTGAAAACTCTTCTCCTTTTTGTTCACACTAGCCTCCTCTCCCTTCCTTGAGAGCACCATCTTGGCATTTGTTATTTCCCTGTGTGGAATGCCTTTTCCATAGATATTCCATGGCTTGCTTCCTCAGTATAGTCAGGAATTTATCCTTTTATTGTCAAGAAAGGATAACAGATCCATAGTCATTTCAATATGTCATGTATAGTGTCCAGTAAACAAAACAAATTACTGTTTGTACAATAAAATAGGAGATGTAATCCACAATAAAAAGCAATCTGTCTGTCAATAGAGAAAAAAACATAAGATAAACAGACTTGGGGATTGGTAGACAGAGACATTAAGACAAACTATAATAAATAGTTTAAGGAGTTAAAGGAAAAGATGTTTAAAATAGGTAGACAGATGTGATTATTGACAGAGAAATTAAAATTATAAAGAAAACAATAGAAAGTAAAGTTGCTGGATGAGCTTTATAATAGATTGGGGACAGCAAAAAAGTGGGTATTTATTGTACAGATAGATCAACAGAAATTATTTGCTCTAAGCAACCAAAGGAATAAAAATTGAAAACTAAAATAAACAGGTTCAATGTCCCCTGATAAATATTGTTTGGCCTAGTATACACTTAACTGAGTCCCAGAAGTAGAAGAAAGAACATTAGAATGAATATTGAGACTACTATGGCTGAAAATTTTTTAAATTAAGGGGAAATATCAACTCATGATCCAAGAATCTCAACAACAGTTAAGCCTCTTAAACTCAGAGAAAACAGGGGCACCTGGGTGGCTCAGTGGGTTAAGCCTCTGCCTTCAGCTCAGGTCATGGTCTCAGGGTCCTGGGATTGAGCCCCGCATTGGGCTCTCCGCTCAGCAGGGAGCCTGCTTTCCCTCTCTCTCTCTCTCTGCCTGCCTCTCTGTCTACTTGTAATCTCTGTCTATCAAATAAATAAATAAAATCTTTAAAATAATAATAATAATAAACCATAACAATAATAATAATAAACCCAGCGAAAACAGTACCTAGGCATACTGTATTTAAATTGCTGGAAAGTAAATAAAATAAGAAATTCTTGAAAGCATCCAGAAACAAAAGGTACATTACATATAACAAAACAATTATACAAAAGGTAACAGGCTAGTGGCTAAATATAACGTAATATCAATGTTGTATTTACCAACTTAGTATAGTGGCATGTAAAATAATGACATTGTTCTTAGGAAATACACACTGAAGTTATAAGCAATATGATGCCTGTAACTTTTAAATGATTTAGAAAAATTTGTAAAAATAGGAAAGACATAAAAGGAGTGAAAGAGCTAAATGTACAACCAGATATGTATTACAGATGATTTATTTAAAACATTCAATTTGCAATGGTGGAAACCATTCAAACTTTAGTAGAGTAAGCAGCCTCTGCTTGACTTAATTGTTGACATGTAGAAATATGTGTCTGTAATAGGGAGATTTTTAAATTTTTATCTAGATAAACTGGAGATACAGAATTTTATGTAAAGTATTTTACATACCAGTACAAAGTAAAAAGTATATACTGCACATTTGAGGCCATGAATTTGTAATCTCACTACTAATACATGTGAAAATACTTCTGAAGTCACTTTATAACTTTATAAAATAATACAAAATTTTAGGTAGGCTTGATTATTCAATAATATGAACACTTTAATGTAGAAGCTTTGGATTTTAACCTATCTCTTCTTTAATAACAAATTACACTTTTGGTGTTGTTGCTGAATTACAACTCAATTTAAAAATTATACTGCAAACTTTTTGTCTTCAAGAGAGGAGTTAGTAAAAATCATGGATAAGATTTTCTAAATTCAGCACTTCTAATATTTTCATATATTAATTTTTATATTTTAGCTTTATAAACCTATAATTTTAAATCATGTATATCCCAAATTCTTTCTATTCCTATTCCATTCCAAGACTAATGTAGGCAGTAAGGGTGGGGGTGAGAAGCAGGGCTCTAATGCCAGGACTATATTTAGGATTTTGCATATAATACTACAAGGAACACAGAAACTAAAGACTGGAGCAAAACCATAATAACTTCAGAAGTCCAATCAACTCTGAGGATAGGGGGAAGTGGAAAGTAACCATAACTGAATAGAGGTAAAGTTACTATTAAATTTGGTTTATAGATTCAGGTTTGTCCAGCAAGCAAGACAATCCAGGAATAGGGCAAGAAATGTGCATGTGTGTGCATATGTTTGTGTGCATGTGTGTGTATGAGAGAGAAAGAGAGAGAGAGAAAGATAGATAGATAGATAGATAGATAGATTATGGTCATAATGATTAAGGGAATAGTGAGGTGGGAAGGAACAGGAAAACTGGTCATTTTGTGAAAATACCTGTTGGTGTCTCTATATTTATTTAAAGAGTTGGTGTGGAGAGTGGTGTATACCTGAGCAAGCCTGACTTCAAAAGTCAAAGGTAAAATGGAGGCTCATATTGTAGATAACACAGCCAATAAAATAAATCAAATCCATTTGCCCATATTAAATTTCAGAAGCTCATCTGATAGCATTTATGTGATTAATGAATCCCTATCCTACTTTTATACGTACAGCAGGTGCTGGTTCTGTGTATGCCATGAGAATGGTGACTTGTACCATAATCTTAATCACCTGATTGATGGTTAGACTGTCAACATTATAATGCTGTTTTCTGAACCTTGAGCCCATATTACATCAAAGAAAAAAATAACTGTTACAGTCCTAATATGCTGTAAAATATGCAGCATTTATCTTGTCCTTGTTATTAAAATATCTCATACAGTCTTTACTTGTCCTAGATCTGTACCCAGAATTGCTAGTGTGCTCATACTTTGTGGGGCTCAGAAAAAGCTCTGTTTGCATTGCTTAAATACTGTCACTCTTCAAAATTTGTTTATTCTGCTTGCCTCACTCCCACATTTTCTCAAGATCTTTCTCTTTACTAGATAATAATTTATACCTATTTAAACATATTACTGTGATTAAGATTTAAAGTGATTATCTCTATAGGTACAACTATTTCTACATTTCTACATTTACCAAATTTTATGTATATGTATATATTCACATATATCTATCTATAGGTGTGTCAGTATCTGTATATAAATTGATATTTATATTTATATGGAGATGAAATAATATCAGAATGTAAGACCCCAGAGTGACACAAAACTTCTGAAGTATCTCATTTTAAAGTCTCTTTTTTAATAAAGAATATGATCAATGCATACATTTAAAAACATAATCAGTTAAATTATTTGTTATCCATAGAGCTTCTAATATTATTGTAATAGGCAAAAAGTTTGCTTCCCTCAATCTAAATACATTTGGATTCACATGTATCCATATGTATATATGTACACACATCACACATGCACACACACATATCAGAGTTCCCACTTTCAGCAGGGATTAAAGTAAGAAGAACAGACTAGCACAACACTTTTTTTTTTTCAGTTCTTCATACTAAATTCATAAAAATTCATACTAAATTTTTTGGTTCTTCTACTAAATTCAGAACTACAATCTATTCAAGACTTTACCTGAAGTAAAACCTATTTCCCATCTTGGGAGGGCTGAGAGTCAAACTATGGTGGTACAAAGCCCAGTGTTCTTGTCCAGAGGGTTTACAGCTAGGTTTTCTTTTATAACCCCATTTATTGAAAGTGTCTCTGGGAGGAAATTCTAGCACGTTTAATTGATAGAATATGCAAAATCAACCAAAAAGAACTGTATACAAAAGACTAAATTGTCAATCATGGGTGATTTAGACAGTTTAGCAAGGGCTCTTGTAATTACAGATATTATTTTTTCTTGTGCAAAATAAACTAAATTTTAAGAACTTTATCTATCACTAATTGCAAAATACAAAGTGCCTGGTTGTTCTGCTGATTTGTGCAGGTAATTTTCTAACTATTTATTTAAACTTCGTATGCATAATGAATTTACAGCTGATTCTAACCATGATTATAAATACAAATGAACTATTGTAAATTATCACATAAAATACAAAACTTGGGAGTAATACTTTACAACTAGTAAAGTATTTAAATAGCAAAAATAGAATCCTTACGAGTCAGTTAATTGTTAAGGTAAAGACAGTAAATATACCTCCCTTTAGGGTTGACTGCTGCTTCTGATTACCTACTGTTGAGCTGTTCCCTGCTTTTAAGGTCCTGCTTAATTTATATAAAAACTATAGAAAAGAGCAAAAGCATTCTTTAGATTAGAACAAATTGATTATGCGCTTGTGTTGGAAGGTGGTTCTTTACTAATGCATTCAAAATTGTGAAGAATTGAAATAAATATATAGACCAAATGGGACAGATAGGTGGTATATAAGGAAACATGATTAGGAAATTATAGAAAAAATATACGAAGTTTGGGTCAAATAAAAAACTAAGCCAAGTCAGTCATTATTTGTCATATCCACCCATTTAATCAGGATCAAGCACTGCACATATAAAAACAGACATGCCTATACACACACATCCAGCCTCTGCCTTTAGCCCTGAGTCTTCCATCATTGGTGATTAGGACCTCTTTACCTACACGTGTAGATTTACTCCCATTCCAGAGCCTGGGACCTACTCTGAGCCCAATAAAGTTCAGTATAAGTAGTTCTAGGTTAATATATTTTCAATGATACAGCCAATTATATGAGATCTCTGTAATGTGTTCTATTCAGATAAATGAAATCTTGTCCATTTGTTCCAGCCACATTGGTCTTCCTCCACAAAGGGGCTCCAGAGTTTCTGCATTTCTGTTCATTTACTTTGCCTCAAATACTCTTTCCTAGATACATGGCTTCTTTTTTCTTTTCTACAACTATCTGCATAATTGCCATTATGATAATTGCTATAAACAGCATCCAGCCTTGTTATTAGAAACTCCTTAATTTCTTCCTCTTTCTTCCCCTGCTGTAGCATTTGTCATCTTCTGACATAAGACATATTTACATTTCTATTATGTTTCTCTACCCTCAGTACAGGTCTTCACAGTGTAGGCTCAATGAATCAAAGGACATCATTTTGTTTACAGTTATATTCTTAATACCCAAAAGAGTTCCTGGCTCAGAGTAGGTGCTTATTACATTTTTATATAATAAGATTATTCCAATGCTGTGGTCTAAAAGCAATATTACAATGATTCAACTTTTCAGCCATCATATTATTGGAAAAGGATACAGAATACTTCAGGCACAAGTAGAGGAAAAGAGCAGTCTTTTGTATAAAGTAGCACATTAACAAAAAGGTTGTCAGGGAAGGAAAAACAAAAGAAACCCATCCATCTGGTGAACTGGTGGAAGAATTCCAGGGTTAAGCTCTAATGCTGTTTGACTAAATGGAATTTGTCTTCAACTGAGAAAAGGAATGTCCAACACTCTGTAGCAACTTACTTTATCAGGAAGTTCATAAATCTCATTTTCATGCTGAATCCTTCTACCTTCATCCAGGCTAAGTCTAATTATTCCTAGACAGGCGACTATTTTTTTTTTTTTTTTTTTTTTTAGGAATTGTCTTACCTTTTTAAGAAGCCTTAACACTTAACCTTTAGAATTTTAAAAGTTGCACCTGTGGTGATTTCATCATCCCTAGAACTACACGTATTTGAAGGCATGGTTACTTTGATAATTCACGTAATAACTATCATACCCTGTGTATCTAAAGATATTTTCATCATACCAAAGCTTGTTCATGCTCATTATTTTCAATATTGATTATGTTTGACTGATAAACTCCCTTCTAACCCCCTGCAATTTTAATTTGGTTGCTTCATTACAGATACTGAGAGATGAAGGGTAAGAATCCTTGAGAATTGGCTCTGAATTATTTTCATGAATATACAGCAAAAACTGATGGGAATTGAGGGGAAAAACACCTCGGGAGAGCTAGCGTTCGTGTCTTCTCCCCCAAGGTGATGACTCAAGATGAATGTTGCTGCCACTGCCCTTCTTGGGAGCTCAGGAAAGGACTGTCCAGGAAAAGAAGTATCTGAGATCACCTAAGAGGCTGGTTGCAGGGGCTTCAAAAAGAACAGAGGTCAAACTTTCTCCTTCACTCCTTGACAACAGATTACTATTTTTCTAGATATCTTCCAAGAAAAAAAAATAAATAAAAAGGATAGTATTTATTAGCACATTCACAATATGAAATTCTGGGCATCTGCTATGAAATTAGCAGCTTTTCATTGTGAAGGGGCTACAATATTTTTAAGGTTCCCCATCTCACGTATAAATGCTAGGTTTGAAATTTGAAAAGTTTATTACAAATTTGTGTGACAAATACAGAAATATATTATGTGTACACAATATACTAGACAAAGGGTTTGGAGATTTGTATCTATTAATTCATTGAAAACAGATACACACACACACACACACACACACACATACACACACACTAGAGATGAAAGATTGAAGCTCAGAAGTTAAAAACCATGCTCAAGGTCACAAAACCAGTAAGTTCAAAGCCGTATTTATGCTTTGGTCTTCTGATTCAGAGTCCAGTAATTGCTCTCCTATATCATAGCTACTTCTTCTGATGTTTCAAAATAGATGACTATTTCATGCTTCTATTTTAATATTACATTTATATTGCTAACATTCTTAATTATTTACTTTATGTTCTATTATGTTTTTGAAAACAAGATTCTTGCTTTACCTGAGGAGAAGTAATTGTCAAAGTTAGTCGTTAATGATGTCATTTCTCCTGCTTGTTCTACTTCTGAGTTATTTTTATCTGGTGGTTTATTTATTTTGGCACAGCAAGATTCACAGCTTCCTCTGCAATTTCGTAAAATGTTCTTGCCTCATAACCTTGTTGGCTGCCCTAATTGCAATGTTCCTTTAAAATAAAGTGAATTTGGAATTTTATTTAAATACTTTTAAAGTTTTGTGTTTAATTTTATAAGCTTAACTGCATACACAATAGAGCATATTTGTGACTATAATGCACATTTTTTGTTCTCCATCTTTCCTTCTCCTTATCTATATTCAGTGATTTTCTTGGAGACTTTACACCTTATAGTTTTGCCTTCAGAGACTGCCTAAACAAATATTTTTGATTAGTTCCATATTGGATTGAAATAATTCATCTTTCTAAGAGCAGAGCATGTTACTCTTTACCCAAGATTTTTATTCTAGGTGAATTTCAATAGTACTGCCCTGTTTTTGAAAATACTAGCCAATCAATTCATTAAACCAGTCATATAAGCATGTTTGTCAGATCAGTATGGCATTTGTGTATTTTTACTTGACGTGTGTGTGTGTGTGTGTGTGTGAAGTGTTTATCCCACTTTGGAGTACACTGCTGCATTGTTCATTCAACAAATTTTATTGAGTATTTAAAATAAAGCAAACTTTGTGAGAAGTTGGGAATGAAAGGTAAATAATGAAGGTCTACCCTCTCAAGGCTTACAGTGAAGACAGAATGTACATCACATATTTCCATATGATGTTGTGCTAAGTCCATTCCAGAAGACCCAGGGTTGCTGCAGGTTTATAGAATAATCAAGAAAGGTAGTGCAGTAGAACATTGATGTGTAGAAGGCCAGATATCTAAGGCAAGATTGTGATATTGGGAATTTGCAAATTGTTTCTTTCAGCTGCATGAAAATTTTATGGGGTGAATGAGTGCAGACTTGAGTAGGGAGGGAGGAAGGGATGAGCTTATATATAGCTCCAGAGCCTAAGGCATAAAGTTTAAACTTTATGATAGAAGCTAGGGAGAACAAAGGTAAAGATAATACCTGTGCGCCCGTGGGGTTCTTTATAGATTGTTCTATTTATGGTAGAAAGATTGTTGACCATTGCTGTATTTAAAAAGCTAGAGAGAGAAACTTTTCAATTCAATGCATGATGTCTATGCTTGAGATTTTCTGCTGTGCTTACGTTTTGGATAATTAACCTATAAGAAAAATTCAAGCTCTCCATTTCTCTCACCGTATGTTTGATTATCTCTAATAACTGGCAAAACTCTAATTAGAAGTGCAAAATTTATTTTAATACTAGCTGATGTAATTGGGATATAGAGGGAAAATTAAAAGGTCCAAGTTCCAGTTTAATTCTTAACAATTATTAGATAGAAGATGGACTAAGTATGGATATCAGTCAGATACCATCCCCAGGTATTTATATACATTTTTATTCTACCACTGTCTATGAAACTAGTTTTATTATCTGTACTGTGTGTGCGTGTATAAGATTTTCTCAAACAGGTTAGGTGTATCTTGCTCAGATTTCTAAAGGTAATAGGTGACAAAAAGTAAGTTTTAAACCAGATGTATCTGATTCAGAGTCTGAACTTTCTATCCCTTTCTCATTTCATCCTCAGGCAATTTTAATTACTTACTTTATAAATCCAAAGATTTGGGTGCCTGGGTGGCTCAGTGGGTTAAGCTGCTGCCTTCGGCTCAGGTCATGGTCTCAGGGTCCTGGGATCGAGTCCCGCATTGGGCTCTCTGCTCAGCAGGGAGCCTGCTTCCCTCTCTCTCTCTCTCTGCCTGCCTCTCTGCCTACTTGTGATCTCTGTCTGTCAAATAAATAAATAAAATCTTTAAAAAAAAAAAAATAAAAAAAAATAAATCCAAAGATTTGTCAGGTCACTGGTTCTCAAAGTGTGGTACCCAGATCAGCAATACCTAGGGACATGTTAGAATTACAAATCCTCGAGTCCCACACCAGACCTACAGAATCAAAAATTCTAAAAGCAGATACAGCAATCAGTGTTTTAGAAATCCCTCTAGCTTATTCTTATACATATCAAAATTTGAGAACCACTCTATTAGAATATCATGTTTTACATGATGTTTTTCAACCTTGACTGCACATTAGAATTACCTTGAGGACTGGAAAAATACTGATACTTCAGCAACCTCCCAAGAGATTATGATTTATAATATTTGTTCTGAAATTGGGTGTACTGTACATATATATATGTATAAGTATATGTATACTTATACACACACACACATATATGACACATTTATAGTCTCTCAGGTGATTCTGAATATGTATTTAAGGTTGAGGAATATTGTAATACATTAGTGCTTAACATATTTAATGTGTATTTAAAATACCTGGGGATTTTGAAAAAATGCTATTCTGGTTCAGTGTGTCTGGTTGAGGCTGAGATTCTGCAGGTCTTGCAATCTACCAGATGATGCTGATATTGTTGGTCCACAGGACATAATGCTAAAGTATTATATTATCTTTGACATGCCACCATATCTGGAATACAGGATTCTCTGAAAATTTTTAATTCATTGCCAAAAAGAGGTAATACTGCTTTGTCTATAAGAGGGCATGCTATGTTCTGAGGTTGGATCTGAAATTTTGCTTAACTGTGCTATATAACCTTGAGCAAATTTCTTATTCCCTCTGTAAATGAGTTTCTTCATAATGTTAACTACCTTAGATGATTTTGTGGATATTTAATAGATTAATCAATGAAAAATGATTGTTATAGTGTGTGATATTGTGATTCTAAGAAATACATATTTGGTCAGTCAGATGACCAATATATATTTCTCATGTATATATGATCTTCCACAGTTACTAGTTTACAGCTCCCAAGACCTTTGGAATTTGTTAAGTGATGAGAACCTTATAGGTATCTTCTGTTAAGTTAATGAGGCAACATCTGGATTTCACCTAAGGATGGAGGCTGTCATTCATGTAATTAGAGGGCTGTAACTTCCAGTCTTACTCCCATACATCAGAAAGGAGGGGCTGGAGACTGAGTTCAATTGCAAATGGCCAATGATGTAACCAATCATGCATATATAATGAAACCTCTGTAAATCCCCTACAGGATGGTCTTTGAGAGCTTCTAGGTTGGTGAAAATGTGAAGAAGTGGGGAGAGTAGTGCTTTCAGGGACAGTTCTCAGAGCCTTGCACCATTTCCCCATTCTTCGTTCTACACATCTCTTCCAGCAGGCTTTTCCTGAGTTATATTCTTTTCTGATAAACAAGTCATCTAGGAAATAAAATGTTTCTCTGAGTTCTGTCAGCCACTGTAGCAAATTAATCGAGCCCAAGAAGGGGCACATGGGAATCCTTAATCTGTTAACACAAGTACAGCTTGGGCTTGTGAATAACACCTGAAGGAGGGAAGATGTCAGTCTTGTGGGACTGAACCCTTAACCTGTGGAATCTGATGTTAATTTTTTGAGTAGATAGTGTCAGAATTTAGTTGAATTGAGTTGAATTGTAGAACACCCAGCTGGTGTTTCAAGAATTTCTTGTTCATGTGGGAACACCCCACCTCCAGAGGAATTGAATCTGCACAGATTTATAATATTTTCCATTTCATAAGTGTTTAATAACTTATTATTATTAATAATACTACTGTGAACTTTTCATTTTAGTTTGACCTATATTAGACAAGTTTAATACATTTTGCGTAGCAGTGAATAACACATATAGAAATATCTACATGTGTTTTTGTGGTTTACATAGGATTATGTTGAAAAATTATAAGCAAAATATGAGTGAAAAAGAGAGGAAACCACAACACAGATTTATTTATCCTCAGCACCAGATTGGTAGATACATGTAAAATGTGTAACATCCCAAATGCCCAGTACTGTGTAATTGGGTACCAGGTATAATACTTTCAATCACCTAAGTAGTGCTTTAAATATTTGAGTATAAAGCTTATAACCTGTTTAGGCATATGTCCTTTTCTGAACGTCCCTGAGTTCTGGACACATGGCTTCTAACAGAACTAATCTTTGATCCAAACGCTTTTCTATTAAATACAAAGGATTTCCGAAGAGCTTCTTCACAATGCAGTACTAAAAAAAAGTTTGTTGGATATAATAACTAATTAAATTCATAGTTTCTGATTTTAACAGACCTCAAATTGCTTTGTATTTTTCATTATAGAGTTTGACCTACTTAGCAGATCAGAGAACTTTGTGATCTGAATCATATTCCTGTCTGACAGCAGGAATTCAAATCCCTTGAGGACTTACCTTAAGTAGGATTCATTAGTCCTCTGTAGTCCAGCGCCCCAGCTGCCCATGCTGAAGACAAAAGGGTAGCCAATTTAATTAACCACAGCCTCGAGGAGCATAATTCATTACCAATTTTTTCCAAGTAATCTAAGACTATATCAATGCTCCAAATGAAAAGATAGATGGAGCCAAGTGGTCTATTCAGGAAAGAAATCCCTTAAACCTAATTGCTCTTTTGACTATTTAATTGAAGGTAAAACTAGAGGCCATGACAAGACCACAAAACTTATCATCAGAGTGGAGAGACCTATATTTCTTTTATGTGATAAGAAGTCAATAAAGTATACAATTAAGTTTTGGGAGGAGAATTATCTGTAACCCATTGTACCAAAACATTGTATCTATTCTACTACTCTTATTTATGCAACTAATTTTATGGCAAATGAACAACAGTTGAATGGTTTATTTTGCTATTATTTATAATAAATGTCTGTCATAAATCCAATAACTAGGAGTAGGTTCCCAATGATAAATTAATTTCATTTACTCCCTCAGATATTAAATGCCTACTGTGTGTTGTGCTAAGTGCAGAGAAGGTAAAACCTTTTTTAAAGTGGTTTTTAAATGCTAACCATTTATTATTAAATAATGAGACATAATCATAAAAAATGACATTTTGAAAATTGAATAAAGTGAAGTATACAATGGTAACAATTATGGGAATAATTAGGGAAGATGACTTAAAAGAAATATTACTTGATTGGGTCTGAAAAAGAGATTTGGAAATCACAAGGGGGAAGATGGGTGAAGGAAACTTGATACAGGGACTATTATGTGAGGTGAAACCCTAGCATCTCCCTAACTTTTCTGTGGTAGCATGGCTGGAGAAATAAATGGAAGTGAAGTAAATAGAAAATAAAATTATTGATGACAACTACCCCCTTATTTTATGGATCAGGTACTTGAATATATCTTTTCCACATGTTAATTTATTTAGTCCTCTAAACAACTATCAATATTTTCAATCTTATCTTCACCTTTTTAAATAATGACATTGAGAATTAAGAAGACATGTACAAAGTCCAATGTGATTTATATGTGATAAATGAAGATAAAGCCCATGGCTTTACTTACATGACTATGTGATTCAAGCTTGCAAATCTTTTCATACTCCATACTAGCAAGCACTTGTAGGCTATATTATGTCATATTCTATATACAAATACTGGTCCGTTATAATTAAGAGATGAGTGATTACACTTGATTTCACACACACACCCCACAACAAAAACAAAACAACAAAATCAGAAATCCAGCAACAGATTAGATATTTTATGGAAAGGATATTGAACACAAGTAAGAGATTAAGAGAAATTGAAATAATTTCAAATTATTTTTAACATATTATATTCAAATAAATGTTAGAAAAATGTAAATATAATTATTTACTTTCTTTAATTAAAAATATATATGGGGGGCACCTGGGTGGCTCAGTGGGTTAAGCCTCTGCCTTCAGCTCAGGTTATAATCTCACAGGGTCCTGGGATTGAGCCCTGCATAGAGCTCTCTTCTCAGTGGGGAGCTTGCTTCCCCCTCTCCCTCTACCTGTCTCTCTGCCTACTTGCAATCTCTCTCTCTCTGTCAAATAAATAAATAAAATATTATATACATACACACACACACGCACACACATATATATATGGGATACATTTTGTGCATATTACCTCATTTTTAGTAAATGGTATGTGGTATATTAAAAGGAGATTGTTCTTATCATTATTATGTATCTAGTAAGGACTATAGACATAAAACAAAGAAATACAGTAATAAATACTTTTTAATATAAATTTCATTGATTAAGAGAATAGTAACAATGTCACACTGTGTTACTCAACTAAATTTAAGTAAAAGTACAGCAACACTCCTTGTAAATTCAAGAAGAAAAAATTTTTGAATGCCTACTCTATACCAGGAACACATCAAAAAGCACAATAAATTTTGGCTACTTGAATCTGAGCCCTATATTTTCCCCAGAGTAACTAGTTGGTGGGACTTTGAGGCCCTATATTGATTTTCATCTACATTTCATTACTCTTTGAAACTAGATGTGATCATTTCAAATCGCAGCATCCAATTTCAAAAATATCTGTGTGCAAGGTCTGACAGAAGCATAATAAAATAAGTGATTAGGGAAAACTATTTTTGACAAGCTCTTCCAACTCTTGAGAAGTTCCAATTTATTTATGCCAAGCTCTGCTTCCTCCTCGATCCATATGCCACTGAAATGTGTGCCATTCTTCTCAGCTCCCCAACGTAATGTACAAGCATCTGTTTCTATAATTACAAAAACTTAGCAATAGATATACATATAGGGTTTTATGATCAATAATATTCAGTTCTTACTACAGTAATTTGAAGATTGATCAGATAATTGCACCATTAAATATAAAGTGGCTATTATTTCATTGGACAAAAAAGAGAAAACTGGTTTAGAATAAAAAAAATGAAAGGAAAACACTTAAATGACTTACAATAGAGTAAGGGTCAGAAAATAAAGGTGGAAACTCTGAGTGGATTTGAAGATAGACTCAATATAAGGGAACCTGTTTTAGCAATCTATTGTTGAGTAATCAATTACCCTAAAATGAGCAGCTCAAAACAACACGTGTTTATTGTCTCAGTTTTTATGGGTCAAGAATCCAGGCACAGCTTAGCTGGGTCTTCTACCTCAGAAGCTCTCACAGACCACGCTCCATGTAGGCTGGGCTGCACTCATCTCAACTGGAAGAGTCTGCTTTCAAGCTCTTGTGGTAAGATTCAGTTATTCCCTGGATTTTGGCCTCTCTAATCAGGCAAGCTGGCTTGTCTGATTAAGGTATGCAATCCATGAGAACAGTAGGTCTGCTGGCATTACAGAAATCACAGTCTTTTGTAACTGATCATGCAAGTAATGACCCATTGTCTTTGTTGTGTTCTATTGGATAGAAGCAATTCACCAGCTCTGTCCCACTCTCAAGGCCTGAATTGTGTCAATGATCCCTGAGAGGCAGGGATCATTGCAGACCATCTTAGAGCCTGCCTACCAGAGAGCTTATATACGTATCTATGATGGAGAAGCTCTCAAGAGGATATAAGCAGCTACTGTATAGCTTTCAATTCAAAAATTAGAAATATTTTTAAGTTACTACTTACCAATAAAAAAATCCAAGTTGTTGTTCGACCTTAAACATTTGCAAGTATTTATACATACATTTTTAACCTTGTTAACTCTGGTAAAATTTCAGGTTTTTTTCTTATTTTTGTAATATTCATGCAATTCACAATTAAAAACAATTTATTATAAAGTTCTAACTATTTGAAAGTTACAAAGGAGGACATTTGCAATTATTTATCACTCCATATCAAAGCAACTATGAAGGGGTCAAATCCCTTAATTTAATGCATAGATTAGTTAATATAACTTTAAACATATATGTGTGTAAATATGAACAATATTCATTGATAGATAATTAAACAGCAATTGTTGTTGTAGTCGACTATGTGCCAATAACTCTTGTATGTGTGCCAGATGTAGCAGCAAAGAAAACAGAAAACGCCCCTGTTTACATGTTGTTTGTATCCCAGTGGGTTAATGAGACAACTAGCAAAAAGGCAGACGTCAGTTACAGATAGTAATATGGGAAAGGTAAAGTAGGTGGCAGGACTGAATGGTGAGGACCCTTCTGAAGGTTGGCTGCATAATGCAGGACTTAGGAAAAACGGTATTTGAGCGGAGACCTGAATGACAGCTCTCTTATTATCTGAGAGCTGAGTATTTTGGAAAGAGGGCAAAGCAAGTCAAATGTCCCTGAAAACAACAAAGCAGACAGGCTGCATGAGAACTAAAGATTAAGGTGCCTGTCCATAGCGCATGATGTATGTGGACTGGTCTATATAAGTTTGCACAAGCCATAAGTACACTTCATAGAGAGTCTTGTGGACCCTGTACATAATTTGAGGTGTATTCTCATTGAAAGAGGAGACAGGACCTGGAGACTGCCTTTTGTGTGAAGTCTTGGGGGAAGTAGACCTGTGTCTTGAAGGGCTGAGGAGTAAAGTGAAATATTTTTTTTTAAGACAGAAAACCATTTTATTTAATTATAGGAACCATCCAACATAAAATGATGTTGCAGAAGAGAAGTGGCCAATTATAATTCAGATGGAGATAGTAGATAATTTCATAGGATGAGTGGAGATGTTGGCCTTAGAGAGAACATCAGGGTCAAATCACTCATTTTAACAGGGAGACAAGTAGGTGGATGAGTGTGGAAACGAGATGTTGTAGAGATGAAATGAGATAAGAACTTCTTGATGGCATTTTTAGGAGGCAAGTGAAACATTAGAATCTCAATAATATTTCTTCATAGGATGAGATTCTACAACTCATATATATTCCTTTGATTATGAACTCACTGAGACTCTCTGATTTCTTGGATAAACATTTCTTTAGGCTATGCACTCAAAAAGAGGAAAACTTGTTCTAAACCAGTCATTCTCAAATGCTAATTGACACTAGATGCACAATGAGAAAAATGAAAATACCCTCTGGTGAATTTTTCATGAAGCAAAATTTTCAGTTTATTTAGGGGTTATGGTCTTTCTATCACTTGTGTTAAAATGTCCTGTTTTTTTTTTTTTTTATTAAACAATGATGATGAAAGATAAATTTGTTTTATTACCATTAATTGTGAAAAGGTTAACAGAGTTGACAGTCACAGATAGGGGAACAATTCCTTTTTTTTCTTTTATTTTTTCCTTTTTCTTTTCTGAGCATCCCCAATTTTTTTTTCCATAATGTTACTTAAGCAGTAAAAAATTAAATTCTTAAATTATTTTATAAGAGAACACAAAGTATTAAAAGGTACTATATGTTGAAGAGAAACTATCACTTTATGAGAGAACAAAAAGCAGTAAAAAATATCCCTGCCTAACATCGGGGCTACCCTTATTATACCTTGCTTCTTAAAGAAGTTTATCTGGAATATTCCTTTTCAAGGATTATGCATTGGAGAAATCAGAAAACCAGCATATTTTAGATAACTTTCAAACACATGAAATGTATCTTATTATCTCAAATTCATTGATTTCAATAATGTGATTTGTTGGTCTCCAGTATAAATTAAGAAACAGAAACATGCTATCTTGAAAAGGAATTTTTTATTTGCCTTTTCTAGGAAAAGAAGCAGGATCAGGAAATACCCTAAAAAAAGATTAGTACATCCCGACAGAGACTAGAACAAAGGATTCTCAATTCAAGCTTTCTGATTTATATAAAGATTGCTATTAAAAAAAACTGTACATGTATCATTACCTATATTCTCATCTTCTCCATAAATCTAGGAAGGGAGAGAGGACACATTTACACATACATTCACACATAACATATATTGGATATATATGTTTGTATGTGTCAAGCACCATCTTATTATTTATTTATTTATTTGTTTATTTATTAAGTGGGCTCCATACCCCATGTAGAGCCAACACGGGACTCAAACTCATGGCTCTGATCAAGACCCAAGCTGAGACCAAGAGTTGGAGGTTTAACCAACTGAACCACCCAGGTGCCCCTCAAGCACTATTTTAAGCACTTTGCAAAGAATATTCCAGATGTATCGCTTGAAATCACTCAGCTATAGTAATTTTACAGTAATTACAATTTGCAAAATTTTAAATATGCAAATAACTGTAGAAGATTATTTATAAAGGAGTTTTGATTCCATTTTTTTTTTTTTAAACACATCAGTTTTAATGGCCACTTTTTGTCAAACCTACCTTTTGAGGGCACTAATGAAATACAATGTCATCTTTCCAAAGGTCTCCTAAATCTAAATTTTTTCCCTGCAGTTTTTAATTAATCATGGCTAATATTTATTGAAAATGTATTATGTCTCAGACCTTTCTTATCCATCACCAGATCCCATCTTTAGAGCAAGAGAGGGTACTTATCACTTACTTGCTTTGCTCCGTGGAGAAACAGCCTACAGAATGTAAGTAACTGGGCTATCCCATGATGCATCAGGAGCTGAATTTGCTTCTGTTGGTTCCTAAAGCACAAACTCACTTCCAATGAAACATTTCTGCAGTTGAATACGTAAAATGGGTATTGGTATTTCAGAGGACGAATCCTCTATGTTGTCTTCTCTTCTGAAGTCAGTAAGGATTTGTGCTAAATAAGACCTTAAGAAAACGTTATGGATAGGGATCCATGGTTTCTAAGCCACAAAGTCAATATTTTTTTCCTTTATTTTTCTTATGTATATGAGGTTTCTTAGGCTTCCTTAAGGTACACACAGGTTATATATTCTCATGTGACAAAGAAAAGCAGTTATCTTACTTTAAGGAGAATGTTATAATTCTAATCTATGCTATTCATGAATTTCTACTTTTTTAAAATTTTTAAGACATAGCTAATTATTGAATTCCAGGTGTGTGTGCATGTGTGTGTGTGTGTGTGTGTGTATAAATTTTATATATATATACACATATATATATATTTACTTTCAAAGATTGGTTAGATATTAAAGCTAAAAAAAGTTATATTACTAAAATATCAGCAGTTATGTTCATATTTTCTTATTGCCTGGCACATTTAAGCTAGCAACAATTTTCTCATTTGATATCAACTAGACATCATGTTGTTCTCTCTGGCCTTTTCAGTGCTTCTTTCTATCTTTGCTTCATCTTCTCTCTCTCTTTCTTTTCTTTTTCTTTCTTTTTTTCTCTTTCTTTCTTTCCTTTCTTCTTTTTTTTAAAAAAGTACAACCATAAATATCTATTGCACAAACAAATTTTTGGTTTGTTTACACATTTTACATCCAATTTCTTAGACTTTTCTTGTGCAGAAGAAAAATGAAGAAGGTGCTTGGAGAGATAGAAAGGACACCAGACTGGGAGCCAAAGGCAATGCTCCACTCCTGCCTTATGGTGTGTTGTGCAAATTAGATTATAGGATTCAAGGTCTCTGACTTCATTTGCTGATTTCCTCAATGGAAATAACAATCTGCCCTTTCAATCTCAGGGAAAGTGAAGATGAAATTATGTAGACAAAAGACAAACATATGAAAATCCCTGGCATTTGTAAAATGTTGGAAGTAAAAGATTGGAGGTATTATTAAGAATACTTTCTGTTTCTGAGATCCTCCTGTAAGCTTGGATCCTTCTAGGAAATTTACTGTAACTATAAGTAATATATTCTTACTTATTTACTTTCTCCTCCTCTTTCCAGAATATCTCCCTTTTCAATGAAAGGAAATTTTTTGGAAGGATAAGCTTACTTTTTACGCTCTTACTTGATTTTTTTTTTAAATTAAGCACACAACATTTAAAATTCTTGTGATATGTGATCTTAGAAACTTACAAGTTCTAAGTTCTAATTAATTTAATTAATTCTGGAATAAATGTATAAATTGTAGTAGGACTTGGCTATAATTATTTCCTTTGAACACAAATATTTGCAAATTCTTTTAAGATGTTGTGGTGGTTTTTAGTGATGTAGGAACTCCTTTTTCTCTGAAGAAAGGCAAGAGGTAGATATGTCTGGTCTGATTTCTGCGAGATTGTGATGTGAAAAATTTGCGTTTGGGAATTAGATCTACCCTGACCTAAAAAATGAAGCCACCTAACAAAAAATGAATATATTTTATAAGTTTTCCTACCGCCTTTATCAAGTTTTTAATACATTTGTGTAAAGTTTGAGATTAGAGCAGTTTGTATAAGGTGGTATGATTTTTGTTTTTATTTCCATTTTGGTTTTGGTTTCGTTTGGTAAAGTTGTTAGCCAAATTTTGGAAAAAGCCCAAATGTCCATCAACCAATGAATGGATACAGCAGATGTGGTGTATCTATATCTATACCTGTATCTGTATCTCTATCTATCTATATCTATATCAAAATATTACTCAGTCATAAATAAGAATGGAATCTTGCCATTTGCAGTGATGTGGATGGAAGTAGGTATATTATGCGAAGCAAAACAATTCAGTCAGAAAGACACATACCGTATGATTTCACTCATATGTGGAATTTAAGAAATAAAACATATGGACACGGAAAAAAAAAAGAGAGGCAAAACAGAAAACTGACTCTTAACAATAGAGAACAAACTGAAGGTCATCTAGAGGAAAGGTGGGCAGGGGGATGGGCTAAATGAGTGACAGGTATTGAGGAGGGCACTTGTGGGGAGCACTGGGTGTTGTAAGTAAGGGATGAATCATTAAATTCTACACCTGAAACTAATATTACACTGTATGTTAACTAACTGGAATTTAAATAAAAACTTGGAAAAGAAAAAAAAAATTTAAATAAGTTACCAATTTTCTTACAATGTTACGGAGTAGTTCTATGTGTGAGGGACTAATTTAAGTGATTAAGATAGATCAGTGAAGGAAATAGACAAAGATCTCTACTTCTGCGGCATTTACACTCTGGTCAGGGGAAACAGAGAGTACATTATAAATATAAAAATAGACTTTGGAATCTGACAAGGCACTGTGAAAAAAGAAGAAGTTTAAAGCAAGATAAGGAGACTGTGGTTATCTGAACAAAGAAGGAAAGGATTTAAACTTTGATAAGGGTAGCATTCACTCAAACTGTGAAATAATAGCTAATAGATAAAAAAGTTAGGGAGAGACCTTTAAACATAAGATAAATTGTGTTCAAAACTCTGTGGGTCTTTTATTTTATTGAAATTAAAAGCCACATTTTTGCAATAGCTTATATTCCTAAGCAATTTGAAGGCAATTTGTGTTCCTAATCAATGACCTCTTCTATATTAAGTATAAAAATAGCTGCTTCAACAGAGAAATCTCAAATTTCATTGACTTAACATGATATAATTTTTTACTCATTCAACTCGAAAATGAATATCCCTGATGAATGATAGCTTCTTTTCCAAGTGGTGATTCATAACCAAGCCCCTGCTGTCTTGTACTTTGACATTTTTAAACATGTGGCTTCTTAGGTCGTAAGATCCTTATCATCAAGCCAGAAGGAGCATATGGGGGTTCGTGAGAAGTAACGTTTTTGGAGGAATACACATACTGCTTTCATTCGCATTCCACTGGCTCAAACTCAATTATTAGATCACTTCTGGAGAGAAGGGAGGGAATCCATTCTGTATGGCCAGAAAAGAAAAGAGTTAGGTAATCAGGTTGGGCTCTTCATGATAATTAATAACTATTATTCCTCTCTGTCTCATTCTTCTCTAGCCATGCTAGCCTCTGTTTCTGGAACAGTTAGATATATTCCTGCCTCAAGACCTTTGCATTGGCAATTCCAAATCCCATTGCATTTCTCTAGACGTACGCATGACTCCCTTGCTTGCTTCATTCCTTCAATTACACAAATGTTACCTTATTATGGAGGTCTTTCCTGGCATTATATTTGCTCCATTTTCTGTTTTATTGTTCTCCATAACATAATATTTGTTTCACAAAAATAATGTGTCTCTCCTTTGTAACTATCCTTTTTATCTTGTTCTAGGAAGTTTAATATTGCATTGAAGGGTCATAATCTGCTTGCCTTTCATGAATATACAAATACATATCTCCCTAACATATTTATTTGTTTATTGGCTGTCTCCTTCATTAAGCCAAAAGCTATGTGAATACAGATTTATTTTCTTTTGTCAGTGTAACCCCAGAGCAAAGAAATGTCTCTACCACATAATAGGTGCTCAATAAATATGTTTTGGATGAGTGAATAAATTAAGCAGTATGTAAATGTCTGTACAATGTTATTTATATATTTTTTAAATTATGTTTTCATATCAGTCTCCCTCACTGGACTTCTTGAAGGGAAGAAACAGTACACTTCCTGCTATGTAGAAGACGGATGATAAATTTTAGATGAAGAAAGGGAAATAAATAAACAGATGAGGAAAGTTATGTTGGGAGAGTAGAATAAATTTTCTTCTTTTTTTTAAAAATTTTATTTATTTATTTGATAGAGTGAGAAAGAGAGAGAAAGCATGAGCAAGGAGGAGGGGCAGAGGGAGAGGAAGAAGCAGACTCCTGGCTGAGCAGGGAGTCAATGCTGGGCTTGATCCCAGGACCCTGGGATCATGACCTGAGCCACCCAGGAGCCCCCAAATTTTCAATTATAGTAATAGGTGGTTACTACGTGGTGTCCATCTCCCACTTCAATAAAGGGTATTTTTGTTCTGCAAAAAATATGTATATACACACCCATATGCATGTAAGTGTGTGGGTATGCATATATATCTATATATATTAATTATCATGTTCTTATTCATGTGGCCTCACTCAAAAACTCATGTTATTTTCTCTATCACATTGTTTCTGAGCACTTACAAATTTCTTTTATTTTGGCTTGGCTTAATTCAATATGGCTTTGTTCTTCATTAGTGCAATAAGCACAATTTGACATTCTTTATTTAATATAAACCAAATCAAACAGTATATGATAAGTTATTAAATATAGATGTAGCATATTCTGCTAGGTTTTACTACATTAAATGAGGATTTTGATAAAACTGGAATATTATTAATTTCAAAAAGAAAATATACCCACGCACACCAATGAATCATAGAGAACACAATGGACTGTGCCTATATTTTATGACATTCAATTATAAGCTTACATTTAAAAAAATCTAGTCTCTAGGGTGCCTCGGTGGCTCAGTGGGTTAAAGCCTCTGCCTTCGGCTCAGGTCATGATCCCAGGGTCCTGGGATTGAGCCCTGCATCGGGCTCTCTGCTCAGCGGGGAGCCTGCTTCCCTTCCTCTCTCTCTGCCTGCCTCTCTGCCTACTTGTGATCTCTGTCTGTCAAATAAATAAATTTTAAAAATCTTAAAAAAAAATCTAGTCTCATTATTTCCCTTTGTGATAAGATATTGCATTTTTCACTTATTCTACTAGAATATTTCAAATAATTGGTAATATACCTCTATACACTTATACAATCAAAATAGGCATATTTGATTATCACAGTCTTGGACTAAATTTTCTGGAGAATTGGAATATCATCTGTGGCTTGATTTTTATCTCTAGTTTATGTCATTTTGCCCTTCCCTTCACTTTCAATATCATCTTATTTCTCTAAGTTATAAAATGCTATGACCTTTTATTAAAGTAGAAAAAAATAATAAAAAGTCTTTTGAAATGATATAGAGAACCACAATTTGTTAAATTCAATACCAAAAGAGCATCTATGACTCATTCAGGACATAACAACTCTAAATTGCCCTAAGAATAGGAGGCATACATGGTAAAATACATAATACTAATGGTGAGGGAATGATTGTGACTGGCTTATAGAATTAATTCCGAGTATATTCAGTGCAGTTTCTTGGGAAAGATATTTAGCTTTAAAAATATTATCTCATAAAGGTCCAAAGTCTTAATTTTTAAAAAGAAGTTAAAATTCTACCTGGAAAGCAAACAAGACAATATATTGATATAAGTAGTTGCTAATTATGATATGTCTAATGAGAAATTTCACAAAATAAGCATCACTCTTTTTATACCTAACCTGTAAATCCTACTTTGGTAAGTTTAGTACTTTGGTGGAGGGGCTATACATCTTTTCACTTGTTTGGATCCTTGGCCTAAGGGTAGAACCATCTAGTAATATACTTTAAATTATAATTTGCTATAAGCTAATTAGCTAGAGTTTCTTTATTGACATTTAAAGTTATTATTTTTGTCATGCTCTTCATACTCAAGTTTTCTGTGAAAAACAGCCACACAAAAGCTAACTAAAACTGAAAAAATGCTCTTGGATCTTAGTGCATATGAGGTTTTAAGATCTCTTATAATAAGGGCACCTGGGTGACTCAGTGGGTTAAGTTTCTGACTCCTGATTTCGACTCAGGTCATGACCTCAGGCTCGTGAGATCCAACTGAGTAGGGTTCCGCACACAACATGGGGTCTGCTTGGGATTCTAACTCTCCCTGTCCCTGAACCCTTCCCCCTGCCCATGCACACGCTCTCTCTCTCCCTCTCTCTAAAATGGAAAAATAAAATGTTTACTTTTCTTATAATATATTCTCAATAATAGACAAAAGAAGAAATGTCAATAGGGTATAAATCACACATTTAAGGAAAAAATTATTAGATTAAATAAACATATGAGGCAATATGTAGTTTTTCTTTACTATAGGTCTTAAAGCAAGCTGCTAAGGATAATTATACTTAATAGTACTATTTCTTTACTGTTGATTTAAGTAATTGTATATCTCAATGGCAATGCAATACTATTATAAGTGCTTTATAAAGTCTGGTTCAAGTAGAGGTCTTGTAGACACTTAATACCAACTCTTGATTTTGGTGTTAAGTTCCAATACTTAAATTCCATAGGATATTTTCTGAAGAATTCCAAGCAACATTTTACCTCAATCTGACCTGATCATTTGCCTTATGGAGAGTCTAAATTAGTTATCAGCTAGATTGGTCTCTATGCTGTTTTTGTAGCAGTTTGACCCTCAAATAGGCAATATAATAGAACAAAACGTTCATTTTCCTACGCAGTCAAAGTTTAAGAATTGTAGGTAGTGATGTTATTTATTTTCAATGTAAGAAAGACCTTACTGGGTGCCTGGGTGCCTCAGTTGGTTAAGTAACTGCCTTCAGCTCAGGTTATGATCCTGGAGTCCAGGATTGAGACCCACATGTGGTTTCCCTGCCAAGCGAGGAATCTTTTTCTCCCTCTGACCCTCCCCCCTCTATTCAAATACATAAAAAAGAATAAATAAATAAAATCTTTTTAAAAAAAGACCTTCTTAATAATCACACCTCTTAAAATGGAAATTTTAAGAACTGGAAGTAAAAAATCTGGAACAAAGTCTTATTTATTATGTCACTTTGGGTAAATCTCAGCCTATCTATTTCTCAGATAAGTGTATTATGCTCTAGCTACCTAAATTCTGGAGTAGTTTTGAGGGTTACAATAAGTTACTACATGGGAAAATGCTTTCTATTCATGAAAGTGCAAACATGAACTATTTACTGATTTTGTTAGCATTTTTATACTTGTAACTTCTTTTCATTAAATGATTTAATTTCCAGTTATAGTCTGAATTTATCAGTTTTGTTGGACTAATTTTTTATAACATTTTCTTTGCTAAGTGACCATTAAGAAGAAATACAATCATGATAACAATTATGGTAAAGATAATAAAAATAATAAGATAATGATGGAAGGTGTTTATATGGGCTGCATCAGTATTTTAAGTGATACACTGCAAGCATTTCGAAAGTTTGACCATAGCACTTTGGAAAGGTGTATTCTTGGTTATGTAGTTTATTAATCATTTATGTCTTAGGATAAGACACTTACTTTCTCTTTTGTACCCATATAGAACAATGATAGAGGATTAAATGACAAAAATCCATGCTTTAACCAATGTTTTCTATCTCAGTGGGAAAGATAAAGCTACACTGGGGCAATCACAAATCAAACAACCTCAATACCATAGTTTAAACTATTTATATATAAATTTTGTCAAAGTGTAATTTTTAAAAAGTTAAAAATGTGATTCTTATAAAAATACAATATGGAAGTGTGGAAGAAATTTTATTCAACTCATTAGTGATTGAACCAGTAAGGCATTAAGCTATTCAACTATTACTGAGCTAAAAAGAATTTGAAGAGGTAGGTATTTATAAGCAACTTAAAAGGTGAATGTTGAAATAAGTTTTAGTCAAGCCACAAAACTGATTAATGTTCTACAAAGCAATAAATTGTTGGGGTACCTGGGTGGCTCAGTGGGTTAAAGCCTCTGCCTTCGGCTCAGGTCATGATCTCAGGGTCCTGGAATCAAGCCCTGCATCAGACTCTCTGCTCAGCAGGGAGCCTGCTTCCCCCTCTCTCTCTGTCTGCCTCTCTGCCTGCTGGTGATCTGTCTCTGTCAAAAAAATAAATAAAATCTTAAAAAACAAAACAAACAAAAAAAAAACCAACAACAAATTGTTGTCAAAGGGGTGATCACTTCTACCAGACAGAAATCTACATGTTTTTCAAAAGAAATTTCATGTTTTTCAAAGACTTTAACAGGCTTACCTGCAGTTTATAAAAATCTAGAAGTACTTGCTTTTGATTTTGCTAATTCCTCTTTGGTTACTCTCTAGACACTATACATGTATACGTTGCTGTGATTAGTGGCCTTTTAAGAAGGGTCAAAAAAAGAGAAATCATTCTCCCTCTACCTCGTGAGAGCATAGCAAGAAGGTGGCAGTCTGCAAACCAGGAAGAGGGCTCACGACAGCAACCAAACTGGCTGACACTCTGATGTCGGATTTCCTTGCCTCTAGAACTGTGAGAAATACATGTTTACTGTTTAAGACACCACCTATGGAGTTTGTTGTCTGCACGGGCACACTAAATAAATATCATGTAGAATTCTAACATGCAGAACTGATGAAAATAAATCGTGCGGCTGGATTTGTTAGAAGCTGAAACCAAACCACTCTAAGGGGATCCTAGGACATTATGTGTGTGGTGTGGTGGAGTGGGCATGAGAAAACGTGGCCTTCAAGCCAGTCATATCGTTGAAATGATTGCCAAAGCTCTGGCTCCTTAAGCTAGAAAAGAAGGTAGTCATGGGGTACTTATGAAGTGTCTTTAACTTTTTTTGGTAAAAAAGCATTCAACTGTTTTACATCATCATGGAAAGAACTAGAACTAGGAAGCATTAGTTTTGGCTTATTATAAAGAGAAGTTTTGTGATAGTGAAATATGGGTAGAGATGGAATGGTGCATTCATTCACCAGAGGCAAATATTCCCTGAGAGTTGAGCGTTTTTCCCCATACTATTTCACCCAGAATTTTACCCTGATATAATACATTATACACTTCTATGCTATATATTTTCTCCAACAAACACATTTTTGCTATTATAATTTTCTCTGTGTTAAAATTCCTCTTTTAGATTGAATTAAATTATAATTATTACCAATATACTATTGGTATCCCTACATATATGGTTAATTTGCAAAATAATTATGAATTCAAAAATCTGGAATGTATTTTTAATTAAATGGATTAGTTTTCCTTCAGTTAGTTCATATGATAAACTAGGATGTTTAAGATTTCACTATTAATTATTTTATCCTATTTGATTTTTATAGATGTGAGTCCTGAGAAGTTTGTCTGCATGAAAAAAGTAGTTGGGATTAGAAGGAATCTGTTTATAGCTATGTAACTCAATTATTTTGGTCACCATATCAATTATATGACAAAATCACATAGTGTTTTATCATTAAAAGTTATTTTTAGTGATTTATTAGCTGACAATTTGATGTTTTCCTTCAATTTTCTTGAAAGCAAGGAGTTGGAAACCTCCTGCTTTGCGAAGTGATTTGTTATTCACTCCTTGGAATCATTCACTCTCTCACTAGTGATGCCAATATTTCATGTTGTAATTTATTTGGTATCCTGAGGGTTTTACACCCCTCAGCAATGCATCCTGTTAATTTTAGGGTATGTGTGAAAAATATACCTTCTTTTTAGAATATAGGAGATGGAGATACGTGAATATAATATAAGAAAGGACAAAATCAGATTTTTTTCCTCAGGAGAATGAGTTTTAGAAGATAGTGTATGTAGAAGTGAGTATTTCAAAAATCAACGCTTTTGAAGACTGTGTGCATGAGTGTCTCTTGCAAAATAATTGCACTTACCTAGTGGAACACTTACTCTGTATCGAAGGTGGTGGGAGCTTGTTCATGGAAGTATCCAAATCATCTACGACACTGTCACTGCTCAATTTCAGGGGGAAAAAAACCCAACTGTACAAATGGTACATAGGAAAAATAAATAAAAGAAATCAATAAATAAAAAACTTTATGCATTTGGTGTTATGACTATTCCCATATTATCAAAGAGGAAAATTAAATCAAAGTTGAGAATTCATCACATTTATTCCTTTAGATTGACTGCTCTGAAATGTTTTGCATTGTTGCACAAAACATATTTGATTGATTATAAGTGATGGTTCCCCTGGGACCTCATGAACATGACTTAGGTGTCCCAGAGGCTACTTACTTGGATTCAACTTCCGGTTGGTTAGGATAATTAAGATTACTAAAAGAAATGTTAAATTATAAAATGATGGTTATTTTTATATCTATCAATATACTTAGTATGAGGTTATGGTTTATGCAAGATAACTATATACATAGGAATGTATACATTCTTCTATATATATTTTTCAGGTGCACATATGCTAGGCTTATAAAACTGTTATTTTCTGTTTTATTTATCATCATGAATATTTGTATTCTAGTTCATTCAGATATGATTATTGATGCTTTTCTAACTCCTAATATCTTTACATAATATGCAAATATTATAAAATATATATTGGGAAATATTATGTGAGTTAGTCTTTCTAGAATATTCTCTAATATGGCCATCTACTTTTGTTTTGTAGATAAAATTCTAAAAGATATCCTTTTTTTTAGCATTTTTTATATTATTTTAAATTTTTTTTATAAACATATAATGTATTATTAGCCCCAGGGGTACAGGTCTGTGAATCACCAGGTTTACACACTTCACAACACTCACCATAACACATACCCTCCCCAATGTCCAAAACCCAACCACCCTCTCCTTACACCCCTACCCCCAGCAACCCTCAGTTTGTTTTGTGAGATTACGAGTCACTTACGGTTTGTCTCCCTCCCAATCCCATCTTGTTTCATTTATTCTTCTCCTACCCCCTTAACCCCCCATGTTGCGTCTCCACTTCCTCATATCAGGGAGATCATGTGATAGTTGTCTTTCTCTGATTGACTTATTTCGCTAAACATAATACCCTCTAGTTCCATCCACGTCATCGCAAATGGCAAGATTTCATTTCAAAAAGATATTCTTCTTAATATGAGGTTGCTTTGCAGGCATTATAATTATTTATTTAGTTTCTTCATATGTCTTTCAAAAATACATTGGCAGAAATATAAAATAAACCATGATACAACAATTGACTTCTACTCCTTTTCTAGAATGACTTTTCTGTCTGTTACATTTACAGCATGGATATAGGAGTAAATGCAAATATAAATATGGATTTTTCACAGATAAATATATATTTAAGATATATCATCAAATTTTTCATATTGACATACAAGGTTTTTATACTGAAAGACAAACTAGTAGTCTATGCAATATCTCAAAAATTAGTGAAATGGGAGGTAAGGATTCAGTAATAAATAGTTTTTTTTAAAAGATTTTATTTATTTATTTGATAGACAGAGATCACAAGTAGGCAGAGAGGCAGGCAGAGAGAGTGGAGGAGGATAAGTAGGCTCCCTGCTGAGCAGAGGACCCTGGGATCACGACGGGAGCCGAAGACAGAGGTTTTAACCCACTGAGCCACCCAGGCGCCCCAGTAATAAATACTTTCAATACTGATTTTTACATCAGGTTAATGCAGCTGCATGTGTACCCCCCATGTTAATAAATAGTGACTATAGCTCTAAGTGGCCAAAATCATAATCATAAGAAATATTGTATTTTAAGAGAGTACCAAAAAGATAATTTTCTTGATGTAGAATTAAAAAGTAAAAAAGATATCTCTTAATTCACACTTTATCACTCTATTTATTAGACTGTGAACTTTTTTTTAAACTTATTTATTTGACAGACAGAGATCACAAGTAGGCAGAGAGGCAGGCAGAGAGACAGAGGAAGAAGCAGGCTCCCCGCTGAGCAGAGAGCCCCATGCGGGGCTCTATCCCAGGACCTAGGATCATGAGCTGAGAGGAAGGCAGAGGCTTTAACCCACTGAGCCACCCAGGTGCCCCTACACTGTGAACTTCTTAATAAGGATCCAAAATGATGAATTTGAGAATTTTATTCCACACATACAGTCAGTAGGTGGTTTTTTAATGTATATATAGTCAATACTGTTATGGATTTCTTTGTGTTATATATGTTATATATATATATATGTTATATATATTATATATATGTTATATATATGAAATGTGATTTTTATCAACTACATATTGATTTGATTCAGTTTTTATGCAGTTTAATTTGGCACTCCTCACAAAGTTGGATATTTATTCAGAAAAGAAATATGATTAATATCATATTTCTTATATCAAATTGGGGGCTTATATCAACTCAGATATTCATATAAACCATCAGATGCCAGTGAGTTAAACACATAATAGAGACCTATCCTGATTTCAGGATAGTGGTTTTCTCTGGGACCTCACTTCTCTAAATGGGTCCAAGAAAAGTTGTTTTCTTCATCCAGCTTCTTATTCTTGTAAGAATGAGAATGACAATGTCCAAGGTCTTTACTCTTCTGAACCAAAACCAGAGCCTTTACATGATATTTTAGGTAAGTAGCAACACCAACGGAATATGAGTAATGATGATCTGATTGGGTATTATCATGAAAAAGGACTAATTCTACCATATAATTATAACAGCTTTTTGTTGTAGTTAGTAGAACTGTATTATTACTCTGATAATAACTAGTACTATTTTCTTCTTTCTACTTTTCTTTTTCTAAAACCTGCTGTACATTCTTAATTTTCTATGAGAAGCATTTAATTAACTTATAATAAATTTCATACAGAGCATAAGCATATGCTCACTCAATTTCAAAATTATATGAAAATATAGGATAGAAACAATTATTTAAATGACCAAAAAAGTAAAGAGCATAAACATTTGAAGCAGAGGTGTCAATTTAACCAACAGAACTGAAATTCAGATTTGTTTCTAAACTTCCAGGCAGCAAGAAAGAAAAAAATGGGGTAAACATGATGAACTACCTAGTGCTCTTCAGAATGTTCTCAGAGAAAAGAAAACTTCTTAGTGCTCAATTACATGACATTACTCAGTTGGAAATATATTTCATAAGAGAAATGGTGAAATGTATAATGTCCTAAAAAATGTGACAATGAACTTTAAATTCTATTAATTCTTGCACCGTTATATAAAAGTCAAAAGCCAAATATAAATTACATTCACAGTCACAAATAAATCAAGACAGTTTTGTAAGAGATAAACTAATTTGGTTCAAGTATGCAGAATCCTCATTATTCATTGTGATCTTGGAATAAGATCTATAAAATCCATAGAAGAAGATAGTGCATATTGAATATTCACTTCCTTGGTAACTCTCTGAGATCTCCTACTTCTGCTATTCACAGCATTGTACATTTCCCTGTCACATTGTATCAGGTTTGCTCTGTATAATCAACAGAATATAGCAGAAGTGATGGCATGTGGCTTCTGAGTCTAGCATGCAGAAGACACGGTGACTTTACTGTGCTTTTTCTTGGATCATTTGTTCTTAGGGAAAGTTGTTCTGTCATAAGGACACTCAAGCATCCCAATGAAAAGATCTGTGTGGCAAGGGACTAGAGATTCTTGCCAACAACTCTTGGAAGGGGATCCTTGAATTCAAAAGAAGTTTCCAGTTGACTACAAATGCAGCCAACATCTAGACAACAACCTCGTTATAGTTTCGGAGACAGAACTACTCAACTAAGCTATTGCCAAATTCCAGACCCACAAAAATCAGTGTTGTTTTAAGCTCCTCAGTTTTGTTACACAACAATACATAAATAATTCATTATATCTTTATCAAGTCTTCCCTGAATTTCGTCTGTCTCATCTAGATTTAGGAGGGGAATTGGAGAGCAAGGGATGGTTAGACTTCTAAAAAACTGGTTTTTAGTATTGCTTCTATTCTCAAACATTGAATGTAGCATATTTTGTTTTCAAAATCAGATCTTTGTAACAGGTTAGAGATTTTATGTAACATTTGCTGGACTTAAAGTTCACACAAATAACTATGAAAAGGTGAGTTGTTGTCATTAATTCAATAAATATTTAAATTAGTCTGTTCTCAAGCATTGTGTCAGCATTATCACTTAGTCATACAGATTTATATTCTCCTTTTGTGTGGAGTAGTTCTACTCTTGTTCGCTCTTGTGAGCAGGTTCTCAGTTGAATAATCAGAGACATCACACCAAAAATGCGGACAGTGAAATGTTTGGAAATTTTCAGTAGTCTTTAGAACACTGGGGAAGAAAATCAATACACCTCTCATGGATCATCTGATTTTAAGCAACTTGGTTTCTTAGTGCACCTGCCAGGATTAATTATGAGCAAATTGTTCCTGTACATAGTTAGATGAATTGAGTTGCTGGGTGGAATAATTTGATATGAACCTGCTGATTCTAGCGTACTACCTATCAAATCCAATGATTTTGGCTTAAGAATAATTATCATTGAGCCCCTATTTTTGGTTGTATACTTTACATAAAACTAAAAATACAGAAAGACGAGAAGGAAATGAGAATAAAGACTTGGAGAGGTTTTTCATGTATGTTTTTACCCTCAAAGAAGTTTATTCAATGAAAGTGCAAATTGGTAGTTTTGGATAGCTCCTATTATTTTCAGGAAGAAAATAATATATAACTGACAGAAATAGGTCAGTATTTTTTTTCAAAAATTCATTTCAACATGGTTCAATAGGCAAGCACACATTTTCAAAAATTAAACACTAAAATTTTCAGTTACTATCACTGTTCTATCAATGTCATCATGTGATTGTATTCACATCCACTCCTGCCACAGCACCAATGGGCTCTTCTTCATGTCAAGCTCTCATGTCTGGAGCTGACTGAAAATTACTCAGAATTATTCTGTCAAATCTGCCATACTTCACCCAGACAGGTGATAGCTCTCGAAAAAAGGGAAGATCATCAATGCAGAAAGAGTGCAAAAGCACTTCCATAATTTGCCATTGCTGGAGCATATGATGTTTCAGATAAGCAAAACTTTTCTGATTATAGAAAATTGGCTTGTTTTCATTGAAAGGGCCACCACAAATACCTTTTTGTGGAGAGGAACAGGGCAAGAGTATAAATGGAGGCCTCAAACTGCTAAATACAGTATGTTCTATCCTTTATCCCAACAGTAAACTTCTATAATAACAACATTGGAAAATATGTATAATTTATGGTTTTATAGGATGCATATGATTTACATATGAATTATACATATATTATATATATAACATAATGCAGTGATATATTGTATATTAATGTCTATTTTACATTTACATATAAATGCACATTTATGAATTTATATATTTATGCATTTACATAAAAATTTATACTTTATTTGTATAGTAATACATTTATATATTTATATAAAGAGAGAATGTATTTAGGCCTGGACTCAACAGCTTGGGGGTCACTCAGGAAACTGGGAATTAGCCTGCTTTGTCACATGATAGCTTAATATTGTTGGACACTGGAGGGTCATTAAGAGTAAACTGTCTGGAAAAATGTTTGCAAGCATTTTCTGAAGTAAAGGGTGAAGTGGTATACTAATTTACAGTCTTATCATCCTGAAGAAGGATACACTGAAATAAACAGTTGTGTTGTGTTGACCAGATGGTCATTGTTATCATTTTAACATGTTTTAATTTAATCATATCAATTGCTATTACATGTATCATGATAATCATCTTGTAATGAAGTATCTATATCTATATATTTTTTTCTTAAATTCTTCTTTCTACATTTTTATTGCTGTTTTTTTACAACAAAATTGATTTTTAAAATAAAACTATTGTAGAAAGAAATTTTGTGATTACTTTTTACATGAATCTTTTTTTCATAGCCATGCAAACATTTTCTTTACTCATAGTGTTTTGTATAATTGGAATGTCACTTTTGTTGTATGTTTCTTTCTTTTTTTTTTTTAAAGACTTTATTTATTTATTTGACAGAGAGAGATCACAAGTAGACAGAGAGGCAGGCAGAGAGAGAGAGAGAGAGAGAAGCAGGCTCCCTGCTGAGCAGAGAGCCCGATGCGGCACTCGATCCCAAGACCCTGAGATCATGACCTGAGCCGAAGGCAGTGGCTTAACCCACTGAGCCACCCAGGCGCCCTTGTTGTATGTTTCCTACAGAGATTTTTTTTCTTTTCGGTAAGATGAATTATTTAAAAATACGTATTTTAATTCTTAAAGTTAAATAGCCAAATTTAAGTTGGTTTGGATTTTTATAAGCTATTGCTAATCATAGCAACCAAAGCAATATTTCATGCTGAATAACTAAAGAGAAAATTCAACATTAATTTTTTGGCCAAAGACCCCAGTTGGGATTTACTATTTGTGCGCTCCTTCACTTCCTCCTCACATTCTTAACTTTTCTGTGCACCTTATATCTTCTCTGAATTAAATCTATTGCTTTCACAGAATTTAGGCAGGATTACCATAAGTTTCTAAGAGTGAATTTTATGTCAAAATCAATATGTTTTATCAAGACATCTCAGTTTTAAAAACACAGATGAAAATTGAAAGAAAAATTGTAAGCAATCTGAATTGTTACAAAGTCATCATTTCTAAATACAGATGAAATATGAAAAAGCATCATGGATTTTTGGCCATAATTTTGCTTCTACATTTTTCTTTTTCCTATACCAGTCAGAGTGGTAACATTATAATAAACTTATGCTCAACAAATATTTGTATTTCAAAGATTAACTTTTTATGTTTCAGTTCTTCACTTAAGTCAAAATCTATATTTCTTAACACCTGATTTTCTTGTTTTCTTCTAATAGTTCAACAATGTACAAAATAAGCATTAGTTGTTCAACAAGATTTCTATCACTGATAGTACCTAATTGAAGTGTATAACGTTACATTTAAAATTTTATGTATAACTTCTCTCAGTATATTACCTGATAAATGAATAGTATTATTTTTACTTTTTCAGGCTAGATAATAACTATTTGTTTCATTATTTTGGTATCCATCCTATGTGTTCAGCCATTCTAACATCTAATTTCAAAAAATCATTTTTAATAATCTACCCTTTTTATTGTTTTCTACAAATATATTGCTTTTAGGAACACTGGAGTATAAATATAAAAAGGAAGTATATTAATTTTTTAAGTGCGTTGTGATTGTAATCTTTACCAGAATTCTGTGAGTTGACTGAATTTGTATCACCATTTTTCTTCAGTCATAAGATGGCATGTACCTATCTGTGTGGAAACAACATTAATTAACTCTTCCTTTTACAAAGACTCTATAGTGGCAAGATTTTTATCTGACCTCTTTGAGAACTTGAAGAGAACAACTTTCTTGCTAATTTTTGTTGTTTTGATCAGTAATTAAATCTCTATTAAGTCAATAATTTGTAATATATTAACAAATTTTTTGTGGGTGACGTTGGACAGAAATCTGCTCACTTTTATTATCTCCATTTAAAAAAAATAAGTAGACTGCTTCTTCGAAGATTCATTCTCACATTTTAGTTTATCATTAAATGAAATTACTGTTTTCTGTTTCTAACATGATTTTGAGTTCTACTCATTCTGAATAATAATCTAAATAATGTAAAGAATAAAAATTAGCTGCATTCAGAGTATATAATATTTAAATATCTATTCATCACAAATAAAGTAAGTACAAAATTAAAAAGTAAAACTTTTTTTATATATTTCCAAAGGAAATTATTTATTTTCGAATCCATTAAAATTGTCAAATCCATTACAATTATAATTAAATATTAAAATTTAAAATTAAACTTATTTAAATAATCTGAAATTTACAATTTATTTAATTAAAAAATTTAACTGAAATGTATGATCTTCACAGAAATAAAATTATTAGTTAGAGCTACCAATAAATGGTACCTTGTGAATTAAAGAATTGGTATCATGCTTCCTATATGTTTTATCTAGTCTTTTTTTTTTTTTTAGATTTTATTTATTTACTTGACAGAGGGACAGACAGCAAGAGAGGGAATACAAGCAGGCGGAGTGGGAGAGGGAGAGGGAGTCTTCCCGCAGAACCTGGAGCCCTGCATTGGTCTCTATCCCAGGGTCCTCAGATCATGACCTGAGCCAAAGACAGATGCTTAACAACTGAGCCACCCGGGTGCCCCATGTTTTATCTAGTCTTATACAAATTTAAAAGGAATATCAATATATCAATTATTTTTTAAAAAATATTTCTCAGTGACTAATTCATCTAATATCAGTGTTATGCTAATTCATAAGTACCTCTGGAATTGCAAATTGGAACAACAACCACAACAAAAAAGACAAGAAAATAAACACAGCACCAATGAGAGATTATTCTTTCCTGTGCAAAAATCCATCATGTGAACAATTACGTAAGAGAAAAGATTTGATAGTGAATTTTCTACTTGCAAGTTCTTCTGCTAGTTAACTCCTCACTGCCCTTCAGAGCAGCTCCATGTCCTACACAGGCTGTTATTAATACAGCCCTCAAAACTTTACTCAAATGCTTTTGGTCCTAGGACTAGTTGAAGACTAGAAGACAAGTCTTGCCTGGGGGTGTTGAACAAGGATCACCATGAGATTGAGTGTTTAGGGTTGGGGTACACAGTGTTGGTGTTGAGAGATAGATCTTAGGTGACAGAAAGTGACAGTGGTTCTCTAAATGTTTTTGCAATAATACGTGTGGGGCCCTGTAAAATCTGGGGCCCAGAGCAGTTGCCCTCTTGTTTGAATTTAAGATTGCTTTTGTACTAAAACTACCTTTATTTTTTTCCATGTTATTTTATTTTATTTCTTTTCAGTGTTCCAAAATTCATTGTTTATGCATCACAGGTAGTGCTCCCTTTAGTTGTTGGTGAGATTCATGTTATGGGAAAATATTTCAGAATATTTGATAATTTCTAGTTAAGACATTTCAATTCTTTATGTATGGTGTCAGACTATAAATAAATCAGATAAAATAAATATATATTTTTTCTTAGGAAAAATACAATAAAATGAGATACATTAAGGATAGAGAGTCAATATACTGTAATAGAAAAAATGATTTTTCTGAATTTGAATTCTGGTTCCCTTATTTCAGAACTGTTCTGTACTTTCCCTTCAGCTAGATGGGCAAGCTGAGTCTATCTTCAGTGGGCATCACTGGGTCCTTCTCCTCTCATTTTCTTCTGTCCTTCTTCTTCCACTGACCTGGACTCCTTGCATTTGGAATCTCCTCTTTTCTACCTCCAGATATCTTTTTATTCATCTTGCCTTCTGGTCCAAGGTTTTAGACAAGAGACTTAGTCTATTTTTTTTTTTTTTTCCTTTCCAGGATCTTGGACTATAGGAAAGAGTGAAACAGGAAAACAACTTTTTTGGTCCAGTTCTAAAGTAAAATAAATATGGATTTTTCTGTTTGTTTTTTTCTGAGTAAAAGAAATTCATTGCATTAGTATCCCTAGAGTCGTCAATCTCCCTGTGATATCCAAGAATCTTTCTATCATTTATCTATTATTTCTATTTCTATTACCCTGGCTGATTACCTGATTATAAGTCCAAGCTCCTGGAAAGTGGTGGTAAAGTGTTCTACTCCAGAAAGAAGTTAGGTCTGGAGAAAATTTTATTCATATGTGTTTATCTTGCCAGAAGAATATGAGAAACCAGATACATAGAGTATCAGGATATAGGATACTAAAAGTAATATAATGAGACTTTCAAACTAACCCCATATGAATCAACCTGTGTCAATAGAATTCTCCTCTAGATGTCATCAAGCCTGTTGTTGTACAGGGGTCATTTTTAGCATTGCTTTGAGAGATATAAATTATCACTGTTTTCCTCTTATTTGATAACAACACAGTGACATTGCTAATATATTTACTGTACACGAAAGTTAATGGCTGTTATGTACAGAGTTCTTTATATTATCACCTCATTTAATCTTCACTGCAGCTATCCCTGCAAAATTGTTGTTATTAGACCTTATTTTAATGATGAATTACAGAGCATTCTGAAAGCTTATGTGGCGTCTGCCCCAGCTAGTCATCACAGGATTTAGAATACAATGTTGGATTCTATCGTGTATTCTCTTTCTATGGTATTACACTGAATATCTGGTAGATAGAATGAAGACCAAAAATTAAATATCTAAGAAAAATTTATTTTCCTGTTACTTTAAATGAAAGGAATATATTTTCTTATCATGTGGTCTTGAATATATTTCTATCTTTATCATGAATTTTGGGATTGATAGTCTTTTTCATAATTATCTATGATAGTGTGTCTCCTATCTTACAGGCTCCTTTGCAAGGTGATGGTGACCCTTCTGCCACTTCTATTGAGAGATGGGGACCAGGTTCCCTCCCTTTGAGTTGGGGAGGGGTTGTGACTCTGACAGAAGTGATGCTATGTTGCTTCCTTGTCTAAGTCCAAAAAGATAATACACGGTTTTCATGGGACACTTACTTTTGAATCCTGTCCACTGTTCTCTGAGAAAACCCAAGAACTCCATGGGGGGTACCCAGGGCCCACAACACCAGCTGAGTTGTCAGCTGATAGCCCAGCACCAATTTGTCAGCCATGTGCGTGAGACACCTTGGATGTGTATCCTCTTGTCCCTATGTCAGCTGACACTACATAGTACAGATGTAATTGTCCCTGCTGAGCCCTGCCCAAATTGAATATTTGTGATTAGAATAAATTATTGTCCTTTCAGACACTAAGCTTTGGGTGGTTTGCTTTGTAACAATATATCTATTGCTAATATATCTCAAATAGTCATCTAAGGTACAATTTTCTCCAAGGACAGTTTCAAATTCTATATACCTAAGGTAAAACAACAAAAGGACTTAATAGATATTTATAAGGATTTTTATTTGCTCATACTCATAACTATTCATCTATGACGTGACTGCTTTTTGTCTAAACTACTGTAAAATAAAATACACTTGAACAATAGATAATTACCTTACTATCTTATTAAAAGCTTTTTTCTTATTGAGAGAGAATGCATTTTAAAAGACAGCATTTTCATCAAAGAAATATTTTTAGACCTCTGAGTTGGCAGGAAAAATCAAAGCTTAAAAGCATTGGTTGTATTCATGAAGTACTTTTCTTATTAATTGCTGGAGAATGCCAAAGTCCCTTGTGGAACACATGGCAAAACAAGCTGATTAAGAGGCTTAGTATTATTTTTAAATTACTTAATTGCCATTTAATGAAATAGGGAGCTCTGACTTCCACGCTACCTAATAAAATGGTTACTCTGCAAGGAATGAATTGCTGGTTGCTCTGACCTTGCAGAGCAAGCTGGGTTTAAAGAAGCCACATAATACATTTCTGCAATGATGGTATGGGGACTGAAAGCCATATTACTGGAAATGTGCATGTTAGCATTTATATCTCTTTTATAATTGCTGAAATAATGGCCAACATACATTAAGAAAAATCTGGGTATTCCACTGGGTGCCCTCATTGCAGTCAAACCACATATATGAATACCTCTTAATTGCCAAAGTAATTTCTAAGGAACTAAAAACACAGTTCATTTGCTTTTCTACCCTGCCCTTGGGAACCTGCAATTTTGCTTCATTACAACCACTCAACCTTTAGCCCTCATCCACTTCAAAATGGTTTGCAGTGTTTTATATATAATAAAACAGTACCCATATGGAGGTATCCACAAATCTGTTATTTTTTTTAGTATGCTTTTTCCAAGTTTGGATTAGCTAAGATAGAAGCCAAAAATTTAGCCATATCAATGCTCTTTTATTATATGTGCCTATTTTAAATAAATATATATATCCCCTTCCATTTAGTTCATATGTCTTTCCTAGTAGATTTGCAAGAGCAAATGCCTATTTGAAGAGGGAGACTGGGCTACTTTTTGTTTTATTTACTACAGCAACTAATTGAACTAATTAGCTTGATAAAGAAACAGAATTTCAGGAGCGCACATTGTGTCTGAGATTTCCAATCACTTCTACTAAACACTAATTCCCACAGTAAATTTACTGTAGCGTTAGAGAAATAAATTTATGTCTATATTCATATATGTGTATATACATATATATACACACACGTATGCCATTATGTAAATACATATGTGTTCTCCCTCAGCTCGCACTCTCTCTCAATTAAATAAATAACTAAAATCTTTAAAAAACCCCAACTTAGTATGTTTAGGCACATTCTAGTCACTAAATAGAGAAACTCTACTTTTCTTACATTCCTCAAGGATAACAGTAGTATCATTTCTTATTTCCTGTGATAGTTCGCTTTTATCCTATCACCATTGCTTTTAGTAACTAGGCCATTTCAGAAATAATAAAGTCCAGAATCCTCTGGAAACAGAAAATTATTCTGAAATACCTATGCAAATTAAGGGAACCAGGGGTGTATTGGACATACTAAAAATTAATAGAATTCATAATAAAATTAATACAATTGTATCTATATACTACATACATGAACTATCAAGGAACTAGAGAAACAATATATAATATATGGTATTTCTTAGAAATGATAGCATCTGTTCACATCAAGAACTACTTTGAAGAAACTTTCAAAATGTCATTGAAATGAACTATATTTATAAAACCAAATTAAGTGTAAAATAAAGAATGACATACAAATGGCAATAGACAGGTTGCCATCATGTTTAAACAACAATCAAGATTCCTTATTCTTCCAATAGGACTTGACCTTACCTTTCACTTGATCATGATTATCACTTTTAGTCAAAAACATTCATTTAAATTAAAAAAGAGTGCTTATAAATAAATGTGTAATTATAACTGATAATGACAAATTTCACAGATCATCTGGCTAACACCCAAAATTTCAGATGATTTTTGAGGGTTATCCAACTGTTAAAGGTAGAAAAATTCAGTTCAACAAACATTTTAGTGTACCTTCTTATACTGTGGGAGCTAAAATGTTGAATAAGACATCTTCCTGGTGCTTTAAGGTCTACTGTATGAGAAGATCCATCACATTACCCTATGTTAAGTACCATGATGGGCTTAGCAAAAATTACTATGAGAAGACAAGACTGTTATATCTCATTATTCCAAAGGGAGTTAATGAAAAATACCATATTAGGAGATAATATTTGGAAAGAACAAGAAGATATACCAAATATTCAGTGGAGGTGTGGGGGAACTATTTCATGCAGAAGATCCACAATGTTATAAAGAAATGTAAATCTAAGAGCATATTGACAGACTTTTCCTTAACCAAAACTGAATCAAGTACCTCTGAGCTCTCTTTCCTTTTAGGCCTGTACCCTGGCCCCTGTACCTTGGGTCCGCTCAGCCCAGTTTTAGCAAGAATCTTTTCACCCTTAGTAGCTAATCACCCTTGACATCTGACCAACTTCTTCATCTCCCTCACCTTTGATGAATAAATCCTTGCCTGCCTTTAGCAAGAATTCTGTTAAGATAGTCTAGCCAGAATCACCCTATATCTCTTCTTAGTAATTTTCCATCCATTGACCATTCACTCTTTTCATTGGCTATAAATCCCTGACTGCATTTCTGTGTTTTGAGTTGTGCGCAGTCACGCTCCCCTACTATGGTATCCCTACTGCAACTGTCTTGCACAAAATCTTCCTTGCCATTTTAACAAGTGTCAGAATATTTCTTTAACAATCTGACACATCCGAAGATATTTGCTCAGTGTGACTGAAAAATTGTGGGAGATCAAAATCATTCCCATGCTTAAGAAGCTTACAGTGTGTTTTAGGAGATAAATATGGAGCATAATGCAGACAAATGCAATAAAGTATAAAATAAAGTTACATATAAATATGTTTAGTCTCTGGGAATCCATTTAATTCTAATTTGGTAGGCATTGGGAATGCTTCAATGAGAAAGAAATATTTTAGAGAGCCATCAGGGAAGAATAACATGTCAATAAGCAGAGAAGGGATTGACGGTGGGGAAATGTGTTCCAGCCAGAGCAAAATGGGTATTTTAAGCCATAAAACCTTAGTATAGAGAGTGATGGGAAACCAAATACCATCAGTGTGCAGTGAATGAAGTAAGTTGTGAATTTAAAAAAGTAGTGTTTTAAATTTGTTTAAAGATGACAGATTGCACACAAGTGTTTCCTTTCATTCCCTGCCAAAGTCTCCTATAAAAGACATAAATGACATGAAATGGAATAAATACAGTCATAGGACAAAGAGAATGAAGGAAGACATAACAGTAAAATATTTTGAAAAATGAAAATGGATAATTGATAAATGGCTTCACAAATGTAACAAAACAAACCAACCAACCAAACAAACAAAAATTCCCAAAAATCCTGATCCTAAACAAGCAATGGGAAAAAGGAAAAAAAAACTTCAAGACTCCAAAACACTTAGGAAATGGTAACAATGACTACCTCTTGATGTGAGGTGCTCTCCAGCATAAAATTCAACATCCTTTAAAGAGAACACAAACTACCCACAACATATCCACAAAGTTTAGGAAAAAAATATATATATATATATAATAAATATATATATTAATGAACACATAAATATATATATTTTAAATATTATATATAATTTTTAACATGTATATGACATGAGAGAAGCAAAAAAACAGGTCTAAAATCAATTCAAAAAGAGGAATGGTTGATAGAAATAGAATCCAAGATAACTGAGAGGTCAGAATTAGCAGACAAGGATTTTAAAACTCTAACATAAATATGTACAAGGTGATGAGGAAAAAGATGCACATGATAAGCAAAAAGATGGGAAATCAAATCTATTTAGAGGTCTGGAATGGGCATGGAAATTCAAGAATTTAATAGTGCTGTTTCTGGAAAGAAAAACAAATGGGATTAGCAGAAAGTTGGGGGTTGCAATGTACATAAATAAACAAACAACAGGAATGATTTAAAAAGGGATTTAAAAATAACTGAGAGAACAGTAACAGAGCTCAGGGTTATGTGGGACAATATTAGTAAGTCTGATGTAAATACGGTGGAATCAATGAAAGTGAAGAGTGATTGATTCAGGGAAAAAACAAAAACCAAAAAATAAAAAAAAACCAAACCACAACAAAGCATTTGAACAAATAATCACCAAAATTGCCATTATTTTAAAAAGTATCCAAATCCAACAAGCTAAACAAACTCAAGTGGGACAAATTCCTATACTCCCATCACAGTCAAGCACCGAAGAAAAAGACAAATCTTAAAAGCATCCAGAGAAATAGGACGCATATTTAGTTATCAAGGATATCCATATGAAACCACAATAGTCTGTAATCACACATCATGAGAATGGGTCAAATTAAAAAGAAAAAGAAAAAAACACATAAACACCAAATGTTTCTAAGGATGCAGGTCCGTATTTCAAACATGGGTAGGATTAAGCTCTAGTTGCCCACAGTGAAAAATTGCTTGCTAAAGCACTCCATTTCCTTCAGGACTTCCCTCCAGTTTCTTATCAGTCTTCTCTGGGATCACTATCCCAGAAACTATTTGCACTCGAGTCCTTGACCCAGTCTATTTTTATGGGAATAAAGACCAAGACAATTTCAGGGATGCTATTGATGTTCATGGACTACTTTTACTGATTCTCTGCTCCCTTCCTCTTGCTATTGTGTGCTTTTGTTTCTATGTGCACATCTGTTTTGTTGTTTGTTTTGTTTATTTTGTTTTGTTTTTTCAGAGAACTTTCCTTGAGCTTCTAAGTATTCTTTTCTGGAATTGTCTTAATAAATTGATTGTATAGAACTTGTTTCTCACTGTTTCCCTCTAAGCAATCTAGCCTCAGACAACTATCTTTTCTCTGGCTGACCATTACTTCCACAATTTAAGCATGCCTATTATTTGAGGGTTTTAAACCAAATATTTCAAGTTATTTAGTTTATTTCCTAATATAGGGAAATACCTGTCTCTATAATGTTTTTCTGGGGTGATTACTTTTAGATTGCTTATTCTTAACCTTTGATTAGGCCATTCTATCATTCTTTTTGTATTACTTTTGCATAGGTCCTGACTTAGTCCTTTTCTATTTAATATTTGTTTAATAATATTTAATATGGGCAATTGTGAATTCATTTATCAAAACAAAGATGGATAAATACTGAAGAAAATGAAATGGGGCAGTAAACAACTGTAGTTCAATAATTTAGAAAAATGTCTTCCTGAATCAGCTAGTCATTTTTAAAATGTTTTAATGTGGCTTAACATTAGGTTATAAATAATCATCTGACTTATAGAGATGCTCTGTAGGAACAGGATTCCCATTGTTCTTATCTGTCTTGGCTTCCACTATCAACACCTACAGAATTGATTTCTGCTTCTCCTTCCTCTATATTCCTTGTCTTTCAAAGAGTTTATAGGTCTTCCTTTTCTAATTGAGATAAATATTTTTAAATAATTAAATAAAAGACAGTGGCATTATTTGTCTTGACAAAAGCATAATTTAGATTCTGTTTATTCACAAATTAAATGACAAACTAATAACAAGTGAACTGTACTGTTCCTTGCTTAACAGATTTTCTAGTTTATTTATAATTTTATAAAGGACACTTATTTTTGGTTATCAGTTCATGATGATCATCAGTTCAAACCAGATCACCATTTTTCATTTGAAGAAAAAAGAGAATAATTTTTAGTTTTTCTCTTCTTTACGATTTTTTATGCACAAAGAGTATGAGTGAGACAAGAGCTATTAGGGTTAAGAAGCTTCTTCACTAATCATGAAATTAGAGTTTAAAATTTGCTAAGATGCTAAAGTTTTAAGAAGTTTTATGAGTATTTCAGGATTTGAGTAATTATAAAAATTTTAACTGCTTGGGGAAAAAAACCCTAATTTTCACCAACCCACTTAACTATACTCCATAGAAGTTTACTCAAATGGGAAATTCAGATAAATATATCACACAAGGATATAGCTTAAAGTGGTCATATAATAATGACAATGGAACTTTCATCTTTTTAAACTCTATTATACCTGAATAATGAAGCAGTGATAGTTCCAACGTCATGTATTTAATTTTAAATAATATTTTTTAAAACAATATATATTTAACTTCTTTACTTGAACATAGAATCAAAGTGTTTAGGGACACCTAGGTAGCTCAGTTGGTTAAGCATCTGCCTTCAGTTCAAGTCATGATCCCTGGGTCCTGGGATCAAGTTCCACATTGGGCTCTCTGCTCAGCAGGGAGACTGCTTCTTCCTCTCCCACTCCCCCTGCTTGTGCTCTCTCTCTTTCTGTCAAGTGAATAAATAAAATCTTAAAAAAAAAAAAAAGAAAAAGAATCAAAGTGTTTAAGGAAACAGAGAAAGCAGTCCAACCCATCAATGTTATAGATGAAAAGTTGGGATAAAAGGGCCAAGAGCCTTGTTCATTATTACATAATATGTCATTTTCAGGGCTAAATTTGGAATCCACATCCCCAGATTACTTATACTTGCCTCATTTTATTATAGAAAAAATAGTTTGATTTGGAGGTCTTGCTACGTTGTTTCTGTTTCAGTCAGAACCTGAAAGAATTGCAGCATTAAATTTTTTATTTATAGATAGTTAGATACATAGACAGATAGATGTAATAAATAAAGGTTTTGGACATTTGTACATATGGCAGAGATTTCCTGACCTACTTTTGAATCAGTATTAAATGTTTATAGAAGTGTGATAATTTGTTTTGGGAGGGGGAAGACTGCTCATAAATTGACGTCTCTCTGTGGAGTACCTCCCTGACTGACACCTGAAAATCTTGACAGGAGGACATAATAAATAAGGCACCTTCGCTGCAGCTTGTAATTCATCAGTTTCAATCATCCTTCTCATTATGTTAACAGTAGAAGTATAATCAGATTAAGAAAAAAGTCTGTAGTCTCAACACTCATGTTAAATGTCAGTTCTGGATTGTGTTCAGATTCTGATGTTAAGGGTGGTAAATCATATGCATCTGTCCTAACAGGCTGTCATAAACATATTTGCCAAATTCCAAATTCTTTGCAAATAAGCAATAAGGAAATCCCAAATTATGTAAATAATAATGTATGCGTGACCCTGAAGTTATGAAAGTAACAATGTAAAAAAAAAAAGATATTTAAGTGTTTGAAAAGGATTCTTATAAATAAGGCCCTTTAATATGGCATTGTTCCTGGAAAGATTTAGTCATGTCATATAGGCATGCTCATGACATACTACAAAACACCAATGATACAATCTGGTACTTTTTCTTGAGAAGCAGCTTACTTTGAACACTAACTAGAACAGTCACATTGAGAATACCTTTCCAAGCCTTCAGTCTTTTTAAAATAAGCATTTAGAGGAGGAAAAAAAAGCATGGGATTTTTTTTTTTTTTTTTTAATTTATACCCATTGAGGGACTGTCAGGCAAATTCAGTCCTCAAATAGGGTTGGCATCAACAGTGACTTAGTCTTTCATCTAGTTACCCTTGCCAATGTCTGGATTCATTGACAGAAAGGGAAGCTGAGCTGAGGCATAAATTCATTCAAAATTTGTCTTCTGTTTGAACCTCAGGAAATGGTACTTGTATGGTATTGGAAAAAAGGGGTAACATTTTAAGATCTTAAATCAACCATATACTCATAATAGTAAGAATCTCATCATGATCTTGCTATTAAATAACTAGTAGAATAAAATATATTACTACTTTTTTAAAGTTTAATACTTCCACTTGAAACATTTGAGAAAAAAAATAGAGAAAAATGAGATTATTCAAAGAGAGGGTAGATGGAGATGCTAATAGGAAAAATCAAGAGAAAATGAAGTTGCTCTGAATAATAAAGGTTATCAGAGGCCACATGGGGGTAGAGGACACAGATGATGAGATTCAGATGACAAGGGGCCAGAGAGAGGTTGAAAGAGATTATTAGGAAGACTTGTTATGTGATAGAAAAATCTAAGCCCTAATCCATACCCCCAGGAAAGCTTCAGTAAAATCTGTATTTTCTATCAATGCCTTCAGAGATCTTTGCCTCATGAAAAATGCATGAGTTTATTCTTAATCTCCTTAAGTGACTTTAAGAGTTTTCTTTTGTCATGATACCTAAATTGTTCAACTAATCATCAAGAAGAAACGATAAAAGTCATCTAAGATCAAATTGTCAATTTGGGAAGCTTATATTGTTGCAACCTTGGGTATTCAGAAAAGTTGCCAGAAGCATGCACTTCTGGTGGTAAAAATCCAAGAAACTTCCTCACAACATCTCAGGCTGTAAATTATGCTTAATTCAGCCTTTGTAAGCTCACAATTTCTCTAGACACTTGAGTCTTTCTTGGGAAAAGAGAAGAGGTATATGGCAGACGTGCTTAGAAACAGGATCCACAAAGACAGGGCTGCTCACAAAGGACAAGAGATAAAATAAGTTTGAAAGTGCTTGCATAGGTTACATATATACTACCAGACACTTGAGCAGTGTTCAGGAAGTCCAGTGCCAGACATGATCATACTTCATAGATCATACTTCTATGGTAAGAAAATGCCACCAAATTGTTGCAGACTTGGCAAGTGTATGGTAGAGGTTAAGAGAGTTCACGAAGTTTGTGTTGGTGAGAAGTGATCCAAAGCCCCAGATCATTGATCTGCCCAGAGAATATCAAATTGTACTTGAAGAGATTTCAGGCAATGTGGTCGTTTGCCAAGACTTTGTGTGCAGTCTCCAAATACATTCTAACAGGGAGGGACTTAAAAAAAAAAAAAAAAAAAAAGATTCCTAAATGTATTTACATATTTGACTATATGAGGATTTACAGCAAATGCTAAACCCAACAAGAAACTTTAACAGAAAGAGTTGTTTCATGAGGTCAGAGTTAAATCACTGTTGTAATAAGCTGTATTTCAACCGATGTCAAAATTCTTGTTATTTTAAGAATAGAGCATATTTTAAAGTCTAATTACAAATGCTGTTAGAGAATTTTAGGGTGTTGCCTGATCCGGAGACTTCTTTCCCCCAAAGAGATTCTAAATCCTCCATACAGATCCAGCTCTGCTTCCTTCTTAAGATGGATTTTAACTTTCAGCAGGGGGATTTTCAAAGCTGCTGTTTAACATGCTAACACTCTGAATCACATTACACTTGACTGCAAGTCAGCCTTCATCCTGTGGCCCCGTTCTTCAAACGTGGTTTCTGTCTTATCCCTAAAGCCCCATCTCTAATTTGTTATGGCAGGGGGCTTTCTAACTGGTTTCTTCTACCCAAGGCCCTGTGTTAGTAACCCATCTAAAATCCCGTTTCTTTAAGACCCAATTCCTGTCTTGCCTGGTCTTTCACTTCTTTCTTCCCCAAACACCAATGTGTCTGCAGTCCTGCCCCTGGCCGGCACACACCATGACACTGCTTCCTATGTGGATGATTAAGCCCTGCCCTAGAATTCACCCCAAATCCATGATTTGCCTTTTTTTGCTAAGATCAAGGCATCTCAAGTACTCACACAGGGACACGGTACTAAATAAAGTCGCTTCTTGTGCCCTGGGCTATCAGCTATCACCTGTGAGTGTGATTAATTCTCCCTAATAAATGGATCCTACAATCCAGCACTTACCAGTCCTAGTACAATTGCTCCTAAGACAAGAGATCCAAACTTAAGGACTATCTGGTGCAAATATTCTAGTATTCCAGGGCACGGGATATTAGAGCCCTGGGTGCCTCAGGAAAAGCAGGGTGGGAAGTATGAGGAAGTCATGTTTCAGAATGCCCACTTCTCCATTCATTCATCAGATACTTACTTAATATTTTCTGTATGGCAAGCACTATATTAGGAGGTTTATTCAAAAGAGTTGAGTTTTAAATCTTACAGTTCTACTGTTTAAAAATATTTTCTAAACAATTATGATAGTGCAAAATACCAATATTTCAGAATAGTAAGAAAAGGAACAGAGGTTTTTGTTTCGTATGCTACCTTACAAAGCTAATACTGATTTTATTTATTAATTCTTTTTTTTTAAGACTTTATTTATTCATTTGACAGAAAGAGAGGGATCATAAGCAGGTGGAGAGGCAGGGAGATAGAAAGGGCAAAGCAGGCTCCCTGCTGAGCAGAGAGCCCGATGTGGGGCTCGATCATAGGACCCTGAGATCATGACCCAAGCCGAAGGCAGAAGCTCAACCCAGTGAGCCACCCAGACACCCCTTTATTGAGTAATTCTTATGCGCTGAACATTGCAGTAGGTATTTTATTTTTTTAACGAGAGAGAGAGAACACGAGCAGAGGGAGATGGGCAGAGAGAGAGGAGGAAGGAGAAGCAGACTCCCTAATGATGCCCCACTGATCCCAGGACCCCAGGATCATGACCTGAGCCTAAGGCAGACACTTGTCTGAGCTACGTAGGTGCCTTAGGGGTAGGTATTTTAGATATGATGTTTCTTTTTACCTTCTTAACAAACTTGTTGGGTGGATACAATTGTTATTCTCACTGTAAATATGAGGAAAAGCAACGTATCTATTAAGCTGTGAAGCCAAGCTCTGCACCCAGCCACCTCTGTCTCCAGAACGTTTGGTCCTTACTGATAATGTTGAAAGTCTGAACTCAAATCCAGAGACCTTTGGAATAGAACCATGGTCAAAAGGTGTCTCCACCTTCTCTAGTTATTTCTTTGCATTAACAATATTCCAAGCTTATTTCTCAAAAAAAAAAAAAAGATTTAAACCATTCATCAAATTACTTACATATCCTGGCTTAAGAGTAAATATATATCCTTAAATGTCTCTATCAACAGAGGCTCATTGTTACTCCTTAAATCATTCTGAAAATGATTGTACAACTCTTCTGCAAGCTAAGAGACTTCCATCTTCATGTGTAATCTTGTTAGAGATGAACTATAGCTGGATCTAATAAAACATTTTTGACATACCAGATTATTAAATCTTACTTGGAAATGACCAAATTGATTTTTACATGAGCTCTATTTCATAAACTAACGGTAGACCAAATAGTATTGAAAATATATGTATATATAGTATTGATTTCTCTTTATTAGATTCCATCAAAATATATTTAACAAGAATTTCTGTAAAGCAAATTCAGTTTTCAAACAAATTCCAACATAAATTTAGAGATATACATTTTAGAATACAGTTTTTTAAACGGTCAATTTTAAAATACTTGTTTAAAAATAATTTTTATTAAAGATGGTTCATGGAATAACTCCACCCATTGGGATTGTATTAACATCCTTTTGAAAGTTAATGTAACTTGAGACTCTGAGCTCCTGAAACATGGTCCCCCCCAACCCCCCACCACACCCCCCACCCCTGGCTGGGTTCAATTCAGTAGAGACTTACACAGATGCCAATGAATGCTCCACACAGGATACACGTTACTGATAATATCACAATGTTATATCTGAGATAAAGGGTATATATTAGTAGAGAAATGTAAGTAGAGGAAAAAATTTAGTGTCTAAGTATGTGTCTTAGTATTGCTGAAAATGATAAAGAAAAACTCTTAGCTTATATCTTCAAATATGCACACATATTTTAATAGTTCACTTATCTGTAGTGTTAAAGGGAAAGAAGCTATTAACATAAATGTGGATTTTTCAGATATTTGAAATGTAATTTATAGGACTATGTAAAAAATCCAGATAAGCATTAAGTAACAGGATCAAGGGAGTTAATATAACTCCAGTGTGTTAAACTAAGATTACATCAATTTTATTTTATTCATTCATAGGATTACATTTTTAGAGGGATATTTAAAGATAGGAGCCCATAAAAAGGATGATGTTCAGAGTGGGAAAATATCTAAAAATCATTCACATTTGAAGATAGCTAAAGAAGGAAAGAATACTTATTAGGGGTACTAGTATCTCTTCTCAAGTAACTGAATACCCCTTATGGAAAACAAACAAAGAAGATTAGATATCAAACAGTGGAACAAACACTAAAGATTGAAAGTATAGTGGATTTCTGTTCAATATAAGAAACAGTTCTAATGATTATAATTGTTCCAAAATGAATCCTTTTGTCACAGATCTGTTCAACCAGAGGACAGAAAAATACCTTTCTTAGAGACACATTTTTTTCGGAGAAATTCTATACCACTTTTTAAAAATATGTTTTGTTTTCAAGCCATAGGTAAATACTGAAGAAAGCTTAGGAGACACTATATTTGGAATAATATTTATATTTGACATTAGTTCAAGGATTCCAATAATCACAAGACATTTCTAATGTGTATGCATGGTTAGGAACCACAAAGATTGACCTAGCTGAAAATGCTAGAGGAAATCTAAGTAGCAAGTTGGAGAGGATTCCTGGATGGGTTTGATATTAGACTGATCTGAAGTAGGGGGAAGGGATAAATATACCAAAAACAACTAAGATGGTGGACAAGGCAGAAGCAGCAGGATGAGTAGACATGAGAGCATAAAAGCGCAGAGAGTTGCAGGGATCTGGCAATCCAAAGAAGAAGACTGTAGTGAGAGGTGAATTCAAAAGGTGAGGAGGCTGGCACCTGGCTAAAATACATAGACTTCTCTGTGGTTTTTCAGGGGCAGCCAAAGGCATTTAAAAAGGATTTATCTGGCAGGTCTCACAGGGAAAAGCTGCCCTTCCCACACCAGATTTGTGCACAGCCAGTTCCTGGCAGTCTCTGAAAAGAGTTGGAGTCAGGGCTCGGGCCCCCTGGCGGGGCCAGGCTTGTATGCTTATCTGCATTCCTAGCCTTGGCAGAGGCCTTCCTCAGGGCTTGGTATCAGGAGAGGGAGAAAATTTGAAGACTCCGATTCGTCCTTCATGCTTATCTACTCCTAGCCTTCCCCCACTGCTCTCTCCCAGCCCACAGTTCCTTCAATTGAAGGAGCCTTTAACCGCCCTCCCTGGTGAGGCAATTCTCATCTGTGCTGATCCGCTGGCCATTCCACGGCTACAGTCCCGCAGGGAAAAATGGAGCTGGAGGAGTCAATATTTTCTCTGGTTTAACTGCTTACTTATACTATCACAGTAGGTGACTAAAGCCTTCCTGGTTCGTTTTATTTTGGTTTTCATTGGTTTTTCTGACACCTGGCATCTCAGCTCGCTCCAGCTCAGCTCGGCCCCAATGAAAGGAAGGAAGTGATCATTCAGAACCTCTGAAGTTTTTGAGTTTTCCTGAAAGAATTCCACAAGAGTAATGATGAGTGTCAGAATGTTAGTCTTTGGCAGTGCTTTATGGGAACGCCGATGATTTCAGTAGCTGTCTAAGGGGTAGACTGTATAGAATTCGATGATTGATGATCTAAGAGCTTGGTAAGTGGTGAAGATAATCAAGGGGAGGAGTTTGAGGTATACAGGTGTTTTTTGGGCCTCTGGATAGGCTCAGTTGTTCACTCAAATAATAAGTAATAGTAAAAGTAAACCGAGTTTGAGTGGGGATAATTTCAGTTTGCAGTATAATGAAGTACTTATGGGATATCCAAATGAAACCACCCAGGAGCCAGCTGGACCAATCAAACTTATGTTGAAGGCATAGGGAGGGGAAAAGAGAGGAGGGAAAAGGGGGGAGGGAGAGAGAGAGAAAGGAAGAGAGAGACTAGTTGTTTTACTATAACCAGGGAGGTTTTTGAAGTAAATTTTATATATATATATTATATATATATATATATATATAATATATATATATATTTAATATATATCTGTATATATGTACAGTGTGTTTTATATATATATATATATATATATATAGTAGTTACATCATGATAGTATCTAAAATCCTCAAGAAAAGAAAAATGTACCCCATTCATTTCTTCCTTTTACAGTTTTAAGACTCCCCACACGAGTTTTCTTTCACATTTCCCCAAACCTAAGTTTATACTACTTTAACTGTGAAACAAGTTATTTTTCCCACCTAGAAAGTGCTGTTGTTGGCCTTCCCCTGCATCTGCTGGTCACCTATTACCTACCTCAGTTTAAAAAAATCCTTTCCTTTCTAAGATGAGTATAAAAAAGATCAGAAAGATGGAACTAAACCTTCTGTGATCAGATCCCTGCTCTTCTCACCTAAGAGTTCTGACTTTGGCAAGTCTCTTCACCTCACAGCCTCCTCTCTTGTAAAATAGATCATGAGGACTAAATACCTAAAATGCACAGAAGAGTGCTGGGCCAGGGCAAGCTCTCGATCAACACCAGCCGTCAGGGTGCTGTGCTCTGAGCACCTGTCTCTTCCCTCCAGTAGCCTTGAAAACCTCTTCAAGGAGGAATCATGGTTGTCTTACCACTCTCTTCAGGACTTGGGATATAAAAGGTGCTTAGTAAAAAGTGGTGGGATAGGTGACTCTTCGGATTTTGCTTTCAGCTTAGTGCATGGGGAAGTTTTCAGTGTCTTTGAATATGTTGAATGTTCAAAGGATATATCCGTGAATCAGGTTTCATCTGATTGACTTGGTTTCTCAAAGGGTGAGAACCCATGGTTTCCAAGGTTAGTTTCTTTTTCAGCTCAGAAAAGTTTACTTCTGTTTATACTGTGGTATTTCTTCTGATTCACTTGCCTTGTTTTCTCCTTTTGGAATAACAACAGTTTATAGATGAGTCCCCAAGATATGGCCTACTGATTTATCTCTTTGAGATACTTTAAGGTGGTAGCTTGGGCCATTTTAGGAAGTTAGTTTCCTGGGGTGTCTTCCAGGTATACAGGAATATACATGTTATTGAACATCTCTTTTTGCTATTGTTTTTGTCCTATTAATCTGTCTTTTATTACAGGGTGGTCTCAGCCAAGAACTTAGAAAGGTAGAGGGAAAATTATTTTTCCTCCCCTACTGAAGGAAGGAGGGAAGAAAAGGAAAGAAGGAAGGAGAAGGGAAGGGAGAGGGGAAGATGGAAGGAAGGAAGGAAGGAAGGAAGGAAGGAAGGAAGGAGTAAGAGCCTCACATGAATAAGGAAAATTTTTCCAGTAGAGCAAGAGAGTAATCCTGGTCTGAAGCCAGGAGCACTTTCTATGGAGTTGTGACTAAAAGAATAAGAATGAAGCTGGGAGGTGGGTGAAGCTATAAGTCAGGAACAGGATTCCTGCAGTTCCCAAACTGCCTAGACATGCGGATGCAAACAAAAGCTTTGACCGGGGTCAGTTTCTCCTCTCTGCCCCATACGCTAAAGTCTGGCACGTCTCTCATAGCCCATTTATTTCTCAGCAACTATTTTTTCTATGCTATTTCTCCAGCCATATATCTTGATAGAAGACAGAACCAAGTAAACTGATAAATTACAGGTAGCAGTGTAGTCAATGAATGACCCAGACCCCCAAATTTATTTTACTGTGTCCACCATGAAAAGACTGAAAAGTCCAAATACGAAGACCTGAAACTTTCTTATGATACAGGGGAGGAAGTAATGATTGAGGGATATCATTTGCTTATTCAGAACCAAAATTATATGGTTCACAGGAAAGATGACCATGAACTGGGAAAAAAGACAAATCAAATAAATATTTCTTCAACAAAATCCCCATATTTATATTTCTTTACATTATATGAGGATATAAATCGATGACAGCATGCATTGATTAAATTAAAACATATGGATTCATGACTAATAATACACTAAGAAAGATGAAAATTAAAAAATAAAACTTTTAATCAAATGTATGAATTAACTCCATAAAACAATAAAAGAAAAAATACTGGGTAAATGTGAACATTAGCTAAATGAAGATGTAGGAAATAAAGGCAACAAAATAGAACTTTATTTTTATTTTATAGCACTCATATATCTGTTAATTTTAATTCTTATGATGCTGGACAACCTGGATTGGCCCAATTAATTGCATATTTGGGACCTAGAAAGCAAGAATATTCCCTCTTTTGCAAAATGGTACCATTTATAGTATATCCTGTAAACACTATGTAACACCACTGAGTAGAATAATTAGTCACAGACTCAGTTCACTTTTGTTCCTCAGTTTATAGTTCCTCCATAGTTCCTCCAGCAACTCAGTTTATATTATTATCTGCCCCCCGCTTACTGGTGCTAATTCTTTGTACAACACCAGTATAGAGTGGCTACATTTAATAGATCAGCTTGGAAGGGCTTGAATTCTGCTTAATGCAGCTTCATTAAAAATATCTTCCTTTGAACAGAGTATATTGGCCATTCCTCCAATAGTGAGACTCTTCCAATATTACTTGAAAAATTATATGACTCAAATTAATTAATTAATGTTATCGTCAATAATTCTTTCAGGGCATATCTTACATGGTCATAGATACCCCAAATAATAAAACCATCTTATTGGCTAGGAAAAAAGGTTGAATATCAGAGAAAGTAAGAAAATTCAGATCAAAATTTGAAAACTGAGGTGTACTTTAGATGTAGAAAATCGTAATAGAAGTCAAGATATAAAAGGAACCATCTTATCTGTCACTAAAAGGTAAGAAGAGGGTCCATAGATGTGGAAATGAAATAAACCCAACAAGAATTTCTTTTTTTCAATAAATATTTATTGAGCGTCTAATATGTGTTATTCTATCTTCTAAGTACTCAATAGTGGTTTAAAAAAAAAAGTTGCTATTCTCATGGAAGCTATAGTCAACATTATATAAATAAAACTAATTTAAACCTTGCAAATACAGCTTTGACTGGTCCCTTTTAATTTCTATATTTACCAAAACATGTGTCTTTATTGTATTCTGCTCACACTATGGCCTGCCTGATGATTACCTATCTTCATTATTTTTACCCAGGAAAATGGCCTTTAGTAGGGTTTATTAAGCTTTTGGAAGATAAGAGTGGGAATAACAAGGGACTGACATGCTGGTGGATCTGTGGGTATCCTGCCGATGCAGCAGCAGGTTCTCCTGACCGTTTATTGCTTGCAGTGACTTTTATTTGTGGTCACTTGTGGACAATGAACTTTGTTTTTATAGCACCTATGGCTGATCTCTGTCTTTTGCAATTTTAAACTTGTCACATCTTTTCTTCTAAATAGAAGCCTATAATTAATTTCAAGAGGCAAGGAGAAGAGAATCCTTCCCAGTTTTTGCTAATACACTATCATCTCTCCTTATGTTTTAGACGATCGTGGACCATACCAAAAAAATGTGAGCCACATCTATAAACATTAAATTTTCTAGTTAAAAAATGGTCAAAAGGAAGTTAGTTTTCACAACTTATTCTATTTAGTCTAACATATCTAAATATTACCATTTCATCACATAATTAATGTAAAATTATCAGTGAGATGTTTTTCGTTCTTTTGTTTTAAACTAAGTATTCAAATCCTGTGTTTATTTTATACTGACAGCACATCTCCATATGAACTAGCCAAAATTCAAGGGCTCAATAGGCACATGTGGGTAGTGGCTAAGGTCTTAGAGTTCTAGGACACTGACGTGGGCTTGTCTTCAAAATCGGATTTGATAGTCCTTTATAGACATTTGGATTTCAGGTTTCCAGCCCCACATGTAAAGAACTTGGAAGTCATCACTCCCATCCTCACAACAGGGGAAGAGCAGAACAAACTGAAAGCCAACAACTCTTCTTACTTTAGTCAGAGAACTGAGCTTCACAGGGCAAGCTACCACCTTCAGACTGGAATGAGAGACGTGCAGAGGATCACCACTTACTGGGAGCAGAACTGCTGCTAGAGGCAGCTTCGGGTAGGAACACTTACAGGGTAAGTGATTAATTACTGGAACCTGAAATAGGACTAGTTTGAGAACTAAAAACTCTCAAAGCCTCAGCCTTTGGGGAGGCTTTTGTGAGTTTTAGCTCTAGAGGTCCTACCAAGTCCTCAGGGCAAAGATCAGAGAAAGTTCTCCTCATGCCTCCTTAAAAGGAAGGGAAAATCAACCATTTTGAAATATTCCCAGAGCACTCTATTCTTAACAAAGGCCCGCTGTTCTACCAGAGCCTAATCTGTATGAGAGAAGAGAAATAACTAACTCAAACCTCTTCTAGCCTTTGACATGGAGAACCCCAATCCTCTCTAGGCTAAGAATTGAAAATAAATACATAAAAGGCTGAAAAGTACGGGCAAAGATTGTAGCTCAGGGGCACAAAGTCACTGAAAGACTGACATGTAATTATAGAATTAGAGAGAACAGCTCTTTCTCCCATATTTTACCAGGTCATGAATAAGGCTTTATATAATAAGAGGGCTCTATTTGGAAAGAACTGCAAGGCTCAAATCCTATATAGGAAGCAGTCTCTAGAAAAACCCAAAGGCAACAGGAGAGAGGGTTCCTGGGTGGTTCAGTTGCTTGAGCATCCTACTCTTGATTTTGGCCCAGGCCATGATCTCAGGGTCATGAGACTAAACTCCACATTGTGCTCTACACTGAGCAGGGAGTCTGCTTGAGATTAAATTCCTCTGCCCCTCTTCCCTCGATTCTCTCTAAAATAAATAAATAAATCTTAAAAAGAAAAGTCAGCAGAAGAGACAAACAAGGACACCATAAGAAATTGCAGCTTCTGAAACCTAAAGCTACAAGGACTCCTGATGGACAATTAAGGATGTCAAATCTTATTCCCTCTTTGTAATAGCAGTGTGGGCCTGTATCAGGAAACTGATTTGAGGATTCAAGGTCCTCTGTCTACTCACATTACACTGGTATATTTTGGGATTAAGGATATTCGATGGTTAATACTTCTAAAATATTTCTATCCCAGGAGGGCCCTGGTGGCTGAGTTTGCTAAGCGTCCGACTCTTGACTTTGGCTCATGTCATGATTTCAATGATCTTGAGATGAAGCCCCACCTTGGGCTCTGTGTTCAGCATGGAGTCTGCTTGAGATTCTCTTCTCCCTCTCCCTCTGTCCTTCCCCCTCTTCATGTGCTTTCTAAATACATGCATACATATATACATACATAAAATCTTTAAAATATTTTTATCCCAATAGGAAGCAAGCCAGGAAAGTATTACTGATTTATATACCTGTGAATGCTGGCATGGGCCTATGTGCATGTATTTCTTCCTTTTCCTCATTAATGACTCCATTTATACATTTTAGGGAAAACTTTGACAATGTTTCAAGCACCATTTCTGAAGTCTTTAGTTTCAAAAAAGCTTCTTTTCTAAACATATGCCCATATATATATATATATATATATATATATATATATATATAGTGCTCACTCAATCATTTCTCCGGATTTCTAGATTATAACAAAGACATGTATGTAAGAAATATGCTATTCATATATATTTTATGTGTATTTAGATATGACATCCAGAATTTCATTGCTTCCCAAACCATTTTATTTGTGCCAAGGGTCTATACTGTATTGTACATAGCTGGCTTTACTAAATATGTGATATGTATAAACAAACAAGTTTTTTACTCTTTCTCCCTTTCCATTTTTCTTTAAAAAGTATAAAGGCAGCAAAAGTCAAAATTCTTACTGGTGTCTATGATGAAAAGCAAGTTCATTCATTGTATTTATTTACCACTGCCACTTATTCAAATAACATTTCTGCCTAATTCACATTAATGAAAGTTGTTCACATTTGTGGATTGATCTTCTGTAATAACTAATCATGTTATAATTTTTTTAATTTAAAAATATAGAAAGAAGAAGTAAAAACTTACTAGAAGAATAATCTAAAGCTAAAAAATTACCAAAATCTTGGCAGAAATTTTTTTTAAAAGATTTGTTTATTTTAGGGAAAGAGAGATAGCATACACACACACACACACACACACACACACACGCATGCATGCATGCAAATGTGGGAAAGGGAGAGAGAGAATCACAAGTTGACTCCCTGCTGAGCACAGAGCTCAACCTGGTCTTGAAAGGGCCTTGATCTCATGACCCATAAATTATGACCTGAGCTGAAATCAGAATTTGGATGCTTAACAAACTGAGCCACTCAGATGTCCCCAGAAATTTCTTTTAGATGCGAAGTTAATGAGGAAAATTAAAAATTTCTTCCTTGAACTACACATATACAAGCACATTCTCAGCTAGCCCCAGATCATTTCCACTGCCTCACTTCTGACCAAAGGAGCACAGAAGGCCACTTTTCATCTTTGTAAAAAGAATAGAGTTCTATTAACTCTAATGTCTAATCGATTGGACTCTGGAACATACATTTTTTAAAAATAAGAAACACAAATCTTTAGCCTTAAAAATGCCAAAGAACTACCTATTGAATTCTTGGATTCTTACTTGGTTGTCATTAACCTCTTCAGTTTCTTTGTTTTTATGTCAATCCAACAGTTATAACTACTAGGACCAAAATATGCTAGAGATGAGCAGGGACACAATCATCATTGGATACCTGATTAGCCAAGGAAAATAAATGGGAAGAAAAGCCTACATATCGGGGTACAGGGGCATTTTTTATTAGAATGATCTCAAGAGGGTGCCTGGGTGGCTCAGTGGGTTAAAGCCTCTGTCTTCGGCTCAGGTCATGATCTCAGGATCCTGGGATTGAGCCCTGCATCTGGCTCTCTGCTCAGTGGGGAGCCTGCTTCCCTTCCTCTCTCTCTGCCTGCCTCTCTGCCTACTTGTGATCTCTGTCAAATAAATAAAATAAAAAATCTTTAAAAAAAAAGAATGATCTCAAGAGAAATTACAAAATTCAACAGACTCATCTACTCAGAAATCCTAAGAATTAGACCAACAAAAAAAATTGCTAAATCAGTCCAGAAGCCCACATATGATTATCTGGTATAAACTGGAATTTGGGTTTAGTTGTGCATAACAATTCTATGAGTTTCCCAAGGGAAATGTAAATACAGAGGGAAGTACCACAAAAATGGTGAATTGAATCAAAGAGCCAATTGAAATTTTGTTAGTAAAGATCTAGGCAAAACACCATGCACAAAGGTGAATGTTCATGGTGGTAGGCAACAGCAGCAGCATTATTAAAACCAGCTTTAAATAAGCATTTATCTCATGTAGGCAGAGCACTTGATGCTTTCACTGATTACTGATGCAGGCATTTTTACTTACTCCATTTCTCAGATAAATCAATTCTATCTGTCAGATCAGGCAACTGTAGTTCAGAGTGGGAAGTTCAGAAGTGATAATTTTCTCAGTATCACATAGGTAGTAAAGGTAGAAAATTTAATTATGGAGCCCTTTCTTAAAGGCACCGTACTATCTGTATTCCTTCTAAATGGTCTTGGAATCCTCTCTTTTATTTTATAGGGTATTCACATTTATTAAAAAAAAAAAAAAATGTCTCCAAGCAAAGTTTTTCCTGATCTTATTTCAAACACTTCTTTACATATTCTTCATTGCAAGTTAAATCTCCTGATTTTCAAAGCCACATACCTAGAAATGGCACAGTAATTTTTTTAAAAGATTTTATTTATTTATTTGACAGAGAGAGAGAGAGATCACAAGTAGAGAGGCAGGCAGAGAGAGAGGGGGAAGCAGGCTCCCTGTTGAGCAGAGTGCCCAATGCAGGGTTCGATGCCAGGACCCCAAGATCATGACCTGAGCTGAAGGCAGAGGTTTAACCCACTGAGCCACCCAGGTGCCCTGACACAGTAATTTCTGTTGCTGCTTTCTTCTCCAGAAATCGTTGTCCTGAGAATTCTATCTTTTGGGTAGTTGCTTATCTCCCCCCAACCACACACACATTTATTCAGCAAGAAAATTTTCTTCAAAAAATATTTAAGGCTGATATTCACAATTAGATCTCTTCTTGTCTTACTTAAGTGATGACAAATCCATTACTGGATTAATTTTCATCCGTGTGTTTTTACTAGAAACAGGGGCCTATTCTATTTTATCTTTATTTCCACTTAATAGATTTTATTTGGTTGTGCCTTTTCCTTATACCAGCAAATTTTTTGAACTGACAAATATTCAAAATTTCAAATTTCTTAATTTGACTTATTTCACAATATGTAGGTTTGGGGAAAGGATGGAAACATGTCCATCAGAAGACTAATGATGCTTAATGACTTTTGGAAGTAAAGAACAGCTTGTTTGAGACTAAAATTTCTTCAGATAAACATAAATTTTAGAAAGTATTTTTTGTTGTTGTTGCTTTTATTATTTATTTATTTATTTATTTAAATTCAAGTATTTGGATGCACTGGAGAGCTATTAAGAGTAGCCACCCAAGTATCCCTGGGTGGCTCAATTAGTTAAGTGACTGACTCTTGGTTTTAACTCGGGTCGAGATCCCATGGGTTGTGAGATCAAGTGTGTCAGGATCCTTACTCAGTGGAGAGCCTGCTTGAAGTTTCTCTCCTTCTGCCCCTCTCCCACTCATGATCACATGCATGCACTCTCTTTCTCTCTCTCTCAAATAAATAAATAAATCTTAAAAAATAAGTGGACAGACACAGAGAGGGAGAGAGTCCTTCACTATTAAAATAAAGATAATACACCAAGAAAGATTTGCATTTATATGGCTTTTCATTTAAAGACAACTGAAAATCAGTCCGAGAGATATGGTTTTGATTGAGAAGTAAGTGGTCTGAATAAAGGATTATCAAAGAATGTGAAGAGTCAGGGGAATTCTGGAAAGAAAGGAGAACCAGAATCTTTTGGAAAGAAGCCCAAGGTCTTGAGTGGTCCCAGAATTTGTATGTGAATAGGAGACTCCAAAAATTCTGATGGAAGGTGCCAGCGAGGGACAGGTTGAGGAAATAAGTGGAGAGTTTGATTATGACCTTTTGGCCCACCACAGAAAAGCATATTAGTTGTCTGTGTATGCATAACATATTATAAAAAAATTTAGGTGCTTAACATTATGTTTATTACCTTATAGTTCCCATAACTCAAGAGTCTGGAGACATCTTAGTTGGATCCTTTGCTTAGGGTCTCACAAGGCTGGGATAAAGGAGTCAGCTGGGGCCAGAGTCTCATTTGAAGATCAGAATAATCTTTCTCTCCTTCTCCTCCCCTTCCCCCGCCCACTCCTCCTCCACCTCTTCCTTCTTCTTTTTCTCCTTCTCCTCCTCCTCCTCCTCCTCCTCCTCCTTCTCCTTCTTCTTCTTCTTCTTCTTCTTCTAGTTGTTGTTGTTGTTCTTCTTCTTCTTCTCAGAATCATCTTCTAAGCTCATTGTCTTTTGTCAGAATTAGTTTCCTTGCAGTCTCTCTCAGATCCTAGAGATCCCTTGCAGCTTCCTGACACATGACCTTCTCCATAATATGACAGTTTTGCTTTTTCAAATCAGCAGGAGAGGATCTCCCTAGGCTGTAAAGACAGAGTCTTCTATACTATAATATGATAATAGGGGTGACACCCTATCAGTTTTGCCATATAATGTAACTTAATCAGAGGAGTGATATCCTATCTCCTTTGCCATGTTTATTGTTTAGAAGTAAGTCACAGATTCTATTAAAATGAAAGGTTATTGAGGCTTGAACATGAGGTCAATCTAGGGTGTATTGGCCACTGGAAAACAAAGGTGAATTGAACCAAGGTAATGCCTTCAGGACCCCAAAATAAAACTCTTGTGTGGCTAGTAATAGAATACAAAGTCTCCGTAATATACTATCCAAGATGCCAGGCTTAGAATAAATATTACCTTGAGATATGCATAAAAGGAAAAAGTGAGGGTCATATTTGAAATGAAAACTGAGAAGAAACTTTGGTTGGAATTAACTGGGTAAATAGAAATAAAGACCAAATGCAAAGAGTTAAATGATTTGGTTGTAGACGGGGAAAAGAAGTAGTTACAAAGGACATTAGTGGGACAACTTATAACATGTAAATAAAAAAAAATAAAAAATAAAAATAAAAATAATAAAAAAATAAATAGGTATTATATTTTAGATAATAATATCTTGTTAATAATAAATTTTGATATTAATAATTGCATTACAACTATGTCATATAATTCTATTGTTCTCAGGAACCAAACACTGAACTTTTTAAGGTAAAGGGTTATGGTAACCTAGCTTAATCTCAAATGATTCAGCAAGAAAATTATGTGTATCTATATACTATATACCTATATATGTATCTATATATCTATATACCTATATCTGTATTTCTATCTATCTATCTATCATTTATCTATTACAAGAGTAAGAGAGTGAGAAAGTGCAGGGAGATAAATAGGAGGGGTAGTACTAAAATGAACAGGCAAAATTATTACAATTTGTCAGTCTAGGTAAAGGTTATAGATTTCTTTGCAATATTCTTGTAATTCTTCTACACATGTGAGGTTATATCATAAAATTTTATGAAAAATATTAATAATTATTATACTTGATTGACATTTAATCTATATTTAACTTTTCTGGAAGTATGTATGTATATATTGATTCAAAAATGAAGAAATAGACAATTGAAAGAAAAAATATTGGAAAGAAATATTCCAAAGAAATATTCCAGTGGGCACTGGGATTATAAGCAATTTTGTGTGTTTTCTTGTACTTTTACTTTATATATTTTCTAACCTATGCACTATAAGCATAATAAAGTATAATTTAAAGGATATGCAATCCAGAAACATTAATAGAACTAATGCAACGTATTTGGTATCTCACCTTCCAAGCTCCCATGATATAATTTTTTTTTTTCATAACAGAACTATATATTAATAATACTTCTGTAAAAAATAAAAAATAATTCCTTAGGAGTGCTTATCATTATTTTGCCAGAAATATATAAAATTTCTCTAGGTGTCTTGAATAAATTCAAAAGTTTTATCTAGGGAGAACAAGCCTATATCTAATAGAAATTGAATGAGGAAAACTAACATACTAGAATTTGATAAAATATAAATGTTCACTTTAATTATATTTATATATTAGTTTTTTTTCTGGGTGTTTTCTATTTTATTCAGGAATCAGTAATTTCATATGAGGGATGTGGTAATGAACCAAAATAGTAATGATCTAAAAATATGACCTCATGGAAGAAGAGTACATGTATATTGTCAAGTAATGACAGAGTGGAGAAAATGATTGAAGAAAATATTTAATTTTCAGGTGGGTATATGGGAAATTCATAGATACATTCTTTGTGTCAAATAGCAAGATTACTTCATGAATATATTTGTAAGTAAAATGTAAAATATGGAAAGTTTGACATTAGACCATTTTAAGTTGGCCTAAAACATGGACTAGAATAAATGCAGTATTGATAACCCTGATTTAGCGCCTTCAACCAGGCTGAATTTTAGTTGGAGTCAGCTTAGACTGTATTCAATCAAATTCATTTCATTTTAATGTACCCTATTATTTAGGGTGAAAGGGTAGAGAATATATTTGACATTGTAGCTATGTCTAACAGGAATGGTATTTTCACACTTCAAAGTTTTTAAATAACATTTTTGAAATAAAAGCCATGACATTATGTTGTCTACCAAATAAACACTTACTGACAAGTCCAATCGTTACATACAAATTGCTAGAGGTCAGAAGTGTTCTGAATATCCTGGCCCTATATAACAAGTAAGAATCATCCTAAAAGATTACTTTAAATTGAATTTTTCCCCCAACACAAGAGCTACATAACATTACATGATTGTGGCTGAATTAACTGGCACTGGAAAAGAAATTAGTTAAATTATTAAACTCATAGACAGACCTGGAAAGGAAATCAAAGAAAATATTCAAGACCCCAGCTTTAACTTATTTATCCATTTATTGATTCATTTGTCAACAAAAACTTGCCCATATCTATGAGGTACCAAGCATTATAATAGGGAAATGAAAGTACTTGATGAATGAAGCTGTTCTAGACAAATGTTAATCTATTGCAATTTTATATGTCTAAAATTTACAAATACATACATGGGTGGTTAGATGTGAATGGATAGATATGTCCTGGTATGCTAAAAAATTATAAATTAAAAAGCTAGACTTTCAGTTCTATATCATGTAGGGGGCATTTTATTCATTAGTACTTCTTTGTATGCTCTGGTATAGTATCAGAAGAAGGATACTCCATATTGGAGCAGTGTTTTTGGAAAGAACAGTAATATACTAGCTCATGAATATGCATAATTTTTTAATGATTATAGTACTTTTCAGAAATGAGTCTACCACTTCACACCTTTAAGGTTCACTGACTGACAACTATGAATAGAATAATGCTCTACCTAAAATAATGTATTTCATATGTTAAATGTTCTCTGATGATTCTTTTGCATTTATATTAGCTTTTTTCCATTGTTATTTCATGACTTCAATGAATAATTATATTTCAGAGAAACCACATCACTATTGATTCCTAATGACAGAACATCCTCTAAATATATATCACCAAGAAAGCCTTTATACTTACAAGGATTTGTTTATAGATTCTATTATGTAGACTTCAGTGCTTCTGTTTTTGAATCCAAAAACACTGAATATAAAAATCTTATCTTGTCACACTGAAGATATGTATAAAGTGGAGAAGTGAAATAATAAATAAAAAGGAAAATATATTCCTGAAGGGGATACTTTTTTTACTAGTCTTATTAAATTAGTTTAATCTTCTTAAGCCAGAATATTAATCTTTCCTAAACAACAAAATTCATCTTTAAAGTTTAAGCTCTTTAGGAGAATGGAAGTATAATTCTTTAAACTGAGACACAGAATTATGATAAAGCACCTAAAATCTGTTACCAAACTACATAAAATCGTAATTGTGAATTTGCGATTATTTCTTAGCAAGGGAAATGTTGAATGTCTATAGTTATTCTTTCTTTACTCTGTACTATTTCTGCTTCTATCAAACATTCTTTTCTCACGTACATAAATATTTATCATGGATGTTAGCTATATTTCGTATCTTTTATTCTGCTTATTGAGGGGAACAAAAAGAAAACCTCTATTTATCTGTAAGTTAACATTACTATTCATACTTCATATGTAGTAATGACCAGTTTACCACTAATAAGTCTGAAAATAATTAACCTCTAAGAACATTAGAATTGACAGGTGGCTCCAGGCCAAATTAAAATGATTTACATATTTTTAGAATATTGAATTACTTCACAAAATATGTATATCCTTACTTGTTTAAAAATAGGAAAGAGGGACGCCTGGGTGGCTCAGTTGGTTAAGCAGCTGCCTTCGGCTCAGGTCATGATCCCAGTGTCCTGGGATCAAGTCCCACATTGGGCTCCTTGCTCTGCAGGGAGCCTGCTTCTCCCTCTGCCTCTGCCTGCCATTTTGTCTGCCTGTGCTCGCTCTCTCTCTCTCTCTCATAAATAAATAAAATCTTTAAAAAAAAAAAATAAAAAATAAAAATAGGAAAGAAACATCAAGGCCAATGTCTTAGCTCGTGTCTGGCTGAAAAGCAGATCCAGAGACCAGGCCTAGTAGCAGGAGCAGTGTGCTTGGAGCATGTTGTAATAGTTGCAGAAAGGTACAGGTGAGGTCTGGAAGACAGCATCCAGGTTCTTGGGACTTTTTTAACCTTGGTAGGGCAGCTGGTATGAATTTTAAATAGCTAAGAAGCCATTGGTGGAGGGATATGATCAGGCTTACTACTATAAAATATTACTAGAGTTATTAGTTGGAGAATACACTTTAGAAGAAGAATGGTAGCAAGGAGATCGGTTAAGAAAATTTTGTAGTAGTCCAGGTGATAGATGATGACATTTTCAGCTAGTCTTTAAACAAAGTGGACAAGTTTAGCATTTGCTCTAGAGAATGGTCATCAACAGCTTGCTAATATATTGGTTATTGGTGAGAGAAATGGAAGAACCATGAGTGATACCTAGATATTTCACCTGTGTAATTCAGGGGCTTATGATGCTTTGTACTAGTAGGCTTTCAGAGGAAGAACTCAAAGAGAAATAAAAGTTTTAGCTGTGCTGAATGTGAAATGCTGATTAGAGAACATATAATCAGGTATTTATTTGTTTGTTTACTTGTTTATTTATTGGCATGCAAAAAGCTTTACACAAATTGATGAGTTTGGAGATAAATATATATCCATGAAACAATCACCTGAATCTATGCCATAAACCTGCCTATCACCTCCGAAAGTTTCCTTCTGACCCTTTATTGTTGATGATGATGATAACACTTAACATCTAGCCTCTTAGCACATTTTTAAGTATGCAATACTGTATTGTGAAGTGTAGGCACTATGCTCTGTGGTCTGATCTGTGGCACATGCTGTATAACAAAAACTTTGTACCCTTTGACTAGTATTTCCCTGATCGCCCCTCCCCCCAGGCCCCAGCACCCACCATTACACTCTGCTTCTATGAGTCTGACTATTTAGATTCATCATATAAGTGAGATCATGTAGTATTTTCCCGTAAGTCTCTGGCTTCTTTCACTCATTGAAATTTCTCCAGGTTCATACACATTGTTGTAAACTATAGGATTTCCTACTTTTTAAAAGTTAAGTAGCATTGTGTTGTATGCACATATCACATTTCTTTATCTGTTCATCCCACCAATGGACATTTAAATTGCTTCAACCTTTGGTGTAACAACACAAAGATCTAAAATGAAGATAAATTAAACTTAAATGTATAAACTGTTCAATTCCACAAATAGAACATTGAATATAACAGGCAAGTTGCAGGAGAATAGGTAGGCTTAATAACATTTATGTTTCTTTTTAATATCTAAAGTATTCTTATAAAATAAGACATATGTATAAAAATATATTAAAAATACAAACTTATACCCACCTGAAGATGTTGTTTACCTCTAGCTTGGGAGAGAAAGGAATAGGATACGGGTATGAGGGCATTTGGTGATATTTTTTAATATTTCATAAAAATAAAGAAATGAATCAAATATGGCAAGATGTTAACATTTAGAACTAATATCTAAGTTCAGGACCAGTTCCAGAAAAAGATTAGAACAGGACTTTCAGACAGGGGGTAAGTGACCCCATTGGTAAGAACTGGAGTTCTTATAAGGCTAAGGAATCTGGCAGGAAATGATAGACATTAATCCTGAAACACCTTTGGCAATTTTCAAAATTCTTGCAATCTCCGGCATGTATAATTATGATCTTCAATATTTTTTGGAACATTTACTTCAATTATATGTTCTGACCAACAAAATAGCCATTACTTTCAATGATTCCCAAATATAGAATTTAACAATAGCAAATTAGTGTTGTGTTGTGAAGATAGAATTTTAAAGTAGGAATGATTTTTACTTGATTGGTTTAAAAGGATTTTAATTATAAAGAAGTATCTTAGATTGTAAGACTAATCATTTGGAATGTTTCTACATTTAAGAAAACATTTTCATGAAGTTCAGTGAGGTTTATCTTGGACATTACTTTTTAAATCCTGCTCTCCAAATACTTGCTCTGTAATACCTCAAGGGAAATGAGCATAGTATCAAAAGTGCACTGAGATAGACTCTCGGGTTTCTACAGAGGCTCTGATATTTCCTAGCTGTATGACATTGGACAGGAACCTCTCTAAGCTTGTAGATCCTCATCTGTAGTGACAAAAACAATAGTAATTTCCAAGAGTAGTTTCTGTACATTAAAACAGTGTGCATATACCACTTTGCAAATTAATCAAGTTAGCTATCATTATTATAATTTGCAGTTCCTTTACTTTTAGAAATATTTTATAATTCTGAAATTAGAATATTAGTTTTATTTTGTTGTTCATGGTTATGTATTACACATAAATATAATTTACATATGAACACAAAATTGGTAAGGAGTTTTTAAATTCTTTTTCTAACGTCTCTTTGTTGCACAAGTGAAAGAAAACAATACAATTATCCTAATACGCCATCTTTAGGTTTCTCAATTAACAGGGAGAGGTCTGTAGATAGCTATATAGGCAACTAGGGGAGAAGGGGAAAGACCTGAAAAATATAAGAAGAAAAGGAGTGAGGAGAGGACAAAAAGAAAGAGGGAGACCACCTTTCAGCGGTGTGTATCCTGAGTACTCAAAACCCCACATACCCCATCTATGAGGTCGGCATTTCTGGTGGGAGTTTGGGGAACTGTAGTTCATTACCATTTTGTAATTTGTTCTTGGTAGGTAAGTGGTCATGTGGCTTCACTTGGGCAAAATAATCAATGTAGGGTTTTTTGTTATTGTTGTTGTTTTCAGTTTCTCTTTTTGAGTAATTTTGTTGAATAACTTTAACAGGGGCAGGTTGTTGATCAGTAAGTTGCATTTGTGCTCCTGAGCACTTTTGTACTAACTGGAGAAAAGAAAATAAATGGTTTGGAAAAATGCACAGACATGTATATAGCTATTTTTTAAATGCTTAAATATTTGTTCTATCATGTTGAAAAATTCCAGTGATTTCTCTATTTGATAAAAATGAATAGGAATTCACGTTTTTGAGCCAGAAAATTATTTGTACTCAAATAAACACTCTACATTTTAGAAAACAGGAGAAGGATTTAATGTTTACTTAGATATGTGGAATTCCAAAATTGTTCAAATACTCAGATTATTCTGAACACATGCCTCAATGAAAAATTATGCAATTTTCCAATTTTCCCAATGTAAATCTAAACCCTGTACTGAAAAAAGACTGCCTCAACAGCTGTAGAGCAGGTTGCACCTAGTAACCTTCATCATGTCGACATAAATACATCTTGAATTTCTTTTGCAGTCAATAACTTCTTTAAGAAAATTCCTAAGTTCCTTTCCATGTCTTGCCTGTGTCAAGTCTTATTCACCAAGTAAAGAAGCTCTGTGAAAGGAAATGTTGTGATGAGCTGGAAGGGCAAAAATAGGATCACACTTTTCTCACATCCCTCAGGTTTCTCTGGTGCTACTGAGATACTAGCTTGTGGGCCCCAGGATTGAGGATGGTGAGGATGGAGAAGGGGGGATGGTATTCAGCCTACTTAAAACTGGAGCATATTGAATCATGCAGGAGAAGTCAATGAAATAAGGTTCAGTAGGTGTCAGTGGGGATAAAGAGAATGGAAAACATTTGTAAGGAGTGATGATATTGAAGTGAAAATTCTTTATGCTAGTTCTGTACTATAAAAATTAAAAGAAAATTTATTTGTGCTATAGTTTTTTTTTTAAAGATTTTATTTATTTATTTGACAGAGATTACAAGTAGGCAGAGAGGTAGGCAGAGAGAGAGGGGGAAGCAGGCTCCCTGCTGAGCAGAAAGCCCGATGCAGGGCTCGATCCCCAGACCCTGAGATCATAACCTGAGCTGAAGGCAGAGGCTTTAACCCAGTGAGCCACCCAGGCGCCACTGTGCTGTAGTTTTGAGGTAAATTCTAAGTAACATAATCCCAAATCTTGTGTTAATAAATCCTAGCTAACATTTTTTTTTTTAAAGTAAACTCTGTATTCAACATAGGGCTCTAACTCACAACCCTGAGGATCAAGAGTCGTATGCTCCACAAACTGAGCTAGCCAGGCAACCTCGTAGCTAACTTTTAACTTCTTCTTCTAAAAAAAAATAAATAAATAAAAATCATGTAGCATGCTGAGGCTTTTTTTCCAAACTATGACCAAGATTGAGAGATGTTTTAGCATCAGAATCAAAGCTATAAAATTCTTTCTTCATGTGAGCATAATTTGGGCAAGTTTTCTACCTTTTAACTCAAATATATTTTCCTTGCTTTATTCAGCTTTGAAAATCTGTCTTCTTGGAATTGTATTTGTCTGATTTTATGCTTAGTATTATTTATTATATCTCTAATGAGGGGCCAGGGAGCTTGAATTTGTGCTACTTATCAATGGTCTGTGTATGTTTACAGCACATGTGTGCCATCTATAAAATTAATAAAGGTAAGATTATTTTTTCTAGCATACTGAGGGAAGAGAATAAACTCAGTGGGAAAGATACTCTTTCCCAATAAAAATGGAAATGTTTTTTGCAATGTACAAGTCAAAAGACGTTATCCCTAAGACATGAGCTGGTGCTCTAAGTTGTGCTGAGGTTCTCTGTTGGCTACTTAGCCCAACCACTTTCTTTAAGCCCATAATGCAGTATTAGGCCAAAAAATATTTTTTTATTATTTTTATAATTATATATAAATATATAATATATAATGTATAAATATATAGTAATTACATATTATTATTTTTATTTTTCTCTTATCCTTTAGTCGTTATACTTAGAAAAGAGATTACTAGAATCATTGACAGTAATAGTATAATCATAGATCCTGCCTTAACCCAGAGAATTACAAATCAATAGACGTATGTGAATTATCATATGTCTGACACTTACTAGTTACTGATATTATTTTAAATAAATGACTAAATAAATAAGTGAATAAAACCATGGATGCTACTAGAAATTTAAAATACATAGCTCTCCATTGGCACTTACATAGACTTTATATCAATTTTTTGTATACGGCTATCTCCCTTATTAGGTTAAAATGATATATGTATATATGTTAAAATAAACTCATAGGTCTGTTTTTGCAAGTATTCTTTGAATTGTCTTTTATAGGATAAAAATAGAAGCATACCATGTTTTGTTCTGATGACTGATTTGTTACAACCCTTCTTAATATACATTATATTTTATATACTATTCTTATTTAGGTCATATGTCTTTATGCTTACATATATATCACTTAAAATCTATACTTTATCTTATGGAGATCAGGAAAAGAAGGTGTTTCCCACCTTCATCACCATCTCAGTTAATAACAGCTTAGATTGAAAATATTTTCATATCTTTTTTCTTCTTTGTTTATGGTTAGTATATACTTTAAATTTCTTTGTGACAAATATCTATATAACCAAATGTCAAATTCCTAAACTTTAATGTCAAGACCCAGCCTCAAATATATTACATAGCTTTTAATTTTATTTACTGTGGTTGTCAATATAGTCTTATTACTCTATTTCATTTTTGATCTTTAATGAAGTACCTGTGAGTTATGTTGTGGAAAAATGTCAGGATGGGAAAATGATGATCCCCATTTTTTTCCCAGCCATGACATTTCAGTATTATGAGCTATATCTCATAAGGTCAGGACTGTGTGACCTATTTTGCTGTACTCATTATCCACTAATCCCAAAACAGAGGCCAAAGGAAAGGAAGGAGTATATTTTATAAGGATTTCTGGCCAGGTTTTTGTGTGCTGCACTGTTTGGAAGGAAACGGGTGGGGATAAATATTACACACTGGCCTTTCTGGGTGAAAAAACTCAAGTTGTGTCATAAAAAATTAACTCATAACCCATCATAAAGAATTGGTAATCAGATTATCTTCTCACTACCTTGTTCCACCTTTGTCCTTGACAGAGAGGAAAAGTGAAACCATCTTTTTATGAAATCATTTTTTTGGTTTCATGAGCAAACATTTGTGAAAATGGGAGTTGAAGAAGTTAATTCCAAAAGTATGGTAAAACATCTGTCATTGTTTTTTTCTTTTTGCAACTAGCCTACAGTGTCAATGTGAAACAACAGTAAAGCTGTTAACAAACTCAAAGATGATAGCAATTTAACTATATCCACAGAAGACCACTAGGTTAAGAATCAGAATTTTGAGGGTTGCCTAGGCTGGCTCCATCAGTTAAGCAACCGACTCTTGGTTTCAGCTCAGTTTATAATCTCGGGGTCGTGAATAAGCCCCAAATTAGGCTCCACACACAGAGTCTGGTTGGGATTCTTTCCCTTCCCTCTCCCTTGCCTTCTGTTCCTCTCTCTCCCATGCACACTTTCTCACTCTGAAATAAATAATATCTTACCAAAAAAAAGTGGAATAATTTAAAAAACAAAGAATCAGAATTTTGACAATTTCAATCTAGGAACATATTTTTTTTTCCCATAATCTTAGATAAAATTGAGAATTGTCTTAATTCCTGAGATTTATCATCTAAAAATGAGCATTATCTCCACTCCTAATGAATATCTAATATATCTGACTCCAACAAGAAAACCCAGACCCTAGAACAAGCACAAAGAGAACAAAACTGAACTAAACCAGAAGTCCCGATACAAATCATCATGAGGCAGAGTTGCCTACCAAGCCCATTGTAGACTAGCTTAATTACCCAGGAATATTAAATTAACCACTTTTAAAAAAATAAGTCACTGAGTTTTGGGGTAATTTGTTACACAACCTCACTGTGGCCACAACTGGCTAACACAAATATTAGACGCACTGAACTTGAATTAAATTTTATTTACCAGAGAAACTTATTTAACCTTTCCATGACTCACTTTTATAATCTTTAAGTAGAGATGCTTGCTTAGATATTCTTGGTAAAATGAGAAGTACTGTTATCAACTATAAATGTGAATCAGGGAGAAGTGTTTAAATGAAGAAAATGGGAGTAGGAATATAATGAGAAATGAAGAAAAATATCTGGTCAGTATTGTATGTTTTGGTTGTTTCAAAGGATTATTGAAGTTCAGACACCAAAAGAAGTGAACTAGAAAGACACGAGATTGTGGTCACAGAATGGATGTGTGAATCGGACTTGGAGAAAACCATCAGCATCTGCAATGCAAATAGATTTCACAGGTTAAGGACAAAAGAATCCCACAAGAGTCCCCTGTTTTTCAGACACCAGCCTCAAGTTTGGGGTTCCCCACGTCACCAATACTTCTGAAAAATGATACAAATTCAGGATATTCTCTTACCCTTTTAGGTTCAATAACTTGCTAGAACAACTCACAGAACTCAGGTAAACCCTGGACTTAAACTGTGTTTTATTACAAGAATAAGAATCAGGAACCAGCCAAAAAAAAGAGACACATAGGGGGAAGTTTGGGAGGTTCCAATTGCAGAGCTTTTCTGTCTTCTCCCATGGAGAAGGAGGCACATTGATGTGTTCACCAGTCAGGAAGCTCAGCTGAGCTCTGATATCCAATTTTATTGGCACTTTATTACATAGACATGATTGGTTGAATTATTATCTGGCTTAAAACTTCCATTCTCTATCACATAGTAGGTCCCATTGACCTCCACGGTCAACCCCCATCCTGAAACAATGTAGGGATCCACCATGAGTCACCTCTTCAGAATAAACTCAGATGTGATCCCATGGGCCCAGCATGAATAAAAAAAGCACTAAAACTTAGAAAAATTCCAGGAGTTTAGATGCTTAGTCCCAGGAATGTGGGATAAAGACTAGACAAATTTTGTATTATATGATACCATGTAAGAGGCTACAGGTTAATCAGCGTCCTTAGAGGAGAACCTGGTTTCCTTTAGAGGAAGAATGTATAAAGAATTAGGAAAGTCAGGATTTTGCTGGTGAATCACCATCAGACAGTATAGTGAAAGGTTTCAGGAATTAGGAAAGAGTGAGACAGAAAATGGACTTTGAATAGTCTTAAAATTTGCATGCAGGAGCTGAGGAATGAGCTGGAAGAACTGATCTTGTGGTTATGAATTCAAGTTGTTTTAAAGAGAAGTGTATTAATGCTGATAGCATTAAAGTGAAAAGGGATGTCAAGCCTATAAATATTGGTGGGTACATGATAATGTCCTTCTAGAAGCAAGCAGAGTTTTGAAGCTCCCTTTCATCTCATGTCAGGGGAACAGGAGAGGCTGGGAGGGTTGAAGTTCATGGTCATTATTGGTAAAACATTTACCTTAAGCTATTGAGTAGCCCAGGAGAAACAAGAAGGTGCCCCAGTAACCACTAGTGATTTTGACTTTTCACATAATCAATTCACTGAGCAATTATTGAATTTCATGTAAAGGAATCCTAAATTATGTGCTCTTTTGTCTCTGTCCTCTTTGGTACAATGGTAAATTGTTAAAAGTTTTCACCAACTAATAATTGCTTTCTATAATTACTTATAGTTTACACAATATTTTATTATATATTATTTCCCTTGTCTCACATAAAAGTAGGGTGCTGTTCCCACCTATGGTGGAAGAATAATAAGGATCTGTTCCCACAGAACATAGCTACCACGTGACAAAACTGACTTAAAGACACATTTCCAAGTTTCAAATTCTACCCTTTTCCCATTAGTTCTCAGCATCTCTTTATTTGGGGAGTGAGGGATAGCTTATTTGATATAGGCTTATATTCGTAACCCCATATATAGTATCTTTAATATACTAAAACAATTCTGCTATGTCTGAAATGAATAGGGAAGTGAAGTCTTGTTTAGATGAATTGTTTCTTCAAGACTTCGTGATTTTTACTTTTCTTTTGATTCACAAATATCCTTGATAGGTTTCTGCATCATTATGCCACAGAGAACTCTTGAGAGAACTGAGACATCTCACTGAATGTATCTATTCTGAAGTTAATAAAACTTGTCAGGAACAATAATTCTTGTATTCCATTATGGATTCAGCCCTTAAAATCTACAGGGTGTTGCCTTTACAAATTCATTTTATGAACAGTTATAGCGCCCTCTCCCCACTAGGTTAGCTGCTCGGGATGAATTGAAATAATTCAATAAAATGTAAGTAAAGTCTTCAGTGTACAAATTTATTTGAAAGGTGGATTTTTATTACTTCACTAGCGTATTATGAATAATGGGGAGAGATTTTAAACAAATAAAAACAAGCTTTGATATTGGTGCATATTTTAGTTCAGAATTCCCTTGCTTTTGAAGACCAGATTTACTTGAGATGTACTTATCATGTTTTCTGTGGCTGATATTTATTCACTCATTTATGTAACCAACATATCTGAGTCATTAATGTCACAATGGATGCATACAGTACTGTATTTCAGATCTATAATTATCAGTACTAAACTAGCTTGGACAGAGTGTCCTTTTTCATTATCAGGTAGTAGCTTCTCTGCTTCTCTTTCTAATGTTTTCATCCTTTACTTTGTTTTGCTGATGCTCCTCATCTCAAAGAGGAAAGAAGAAAGAAGAAACCACAGCAATAATTACCAGCCCAGCAAGTCATTATCATTATAATAGAAATGAAATTGAAATGGTAAGAACTTGGCATTATTCAAATTTTTACTCTGCTCTGTTAATGATCATATCATATTTGAAATCCTCATAGGTTTCTTTTGAATGGTAGATATGTCATAATACCTAAAGCATCTTAGGATACAAAATCACACCATAATCCACTGATCAAGCCTTTTAGGCCCTGTCTCTAGGTGTATCATAGCTCTGATCCTCACGACCTCTCAAAAATGTCTTTCTGAGGAGTTAATGGAGAACAGATGTTACCTAAGGCAGCAGCTGTTACAATTAGACAAATGGGAAAAATTGGCAAATGAAGAGGGCAGAAACTCTTCAAATAAGCAATCCAAATCCTTAAAAATCGATGGGAAGTTTTGAAAAGGTCAAAAAAAAAAGCACGCAAGCATGTGTGTTTGTATATGCATATTCATTAAAAATACTTTCTGAAAACAACTTTCAGTGAAGCAAAATTCTCAAGTGTTCTTTGGAAATAGTGTAGTCATAGTCTTTCTATACTGCAAAATGTGAAGTTTAGTTTTATTGACTTTTTAAGTTTATATCTCTTCATTTTCATCAGAGTCAACAATATTTTTCTTATGGCTAATATGTTCCTCACCTAATGAGGAAGGATTCAGTGAAAAAATATAACTCTCTCTTTCTCAATCTAGAACTTCATCTTTTGTCAGTGGAAAGAAACATGTGAACATATAATACAGTGACTGGTACAAGAATTGATAGAGAAATCAATACCCCTGACAGGGAAGGGCCATCTTAGAAAGAAGGGATATTTGAGCTGGGTCCTGAATAACAAAAATAGTGAAAAAAATTGGCAAGCAGAGGAAGAGAACGACTTTATGACAGAAAACCCCAAATAATACACAGACCCTTGAAAGTACATTGTATGTTGGAACCCAAGCCAGATGTCAGATTTGGATAGAGGAACAGAGTTTTTCAAATTGTAGTGTGCGTCAGAACTACCCAGAATTCTTGTTAAAAATGCAGACATCTGGGTCCTTTCCTGGATATTCTGAAGTAGTAAATCTGGTGTGGTATCTGGGAATCTTTACCTTAGTAAGCAGCCCTTATTACTCGGATGAAGTCAGGGGGTAGACTGCACCTTGAAACATGTTTCTCTAAATGAGTGATAGTCTCCATATCAGAATCATCATCATCATGACCTGGAAATTTGTTAGAAATCTCAATTCTCAGCTGCAACCTAGACTGGTAGAAACTCTAGTGGTTGGGTTTAGCTATCTGTGTTTTAACAAGCTTTTTGGCTGATTCTGATGCATGATTAAATTTGAGAATCATTGCTTTAAATCGTACAAACGCATTTGGTCTCTTTTGGCTAGAAAATCTCACCAGTATTCAAAAGAGGGTCACACTTAACATTCCATACCTGACAGTAACTTTATTTGTGAAAATCTTTAGATGATATCGAAGCAGAAATAAGCCCCATGCTGTTCAAATCATTCTCTATTGCTGGCTTCACTCTAGTTGTGGAGGCCAAGAAAAACAAGGCTGTACTGACCTCAAGTCTAGCCCAATTTCCAGAGACAAATAACTCAGTTCCTTAAGCCCTAATGTCACCCTCCCCTCCATAAACAAAACTGAAGGAGGCTGAGGTAGAAGGAAAAGTAAATAAAGTTAAATTTCTTCTAAACCCAAATCTCACTAACAAGGACACTCGATAGCAAGAATGTGACATTCCACCAGGAAACTCCCAATTGTCTTCTCACTAGTGCCTCATTAAAGGGAAAAACGGCCTTGGCTTGATAGTAACCAGGCCTTCAATATCCTGACAGTCTTCTTTACCCTGATAGCCCTTCTGAATACCCCCTTTGTCCTCACCCACCGCTGAGTCCACCCCTACTCTGCTTTTAAAAACTCTGACTGTAATCTGGCTCGGGGTCCAAGTCCCTACTCCGCTGTGTCGGTATACTTGGGCCCAAGCTTAAGCTTGTCAAATAAACTCTCATGCGATTGCATCGGTGCTTTGCTTCTTGGTGGTCTCTCAGACGCGAAAACTTGGGCACAACATAGTAATCTAATTACAGATTTATTCCTGACTTTATGGGATATAAATATGGACGAGGATCCAGTCTAAAGTGCTAAAATTGTTCCAAAATATTTGCTAAACTATAATTTTCTGTCTCAGAAGCTTACACATTCTTGCTTCGTTTTAGCAAACAAAGTAGTCATATTTGGGGATTGTAATGTAATTTGTTGCAGTTGAACTTTACATGAAATTATTTGGCACAGTTTAGTTGATGGATGCTCAACGGAAGTTATATAATCTCATTTTGAACATAAATAAGATATCCTTTTAGTGTGAATCAGGCAGTTGAGGTTACTTTGAGATTCATTTTTGAGATGATTCAAATGCTCCCAATGAGTGTGTAGGCTCCTCTATTTGTAAAGAATCATCATATTTGCAGGAGGGCACGGATTGCATGGAACACTGGATGAGGTGCATAATCAATGAATTTTGGAATCCACACACACACGCACACAAATAAAATTAAATTAAAAAAATATTTGTAGTGGTGCACGGTAAAATTTGTTCTTTGACCTTCCTTAACCATGCAGAATAGAGGCTAGTCCTGTATGAAATGATATTTTTGGTAACATTAGAGAGTAGTTCCTTTTTATATTTTTTTGGTCAGCAAATATAACTCTTCATCTTGAACCTTAGATGCCAAAGCCAATGTGTGAGAAGTGTTATTTCATCTATCAAATGGATGTAGAAAGACAAAGATTTCTGATTTTTGTCCTCTTCTACAATAAAGACATGTAGAAGTTATTTTGCTTTTCAATGGAAAGCATGACTGAAATCCTCAAATGTGAGTAGAAATAACACTTCTACAAGGGTGGGTCTTGGTCTTTGTTCTTCTTCTTTATTTTCCCTATCTCCTCTCTCTGAATTCACCCCCTCACGGTCATGTACGAGTCCTTTGTGAGGAAAGAAAAGGTCATGTTTAGCCTGTACTTCTCGAAGGGTACTTCTGAGTCATTTTTTGTAACCACAGGTCAATGATTTTAGAGCAGAAATAGAATATGTAATAGAACTAGAGAAAACTTGGTTCTTCATTTTTCATTGATTGATTAGCAGCTGTATTCCAGATAGTGTATTCAGAAAGAGATGGAGGTAAAATAATAAATTAAGCAAGTTTCCTGGAATCTGCAGCTCATAATCTTCTGGAAAACACAGAATGTGCCAGAGTGACTACAACAAATAATTGGGCCAGGAAAGAGTATAATTATTTAAATTATAGCTCTGAAATGTTAAATTTCAAACTATTTATTTAACAACCAGTGGTGTCAGCATATATATTATCATCTCTTTATATTTTACAATATAAGTGCATGGTATTTATTGACTTTAATCAAAAGGAGTAAGTGGTTTGTTTTGCCTTTGTATTGGGTTGAAATTACATTATTTCTCCCCAAAATAAACAGAAGATTGGGTTATAACATGGCTTAGAAATAATTATAGAAACTTCAGGAATGAACTTTTGGAAGCATGGGAATTTTCATGGAGACAGAAGAGATCTGGATCCAAGCAAATTTAAGATCTGAGTGTTAAGAATTCAGGCAGTTATTTCAACCTTTCCAAAAGTCTTGTTGCTTCATCTGTGCATCTGTGTGAAGTGGTGATAAATACTACAATATATTGCTATGGAATAATTAAGTGAGATGATGTTTGTAAAGAGCCTGGCATTTGGTTGGTGCTCAATAAATTCTAGTTTTACTCGACACAGAGTCTTTTAAATGCCTTCCCTTTTCATGTGGAGCCAGGTGTCAGCCCTTAACTGCTTGCTGCTCCCTTTCACATCATATCTATTTGAAGTCTAAGAAGTCTACCTTAAAAACCAGAAATTATTACACTAGATACTGTTTCCTATTATTTTAACAGTACATGGACATTGGTGTGCGTTTCCTAGATGCCCAGATTCTCACTGTCTCAAGGTACAGTTGGAGCGAGTGATGAGATGTAGGATTATAGACTAGAATAAAACCATTAGACAGTTTGGATTGACTGACACTTAAGGCAAGAGTGGCTGGGACAGTAAGTGGAACAACAGGAGGGGAGTTAGAAAGGTCTAAGTCAAACACCATTTATCTTTTAGTGTTGACATTAACTAGTTCTCTGAGGGTTTCTTGATACACATAAAAACCCTTGTTTGTTATTTATATCTTCATCTTATTTTGACATTTTCCATCATTAGTAGTAAAAAATAAAATTTCGTGTGTTTATCTTTTTAGGTAGGAGAGTCGTGCTGAGAGAAATTGAGAATCTGCTTTACATTGTACAGAGAGTTTGGAAAACAACCTACCAGATGTGAATGCTTTCAGTTAGTGTCTGTTTATCAAGTTGAGAACCAGAATGAAAGGGTATCTTTCTGCTGGTTTGGATAACATCAGTAGTTCTTACGTATTTAAGTAAGGAAGCAGTCCCTTGCGTTGTGCTAAACGCTGCCCTAGACACTAGAGATACAGACATGAATAAGACACAGTGATATTGTGAGGCTTTTGGGGTCTTCTGATGGAGAACATCTGGTTCCCAGGCCTAAAGAGCCTGATCACAGTGGAGCAAAATTTCCACGTAAGTAACAACACCCTATCACTTAGAGGAAAGTGAGTAGAGATGCAGTGGGAGGGTAGGGGTCAAGAGGGATACATTTTCTTTTTTCTTTTTGGCTCTACTATATAATATCGTAATAAGATTTCAGCAAATCATTTAATTGAATAGTAACAAGCAGAACAATGTATATGCCTCTCCCCTCTGTATGTTGTAAGGTTTATAAAGGCTTGTTACCATAGCATCTTAAAAACACTTATATGATGATATTTTTGTGCATGATGTGACAATAGAGAAGACATCTGACAAGTACTTTGTAAAATACTGAGTAATGCAACCATTTAAATATTTCTGGTAAGGAAACACTAATACAACATAATGTTTTTATGTTTGTTTATATTTTCTCCAGTTCTTTTTTTTTTTAAGATTTTATTTATTTATTTGAGAGAGATAGAGATAGAGGGAGAGGGAGAGAGAATCTGAAGAAGATTCTGTGCTGAGTGCAAAGCCTGATGTCAGGCTCTATCCCATGAGCATGAGATCAGGACCTGAGGCAAAACCAAGAATTGGACACTTAACCACTTGAGCCACTCAGGTGCCCCCTGTTTTTTGTTTTTGGTTTTGGTTTTGTCTTTTTACCTAAAATATGCTTCTGGGAAATTTTTGAGAAGAGAGCATATCATGCAAAAATGAATCATTTTTTTACAGTTAAACATTTTTTTTTTTAACATTAGAGTTGAGTTTGCCACTTTTGAAAAAAATAAATGCTTCTTGTTTACTTAAAATCCAAACCATATTTCAGCAATCATTCTGGTAAGTAGTATGGTTTTTATACCTTCCTTAGAGATGTCTACATCAAATATACATGTTTTAAGAGATGAGGCAACCATAAAAGTTCACTTTGGGATTCACTCTCAGGTTAAAATTATTTGATCTGAAAAAGTCTAAACACACTTCAGAGAATGAAGAAATTCTAGGAATGAAAAAAGAAGAGAAGTAATTCAGTAGCACCATTCTTCAAGCAGCACAGAGCCTTTTAAAGATATCTTACTACTCTTTGGAACAAACCTCTCAGGTAAACTGCTATTAATGGTATTATTTTTATCACTGTATCACAAAGGAAAATGGGTTTCAGGGAGATTAAGTGATAATTATTGACATACTACAAGTAGATGGTAAAGCCAAAAATTAGTTTCTAAATTTAAAGCCTTATTCTGTTCTTTCACTTGACAAGAGATTGCCTTGTTTTCTGCTCAGAATTTTATGTAGTGTTCAGATATTTGGATTTAAAAGAGAAAGTATTTGTTTTCATAATACGTCTATAAACAATGATGATCATAACAACAAAAAATGTGGTTTTGTTAATTTGTTTGTTTTACCTTTAACCTACATACCCAACATGGTAGCAAACAGGTTCCGTGTACCTATACCCTGATTATCCAGGTAGTGAGGGGATAGTGATGGCCACTGCCTCTTTAGAGACTGTGATTTGACAGTGTCCATGTGGAGTGTGCAAACAATACTTGTTGGCTAGCTCAGACACTGTGACCTCTTACTGTCTGCCAGGTATTTAAATACTCACTTTTACAGTTTCACTGTTGATCTGCTTTTGGATGATGGGGTGTAAGGTGCCTACTAGGGCACATCTGGACGGAGAGTCACAGAGCTGCTGCAGCCTTCCATTGTCCACGAGGCAACAGCTGTGAGGAAGTAAAGCTGAGGCTGGACTAAATTGCAGGTAAAGATTACCCCAAAACACAGAAAGTGTTCAGGTTCTTCCGACATCATTAAGTCAATTGCTCTAACTCTGTGAACAACCTACATGGCTTTTCCACTTGAATCATGTGGACAGGGCATTCTGTTATTGCAGCCTAAAGCATGCTTTAAACTTAATTTCCTACTTCCTGCATCTATAAGATCCATGGACACTAGAAGCCACACAGTAATTTTCCCTTCATAGGGAGCCCTGGTTGCATATTTACTCTTCTTTATTCAACCCAGTCCAGCTACCTTCCTAGATGGCTTACCCTTCTTATTTTTTAAGGTTTTATTTATTTGGGACAGAAGGAGAGAAAGAGCGAGCAGCATGGGAGAGAACACGAATGGAGGGAACTGTAGGCAGAGGGAGAAGGAGGCTCTCTGCTGAACAGGGAACCCAACCTGGGGCTCGATCCCGGGACTCTGATATCATGACCTGAGCTGAAGGCAGACACTTAACCAGCTGAACTATCCAGGCACCCCAGCTTGCCCTTTTTTATACTATTATTTTTTGAACTTTTTCCTCTGCCTTTCCTTATCCTTAAAATACTTATTATTCCCAATAAATATTCTTAGCCTCTTTACTTTGTAAAAAGAATGTTTACCCCATGTCTTTGTCTTAACTGAAAACTAACTTTCCCCAATTAAGGTAAGGTTTTATTTTTCACATCTGCTGTGACGGACTGAATATTTAGGGCCCTCCCTTACCCCCGACCAATTCATATGTTGAAACTCTAATCGCCAATGAAATGATATTTAAAGGTTGGCCTTTTGGGAGATAATTCTGTTTAGACGAGGTCATGAGGGTGGAGCCCCCAAGATGAGATTAACATCCTCATAAGCAGAAGAAGAGATCAGAAGGTGGCTAAACCAGGAAAAGATTTCTCCCCCGACACCAAATCTGATTGGCCCTCTTATCTTGGACTTGCCAGCCTCCAGAACTGTTAAGAAACACATGTCTATTGTTTAAGACACCCAGTCTATGGGAATTGGTTACAGCAGCCTACACTGACTGTATACAGACAGCACTGTTATGGGTTTGTCATTCTTCCAAATTCCAAGAGACAGAGAGGCATTCTTCTAGGTCCCCTGCCTAATTTCCTTATATTATCTGCTAGTTCTCTTAAAAGCCTGTCTTCTCTTAAATTTTTTTTTTTTTTAAGTATGCTCCATGGGGTGGAGCCCATCATGGAACCTGAACTCACAACCCTGAGATTAAGACCTGAGCTGAGATCAAGAGTTGGATATTCAACCAATTGAACCATTCAGGCACCCCAAAAGCCTGTCTTCTTCCATTGAAACTCTCTCCCCATACTCATTATTGTCTAGTGCAACTCTCTTGGCTTTTACCCCACCACACTGGAAAACAATAACAACAACAACAACAACAACAACAACAACAACACAGATTTAACTACAACCCACTGAGATGTTCTACAGACACCTAAAATGTCTATGTGGAGGAAAGGGTGCCAGGCATTTAAACACTCATATCTATTATTCACTGGATGTGGCTGCCCCCAAGGAAGCCTGGGCTTGGGCAGGTCTATTCTCTTTAGCCCAGGCAGTCATAGAGGAGGGAAGATAGCTGAGAGTGTTTTACAGCAGTACTCCCAGCAGCTAAGGGAATAATCCTTTATATTGGAGGAATATCGGGGAAATAATTGACAGCATCAATTATATATATTTTCCCATTACGTTATTCAGGTACTTAAACTTCGTATAAGTCTTGGGAGTAACAACTTCCAGGAATAAAGGGATAAATAATCCTGCACAGGAATAAATGTGAAAACTTATTATAATTAGTGTATATGTTTTTTTACTGAGAGATTGCCACAATTATAAAAGACTGAATGTGGGTTTTTCACATCACAGTACTTTAGGATATCATTGTTCCTTTTGCTCTAAGCTTAATGATATGTTTTTTTTTTTTTTAATCTTTTCTCAAGTATCTTCTTTAGGAGATGAGTTTTTATAATTTAATGAATAGAGTAATTTTAAATGAAAATAAAATACATAATAATAATTGCTCACACTTTTGAAGAGCTTAACAGTGTGTCAAAGATTATTCTTAATATTCTGTTATTGTTCCCATATTACAAATGAGAAAAATGAAACTGAGAGAAAGGGTTAAGTTATCGGCCAAAAGCCACTTAGTTATGGATTTGACCTCAACACTCTGGCACAGTAGCTACATTTTTAAAACACTGAGTTATGCTGACTTTTTAATCCCTTACTCGTAATTCCAAGAATGGCAAAACAATTTCTCTCAATATCCTGGTGGGTGACTATTTCTAGAAATTGAATGTGAAGTTTTATAATCCCCCCCTTAGACTTCTGTTTTATACATAGCTTTCCAAGGAAGTGTTGAAAGGGGTATTGCAAATTTCCTCTCATACTCTTTATTTTATTTCCTGGCTTTAAGATAAATTAATTTCAATTCATATGGAAAAATTAAAATGAGCATATTCACCCTTTAAACACTAAAATGGGTGCCTGGCTGGCTTAGTCCTTAGGTATCTAATTCTTGACCTCAGGATCTGAGTTCAAACCCCACATTGGGGATAGAGTTCACTTTAAAAGAAAAACAAATAAGCAAACAAACATATGGTTTCATCTTTGGAATTTAAGAAACAAAACAGATGAACATGGGGGGAGGGGGAATAAAAAGAGAGAGAGAGGGATGGAAATAAACCATAAGAAATTCTAAACTACAGAGAATAAACTGAAGGTTGATGGAGGGGAGGTGGGGGGGTGGGATAAATGGGCGATGGGTATTAAGAAGGCACTTGTCATAAGCACTTGGTGTTATATGTAAGTGATGAATCACTAAATTCTTGTGCTGAAAGCAATGTTACACTATATGATAACTAACTAGTATTTCAATACAAATTTGAAAAAAAAACTACAATAATTTGAACAAAGACAAGAACAGAACAAAAATTTCTTCCTCCTTTTTCTCTTCCTCTTCCTCCTCCTCCTTTGTCTTCTTTTAAAGTAATTGTTGAATCTCATCCTTCTTGGGGAGAAATGCAGTTATTGTACACTGGCAATGACAATGAAATCCACTGGATGTTACAAACCAACTTTGTTTCCTATACACTCAAAACTCAACACTACACAATTCTTCAAGTAATTGTAAATATTTTTCCTTATTAATTTTCTTCTAGTTTTTAGAAGTAAGTTTTTTAAAAAAAAGTCACGAAGGTGTGAAGTAAGGACAAATATAGGAAAACAGAGGGTGCTGAGGGAAAATAGGATAAAATGACGTTATATGCAGTGACCCAGTGCCATCATAAGAATTCAAAAATTTCAGGAAATTTTGTAGGGAGACCAATAGCTTTGGATGCTGCTTAGTTAATTATATGCTGCATTTAATTTGCTGTGAAGTTCTACTATTGAATGTAAAATAGTCTATACCCTTAAAAATGAAAATATCTTGTCTATTGCAGATCAAAATCTTTTAGCCAAAAGGATTGTCTCATAACTTCTACTTGTTGAATGCCAAAGGACTTCTGGGACTCTTTTACCCTTTTTTACTTCTAAAAATCAGGAAAATTTAAAAATGAAATAAGAGGACAAGAAAACTAAAATTATTCTTAATACCATGTAAGGATTTTATTGAAGGATAATTATGGTTAACATTTAATGTGTATCCTTCCATTATTTATCTATACTTATTTTGTACAATCTATAGATATGAGACAGGCTACTCAGTTTTGGGAGCCCAATGCAACATGAAAATGCAGGGCTTCATCTTAGGAATTTCAAGATGACAACAGCATTAAGCCAGGGTGAGGCCCACCTAAGCATGGGACCCTGTTCATCTCATGCAGGTTGCACACCCATGAAGCTGTCCCAAGTTCGCTTACTAAATGAGTGAATGTTGAGTAACTGGAATTACTGGAGAAGCTAAATATATCTTAAATATATTGAGGAAAACTCAGTGACATAAGTTTGAGAATATTGCATGTCCTTCCCATTCCTGCATATCCAGAATATGATGGAGAATGAAAGTCATATGGAATTTAAGAATACATACTTACATATGGTTAAAAGAGAGAAAATGAGGCTGAAACGAATAAGAAACTTAATAGTTATCCCAGAAATAGGGAAAAACAGATTGGAGAAATAAAATGTTACTTAAAAAGAAAAACCCAGATAGTAGGTCAGACATAATCACTACAGGATGCATCAGGAAATGTTTAGTTCGCATATCTAAAATTAGTTATTAAAGAAGAACTGAAGCATAAGAGTACCTAGGTAAATTGGTTATTGAATATTTGCTAACACTTTCCTAAAACATACCCTTTACTGTTTATCATTTTATATGTGCAGTTGTCTCATTAATGCAGGAGTATTGATACATTTTGAACTCCCTTTGCAAATTAGAAAAAAATGGGCTGAGTGGAGATTACTGGTAATGCAGCTTTGATCCTACACTTGACAGACTAGGGATTTATATCTCCTAAGATTGCTGTCACCTACCTTGTAAGTAATCAACAAACCTTGAACCATAAATATAGAAATATATTTGCAAGTCATAGAAACAAAATTGTAGGCATATTTATTCCTTGCATATTCTGACAACAGTATAAATCACTACCAGAGATTACCTTATAAATTTTGGGCTAATTGATAAATAGTCAGCTTCTGATTATTTGCAATAATGAAGGAAGCAATAATGTGAAGATTTCAGAGAAGCAGGTGAAATAAGCAGTAATTTCTTCAGGCTTTGCATCACAATTTATTTGGTTAAATTTATTATTAAGAAATACAGTATGATATTCTTAATATTACCCTTAATATTATTGTTATAATACTGGTGTATATTAGTATAAATAACATAGTATAATATTATTAATATCAATAGTTGATATTAATCATTACATAGCTTATATAAAATATTAACAATTATTAGAGGACATAATATTCACAAAATATACTTTAGCATGCATACCACCCTATGATAAACTCAATCTTTATCACATTTCATCTGAGTATCTCTCTCGACTGTGAGCGCATTAAGCCATGAAGATTGTTCCTTATTTTTTCCCAAAGTTTTCCAAAGTATTTGAGCCTGCTTAGCTCTCAATAAGTATTTGTTGACTGAATGGTCAATGAATAAGTAACTTTTGAGGAGCATATAACACTACTGAAAGAATACTTATGCAAATAAAAACCAGAGAAACAGATGACATATAATCAGACGTTACAGTATATTAAGATGAAATGGTTTATGTTGTGTCATGAAAGGAAGTCAGAATTGTCTGGGTACAATTTTTGGAAGAGAAAGTGTGAGTGGAGACTTGGTCTGGGCTGAAACTGAACAATGTATCCATGGACAAAGGCAAGGATGAAGAAGCCTATTTCAAACACGTGGAGCAGGCTGAAGAGATAGAGGTAAGAAGAGTGAGTTTTATAAAAGCTGTAAGAAGTTTGAAGCAAAGGGTTCTAGTGGTTTTTTAAATTTATTTTAAAACATTTTCTTCCTATTATTTTATTAACACAAAAATAAAAACTTGAATTAAATATGCTCCTCAGTTCAGGATGTACAGTATTTATTTGTTCTTCCCTTTAAAAAAAATCTTATTAATGTTTTTGAGAGAGAGAGGGAGAGACAGCACAAGGAGGGGGAGTGGCAGCTGATGGAAATGGGGAAGCAGGCTCCCCGCTGAGCAGGGAGCCCGATGCAGGACTCAATCCCAGGACCCTGGGATCATGACCTGAGCAAAGACAGATGCTTAACCGGCTGAGCCACCCAGACACCCCAGTGGTGGTGTTTTTATATGTTTTAAGTTTAAATAACTTGTTTCCTTTCAATAAATCTCATTCCATTTTGTACTCTTCTTATCCAACCCCATTATACAGCATGGACTTTTAGTTCATGGCTTCCAATGGACGGATGACTGCTATGTCATTGACATATTCTTAACTCTAGTCAGACACACTTGAGACCTAATTGAGAAGCTCCTTGTGCTTTATAGTGCTCCATTCTGGTCTTCTTCTGGCTCTTCCCTCAACACAGGGAAGGGAGTCTAGGGCCAAAGAGGATTTCCTCAAGCGCTTTTACAACTGTCCTCAGTCCCCCTTACTTCTAGGCCATATTTCAGGCACCTAAGACCCCAGAGTTTTCTGTCCAAATATCCCCAAGCCATTTGTTTTCCAGGACCACCATGGCTTTGTCTTCTGAAATCGGATTGTTCTTCTGGTGTACACAGCTCTAGACTGGATGGGTGGTCAGTGGGCAGCTGCATGTAGGAATTGTGGATGGAGTTTGTATGTGTACGTTAAAGTGCTCACATATCTACAGGTGAAATCCCTTGCAGTGTTAGAGCATATGGGAATGCAGGAGAAGGAGGAGGAGAGGGTGGCATAGACTAGAGAATGGATGGTAGGAGTGAACTGATTGTTTCATTGGAGAAAGATTTATATGGAAAAACATGCATAAGCTCAAGTTTGATAAGTTTGCAAAATTGCTAAAAAATTCAACCCCTGAATGTGTGCATGTGTGTGTATATTTTTAATTCAGGAAAATTACAGGCTGACACATGTATGAAGACATTCATCTTGGCATTATTCATGGCATCACTAAATTGGAGGCAACCTACTATCCCTGGAAGGAAATTTGGTCAGGATTTGAGTATTTACTCTTGTTAACTGATTATCTTTTTGTCTATCACCTGACTATCATATATCACCTATCTTATAATAGATTATATAACTTTTGTTTGCTTTAAAAGTTTTTTTTTTCTTTTAACTATTGCCTTTGACATATGTATTCATAATGTAGTTCTAAATAGTTTGTTACTTTTTTGGTGCTCTTCTTTAATTTTTTTTAAAGTAATTTTATTTTTAGAGCAGGTTTAGGATTATAGAAGAAATAACTGGAAAGTACAGAGACTGTCCATATGATTTCTCTCTCTCCCTCAGCCTTCAGTTCCCCCTATGATGAATATCATGCATTGGCATGTTATGTTTGATACAAATGATGAACTGATATTGTGACATTATCAACTGAAGTCATAGTTTTCTTAGGGTTTTTTCTTTGCCTTGTACTGTGTTAAGGAGTTCACCAAAGGCATAATGTCTGTTATTCACTATTACAGAATCATACAAAACAGTTTCATTGGCCCAAATCCCTCTTTGATGTACTTACTCATTCCTGCTCTCTTCCTGTCTCCCAACATTGGCAACAATTGATCTTTTTACTGTCTTCGTGGCTTTATCTTTTCCACAGTGTCAGTTAGCTAAAATTATATAATCTATAATCCTTTCAGACTGGCTTCTTTCACCTAGAAATATGCATTTAAATTTCTTCCATGTCTTTTTTGTGAACTGATAAGTTATTTCTTTTTATCACTGAATAATCTTGTGTTGTATGGATGCAATGCAATTTTTTATCCATTCGTCTATTGAAGGACATCTTGGCTGCTTCCAAGTTTTGGAAATTATGAATAAAGCTGTTATAAACATTCGTGTGAAGGCTTTTGTATAGATAGAAGTTTTCAACTCATTTCGCTAAATCCACTACAGTTACTGAATTGTATAATAAGATTATGTTTGGCTTTGTAAGAAGTCTCTAACCAGCCTTCCAGAATGGCTATAATATTCTACATTCCCACTAACAATGGAGGAGAATTCCAGTTGCTCCACAACCTTGTCAACATTTAGTGTAGCCAGTGTTTTGGATTTTAGCCATTCTTTTAGCTGTGTAGTGGTATCTCTTTGTTATTATTATTATTATTATTATTTGTTTATTATTATTATTATTATTATTTTTAATCTGCAATTCCCTAATAACATATGATGTTGAACATCTTTTCATACTTTTATTTGCTGTCTGTGTATCTTCTTTGGTGAGGGGTCTGTTCTGATCTTTTGCTCTCTTTTTAATAATTTTTTTTATTGTTGAGTTTTGAAATTTCTGGTTAGATTTTTAATTCACATCCTTTTCAGATATCTGTTTTGCACATATTTCCTTCCAGTCTGTGGCTTGTCTTCTCATTCTCTTAACCATGTCTTTCACAGAGCAACCTTTTATTCTAATGAAGTCCAGCCAATTCTTTTTTTCTTATATAGATTGTGCTTTTGTATTGCATATAGAAGTCATCACCAGAGTCAAGGGAACCTAGGTTTTGTCCTGTTGCCTTCCATAAGATTTAGTTTTGTGTTTTACATTTAGGTCTATGATTTTTGTTTTGTGGCCTTTGGCTTTTGCTAATTTCTAAATATGAGATCACTTTAATATTTTTTGTTTTTTGTTTTTTGTTTTTTAGAGAGAGAGCAAGAACACACAAGTGTGCACCATTGGGTTTGGATGGGGGTCAGAGGGAGAGGGAGAGAGAATTCTAAGCAGACACAGAGTCTGGAGTAGGGCCCAATCTCATGACCCCGGGATCAAGACCTGAGTTGAAACCAAGAGTTGGTTGCTCAACAGATTGTGCCACCCAGATACCCCTTAATCTTTTTTTAACCATTGATATCTAATTTTAATGAATTATGATTAAAGAACATGGCCTGATGCTTCACCATATTCCACTTGTTTTTAAAAATTAGTTTTTGGGACGCCTGGGTGGCTCAGTGGGTTAAAGCCTCTTCCTTTAGCTCAGGTCATGGTCCCAGGGTCCTGGATCGAGCCCTGCATCAGGCTCTCTGCTCAGCGGGGAGCCTGCTTCCCCCCCTCCTCTCTGCCTACTCATGATCTTTGTCTGTCAAATAAATAAATAAAATCTTTAAAAAAATTAGTTTTTATTCTGTATTCATTGGTTTTGTATTTTTTCTTTCTCTCCCTCCCTCTCTTTGTCTCTCTCTATACATGTACATATATATGCACATACATCAATACTGTAATAGTACATATGTTTTATATTACATGTACTATTGTATATAATAGTATATGTGTACATGTTCATATACTGAAAGTATTATGATATCATATTGCTCTGTGCTTTTTAATTAAATCATAGGAATCTTCTCTACATATGTTTATTTCCTTCTGTTTGGATCTAATAGTTTCTGAGAATGCTGTTGCAAATATGAACAAGGGGGAAAAGTCATGAAATTTATGTAGTGGAGGCAGGTGGAGGCAAGCAGCTGACGTTAGAAGAGGTATGAGTATCTGCACACTCAGAGCCAGCCCTCCCTATGAGACTACAATCTTGATTGAAACTAAGAAGAGTGAGACAATTCTAAATTTAAAGTCAGAATTGTTCCTTAAAAGCATGCAACTGGGGCAAGTTTCTAAATTGAGACCTATGTACTATAGCCCTAAATATTGAAAGGTTACAAATAAGGATAATAAAAAAATAAATCAATGTATTCTATATATTTTCCTTGCAAAAATATTTCATAAAAACCTTGAGAGCCATATTTAATTGTCTGATTAAAGAAGAATTTGTTAAGTGGTACCCAGAGTATTTTTAACACGATGTTTTCTTTCCTCTAGGTTTACATGCTTATAGATTTACCTGTTCATTAGTGGATATTATCTTATTATAATCTGTATTATAGTAGCACTATTGTAACCTTTTCTTATGAAAAGCTAAAGGTTTCCAAGACTGCTGTTTTAGAATATGGGCCATTGTTACTTGTACACTCGCTGAAAAGCTGCAAATGTTTTCTTGTATCCGCCAGAGGCTTATACTTCCTATGCGTTGCTCTTGGAGCTGTGCTGAAGAGATGTTTAATGTTAGTGCAGAGTGACAATAATGATTCTGGCTGTGCCAATTTAGACTAATCAAATGTATCAATCGATGAGACAGCTGGATTTTGTGGGGAGGGATCTTATTCAAATAGGCAAACTTTTCTTTGCTGTCAACAGTTATATTAACAATGCAAATTCATGGGAATGTCTCCCTTTTGACATTTTTCTTCTGGGTCACATAATCATCATAATCAGACCACACAGTGATAATGACAGTGCTTGGCCTTTGCATTAGCCTTTTAGCTAAAAACCTTTAGGAGATATCGATTAATTAATCCTTTTCCATCTTTCTTGTTTGACAGCTTTATCCATACCAAGAAGTGGCCTTGGCAGAAAGCATAGATAGAAGGTATTTGAATATGAAACAAATGCAGAAATATTTTTCTCTCTGTTCGGAACTTACCTTCCCTTCTTACTTTCTCACTATTACAGTGCACAGTGTATGGTTATATTAAAAAAAAAAAAAAAAAAAAAAAAAAAGAGGAAGAAGAAGAAGAGAACTCAATGTTACCAAAAATCTCTAAGATGTGAGAATATTGAGGAGGAGATTTAGTTATGACAGTTGAGGCTCTTCTGTCCAGGATCAATCCTAGAACATCTTAAATCACAGCCATCTACTTACCACCCCTATAATCTCCTGAGAGATACCATCAACAAAGTGGACTCCAGGCAAGTGAGTGTTTCAGGCAAGTGCATACTGCCTAGGATTCTGACTGCAAATTCCTATGTACTTCTCTCATCTGATGGATTGCGCTGAACCACTTGAGGGCTGCTAGACGTGTTTTGTCCCTCAGAATTACGTTCCTGGCTAGAGAGAGAGTCAAGATAAAACCACCTCTCCGAATCATGCCTCCGAATCCTCTACTTGTTTACTGGTTGTTTGGTTGCTTGATTTGTTGTACTTTCTTCGTTGGCTCCAAAGGGATTCTGACACGTGGAGGTTGTTATTCACTCAAGCATTACAAGTCTACAGTTCGTCTTTCATAATTGCTTGCATGGAATTCTGGTAGAAAATACCTATCCAAGGTCAGTGAATTATGGGAAAGAAGCTCCCCAAAAATGACAAGGAATCCTACAGTGAAAAATAATTTTTTTTTAAAGATTTTATTTATTTATTTGACAGAGAGAGATCACAAGTAGATGGAGAGGCAGGCATAGAGAGAGAGAGAGAGAGAGAGGGAAGCAGGCTCCCTGCTGAGCAGAGAGCCCGATGCGGGACTCGATCCCAGGATCCTGAGATCATGACCTGAGCCAAAGGCAGCGGCTTAACCCACTGAGCCACCCAGGCACCCAAGTGAAAAATAATTTTTAATGTATTGATCTATTTCTGGTTCGAAAGTATACTTTGTAAGGTCCTCAAATACACATTGTCACAATAAAAAACACAAAAGAACTCACAGGAATAACATAATAACAACAAAAATTAAGACCCAAAACAACCTAATGCCAGAAGCTAAGAAGAAATTTGCTAGAAATATAAAATGGATAAATTGAATTTAAGAATTCCTGGTGGTGCAGTCAGGTGAGCGTACAACTCTTGGTTTCCTCTCAGGTCATGACTTCAGGGTTTTGTGATCAAGCCCACTGACAGGCTGTGTGCTGAATGCAGAGTCTGCTGAAGTTTCTCTCTCCTTCTCCCTCTGTCCCTCCCTGCCTTGTTCTCTCTCAAATAAATAAATCTTTATGTATATATACATATATTTATATTTACATTTATATTTATATTTATATATATTAGTATTGGGCCCATTCTTTATAAAATTCATTACTAAATTTCTAGAGCATTAACACATGCAAAGATAACAGTGATGATCTCTCTAAATCCTATCACATAGAATAATTAGTAATAACTCTTGACAATATCAGTACAGGTAGCTTCCGTGCCTGAAATAAATATGTATATGCATATATAAAGAAAGTGGGACAAATTGATCAATCTACAGGGATACTTTTATATTAATAGGAACATACTGCAAGTACAATATAATATCTGCTATCTGTGGTTTGGGTAAAAGTATAATTTTTTTCCAGATAACATACAGTACTAGAATGTTTTAAGGGCTGTCCGAGAACTAACTCCCCAAACATGGTTGTTCCTCATTTAGCTCATATGATTATGGCAAGAAAACATTCAAATTTTACCTAAAAGACACTATTCCACTATATGCCATTAACATTACACTATGATTCAAATTAGCTTATTAGAAATCATTTTTATAACTACTTTATTTTAGTAATATGTTTTCATTTTTCATAATATTACTTAAATACATGTGCCTTTTAGTTGTAACAAAATTAGAAATTTAAAAACCTTATGCTTGGAGATATTCTGACTTATAATTCTCAAAGAGACATTCTGCCATATGTCTTCTGTCTTTATCTGTGAAAATATATCATATGGGTAATTTACTTTAGAATCAAGAATGGTATATTTTAATTTGTTAGTTTTAGAAGAAACGTACTTAAAATAGTAGAAAACTCTTTTAAATGGAGATCTCAGGATTCCATGGTGATTAGTTTGTAAGTAAATATAAAAGATTTTGTACTTACATTTTTATTGTTTAGCTGGAAAAACCGTAACAGCTTGGCAGGTGACAATTGGAAATCAATCCCCAGATAATTTCTATATCTTTACATGAAAATTACCTTACATGATTTGAAATATGATATAAGGTTGCAGCTTTGGAAAAGCTACTAGTGAATTATATTATACTGATACTACCTGAAAATCTGATTATATCAGCACTGCTACCTTTGCACTGATGATGTTAGCTTTGGACATATTGCAACAAAATTCTTTCTCAGAACATAAAGCATTTTTAAAATGGTTCTCAAAGGGCAGATATCTTGTCTATTAAAATTTATAGTCTAAAAATTTTTTTAGTCTAATTCTAAGGTTGCATTATGCTTACCAGTGTGTTTCATAATTATGAAATGATTAAGATTAATATTAATTATTGCATAGTAATTAATATTAAATTTACAACAATACAATGAAGAGCAAATGAGAAACTTTCTGCAAACATTTGTAAGGTGAAAATATTTAAAAATGAAATAGATTCCGAATTCTTTCTTCCAATGGATTGTCTACTGGGTTCTGAATATCACAAAGAGCAATGGTTTTTCAAAGTTATTATAATTAATTTACATATCAAATATTAAAGAAAGGAAAATAATTCATCATAAGAAAGATATCTTCTATGTGTTTAATAAATATGATTGTGTTTAATCAAATAGAAGGGCATGCTATCGTTTGATGAATTTGATTAAAATCCAAAATCATTATTTTACACACACACACACACACACACACACACATTATATTCACATATAAAAATTCCTAGGAAACTGGCTCAGGTGGAAAACAAGGATGGAGAATGGTGGGTTTCTAACTCTACTTCAGATTCATGTTTTATATACTATATTAAATATACTATATTAAATATACTATATAACTTGTTAGATATGTATACACACACACACACTATTGTCAAATACAGTCATAACCATGACCCTGAATTAAGGCCTGGGGGTTGGTCCTTGTTGCAGACATAGCCAGTAGGATATCAAACCCCTCTTCAACTTCAGCTGGAGCAATATTTTATTATCAGGTACAGTGTGAATAGTGTGTGCTTTCAACTATGACTTTTAATAGAAGTGGTTGGTGAGAACCATTTGATTATAAATGCATAGCTTCAAAACTCTGCTCATAAAGATTTCAGTTTAGGAACCAAAATCATCAACACCATAGTTTCTATGCAGGAAATGGGCTCATAAACATAACAAAAAAGCATATTGGGTTCTAATGGAGCTCAGTGGGGAAAAAAAGAGATGAAAGGGAACAATTATTTTGAGTAAAATTTGAGAAAGGGGAATGCTTTTAATAACTGGGTCCTTAAACCAAGAGGCATCTTTTTAGTTCAACTTTATCTTTTAAATTTGTTTTCTAAAGAAGGAAAGAGTGAAAAGAATTTCGATTTGCTTTTTTAATACTCTGACCAAAACCCAACCAGGAGCTTTCAAGCTGTTTGCTTTTCTCCTATGTCATTTATTTAAATCTCTAGGATTTATTTTTCTGCATTGCAAGTACATTCGCCTTGACTCCTAGCATTCCATCATTGTCAAGCTGATATATTTTTTTTCTTTTGTAGTCAAAACAAAAGAAGTCTTATAAATATTTGTTGATTCTAATGATTAATTTTTAACTCAACCAGCTTCAAAAAATACATGTTTCTTTCAGGGATTAGTAGAAACCCTTTGCATTAGTAATATGGAACTTCAAACATAAACAGAATGTTTCATTTGGTCTTTGAGTTCTCCATTCCAGGCATGCTGTGTACAGAGGTACTGTATGATATGCAAAATGATTCTAGTACTACAGAGCAGCCTTGAAGTCATCTATCCTGGAGGATATGCACATTAAAATAAGACGAAAACATCTGTTGATGACTATGAATTAACTCTTTTTTGTACCACCTGGACCTTGACTTCTTAGCATTGATGAAAATTCTTACAAATACAATTGATAGTAGTTTCAAAGCTGGAACTGAGCAGTGCAAGTGTTTGAAATACAGAAAAATGACCTCAGAGAGACTTGAAAGAATGATATTGGATATTTATTTTCAAGCAACTTCAAAATGGATGAAACATATTTTCTAATGGACATAGCTGCATATCTAAATTTATGGATGGGCACACTTGTTAAAAGTGAAGCTGATAATCTCGATACATCCAGAGCATCAGAATAGCTTGAAGACCAAGTTGCTGACTCAGAAATGTTAAGGAGTGCAAGAATTTTCCTATGAGCGGGTACTAACTTGTGCAAAAGTCTAGCAGTGTGGATAGTAGTTCAACATTTAAAGACATCGATGTACTTTTTATTCAACCAGTACTCTGGTTGATGTAAATTAATACAATGCCCAGATATATAGTCGTTACATGAAGGCAGTTTGTTTTTTGGTTGTTTAATATGGCTTTTAGTATTAATTGTACATTAACTGTGCCCAGAGTGCTTTTTAGGTGGGAATGGAGACAGAATTGCTTAACAGAGCATTCACTTTGAGGAGGAGCTTAGTATTTAATGAATACACAACTTGTGAGCACCCAAAATATCTTTGGAGCATTCACCAAAAAAGATTTAAAAAGTATATTTACTACAAATGTACCACACTTGTTAGGAAAGGAAGATATGTGAGGGAGTAAGCCAGAAACTTCATATAGCCTAATGATTGTGATAAATCTGAACATTTGAACCAGATGGCATAAAAAAATGTTATATTTTACTATCTGACTGATTAAGCATCAGGTTGCACTGTGTTAAGAAAGTCTCCAAAAACTACACTGGTAGGAATGAATTAATACGAATCATCATAAAGAATAATGCTTTCAAGTTGAAGTTCTGGAATATGACTTTTATCTGAAATAAAACCTCGAAGCAAAAAATCACTTAATTATGGAAGTATGATTAATATTGAAAAAAATATTTAAAGAACACACAGAGGACCCTTGAACTTACTATTTTTCCCTAGTAAGTAACCATCTGTGGCTCTAGTTACAGCATTAGACCAATTTCCCCAGTGGACCCGGAATGCAGGACTTTCAATCTTGCCAGTGCCACTTAATTCATACTTCAATAATGTATAAAAATCAGTTAGCTTATGATAGAGTTGGAATTAGTGAGTTAGTTAGTTTAGTTAGTTAGTTAGTTATGTTTTCTCAGGAATCTGTCACCTTCTTCCCCTTTTGTCCCTGTAAATCATCTTTCTTCAACAAGTGAGGACTTTCATGATTAGTTCAGCCTTCCCTGAACCCTGACTGCAAACTTCTAAAAGCATACTGTTTAGCTTTAAATCATGTTATGTGTCATTATTCACTACTGTTTTGTGTTGTATTTATTTTAGCAGTGAATTGCTGTGTTTCTCATAGATATAAAATGATACTCTTGATATTAAATATATTAGTTCTTTTTCAAATTGGATTATCAGTTCCTCTCTTCTTTGAAGTCATATTTTTCCAGTGTTCTGCCATCCTTAAGATGGATTAAACGGATAGATGCTAAATGAATGTTTGTTTTTTTGATTAGTGCCCTTTGCAATTGACCCCCAATTGCATTAGCTGTGCTAAGTAGGAAAAGTCATAACCTGGGGGGGAGGGGAGTCTCTGTATTTTTATAATTATTTTTGCAGCAGATGCATTGATTGTTTATGAATTTCAGAGCAAACAGGTAATGTGACCAGTTAGGTCTGCCTCACATAGGAATGGAGAGCTTCCTGGGATCCCTATTGAGTCCCTGGTGCCACCCAACAGAAATCACCTCTTTCACTCTTGCTGCCTAAACTTTCTATGTCTCTGCTTCTGCTGTGTCTCATACGACCTCTTGAAATAGGAAAGAAAATAATTAAGGGCTTAGGTGTCAAATATCTTTCATGAAAGTGGAAACTAAAAAACGAATCTCTGAATTAACTTCTTTTTCAGATCTGCTTGACTACTACCTGCAGAAAGAGTTTTTGCTCAGGAGATAAAGTACCCTCTAAAAAGGAATGAGGATGAGGAACCAGAGCAAACTTGTATTCATCAGAAATGTTAATAAGAGTGCAGACTAAAATATTCATGTGGTTAACTATCCATGTTATCCACAACCAGAAACTACTCAAATGTCCATCGACAATAAATTGGATACATTTTAGAAATTCACCCAGTGCAATATAATATGGAACAACACATACAATGTGCATGAATTGAATGGTATTCCAACAAAAGAAGCCAGCCAAAAAGCACTGCATATTGTATGATGCACTTACAGAAAAACAATACTTGTTGTAAGGACTGGGAGGGAGCATGGAGGATGTCTGGAGTACCCCTTGTGTTGTTTCTTGATCTGGATCCATTGCATGCATGTGAATCTCAGCTTGTGGAAGTCTATTGAGTCAAGTAGGATGTGTATTCTTTTCTGTATGCATATGGCTACTCAGAAAAAGTTAAGAAATAAAGAGAGGAAATAAATATATCAACCTAGAAGATGAAAGTTCAACTGGGAGCCTTTTGTCACATTGCAAATGGGTAATTTTCTGGGGAAATAATGTAAATGAAATCTACTGTATATTTCTTTTTAAAGACTTTTTAAAAAGATTTATTTTTAATTTTTTAAAGACTTTATTTATAAGCAGGCAGAATAGTAAGCAGAGGGAGAGGGAGAAGCAGGCTCTCCACAGAGCAGGGTGTCCAACGCAGGGCTTGATCCCAGGACCCTTGAACTATAACCTGAGCCAAAGGCAAATGTTTAACCAACTGAGCCATCCAGGCACCCCCATTTATTTATTTTAAAGAAAGAAAGAGAGCATGAGTAGGAGAGGCAGAGGGAGAGGAAGAGAGAATCTCAAGCAGACTCCCTGCTGAGCACAGGCAAAACCAATGTGGGGCTTGGTCTCAGGACCTTGAGATCAGGGCCTGAGGTGAAATGGAGAGTTCAACACTTAACTGAATGGGCAACCCAGGCCTCCTGACCCTCCTTTCACAGATCCAATTTACTGATCAATTGATAGCAGTTTATTAATTGCTTACTCCACATCAAAGAAAACAATAGCATACTGTTCCTACCTTTATGAGAACAACATTAACATACAGATTTTATGTTATATGCTGTTTCTAACCTTGATACTTATCCAGAGATGGTGTTGAGTAATGAACAAAATGTATGCAGATGAACAGTATTCAGATGGATCCTGAAGGATGGGTAGGAATTTTTTAATCAAAAAAAAATTTTTTTCTTTAAAGATTTTATTTATTTATTTGACAGAGATCACAAGTAGGCAGAGAGGCAGGCAGAGAGAGGAAGGGAAGCAGGCTCCCTGCTGAGCAGAGAGCCCGATGCGGGGTTCGATCCCAGGCCTCTGGAATCATGACCTGAGCCGAAAGCAGAGGCTTTAACCCACTGGGCCACCCAGGCGCCCCTGAATCAAAATTTTTAATTAAAATTTGTAATTCCTATTTTTAAATTGTAATTTTAAAAATTGTCTCAACAGCATATTGAGATAGTTGTAGATTCACATGCACTTTTAAAGAAATAATACAGAGAGGCCCTGACAGTTTGACCAATTTCCATCATGGTAATGTTTTGCAAAATCCATAGAATAATATAAGATATTGACATTGATACAATACACTGATTTTATTCAGGTTTTTCAGTGTAACTTGGTTGTGAGGGTGTGTGCGCATGTGAGTAAAGTTCAGTGCAATCTTACCACCTATATAGTTTCGTGTATCCACAGCCATAGTCAAGATACTGAACAGCTCAAATGCCACAAGTCCCCTATTTTATCATTTTTAGCCACACCCAGCTCCTTTCCTTTCCTCCTTTCCACACCTGACCTTGTCTCTACTCCCTGATAATCACTAATCTGTCTTCCATTTCTAAAATTTTGTCACATCAAAAATGTTATGTAAATGGAATTGTATACTATGCACCTTTCTGACTTTTTTTCACTCAGTTTATCTTCCTGATGATTCATCTAAGTTGCATGCATCTATTGTTGGTTCCTTTTCATTAATGAGTAGTATTGCCTGGTATGTATGTGTCAATTTATTTATCCAGTCATCTGTTGAAGGTTATCTGGGCAGATTGCAGGTTTTGGCTACTGTAACTTAAGCTGCTGTGCACATTTGTGTACAAAGATCTGGCTCAAGGAGAGCAAATGTGATAGGTATAAATGGAAATAAGTTTAGGTGGTTAAGGAAGTTGTTTAAAAAGGACAGACTCAGAGGTGCCTGGCTGGCTCAGTCAGTAGAGCATGTGACTTTTGATCTTGGGGTCATGAATTCAAACCTCACGTTGGGTGTAGAGCTTACTTTATTATTATTTTTTAAGATTTTATTTACTTATTTATTAAAGATTTTATTTATTTGACAGACAGAGATCACAAGTAGGCAGAGAGGCAGGCAGAGAGAGAGAGAGAGGAGGAAGCAGGCTCCCCACTGAGTGGAGAGCCCAATGGGGGACTCAATCCCAGGACCCTGAGATCATGACCTGAGCTGAAGTCAGAGGCTTAACTCCCTAAGCCATCCAGGCAGTTGGAGCTTACTTAAAAAACAAACAAACGAACAACAACAAAAAAACTGATTTAAAATGCAGGTAGAAGTATTTAAACCTTATATTAATCGTAGTAAATAAAAGGCCACTGTTAGTTTCTTAGCAGGTAAGAGCCCTGCTGTGTTGGCTTCTGTTGGCAATACTGAAGCGACTAGATGCAGTAGCTCTCAGTCATGGCTGAACGGTACACTAACGTCGGGAGCTTTTAAAATCCCTAATGCCTGGGCTGCATAACAGACCAATTAAATCAGACTCTCAGTGAATCTCAAGTATCCATAGTTTTCAAAATTTCCCAGGCTAAACCAAGGCGTGGCACCACTGAACTAAAGGTAGGTAATCTGATCATGAAGTGGCTCCTGTAATCTAAGGGTGAAATGAAAAGGAATTTAGTCATGGAGAATGAGACAAACTGGATGGTTTGAAGGGAGAAAATGGACATAGCTACATATTTAAATTTATGTTCAATGGTAAAGAAGATATGGGGAAGCAAGCAAAGAATGGATTAAGAGGTTCCCAAAGTTTTACACTGAATTGCAGATTTGTGGAATATTTATGGAGAGATGTTTGGGAGGTCTTCAGTGATCATAATTTATTTGCTTTGATGGTAATGCATTCAGGAAGACACTTTTTTTCTTTTAGAGTCAGCTGGAAATTTTCATACTCAAAATTATCCTTTTCCCCCATAGAAATCAAAGTTCCATTTTTACATTAAAAGCAAACTTTTATTCATCTTAGCAGACACCAATGTTTCATTAAATGCTTCTGTTTGCAGTATCCTGAGGTGATAATGTTGCTTGTCTTCTGTGATGAACAAGTTTCAAACCTGGATACTCACTGCCATAAACTGAAATGAAAACACATCTTCATAATATAGGAAATTAGTTATAGCTGTGCTGTGGCTCTGGCAATCAGGTATTCAAAACTTGGCAATAGCAAAGAAGAACCAGTGGCTTTCATAATGTATTTTTAAATGAAAGTCGTAAAGAAAACTCCATTTCATTAAGTGCTTGAAGAGAGCTTCTTGAAAATGTATTCGGTTAGAGAAGCCGGGTTCCCAAGTGAGTCCTGTCACTCCACAGTAGGTGAGTTTATTTTCCACAGTGACTGAGTTTGGTGCTATTGAGTTGTTTTCCTTGTCACCTTAGGCAAGCTTAATGGCTAATGGGATCACTAATAGGATATACACTCAGTTATGGAGTTCTAAACTAGCTTGGATTAGCTATGACTAAAATCAATTATCACAGCCCACTGGTCCACAGAAATCAGGGGGTCCTCTCATTTCTGTTCCTAGTGAACAGCTGTACTCAGTCCCCAAGAGGAGAAAAATATTACCAGCAAAATTGATGCTAATTAGCACCCACATTGGCAGTCAGAATAGAGACACTGAGAAGAAAATTTGCAAAATGAGGCTGGTTAAGGGCAGTAAAAATTGTGTCCCTAAAATTAGCCAAGAATAATAAATGACTTTACAGTGATTTTCTGAAAACCCATATTCTTCCATTTATCAACACATTAAAGGGGTATTTTGTGAGTCATGTGATATAAGTTGTACATTCTGTTATTTATTCAATTATTTTTACTTCAAAATATCCAATATCGGCAAACTTTTGTGCAACCACCAAATGTTATTGGCTTGCTGTATGTGTTTGCTATGACAAACACTTTCTCTAGGAGATAAGTGTTGGCAAGCAACAGTCAGTCAATAAAAATTGGTCTTTTGCTCAGGAAAGTAGATGATAATTCCATGGTTGTCCCTTAAAATTCTACCTTTAGATAATCATCTTTTTAGTTTAGTGCTTTAAGATTAAAAGCATTCAGTAGGAACAATATAACTTTTCAATTATTTACAACTTAGCTGTGAGTAAATTTTAGATCATTACTTGAATGTACATTGAAGAGAGAAAGGTTGGAAGAATAAGATCCTCAAAAAATACGAAATGTTTATGAAAGGACATTTCCATGCTCACTGTATAATTTAGATATCAGTTGAATTTAATCAGTACTTTTACCTTATTTCTTATGACATCATTTTCAAGACAAAATATTACTTGTAGTAAAAGATCGTGTTTTATTCCAACTAAACCGATACTGAGGTGGACAGCTTCATTGAAAACTGATTTTATTTTGGAAAAGCCATACCATTTAGCTTCTGCAATTTATAACTGACATGCTAGGAAGGACTGATGTCTAAATTCAATCAAATATTTGTGTTATCATTTTTCTTTGAAGATGGAATTGTCAATGGAGTAATACTGGATTAGGCAGCTGGTGTGACAGCAAGCGTTTCAGGGGAATCATTGATTGTGGCGATGTCCTTTATTGACATGCCCATGCTTTCCTATTAAACAGTGGTGTAAACGGTAAGATGCTGGCAGGGATTAAGACATGGTTGAAACTGGCTGATTAAACTTCCCTGGTAACTGTCCTAGCACACATTCAAACACAATTTTTATACACAATATTGTTACTCCTGCTCTGGCCAGCAGGCTTTTAAGTAATTCTCTTCCCTGCCCCTGAATGAATTCTGTGCCCTTCATAAACATTCTTCAAACCTGGGCAGAAAGACAAAAACAAACCCAGAATAAGAACAACAACAAAAATCTGCTTCTGATAATGTTATCTCCATTCTAGAAGAAGATGACAATACCGTTATGATTGTAGAGAACGTCAGAGTTTTTAAGCTATTTTCTTTTCCTTTTTTTTTTTTAAGATTTTATCTTTATTTATTTGACAGAGAGAGACACAGCGAGAGAGGGAACACAAATAGGAAGATTGGGAGATGGAGAAGCAGGCTTCCCACAGAGCAGGGAACCTGATGTGGGACTCAATCCTAGGACCCCAGGATCATTACCTGAGCTGAAAGCAGACACTTAATGACTGAGCCACCCAGGCACACCTAAGCTATTTTCATAAACATCTTGTGAAGTAACCAAAATAGATATCATTATCTGGAAACTACATTTGCATATCTAGCAAAGTATGGGACTGGAATCAGAACACTGACTTTCCTGACTGTTAATGATGATGAAAGACCAGTGCCTATTTTATATTTGAGTTTCTTAAGTGCCTGTAGCTATACAATTGCATTTAATATAGAACATTTATTCAAGAACCAGATAAATACACCATGAAATGAAGAGAACTACAGGCTAATATCCCTGATGAACATAGTACAAAAATTCTCAATAAAATCTAACAAATTAAATTCAACAATGCATTAAAAAAATCACCATGATCAAGTGGGATTGATTCCTGGGCTGCAAGGGTGGTTCAATATTCACACATCAATCAATAAGAGAAAAGATAAGAACCATATGAAAAAAACATTTGACAAAGTGAAACATCCATTCATGATAGAAAACCTCAACAAAGTAGGTTTGGAGGGAACATACCTAAACATAATAAAGGCCATCTATGAAAGACCCACAGCTAATATCATCCTTAATGGGAAAAAAAAAAACAAACCAAACCAAACAAAACAAAGAAAAACCCAGAGCTTTCCCCCTAAGGTCAGGAACAAGACAAGGATATTCACTCTTAACACTTTTATTCAACATAGTACTGGAAGTTCCATCCACATGAATCCAACAACAAAAAGAAATAAAAGGCATTCAAATCTGAAAGGAAGAAGTGAAACTTACTATTTTCAGGTGACATGATACTATGCAGAAAACCTGAAAGGCTCCACCAACAAACTGCTAGAATGGATAAAGAAATTCAGTAAAGTCACAGAATACAAAATCAGTGTGCAGAAATCTGTTGCAATTCTATATGCCAATAATGTAACAGCAGAAACACAAGTTAAGAAAATAATCCCATTTACAACTGCAGCCAAAACAATAAAATACCTAAGAGGAGAAAGACCTCTACTTTGAAAACTACAAACAGTGATGAAAGAAATCGAAGATGACACAAACAAATGGAAGACATTCTATGCTCATGGATTGGAAGAACAAACATTGTTAAAATGCCTATACTACCAAAAATATTCCACACATTTAATGCCATTCCTATCAAAATACCAACAGCACTTTTTTACAGAACTAGAACAAATGATCCTAAAATTTTTATGGAACCACAAAAGCCAAAGTCATCTTGAAAAACGAAAGCAAAGCTGGAGGCATCACAATTCCAGGCTTCAAGTTATATTACAGAGCTGTAATCATCAAAACAGTATAGTACTGACACAAGAATAGACATATATCAATAGAACAGAATAGAAAATCCAGATAAACCCATGATTACATGGTCAATTAACCTTTGATAAACGTGGAAAGAATATCCAATGGGAAAAAGACAGTCTCTTCAATAAATGGTGTTGGGAAAACTGGACAGCAACAGACAAAACAATGAAACGAGACCAGTTCATTACATCATACACAAAAATAAATTCAAAATGAATTAAAGACATAAATGTGAGATCTGAAACCTTAAAAATCCTAGAAGAGAATGAGATAGTAACTTGTTTGATATTAACCATAGCAACTTCTTTCTAGATATGTCTCCTGAGGCAAGGGAAGCAAAAGCACGAATAAACTATTGGGACTACATTAAAAGAAAAACTTCTGCACAACAAAGGAAACAACAAATAAAATTAAAAGTAAATCTACTGAATGAGAAAATATTTGCATATGACATATCTGATAAAGGGTTAGTATCCAAAATATATAAAAAACTGATGAGCGGTGCCTAGGTGGCTCAGTGGGTTAAAGCCTCTGCCTTCCACTTGGGTCATGAGCCCAGGGTCCTGGGATTGAGCCCTGCATCCAGCTTTCTGATCAGCAGGGAACCTGCTTCCTCCTCTCTCTCTGCCTGCTTCTCTGCCTACTTGTGATCTCTGTCTGTCAAATAAATAAATAAAATCTTAAAAAAAACAACTGATGAAAGTCAATACCCTCAAACCAAATATTACAGTTAAAAATGGGCAGAAGACATGAACAGACATTTCTCCACAAAAGACATACAGAGTGCCAACAGATGCATGCAAAGATGCTCATCATCACTCTTCATCAAGGAAATGCAAATCAAAACTGCAATGAGATATCATCTCACACCTGTCAAAATGGCTAAAGTAAAAAACAAGAGTAACAATAGGTGTTGGGGAGGATGTGGAAAAAAAGGAACCATCTTGCACTGCTGGTGGGAATGCAAACTGGTGCATCCACTGAGTATGGAGGTTCCTCAAAGGTTAAAAATAGAACTACCCTATGATCCAGTAATCACACTATTGGGTATTTAACCAAAGAATATAAGAACACTAATTCAAAGGGGTACATTCACCCCTATGTTTATGGCAGTATTTTTGCAATAGCCAAATTATAGAAATAGCCTGTGTAGATCAAAAGATGAGTGGATAAAGATGAAATGATCTATCATCTATCTATCTATCATCTACCTATCTACCACTTCATACATACATACAGTGGAATATTATTCAGCCATAAAAAAGAATGAAATCTTGCCATTTGCAACAACAGAGATGGAGCTGGAGAGTATAATGCTAAGTGCAACAAGTTAGTCAGAGAAAGACAAATACCATATGCTTTCACTCATATGCGGAATTTAAGAAACAATACAAACAAATGGAAAATAATAGGAGAGAAAGACACAGACAAATCTAGAAACAGACTCTTAATTATAGAAAACAAACTGATGGTTACCAGAGGATGCATTATCAGGGCTGCATTACAGAGGTGATGGGGATTAATTTGGTTTTGACACCTGTTGCTGAATTTAGATCCTAAAACTCTAATGTTAGCCTAATTCCAGGGTGATTTTCCTATCTCTTGGTTTTTATTAGTTAAAATATTTTTGGTTTGGTAATCTTAAAGCATACAATTTTATCCAGGTTCATCACTACCTGGCATAGGGTAAATGCTAAATAAATTATGCTTAGGATAAATGCTAAATGTAAGTCATACATGTAAGTCAGCCAACGTGTTTGGTAACACTGGAATTTAGGGAATTAGCTGGGTCATCATGATGATAACAAAGGAAGAAAAGGGGGAAGTATCAGCAGATAAAGGGCTTTGAGCTATTATTTCTGAAAGTCATAGCAGGAAATCTATAAAGTGATATATGTGGAGATTGATCTTTGAGGAAATACCTATAAAAATGGAGGATGGAAAAGATAAACTGAAGGTTAAAAGGTCAGCAAAAATGGATTAGGAAATGTCAGGTTATAACCAGGTCTTTAGATAGAACAGAAGAAGCAAAGAGAAGAAAGAAGGAGAGAGAGGGAGAGACACAGGATTTTCAGCTATTTACCAAGAGGTGATATGAATAAAATTCTCAAGATGTTTAGGAAATATGGACACATTTTTTTATTTTATTTTATTTTTTATTGAAATACAGTTGAAATAGAAAAATGAAAGTGAATGTATTCTCCAAATAATTCAGTAGTTATACTTGAAATTATAAATAATTAATTAGAGTTGAAGTACATCACCACAAAACAGGCAGGATATTTACAGGATTCAAAAGACCAAGTGATTACTTTAGAGTAAGTTTTGGGTGACTTTAGGCTAATTAAGTAAAGGAAATCAGATACTGAAAGAAGCTATTGGTAAAATGAAAATATGTTATTCAAGAAGTAGTTGAAAAGTGAGAGTCTGTGTAACTGCACGTATTTGAATCTATGCCAATGTCTTACAAGCTTGAGCTTGAGGCAAGTTACTGAACTCAACTAAATGTCACTTGCTAGTTTAAAAAATGTGTATTTACTTTTGCTTTGTAATTTTATAGGGAAGGACAGATGATATAATAATCTAAATCTCAGCTTAGCTCCTGACACATATCCAGTGCTCTAAATAGGACACAGTGACTACAGTGATGGTGTCACCATGGCCCCAAAATAGTTCCTGAGCATGAACTAAATTCTAACTGATTTCAACTCTAGCACCAAGGTCTCTTCTAGTTAGAGGATTTCTGCCGTGTGAGACTAATAGTCTCCTCCCCACCCAATGTCTTCTTTGAGAACTTCCGTGTACATACACACCATATATGTGAAAACTCTCCCTTTAATTTAATTAGCATTAATCTTGCCTGTGTCCTTAATTTAGCCTGGCTGTAATAATAAAATTCTTTCATCCACCTACCCTCTGCTCTTAGCCTTCTTCTCTTCTAGAGGAATATTACTCACCTTCCCCTCTCTCAAACTTCAGCATTTATCTGTCATTCTCACTCTCAGCTCTTGAACTTGCTTCTTACTTGGCTGAAGAATTTAAAGCAAATAAAAATAATAGTAGTAAAATACCCACAAAGATTCCCACATTCACATTTATTTGCCTACTCTCATCTGTTTCCATGAACTGGGCATGCTCATCTGGTAGTAGTGAATGAATTCTCCTTGTTCCAATCTCAAGGTAAGCATGATCTGAGCATGAATTCTTGTTTGCTTCAATCAGCTCAAGGTCAACTCTCTAATAGTTTTCTCCTCTAGCAGCATTATTCCCTTCCTCTCTTCTGGATCAATTCTATTAGAAGACAAATCTGTTATTGTTTTTTTCCAATAGTAAAAAAAAAATCTTGATTCTCTTTCTTCTTTTAGCTATTTCTTCATGTTTAACCTCATCTTTGTAGCAAAATTCTCTATAAGAGTTGCCTATATTTACTGTCCCAAGTTTTTCTTCTCCTGATCTCTCTTAAGACTACCAAAATTAGTCATCAGTCACCCTTTAAAATCAGTCTTGTCAATTTTATCACTGACCTCCATGTTTGTATATCAGTCCTTGTTTTAACAGAAGATGGCAACAAATAACATGTTGGTTGGTTCTTCTCTTTCTTTTCTTCCTCTGGATTTTAGGTTGTCAAACTTCATCATAGATTGCTTCTTCTTAGTTTCCTTTTCTGTTTTTCCTTCCCTAATCCTTTAATGTCACAGTGGTCCAGGACTCTCTTTTGTCTATTTGTCTTCTGATTTATACTTACTTCTTTATTAATTTCATCCACTCTCATGGCTATACCTAGTGTGTACTTGTTCTCAAACACTTATCTCTGTGGTGTACCACTCTCCTGAACTGCAAATATTCAACTGCTTATTTTAACATGTCCACTTGGATGTCTAATAGACATCTCAAACTCAACATGTCCAGTACTAAACCAAATCCTTCCTCTACCACTCAAAACTCTGCTTCCCTCACAAACTTTTTAATCACTGTTGGTGAATGTTCCATCTTTCCAGAAGATCAGACCAATAATTCTATGATCTCTTCTTTCACACTTGGTAAAAGTCAAAGTTTGTAGGATTTTTAGAAGGGCTCTATTTGATCTGGACTGTTCTATCCTGTCTCCTCTTCAACCACTTTTGCTTACTGTTCCTATCAAACTGACTTCATTATAAACCTCTCACAAGAGTCTTTATACTTCCTCTTCCCTGGAGGAGCTTTTTACCATTCCACCCTTCTCACCTCCTTCATATTCTTGGCTCACATGTCACCTTCTTAGTGAGGCTGGCTTTGACCATCTTATTTGTTATCATGCCACCCCATGTCCAACATTCCCCATCCCTCTTAGTCTGCACCATTTAATTTTATATTCTGGAACCAATCACTTTGGAATATATCTATGGACATTTGTTTATTACACTTTTGTGTGTGTGTGTGTGTGTGTGTGTGTGTTTAATTTCTGTGTCCTTCAATTAGCACGTACGATCTTTAAGACATGGATATTTTTCTCTTTTGTTTTTAGACAGCTAGAAGAATGCTCGAAAGACAGAGTAGTTGTTCAATAAAAAACTGTTGCACAAAAAAACTAGTGATTCAGAAAAACATTTCTTAATGTTATTAGAAAGTGAGTAATGGTAGAGAAGAAAGCAGTTGCATACTGACTGCATCTGCATGCATTGAAGACTGTATGGAGAAAAATCAGTACAAACTTCCATTTTTTCATAGCATCTAATATTTAAAAAAATGTAACTTCTGGAAACATTACACATTTATTAACATGCATTCTGTCTCAAAATATTTTTATTTCTTGATGTAAAATATACCAACAAATACGTATTCTTGAAGCCCTTTTTATGGAACTTAAAGAATTCCATTTGGATTAAGTTTTATTTCCAAAGCTATTATGATTTCAACACAAATTCTAATTCTAATTATACATACATACATACATACATACAACCTAAGACTGACTATCAGAACACTGGAAACTAGTCCTAGAAAAACTTTAAATACCACAAGCCATACAATGCAGATTCCAGATCACCTATTCATTTAAAATTTTCAAAATTTTACCCTATATTTAATAATTTTTTGAAGTATATGCCAGACAGATACTTGTTAGTGTGTTTTTAAGATGAGAGATCACTAAAGTAGAGAAATCGAGACTTAAAATCCCACTGCTCTTTGAGATACAAAAGTAGGAATAGTGTACTAAAAGTGAAAGAAGTGTGTTCTCACATACCAGTACCAAAGCATGGGCATTGTCATAGGCAGAGGCAAATGCTGGGATTCAGCTAGCAGTGTTAATTCTAGATAGAAAATAAGATAATTTATAGATTTTGGATTCTGAGATTCTGTTTACTTATCAATCTTCTTCTTTTAACAGGAATCATTAAATTATTTTTACTAATGATTTTAAACATACCTAGGTATTTTGGTCCTTTCATTCACCATTGACCATTTCATCAAGTATGTTGGATTCCAATATTTTTATTCCTCTTCAAAATGAGTAAATAGACCAAGCATTCTTCTTGTGTTTATGAGTAGTCACTTTTCAGGCTATGCATTTTGTTTCCATGCTATCTCTTTCCATGTTTTCTTATTATAATATATTTGTTTCTTCTTCAGAGATCCCTTGTTTTCCCCACTTTTGATGTTTTCTGCCATGCTTAAGGATAGGGATTACTGTAACACTCCTGCCCACTCTCCTTTTATTTATTCTGTCCCACAGGAGCTGTAACAATTTATATGGTTGGTAAAATGGGAAAGAAAGGCCAGGGCAGGCCCAACTCAATTTCTTTCTTCTTTCTCCTGGGAAGCAAGAGTTCCCTTCTATTCCTCTAGAGGTGGCTCTTTCCTCCCTCATACATAATTACCCTTGACTAGGTCAGTAAGTTTGCCTATTAGCCATGGTGTTCCAAGGTGGAGAGAGATGGGGGTAAAACAAGATAGGAATTCTATATTCCTGACATGGTTTAAGATTGCTGATAATTGGTGATGAATAAAAAGCTGACTACAGTTTAATCCATTATATTATTGTTTCAAAAGTCTCTATAGACATTCCACCCCCTTATCCTGTCCACAGGGGAGTAGCTGTTCCCTCTGCCTTGGCAGATTCCAACCTGCTAGTCACTGAACTATGTTCCTCAGCTAGTCTTTATCAATAATAGCAATAATAACAATTTAACTTTCACCTTGATACTTTGCTCTTTTTTTTTATATCATTTTATTCAGAATCAGGCAAGAAAGACAGAGATGTTCCTCATTAGTCCCCTTCAAAGACTAACCCTTCTCTCATTCCACAAGGAGATTGGCTTCATATTTGAGTGTTATTCATATTTAGCAAAACCATTGCTTAAACATAGATACTTCCTGCCTCTGGTGGGTGTCACACAGAAAACTTTTATCTGGACTAATGAAACAACACTAGGGGTGTGGAACTGAGTTTTCTTTGGAGAACATTAATTATCTCATGTTGATATCATGTCATTAACAAAGCCATCACTCATATTCTATGCACCAAGGATACAAGTCAAATGGCAATAGGAAATTTCAATAAATAAAATAAAATGTTAAAAATTAAGAGTGCATCAGGATCATAATGCTTGAACATATCAGAACAATGGGTATTTTGTTGCATGAGAGAAATCTTGGCTGCATATGTTACTATACGCTGTGTATTGGTTTTCATGAATTCATGGAGGCAAAAGTTAATCTTCAGTTTTCTCTAAAATAAGAAGTCTTTAAAGAATAAATGTTCCCTCTACCACTTGTACCTTTTATATTTTTCAGGATAAACTATTAGAATCATTGGTTCTATGAGAAATTATACAGTATATAGATTTCCAAATTAGTAGAATGACATAAAGATGAAAATAGTTTACTTTCTTTCTCAGTACAAACAGCTTTATTTGATATATATGACAGCTGAAAGAGACTGTTTTACCTAAGAAATAACTTCTGAAATCTTTAACAGATGAAAATAATGCTGTTAATAGCAACTGATTGATCCGTGCTATCCAGGTATCATATAAGCACAAACCATTTGTGTAATGATATACTTAATAACAATATTATTTTTAACCTTTATTGCACATATACTGTGTGCTAGGCACTTCACTGAGTGCTTATATTAGAGCTTTTTAGTTTGAAAAGTCACCATCTTTACTTTTTTCTAACATTTTGTTCAGGATTCTCAAATTGCTTTTTTTATGTGACCTTATACTTATGTGCTTATATGTCTTTTTCTCACCATACTGTACTGTCCTCCTGTATTGGTATAATTTTTAAATCACTGTTGTATCCATGTAGCTTGCTTGACACATAATAAATAATCAACCAGTATATTATGTACTTCAACCAACATATTGATTTCAAACATTCTTAATTAGAAATGAGAGGGAAGAAGTTGGATTATCTATGTCATTTTCTAAAAAAGAAGATCTAGGAATCTACTTGGGAGGATGTCTAGGTATAAGAGCAATGTAGACAGCCAGCCCGATATGAATTAATGACCCTATAATTATTGCAGTTACTTCTTCCACCACATTTTTACTCTCCCTCAAACTATGAGGTAGATTTATTGTGAAATCTGGTTGTTTGGGAACTACTACAACTTGACAGCTAGATACATTATGTGGCTCAGAGTATCACCTAATATAAGGTGAATCAATAAAGTTCAAATAAAGTCATCGACAATGCTGATCCATCTAACAATTATATGGCATTGCACTACACTTTCCTGACAGGCTTATGCTTTTACACCCCATTAAAGCATAGGAAATAACTCTAAAAGTACTTCCAAATAAACTACAAAATAGACTATGCCAGATATATTGGGTGCTTCTTTACAGACATCAGTTTAATAGTTTATTTTCCACTGTTGACTGTGAGAATATGATAACATTTTATGGATGACCCCTCAAATCTGTAAACATGTTGTTGTAGGTTTTTGAATTACATGTATTTCCTGTGGTATAACTCTTGTCTTCTTTTAGTTCTTCATTTTCCTGCCTTAAAAATGTAGAAAGAACCCCTTTAAACTTTGTATACAAAAAAATGTTGAATAAAAATTCAGCTTCCAATTATATGCTCTGGTTTTCTTTGGGAACACAGAGGAGAAGATGCTTTTGTTTAGCCAAGACTATATTCTGACACATTCCAAAAAGAGGTGAAAGTGAGTAAATAAGAAAATGACTTCACATGTATAAAAAAGAGGCATTTACTATTCAAATATAATCTGGTTAATGTGTTCTTTTAAAATTTTTTAATGATTCTAGTATTTTACAAATATCTCTGAGTCATGGTAAAATAAAGAGTAAGCCAAACACTTTGGTTATACCTTGCCAACAAGGTACTTGGGGAAGCATCCAACCTTTCCTTTGAAGTCCTTAATCCAATCCCTGGTGGGTTGTCAGATGTCTCAAAGCAATAGGGGGCACCACCCTGTAGCTCAAATATGTTGTGACACCAAATCCTAAGCTTATCTAATTCTCTGTTGGTGTTATTATTTTTAGATGCACTGCATATCTCTTCCAGTAACACTAATCGCACTCTTACAGGTGCCAGGTTTTGAGAATCTGCAAACTGACAAACTAGACCTGTCATAACAATTCCTTAAAGAAGATAAGGAAGCTACCTCATATTCTACTCCCTAAATATACCAGAATATCATAGTCCTGGGGTCACACCTGGCTGCTGCTGCGTGTCCTACTTGGTGGGCTCAGAGGTATGGAGGAACTGCTTGCTATGTTGCCCCACTCAAGGTTTGAAAAGGAAAAAAAAATCACCTGGTTTTTATCAAAGAGACTTTGAATACTGTTCCTCCTGAGAAGGCTGCTAGCTACTGTCCTTTCATGCTTACCCTTTATCCTGAAATGCATTCTAAAGCCTTTAAAATTCATTGATGATTTGATGAGCTTCTCAGTCACAGTACTTTCTGTAAGAGCTATCCCAGCTTGAAACTAAGGTTTATTCGCCCTAAGATTTATATGAGGGAACAAGGGGCCTCCTGAGAGAGAACTCGTACTGAGGATATTGTGGTACAGAGTTTTGTTTCAAGGATGGTGGGTCAGCATCAGAGAAAAAGGGTCATAGCTCTGCCTTAGTTAATCCTTCAAACCAGTTGCTAGAGACATACACCTCAGTCCTTAGGCTAGTCCGTGAGAATTGAAAGACGAATTAAAAAAAAAAAATGCCCTTTGTTCTTTCCAGTATTATCTACTCAAGAAATTGAACACGTATCTGCCAGGTATGTCATTGCCAGCAGCTTCTCAACATTGGGAAGAGAAAACATTGATTTCTGTAATAACATAAAGCAAACATCTGTGCCCCTAATACTGCGCATTGGCAGCCCCTCTATGAAAATCAGTAAAAAACCCTATGGCAGAAGCCTTGGCATCAGTGCTTTGGCTACTACCATAGGCATCAAGAGTGCATCCTTTGATAGAGTTCAATAAGGAAGCATCACCCTTGGTAGGTTCCATTGGGGTTAATGTCAACACTGGTGAACATCAACACATGGATCCTATTTTTGTCATTGAGAGTAACAAGAGACCTGAAATTAGGGGCTGATGGGCTAAGAGGATTGTCCCATGAAATACATTTGCAACACAGGCTTGGGAATTTAGAACAATTACCTGGCAGGAAGCTGAAGAGATCTCACGTTTTGTAATATGTAGGGGAGAAATACCATGAGTGGTTTTAATTATTGTGACACTGTTCTCACTCTTCTCCAGAAAGGCTGGGATATGTTTAGAATATCAATGTAGTTATTGAAAATACATTAAGGCAAGTGCTGAGAGTTAAGTTGGATATAGAGCTATTGTTCCACAAGGAGTATGACCTGGGATTAGAATACAGAATTATGATGTGTCTTCAAATAGAAAAAATAAAATGTGACATTCTCAGAGACCCTTAATGCTCATTCCTTAGATAAGAATAGATGTATTGAGTGGCTGCTATGGGCCAATCATGAGGACCACAGAAAACAAAACAAAGCCCTCACTCTCAAAAAGTTTGTACTATACCAGAGGAGATAGTCAACAAATGGAAAAATAAAAATTAATACGGAAACAAAAAATCATATATTGAAAAGTATTATGAATAATAACAAGAATGTTACCAGAAAGTGACAGGTAATGCAATTTCATTTAAAATTTTCATTTATTTATTTTTGAGAGAGAAAGAGAGAGAGAGCGAGCTTGAGCACACACACAAGTGGGGGAGAGAGGCAGAGGGAGAAGCAGGATCCTCATTGAACAGAGAGCCCAATGAGGGACTTGATCCCAGGATCATGAGATCATGACCTGAGCCGTAGGCAGATGCTTAACCGACTGAGCCATTCAGGCACTCAGGTAATACTATTTGAGATATGGTGCTCAGCAAAGGCCTCTTTGAGCAGGTGATCATGGTGGAAATCAGTGTGTGAGATTTAATAGTTTTTGTTCTTCATAAAGACTATGATTTTGCTGTAACTACTTTATATGTCTCTTTCTAATTCCCAAGGTATTTGCATACTTTGAGAATTGAGTGCTATTTCACAGTGGAACACATAAAACTATTGATTCATTTTCCTCTTGAATGCATGTAGTTTTTCCTCTCAGGTCTGTGGATGGGTAAGATTTTATTCTACTTACAGAAAGTCCTGCATTTTTCCTAACTATGCCTAAGCATTCTGTCTCCTGTTCCATTTTATAATCTTATTTATTTATAACTAGTTATCCATGTTTATGTAAATATATATACCCCTATTCATATACTTGTAGTCTATATAAATCAATATGGAAATAAAGGCATGCTGTTCTAGATTCAGATAAAGTGACAGACATGTATATACATAGAGACTAACAGTTATACTTTTCTATTAAGTTCTCTGGTCTCAGGTGTGGTCTGATGTGATGAAATTATGTCTTATGGTTGGAGAAGTCCCAAAAATGTGATTTCACCTCTACAGAGCTTAACAAAGACTAAAGGTTTGCTGATTATGCTCTCATTTCAGAAGTCTAGAGCAAATGCACCTGGTGTTTGTTCTGAAGCCAAAGTCAAGAAAGAGCAAGTCTACCTTAGTAAGAATATTCCATTTTATTTGGGTGTTTATAGACACAGATTTAAAAATTTCTCAAAGACAACACAATTATTTTAATATTTATCTTCATTCTGGTAGAATGAGAATATGGTTTTTAATTTAAGTATTCATACTTTAAACAAATTTAAGTGGACAATGCTCAGAGTTATTTTTATATATCTAAAGAAGAAAACAAATGGGTGACATTGTCCCAGTTCTCTAGAGGCTTAATATCCACTTGTTGGTCAAAGGCATAAAAAAAAAAAAAACCCAAAACATGAAAAAAAATAAATAAATGGAAATGCAGGAACCATGTGACAAGATAGAACAAGCTAGAATAAGTACTAAGGGAGTATTACTGTGCCTGGAGTGATCACAAGTGTGGCTAAGAAAACTTTGGCAAACAAGTGAGCACTAGAGCTAAAATCTCAAGAGTTTATTTTGGGAGATGGAAAGCAATTGATGGGTGCTGACTGGAGGAAATGGGACAAGAATGTTTTAGAAAGTAATACCATGCAGTGAAATGGAGAGTAGTTTAGAAGGGGAAGAGCTGATCAGATAACATTATATTTAAAACATTATCTTGACATTGAAATTAGTTAATTTGGTGGGAAGTTCTATGTTTTGGCTTTACCAGGCAGAAATTGGTGTTTATAATGCACTAATTTTCCACAAGCACGGATATTACTGCAATTCTTTTCGATTATCTTATTTCCTAAGAGGATTGTTAGTTACGTAAATTAAATGCAGAAACTAATTCCTTTCAAAAATGAGAAGAGTGCTTTGAAAATTAGATACATGGTGCCAATGGGGAATAAAAGCCAATGTACAGACAAAGTCCATGGGGAAGGTAAATAGTCAGATAATAGAGTGAAGACAAGGTTGGCAATCTTAGCAAAAATGAAACAACAGATGGGGTATAATTTTTGTGAGTCCTCACACAGATGGTTCACCAGATGGATTCTGTCGGGTTCATACAGCTTATGTGTATTTTTCAGCTGCTTATCGTGATAGGCAAGGCCACTTCTGTGCCGGCAAAATCTTTGCTTGTTCAGATTATTGAAATTTAACACTGGGATAAATTGGTGACTGGCAACATAATATAAAGTGTTTTTATTAACTGCCATTTATAATTAGACAGATATATGCAGATAATGTTATTTTGAAGAGATTGGAATTCAGAAAGAACTCATAGGTCATGGCTTACAAAATGCTATTCTGGGACTTTATGTAGGTTAGAAGAGTTGGTGTGTTTAATTCAAACTTCAGCTATCATTTCAGACTATCATCTTTTGGAACTTTATTTTTAAAGATAATTTCCTCTGAAATAACAGTAAAAAAATATAGGATTTAGTAAGGTTATAACTGAAGAACTATTTAAGTATATCAAGAAAATATCTCTTTGTAAATTAAATTCAATCTGTAAATGGCACTCAGTGTAACATTCTGTACTTTGGTTGATATTTATACTGGTAAATGTCTACTAAAAATACCAGTAAACATCTTAGTAAATGATGAAAGTCATTATTTTTATCAAACTGCTATGGTGTGTGTGTATATGTGTATGTATTTTAATTTTGAAATAAAGATTCAGTACAATTCAGAAACATTTTCATTGATTAATGGGACACCTTAGAAGTAACATCTATTAAATAAAATGGAGAATCAAAAATAAACTATTTAAACATGTATGCTTTCAATTAATTGCTCTTCATTAAGATGTATTTCTTTAGATTTTTGGTACAAACAAAGGCTCTATTTTATCTGGGGCTTGCTCTTTTCACCTTTACAAGATGAGATCTTAACTCAATGTGATTTTAAATTCAAGCAGGCGGGATTTTTGTTACTATAACCATTGTAAGGCATCGATTTGTAACATGAAAGGAATCTGATCTGTCTGGAGACACCACATAAGGCCGGAAACCAGGAACTCCAGGATGTTTCAGACACAGTTCTCTTTAAAGACAAATATATCAATGGTAGAGCATTTAAAATAGAACATATACAGAGTTGTATTATTTTCCAAATATTGTTATGTTAATTGTTTCATTGGAATCATACAGCAGTCATTTGAGGTTGACATGGCAAATATAATCATCTCCATTTTAACAAATGAGAAAACTAGAACTTGTGTGAAATTAATGACTAATAAAAACGTGTACACTTAGTTGATGGAAGAGCCTGGACTCTGTCTGGTTCACTGCTCTCCAGCAAATACTTACTAAAAGCCTATGGTGTGCCAAGTAGATGTAGTTTGTTCTACTCTGCAGAGTCCTGATGTGAAGTATTCAAAGTCAAGAACCCTAGATATTGTGTCTATACATAAATGAACCAAACCACATTGAAGATTTTATTTATTCTTTCAATGATTAATTTTTATATTTAATAATAAGTACTGCTTTTTTTTTAAGTTGGAATTTGAGGGCTCATAGCAAAGAGAGAAGGCACATACTTTCAAGGCACTTATAGTATATATTACAGCATAATAGTATTACAGTTATGTGCTACTAAGTCCATTGGAGGGAGTTAAAGAAAGCATGAAGGTCAAAATGACAATTCTGTTGATTCTTGAAGAAATTGAAATAGCAGTCAGAAGCAGGATAAGGTCCTTCTGGAAAGACAGAGTAGCCATATAAGGTAAATACCTATATGGATACACAAAGATTTCAACATTGCTCATGCATGAAGTCTAAGCCATAGAGTGGCAGAAGTTGAGAATGGACAGGGAGGGAGTCCACAAGTCATGACCATGAGAGATTAAGGTTTCTGTTCCTTAAGCAATGTAAATTTATTGGAAGTTTTGAATAGAGGTAAAGCTGGTGAAGTATGGTTATTAAAAATGATCATCCTGCACTACTTAAGGGAGATTTCTACAAAAATATAATAAGAGGAAATAATAGCATCTGAACTAGGCTAAAAAAACGGGGAATGAAAAATATAATAAGAATATTGAGCTGTTTGAATTACAAGGACTTAAGTGAGTAATTGCATGTGGAAGAAGGAAGCAATGAAGGATTGAAGGAAAATAAAATAATATAAGATGACTCAGATTTTGAATTTGAGCCATTTAATGGATAATGATGAGATTTATCATGGTAAGAATTAAAGGAGAAGCAGACTTGGTTATTAGTGATGAGTTGAGGCGAAGTAGAGATGGACTTCAATTTGAATTTAATTTCATTTTTAACAGGCCAAGTTTGAATTCCCTAAGGGATAACCAGATAGTTATACTCAGTAGGCATGTAGTTACAGTAGTATGGCGGTTTGGATACAGATTTAGTAGAAAGCCTCATGCATTTAGGTGTTGAAGCCTTTCCTGAATGACATTCCCCAGGAGGAAGGGTGCAAAGTAAGAATAAAGACAAAGATGGGAAACACCAGAATGTAAGGTACATGAAAAGCGTAAGAAACTTCTACAGTAGTTACAATAACAACTATTCTTTTTTTTTTTTTTTAAAGATTTTATTTATTTACTTGACAGGCAGAGACCACAAGCAGGCAGAGAGGCAGGCAGAGAGAGGAGGGGAAGCAGGCTCCCCACCGTGCAGAGAGCCCGATGCGGGGCTCGACCCCAGGACCCTGGGATCATGACCCAAGCCGAAGGCAGCGGCTCAACCCACTGAGCCACCCAGGCGCCCCACAATAACAACTATTCTTATGCATCTTTGCCATAATTAGTTTTCTTCTCATCTGTCATAAGAAACAGAGACTGTGAATTCCATATCTAATTTTCATTACTTTATATTTTACTTATCATTGTATACTTAGCACCTATAATAATGTCTGGAACATAGTAGGAACTAAGGAGCATTTTATTGCATGCATGAATGAATGATAGTCAAGCAACATTAGGAAAGTACACAGAAGTGAAGAAAGGAGAAAGATCAAAGGGATTGGTAAATCTGGCAGAGTATAAAAAAAAAAAATGTTCTCAACCTCCAAAGCAAAAATATAACTTAAAAAAATGTGAACTAACATGTTCTCAACCTCCAAAACAAAAATATAACTTAAAAAAATGTGAACTCTTGAATTGACACATTCTGGATAATATCTCCAATTTGTCTTCCTAGAATTAAAATGTCATGCTTTTGTAAGAACAAAATAGAGAAATATTATATGAATATGCCTTTACTTAGGAAAATACAGTATTTGAAATTCATTCATCAGGTAGGTAATCTTAATTTTCCATATGGACACAGATAAATAATATGAAATTTAACCACAGCTCAAGCGCAGATTTTGTGGCTTGTTCAAAATTATGGCTCTGTAACAAATCCATTTATGTCACAAAAATTGATTCATTAAATAAACAGAAATCTATGAAAGCCAGCAGATCTGTAATTTTTACCTTTATTTACACGTGGAGTCTGTTTCTTTATTTTCTTATGCTGTAAATGAGCAATCATATATAATCAATCTGTTTGACTTTAAAGTATTTATGTTTCTGAGAAATACCATACTGGTCATCTTAACCAGAGTTTTCATTACATTTATATGACCTAAATCATAAATCCATCTGCTATCTCACCAAATTGGTGGTTTAAGTTCAAATAAATGTACAAGTATTATTATTATGTACATATATACATATGTATTGTACATATGTGCAAGTATTATTATTAACAAAAATTATCATTATTGGTATTATTACAAGGTTTTCTATTTTATTTTTTGGAAATACTGTGCTTTAATGGAAAAATTTTGTGTGTGCGCATGTATGTGAATTACCAATTGTCTGGACAGTCCCCCATACTTCCAATACTCTCACTTGTTTACTTATACAGTTCTCATTCTAGACTGTAATCTCTCAAGAAAAAAAAAAGCATGTATATTTTGTTCTGCATTTTTCTGTTTTCTTACCTAATCCTATCTATATACTGCTTGCTGTCAAATAAATATTTTATAAATATATATTTTTTTTAATTCCTACTTGAAACTTCACTGGTTCTGTAAATAACTGAAGGATAAACCTAAACCCCTTAGTGCAACCTACAAGTCTCTCCATAATCTGGCTCTTGCCTAAGCTCTGGATTTATCTCTTGCTTCTTCTTAGGCTGTTTCTTGCCTCAGTGCCTTTGATCATGTTGATCCATGGTTTGTAGTGTTCTCAGATCAGCCCATGTTCCTCTTTCTCCCCTCCTGTTACCTCCTGGCTATCTGCTAAAAAAAAATTCAGTTCATGTCTTTTCCTATATAAAGCATGTTTTGTCTCCATTCACCTAAATGGAGATGACAATGACGTCTGCATTTTTGCTTTCCTCATATTAGAGTTAAACTTCTGCACCCCCTGCCCTTCATGTCTGGTTTTGCAGTACTACTATCTCTATCTCTATGTCTATCTCTATCTCCATTTCTACCTTTACCTTTATCTTGACCTATCTATACACCTATAATCAGATCTATTTAAAGGTATCTGTATGTATCTAGATCTACTCTATCATCTATATGTAATCTATAATGAGTATGTTAGGATGTCATTTAAGACCAAGGACAGGGTTGTACTATCTAAGAAAGATAGTAAATGGCTTATAACAAGTATTTAATAGACATTTCTAGTTGTATGAGTGAATTAATGAATGTGAACACTCTTGTTTCAATGTAAGAACTAATAGAAGAAGCTGATAGTAAGATACCAATTCAGTAGTATGTAATAAATAAGAACATGAGTACTAGGACCAGGACATCTTGTTAGTTCTAACTTCAAAATATATCCAGAATCTGACCAGTTTTTGGCATTCACCTCAACAGCTGTGGTCTGAGCTACCATCCTCTCTTGCCTCAACTTTTACAAGAACCTCCAAACTGGTTCTACCTGCTTCTACCCTAAACTTTATGTATTTTATTTTTCATTTTATTTTATTTTTGTAAGATTTTATTTATTTATTTGACAGACAGAGATCACAAGTAGGCAGAGAGGCAGGCAGAGAGAGAGAGAGAAGAGGAAGCAGGCTTCCTGCTAATCAGAGAGTCCGATGCGGGGCTCAATCTCAGGACCCTCAGATCATGACCCAAGCTGAAGGCAGAGGCTTTAACCTACTGAGCCACCCAGGCGCCCCCACCTTTATGTATTTTAATACAGTATTTTAATTTTAATTGCATTTTATATGATAGCCAGAAAAAATTATTTAGAATGTAAATCAAATCATTTTATTCATTTGTCCTATCCTCCTGGACACTTCCTCTGCAGTACAAACCTGAAATCCTTCCTATGGTCCACAAGATGGTCTGCCATCATCATCTCTCACCACTCTCTCTCTCTCTCACTAGCCTTGGTCCATCTACACTGGCATCGTTGTTGCTTATGGATCTTGCTGGACACATTTTGGACTTAGGGATATTAATCTAAGGATTTCTTTGTCATAGAATGCTCTTCCCTAAGGTAGCTGCTTCACAAACCCTGTACCTCCTTCAAATCTCTGCTCAGACAATAATATTTTCAATGAATTCTGTTGTGACCAACCTTTTTAATACTGCGATCAACCCACTCATCCTTATCTCACACAGTCACCTTAGTGCCCCCCATTTAGTGATGGCCATGAAAATGCCCTGCTCATATCCCCTGCAGACCAGCACTACTTGACTAATGTTTCAGTCGCGACCCTTCTTAGTCAACCTCGAATGATACGCCTGTCCTCTTGTCTCTCCATGTTTCTCATTGGGTCCCAACTAGTAAATGAATGCCATTGGAAGTTTAATGGATGCCCATTCTAGTAAGGCACAACACTCCTTTAATGGAAGATTTTGTCTCAAGGACTCCCCATCAGTCTTGTCAAACTTTTCCTAGAACTGTGTTGTATTTGGGACTCTTCCTCTTCAATTCTTTCTCCTTTCCCTTCTTCTTTACAAGAGTCACACCCGCATTACAGTTTGAAGGCTCTGTTGCCTTCTCTGGATTCCTCCTCTTTCTCATTCTCAGTTTTCCCAATAAATTTCTTGCATATCTATTCCTGACTCAGCATCTGCTTCTTTGGAGATTTAAACAAATATGTTTGCCATACTTTTTCCTTTCTCCATGGCATTGATTTGTGCCTGGATTTTGATTTATAATGGTGACTGAGTGATGAGACAGAGGTATCAATATCATTGAAAGAAGATTTTTATTACTTGTAATTCCTGAGAGGAGAGGGGCATAGTCCACTAGGCAGGACCATAGGGGAAGCGCCAAGTTCACTTAGGAGGCAGAAAGAAGAGTGAAAGGAAAGCATGGCTCAGAGCCTTCCTGGTATTTTCTGTAGGAAAGTCAAGGTGGGGCTGGGAAACAGCTTACAGCTGGCTAGTTGAGTGATGTTAGCAGGCTCTGGGCTATAAAGATGGTCTCTAATTGTCTGGCACCTGGCCCTTGGTGTTTATAGCAGGGGAAATATTGGCTTGATATATTAATTATATAAAGGAGGTGATTGGAGGTATGCACTCAGCATTGGTGGGAGGGTTTATATGATTTCATGTGTCCATGAAAGCTAGATTGCAGGGGATTTGTAAATAACTTGGCTTGTTAGTTTGACCCTGTGATTAATGGATGTAATTAATAGATTAATAGACAAATATAAAAATAAAAACCCACACAGAACAAACATGTATTATCTTCTAACACAAGGGTTGGCAAACTAGAGCCTACGGGTGAAATCCAAATTATCACCTGTTCTGCAAATTAAGTTTTGCTGGAACACAGCCATGCTCATCTGTTTACCTAATGTCTGTAGCTACTTTCACATTACAATGGCAGAGTTCAATACTTACATCAGAGACCTTATTGCCAGGAAAGCCTGGAATTTTTACTGCCTGGCCTTTAGAAAAAGTTTGCCAACACCTTCTCTAACCTACTGCCTTATCTACTTATTTAATATTTATTGTTTGGTGTATGATTTTCCCCAATAGAGAGTCAGCTGCACAATACAGAGATAATTCTTTGTTGTACTCATTAATATATGCCAGGAAACAGCACTGGTCCTTAGCATATAACAGGGATGGAATCAATATTTATTTAATGGATAAATGAGTTCAGACAAATCTGTATTCCTAATACAGATCTTTTATTGAGTAATTTTGTGATATGAACAAATTCCCTAAAATTTCTAAGTCTGTTTGATCATACAATAATAGAGCCCACCACAGTTAGTTTGAGCATCAATGATATCATGCTTAAAAATGATTAATGCACACCTGAATATAGTTAGTATTCAATAAATGTTAGATAATTCATAGATAGTGTAATGCTTTTCACTTAATTGTCTAGTGTTAGAAAATTCAGCTTACTAAATATTAATGTATGTATGTACACTAAAGATTTGTTTGGAAAAAGTTTATAGATTCTGTTTAAACCAGGGTTAATAATATTTCTTAACTGCTCCATAGGGTATTGGAAGGACAGTTGAGATTTTATTTATAATAGCATAGAAAACTGAATAATGAAAGATGAGATATGAATTAGGATGCTTTTCATTCTTCTAACTTCAAGTAAAAAGCAACCACTAAATAAAATAAAAGAACAATCTGTTTACGTTTTGCTCTACATATATAAGTTGTTGTAGATATAAGAGCAATTGAACTTGACATATTTGTTGAAACATTTAAGCCATTTATCAATTTTCCCATATTTGAATACTAAGAAAAACCCCTTCAGTTGTAAACGTTAAGTGATTTATATTCCAGGGGAGCTTGAATCTCTGGAGACATATAGATCTGTGTATGAAAAATCTTAGCTTGAGCAGCATTGGAAAAATGTATTTTCCCCCACAATAGCATAAGTCTTGATAAGCTGTGATTGTTATGTGGTATTTTTGTTCAATTAGCATACCTGCTTTCTCTTGTCCATTTCCCACTCCTCATCACTATATTCTCAACCACTAGCACTCCACCATTCTTCTGACACTGTATTTGTCAAGGTCACTTATGGTATTTGGAGCCCACAGTGGATGGCACTTCTTAATCTGTACCTTACTTCATTTTCCAGAAGCATGTAAAACAGATAACCTTCTTGTTTTTGTCTGTTTCTTTGAAATCACACTTTCTTTGTCTTAGTCCTATTTCTTTTGCCACTGGTACTCAGTCTCCTTAAATGCTCTCTTCCCTTGGCTCACCTCATCAGAAGATGGTTAGCATCTTCTTCCTTCTTGTTCTAAAATCTCTACTTTTGATTTGATCCTGTGGCTTTAGTCATCATCAGTGTTCTGATGATTCCCAACATCTATTACTCCCTTTGGGACTTGTTTCCTGGGCTCCAAGCAGTTATTTAAATATTTATGGAGAAATATATGAGCATTTCCTCTTGAGAGTCGACATTTCAAAACTGAGATTATCTTCCCATCAACGTTGTCCCATCTCCCATAATTTTATATCAGTAAATGACACCATTTACTTATGGTCTCCTAAGCAAGTGATTTCAAAGACATTGGAGACAACTCTTTTCTCACTCTATAAATAGCTGAAATAAATGACACAGTACTGTTGAGTCATTTTATATCGATACTTCTCTCCCTCTCTGTTGCTACTATTTTAGCTCAATCATCTCTTTTCTGCATTATTAAAATTCTTCTTTGTTATTACAACATCCAGGCTTGGTCTCTTCCATATTCAGAGATGTAGAATAATTTTAGACAGGTAATAGGTGAATATTCTAATCATTCACTCTTGTAGTTTCTCTTTTCTGTTTGTCTAACAAATCCCCTAATCTTACTGCTTTGATATAAATTAACTTAGGTTTTCATTTGCATGTAGTTTAAATTTAATTGGCTTTAGATTTAGAATATATTTCAAGTTAGTTGTAGACTTTGATTTAGATTAGAGTCAGATGTAATAGAGATTTCCCTAGTAGCTACCACTAAGCTTGAAAATCTTTTCAAATATTTATTTGCCATTGAGGTGCCCACTGTTGTTCATATCTCTCTCCACATATCTAGTGCAGAGGTTCTCAGACTTCTCAGACCCTCAGAACTTCTCAAGAACTTTTTACACTTTTAAGAAATTTGAGAACTCCAAAGCACTTTTATGAGACTTCTATATAATTAGATATTAAAAATGAGAAAACATTTAAAATATTTATTAAATCAGGTAACACTTCAAAAATAAATTTTTGCATGAAAAATGACTATTCAAAAATATGTGAGAAAAGTGGCATTGATTTATATTTTTGCAAAACTCTTTGAAGTCTGGTTAAATAGAATATAGCTTGTGATACTGTGCATTATAGTAAGAAGTATATATTTGGTCTTTGTCCCTTTTCCTTACAGAAAGCACCCAAAATCCTTGGAATTTCTAAAGTGTTGAGAGTTGTAAAAGTGACTTTTGTTGTTAATGAGGTGATTTTGGTCAGCCTCCAAGCATGGGGGATGTTTTCCCGTGGAGGCAACCATGTGATTAGCCTCTGGAGAGGAGATGGAGTAGGGGCAGCTGGAAATTGAGTTCAATCACCAATGGTCCATGTGTTAATCAATCATGCCTAAATGATGAAGCTCCATAAAAACCCAAAAGCATAAGGTTTGGAGAACTTCCAGGTTAATAAACACGTGGAGTCACTGGTGTTCTCAAAAACCTACCTCTGTGCTTTGAGGCAAAGATGGAGTTGGGGATAAAGAGAAATGGTAGTAGGTCTATTGTTTGCTGGGCAAAGGAGGCTGCAGCAAGCCAAGGCCTTCAAAGACTGCAAGCCCACCCAGAGGAAGAAGGGGCTGGGAGGGTTTATAGGGGAATATAGGATCTAGCCTGTTTCAACAGGAATTGTGTTTGTGCTGACTGCCATCTTACTCCTTTACAGCGTGGTACCAGAGTCCTGAAAGAAGAGGCCAAGAAAGGAGGAGGGGATGTTTGCAGAAAAGAGGGAAAGGGTTACTTAGTTTAAAATTGAAACTCCCTGAAGCATTAATGTAGCCGTTTTGATTTTTGTTAAACTTCATTCTCTTAAGTGGTTTCACTGGGAAAGTGGTACACCTGGAGGAAGCATGGAAGTCTGCATCCTTTCCCCATACCCTGTCTTATGTAGCTATCCCATATGGCTGTCCCCGAGTTATATCCTTTTATAACAAACCAGTGATCTCATAAGTAAAATGTTTCTCTGAGTTGCTCGAGCAAATTAGTGCACCCAAGGAGGAGGTCCTGGGAACCGCTCATGTAGAGCCAGGGGGCCAGAAGCACAGGTAACAACCTGCCCTTGTAACTGGTTGTCTGAGGTCCAAGAAGGGTTTGTTAGAACCAACTGTCTACAGGCAGTGGGTCAGAAGCACAAGTGATAACCTGTGCTTGTATGCTTGTGACAGGTGTCTGAAGTGTGTGCAGGAGGAAGGGAGCAGTCCCACAGGACTGACCCCTTAACCTGCTGGATCTGAAACTGTCTTTGGGGTACACAGTGTCAGAATTGAGTTGAATCCTTGGACACCCTGGTGTTCAAGAAATGCTTGGTTGTACTTGGTGGTACACAAGTACACCACTTGGTGGGTACCACACCACATGTATTTGCACTGCAATTGGTCTCAGAACACCAAATTACAGCTAGATTCTTCTATTTACTCTGCATGCAACCTATTGCCATATGCTGTTTTGGTCGAAGCACATGAACAAAATCTAGCTTTATACAGATTTATATTTATAAAATAAATGCAAGGTATTTTAATTTCCTTTCAGATAGTTGTGAAGGGAGATTTTATATTATATCAAAATTTGACTGTTGGTAATTTCTTAGTTACTTGTAATGTGGAATTCAAAACCATATCAATGGGGTTTTATCAATAAACTCCATTGGTCCATTTTTACTTGGAATCAATTTTTAACCTAAGCAAGTTTTTTTTTTTCTATTTTTTTTAATCATATCAGACATTTACCATTTGGAAAATATTGGCTCCCTGGATTATCCATATTTTCTAAACATGGACACATTTTATAATAATCATATTTATAATAATCATATCCGTGAATCTGACAACCAATCTCATCAGGAAACTTTTTAAATATTAGAAACGTATGAAACCTATAATGGCAGATATAGTTTTTACAATATATATTTTTTGTCTTTTTTGTTTAAAAATTCCAATTTTTAATTGGCAATAATATCATTGGCCATGCTCCTTGTGGGGGAAGACTTCCTTTGTTCATTCTCAAGAAAATGTCTCCCAGCTACAAAACTGCAAAAAGTCATTGTTTATGTGTCAAGTCCTTGTTGCCATTAAACATGTTGTTTCGTGAAAAAAATCCAGTTTGGCTTATAATTCAAACATATACACAAGCACTTTGCTGGAAGATAATCATTGTACTTTGGTAGTTAGCAGAAAATCTTGTTATAATTTTATCACAGAGATTATTTTACACAGTCCCACACTCAGAAATTGAGATTTGATTATTTTTTTCTTCGGGAACATTCTTAAGTAAAAAATCTATTTCATTTACAGTGTGTGACAGTGATGATGACAATGAACACTTGTGTAGGGAGGTGCCATTTTGCTAAGGCACCAGCAGCGTTACCCAACCCTTCATCATTGCCAGTGCAAATGTCACATAGTGAAAAGTAAAATGAGTTTTAGTATATTATTATGAAAATGGTTTATACCCATGGATAACTGTTTCAGAACTCCCACTACCTTTTCTTGTAAGTAACTGTATCAGTGCAATGGAATATTACATGTTTAGGAATTTATGAAAAACATTTATTAACTCAGAAAACTTAAATAACAACAACAAAATGATGAAAATGGATGAAAACATAAACAAGTTTTTAATTTATTTAGGAAGAAAATTTCCCTAAATGACATACACTATCTCCAACATATGTATTTATACTCACTTCTATTTTTCGTTCTTTAAGAAGTCTAATAGACCATTTCTTTTCTATTTTTGTCACTCCTATAGAACTTCAATCTTTTGACTTGTTATAATAGTATTAAGAATAGAAGATGCTTAAATAAATGCTGAATGTTGCAAAAGTTGCCAAGAAACAACTCTAGTCAAGGACTGAACAAACAGGTTTAATATATTCATTACATATTCCAGCCCTTTCCTGGGGATGGGTGTGGGCAGAGGGGCAGCAGGGGTGGGTATAAGTAAAACGTTAACACATTGTTGAGAGGCTTAGAGAAGAGTAAATAGAATGAGAGCGATTATCTGCTAAGAATAATAAATCAGCTCTTTTATCCAGGTAAAGTCTGAATCAAAGTAAGGGAGGAAAAATGGATTTAGCAAAATAATTAAAAACCCCAAAATAAAACTATATAGTAATTATAATGTAATAATTATATATATATATAATTATAATTATATAAGTAATTATAATAACTTTCACTTCAAGACAATTTCTATACACAATATTGTTTCTAGTATTGATTTTATTACCTTGATTATTTATTTCTTTAAAATTATTCTTGATGTTGAAACTGGTAGGATGGAAATGACCTTTTATAAACAACAAAAGACCTAATACGAATTTTTTTTTCCTGTAGCCCAAAGAGACCTGATAATGAGACGTAGTCTCGTACTTCTCAGGTTACTAACAAAAAAATTAAGGCATATGGTCCTTGTATTATGGATTATATTTATGATATGGTGTTATTTTAAAAGGTCAGAAAACACTTGATTTTTAGCCATTTAATATTTTCTGTCCCACTGTCTCCCAAAATAGGAAATCCAAAAATGTATGGCAAAAGTAGCAGAGTGAAAAACATATTCAGTGTATCTAATCTTAGAGAAAAAAAAATTGGATAAAACTCAATATATGACAACCTTGTGGAGACAGTCACATTTGGAAAAACTTCAAAATACTGCGTGTTAGAATTATTCTGCCCTTTAACAGTTCATTGCACAAAACCTAGCTTCCAGATTTACTTAACTCATAAGGTTTTAAGTTCTATTATTACATAGACATAACACTGTTATTTCTAGACAGAATATGCCTTCTCCAGTGGAAATGATTTGGTGGCCTACAATTATAAACCTGTTTAAACTGACTCTAACTTTATAGCAGAGTTATTATAGAAACTTATCTTCTGATGGTTTCAGAGAAAGAGTGACTGCAAAAGATTTAGAATTCTAATCTTCAAATTATTCTCGTCTCAAGGTTTGCCACCTTCATTCACTTCATTTCAAACTTAGTGGACATGTCCTCATCCAGACAACCAATGTCCTGTTTTGTCTGCGACTATGGGATCTCTCTGGATGCAGTTCTTTTCAGAGCTAAAACTACAAAAGGCCAAGTAAACCAGGATGATTGACCACTCTATCCTTATGTCTTATCTACATATAACATGCATGTCCATGGCCATCATTTTTTATCTCTGATCTCAGGTACTTGAATCAGCTTCTTTGATATTTAATTTTTATCTGTAAAATGAAAATTAATAATCTCTGATAGAATTGCTGTGAGAAATACTAATAATATCTGTAAAAAACTCTAACACAGTTCTTGGTTCATAGCAAGAAACAATAAATGATAATTCTTTGAATTTTCCTTTTCTTAGGAAATGGAAATAATTGCTTGATAAACATAATATATAAACATCTTCCAAAAAAAAAACAAAACTGGAAAAATGTATGATGAAAATGAGAATCTGTTTTCAGAAGGAGTATACATCCAGCATAAACATATAAAGGAGTAGTACAACTTCAGTGATAATAATAATACATATGTTAGGGAAAACAAATTTCATTTTTAATTGATCCAAAAATATATTAATAAAAATAATATTCATATCTAGTATTAGTAAGAGTATTAGGAATCAACATTTTCATGCTTTTTGGTGGAAGTATAAATTATATAACATTTATATAGTCTAACAGACACTGTGCAATAGAATGTCAAATAAGCGTATCACTTGACAAATAGTTTTATTAGTAGTATTCTATCCTAAGGAAGCCTTAGTATATGTAGCCAAAGATGTATGATCAGCAATGGCCATTGCAACATATCTTTCATAAGGAAATGTAAACAAACCAAGAGTTAAATATATTATGAGTGTAGACACCATTCTATGAAACATTATAAGAAGATTAAAAACAGTGATAGAAATCACTGTTGTTAAATCAGTGTTGATAAGCATGGAAGGAAAATGCCATACGTAAAAATACAGTAAGATATAGAGATAAAAAAATAATGTTTTTTTGAAAAATTATGTGTGTGTGTGAGAGAGAATAAGAGAAAGAGAGAAACATCCAGAAATATACACCAAAGCATTTGAAGTTAGTTTCCACTGGAAAGTGAGTGGAGGAGATTAATTATTATCCTTAATGCTTGTATATTTGATTTATTGCAGTGTGCAAATATTACTATTGCATTTAGAAGCAATAAATAAGTATACAATTTTTTTTCAAGAAGAGCTTTAAATGTGATTTGTCATAAATTTGTCTTGCTGGAATATAAAATCTATAGGTTCGGGACATATGTCTATTTTGCTCCTCTCTGAATCCTGAGCATCTGTCACAGTGCCAGGCACCAGCTGGTCCTTAAAAAAGGGTGAGAAAATATCTATTTAGTATTAGTTATTCTACATGGAGCTGTTATATAACTGCCTGGATAGACTGTCAAAGCATTTTTTTAAAGGTTTTATTTATTTATTTGAGAGAAAGTGTGAGCAAGAGGAGAGAAGGAGCCAAGGAAGGAGTCAGATGGAGAGGGAGAAGCAGACTCCCTGATGAGCAGGAAGTCCGATATGGGGCTCAATCCCAGGACCCTGGGATCATGACCTGAGCTGAAGGCAGATGCTTAACCTACTAAGCCACCCAGGTGCCCCTGTCAAAGCATTTCTTAAAGATTTTACACATTATTCTGTCAGGAAATTTTACCATAAGATTTTTCTAGTAAAGTAAGTAAAAACTAGAGCAGAGCTTCAAAGAACAGTTAAGTTTGGAAACATTATAGCAGGCTTTGGAGGCTGAGTATAATTACAGAACTAACTGAAAACTGAAGAGTGTTGGGGAACAAAGTCAAGAGAGGGTCATCAAATGTGGGCAAGACCTACAGCTATATGAACCTAAGGAAGGTGACATTGAGAAGGGGGCAAAAGTCAATATGCTTTGTGCTATTTTTCTGAAAGAAAAGCCAGTGGTACTCATCCTATTTCATCAATTCATTTTTCAATTTCCATTTTAATTTCTCCTAAAACAGGATGCTTCTTTTGGTTAATGGTGTTTTTAATTGCTGTCAGTCAGGAAGCAGTTATGTGAAAGCCTATTCTTGACTCCTGCTAAGATCAAGAAAACTCCAGCATCAAAGAATCTTAGAATGAATTCATAAGTTAAATGCTTTCAATGTGACCAAAACTGTTACTCTAAGAATAATCTCCAAGGAGTTTTCTCATTTTAAACTTGTAAATGGGAAATAGTGCTGTTTATGTTAAGGCTGTACAAAATATTAATAATAAAATAACTGTTTCAGTAATAGCATCAAGTAAATCTTGAATTATTCAGCCAACGGTAACTCAGATATCTGCTCTTAGGTGGGTGTGGTGCAAGGCTGTGGACTTATAAGAAAGATGAAGACGAAAGGCTTGACCTGAAAGTACTAATTGAGAATTTCTACTCACACGAAATAGGCTTATGGGTAGCCTACACATAAAAATGAACTGGCACTTATCCTAGTCAATCCCAGGTTTCTATGATTAAGTTAATCTGTGAGAGTGCTTCAGAGGGATTACAATACGCAAATGCATTACACATATTCTGATGTATACTTCCTAACATGCTGAAGAGGAGTTATAGATAGGAATGAATATATTATCTACTAAATTGCAACTAGCTCCTATCTAGGAAAAGAAATTATCAGGTTCAGACTGAATCAGGATTTCATAAACTTCTCTGTACATGTCTGCAAGTGAGTTAACTTGGTAACTTCCTCCCAACCCTCCTTCCTATGTCTTTGTCCTAAGGACAATTTACATTTAAGAGGTAATCTTAAGATGACCCTCTGGTGAAAACCTTTTATTAGAAAGGCACTTTCACGTTGCATATGTTATTAGAAATTTTTATATGCTCTTTACTGTTTATTAGTCTAAAATAAATAATATTTGCAACCTTGAGCTATAAAACTAGCACTGTATTTGCAGAGTGGTTTTAGCAAATGCCTGAGTCTACATGGAAAGGGGAATATTTAGGAAAATGCTTTTACTCTGGAAATGGAATACTCTGGTGGATACTACAGTTGTTTGTTACTATCTGAGCAATGCTAAAGTATCCCTTTAGATTTTTATGCACATTAAGCTAAAGCTTTTGATTCTGTTGCAAAGTGTCACAGTAGTACACTGTGTCATAGCTATTTTGGGGGGTTAGACAAAGTAGGTGAAAATAAAATCTAAATTGGACTTATAATTTATACTTTGTTTTCAATATGTATATCAAACCCTCCAATTTTTACCAACCTATCAGAGCCATCCAGTTATATTTATGATGTCATTTCCAGAATAATTTAGCCAAACATGCTCTATTTTTTTCTGAAAATAGGAAGGTTTTAATAACCTTTAGAGCTGTGGAGTTTTTGAAAAATCAGATATTCTCAGATGCCCGAGATTCATAAAAACTGAACATGGCTAGACACTACAGAAAGCATCCAAATGGACAAATGCTTACCTCTGAATTAGGTATATTATAAAATTATCAATGTTATAATGAATAGGACTATCATGAAGATAAATGTATTGAGGAAATTACTGAAGAAAAAACTGTGGTAAGGATCAGAAGGTTTTCTCTCCCCACCCCCCAATTCCAAATTATTCCTTGACACTGTCATAATATTGAACTTGAGGATACAGCCTGTCCTCATTATTATCATTAACATTTTGATTTAACCATTACATATTATTTAAATGTCTTACAGTCAATTACTTGTATGCCTGCCTAGCTTTCTTAAGTACTATCAGTTTTAACTCTTTGATAGATTCTCTTTAATTTTCTAATAAATTCTATTTAATTCCATAGTATAAGTATTAAGCAAATTATATGACAACATATAATTTTTCCTTTTCAACTTTTCTTTGAAGTATAATGCATGCAGAAAAGCTTATATACCATCAATAAACACCTCAATGAGTTATAATAACCTAACACAACCATACAACCAAAACATATCAAGAAATAGAGTATTACCAAGACTGCAGAAGACCAGGTTTCCAGATTCAGGCCCTACCATGGTAATCATTATATTGACTTTAAATAGCATAAATTATTACTTCTGTCTGCTTTAGTGTACTCTGTAAAAATTGAATCATGCTGTATATACTCTCTTGTGTACACATAATTATATTTGCAATATCCACCTATATTGTTGCATAAGCTTATAGATTTTTATTTCATTTTTATGTTATATTCTATTGTTCACATTTATAAAATTTATTCATCCATTTTATCGTTGTGCCTTTTAAATCTTTTTAGCATATACATGCACACAAATACACAAAACATCTACCTCTGCAGAAAGAGAGACATGGCAACATTTTTCCTTTTTTTTTCTTTCAGTTTTCAAAAAAAAAATAGCAAAGCTTGAAAATATATTTCTTAAAAGCATAATACATGCAAGGAGCAACCACTAAGACCTAAAATTACTCATCTCTTATACTAAATCTTGCCTTAAAGTAACAAATGGAAAGTAATGAATTGAAAACTATTGCTCAGTTTGTGACAAAGCAATCTATGTTCATAGAATTTTTTTCTTACAGTTTTATTGAGATACAATCACAAAGCATACAATTCTTCCTTTAAAATGGATAATTCAGTGTTGTTTTTATTTGTTTGTTGGTTTGTTTAGTACACTCACAGAGATATGCAGTCTTCATAATCAATTCCAGATCTCATTGAAGAAACCCCTTATCCATCTTCAGTTAGTTCTCATTCCTTATTCCCCCTAATTCCTGGCAACCACCAATGTATTTTTTCTATATTCTGGCCTATTCTGGAAATTTCATATGAGTGGAATCATACTATATATGTTCTTTAATGACTGGCTTTTTAAATTTTGCCTAATGTTTTCAAACTTCATCCATATTGTAGCATGTTTTACTATTTCATTTTTTGGTCAAATAATATTCCATTATATGAATATACATTATATGAATATATAAATATATTCTTGTAACCATCCCTCGGTTATTGGACATTTGGGTTGTTTGTTCTTTTGAGCTATTAAAAATAATGCTGTCATGAACATTCATACAAAAGTTCTTCTGTGTGTGTGCTCTAATTTCTCTTGGACTTATACCACACAGTAGAACTCCTGGGTCATATAGTAATGCTGTATTTAATATGTGAAGAGCTCCCAAACTATTCCAGTATAGCTGTATCATTTTACAATCCACTCAACAGTTTTGAAGGTTCTGATTTCTCCTCTTCCTCAGCAACGTTTCTTCATTTTTTTTCTTTCTGTCCCTGAGACTGGATAATCTCAATTGATCTATCTCCAAACTTGCCAGTGTTTTCTTCTGGTATTTCAAATCATTTTGGATATTATAATTTTCAACTCCAGAATTTTGTTTTTTTAATAATTTTTATCTTCTCCTGATATTTGCGAACCATCATTCTCATACTTTCCATTAATTCTTTAGGTACAGTTTTCTTAATTCTTTGAAGATATGTATAATAACTACTTTAAAGTCTTTAGATATTTTAAAACATGGACTTCTTCTGCAATAGTTTCTGGGACTTGTTTTTTTTCCTTTGAATTGGCCATATCTTCTTAATTCTTTGCATGCTTCATAGCTTCACATTTTTTTTTTAAAGATTTTATTTATTTATTTGACAGACAGAGATCACAAGTAGGCAGAGAGGCAGGCAGAGAGAAGGGGGGAAGCAGGCTCCCCACTGAGCAAAGAGCCCGATGCGGGGCTTGATCTGAGGACCCTGGGATCATGACCTGAGCCAAAGGCAGAGGCTTTAACCCACTGAGCCACCCAGGTGCCCCCATAGCTTCACATTTGTAAAAATCTAGACATTTTTAATAAGAGAACATGGAAGTGCTGGAAATTATATCCTCTTGCTTCCCTCCGGGGTCTGTTGTTTTTGTTTAGTGACTTTCTTCTACTAATTCTGCATAGTTTCTATTATTTGTCTCTTGAGACCACTGAAGTCTTTTTTTTTTTTTTTTTTTGTTTTTTTTTGGGTTTCTTTAGTGGTCAGCTTAAGACTGACAGAAATTTTAAAAATACTTTTTACTGAAGAGACTGTCTTTTTTCCAATGTATATTTTTTCCTGTTTTGTCAAAGATTAATTGACCGTAGAGTTGAGGATCCATATCTGGGCTCTCTACTCTGTTCCACTGGTCTATGTGTCTGTTTTTTATGCCAGTACCATGCTGTCTTGGTGATCACGGCTTTGTAGTAAAGCTTGAAATCAGGTAACGTGATGCCCCCAGTTTTATTTTTGTTTTTCAATGTTTCCTTAGTGATTCGGGGTCTCTTCTGATTCCATACAAATTTTAGGATTATTTACTCCCGCGCTTTGAAAAATACGGGTGGAATTTTGATCAGAATGGCATTAAAAGTATAGATTGCTCTAGGCAGTATAGACATTTTAACAATGTTTATTCTTCCAATCCAAGAGCATGGAATGGCCTTCCATCTTTTTGTGTCTTCTTCAATTTCTTTCATGAGTGTTCTGTAGTTCCTTGAGTACAGTTCCTTTACCTCTTTGGTAGGTTTTATTCCCAGGTATCTTATGGTTCTTGGTGCTCTAGTAAATGGAATCGATTCTCTAATTTCCCTTTCTGTATTTTCATTGTTAGTGTATAAGAAAGCCACTGATTTCTGTACGTTGACTTTGTATCCTGCCACGTTACTGAATTGCTGTATGAGTTCTAGTAGTTTGGGGGTGGAGTCTTTTGGGTTTTCCATATAAAGAATCATGTCATCTGCGAAGAGAGAGAATTTGACTTCTTCATTGCCAATTCAGATACCTTTTATTTCTCTTTGTTGTCTGATTGCTGTTGCTAGGACTTCTAATACTATGTTGAACAAGAGTGGTGAGAGTGGGCATCCTTGTCGTGTTCCTGATCTCAACGGGAAGGCTGCAAGCTTTTTCCCATTGGGGATGATATTTGCTGTGGGTCTTTCATAGAAAGATTTTATGAAGTTCAGGAATGTTCCCTCTATCCCTATACTTTGAAGCATTTTAATCAGGAACGGATGCTGGATTTTGTCAAATGCTTTTTCTGCATCAATCGAGAGGACCATGTGGTTCTTCTCTCTTCTCTTATTGATTTGTTCTATCACATTGATTGATTTGCGAATGTTGAACCATCCTTGTAGACCAGGGATGAATCCCACCTGGTCATGGTGGATAATCTTTTTAATGTGCTGTTGGATCCTGTTTGCTAGGATCTTGTTGAGAATCTTAGCATCCATATTCATCAGTGATATTGGTCTGAAATTCTCCTTTCTGGTAGGGTCTTTGCCTGGTTTAGGATCAGGGTAATGCTGGCTTCATTAAAAGAGTCTGGAAGTTTTCCTTCTGCTTCAATTTTTTGAAACAGCTTCAGGAGAATAGTTGTTATTTCTTCTTTGAAAGTTTAGTAGAATTCCCCAGGGAACCCGTCAGGTCCTGGGCTCTTGTTTTTTGGGAGGTTTTTGATCATTGCTTCAATCTCGTTACTAGATATCGGTCTATTCAGGTTGTCAGTTTCTTCCTGGTTCAATTTTGGGAGTTTATAGTTTTCCAGGAATGCATCCATTTCATCTAGGTTGCTTAGCTTATTGGCATATAACTGTTGATAATAACTTCTGATGATTGTTTCTACTTCCTTGGTGTTAGTTGTGATATCTCCCTTTTCATTCATAATTTTATGAATTTGGGCTTTCTCTCTTTTCTTTTGGATTAGTGTGGCCAATGGTTTATCGATCTTATTGATTCTTTCAAAAAACCAGCTTCTAGTTTCATTGATACGTTCTACTGTATCTCTGGTTTCTACCTCATTGATCTCTGCTCTAATCTTGATGATTTCCCTTCTTATGTGTGGAGTTGGCTTGATTTGTTGTTGATTCTCCAGTTCTTTAAGGTGTAGAGACAGCTGGTGTATTCTGGATTTTTCAATTTTTTTGAGGGAGGCTTGGATGGCTATGTATTTCCCCCTTAGGACTGCCTTTGCTGTATCCCATAGGTTTTGGACCGAAGTGTCTTCATTCTCTTTGGTTTCCATGAATTGTTTCAGTTCTTCTTTGATCTCCTGGTTGATCCAAGCATTCTTAAGCAAGGTGGCCTTTAGCTTCCAGGTGTTTGAGTTCCTTCGGAACTTTTCCTTGTGATAGAGCTCCAGTTTCAAAGCATTGTGATCTGAGAATATGTAGGGAATAATCTCAGTCTTTTGGTATCAGTTGAGTCCTGATTTGTGACCCAGTATGTGGTCTATTCTGGAGAAGGTTCAATATGCACTTGAGAAGAAGAGTATTCTGTTGTTTGAGGGTGGAATGTTCTGTATATATCTATGAGGTCCATCTGGTCCAATGTGTCATTCAATGCTCTTGTTTCTTTATTGATTTTCTGTTTCGATGATCTGTCTATTTCTGAGAGAGGCATGTTAAGATCTCCTACTATTAATGTATTCATATCAATATGACTCTTTATCTTGATTAACAGTTTTCTTATGCAATTGGCTGCTCCCATATGGGGGACATAGATATTTACAATTGTTAGATCATCTTGGTGGATAGTCCCTTTAAGAATTATGTAGTGTCCTTCTGTATCTCTGACTACAGTCTTTAGTTTAGAATCTAATTTGTCTGATATGAGAATTGCTACCCCGGGCTTCTTTTGAGGCCCATTGGCATGAAAGATGCTTCTCCATCCCTTCATTTTCAGTCTTGGTGTATCTTTTTTTTTTTTTTTTAAGATTTTATTTATTTATTTGTCAGAGAGAGAGAGGGAGAGAGAGCGAGCACAGGCAGACAGAATGGCAGACAGAGGCAGAGGGAGAAGCAGGCTCCCTGATGAGCAAGGAGCCCGATGTGGGACTCGATCCCAGCACGCTGAGATCATGACCTGAGCCGAAGGCAGCTGCTTAACCAACTGAGCCACCCCGGCAACCCCAGTCTTGGTGTATCTTTAGGCCAAAAAATATACAGTGGAAAAAAGACAGTCTCTTCAATAAATGGTGCTGGGAAAACTGGGCAGCTATATGCAGAAGAATGAAACTCGACCATTCTCTTACACCATACACAAAGATAAACTCAAAATGGATAAAAGATCTCAACGTGAGACAGGAATCCATCAGAATCCTAGAGGAGAACATAGGCAGTAACCTCTTCAATATCAGCCACAGCAACTTCTTTCAAGATATATCTCCAAAGGCAAAGGAAACAAAGCGAAGATGAACTTTTGGACTTCATCAAGATTAAAAGCTTCTGCACAGCAAAGGAAACAGTCAAAAAAAGAGGCAACCCATGGAATGGGAGAAGATATTTGCAAATGACAGTACAGACAAAAGGTTGATATCCAGGATCTATAAAGAACTCCTGAAACTCAACACTCACAAAACAGACAATCATATTAAAAAATGGGCAGAAGATATGAACAGACACTTCTCCAATGAAGACATACAAATGGCTATCAGACACATGAAAAAATGTTCATCATCACTAGCCATCAGGGAGATTCAAATTAAAACCACATTGAGATACCACCTTACACCAGTTAGAATGGCCAAAATTAGCAAGACAGGAAACAACATGTGTTGGAGAGGATGTGGAGAAAGGGGCACCCTCTTACACTGTTGGTGGGAATGCAATTTGGTGCAGCCACTTTGGTGAACACTGTGGAGATTCCTCAAGAAATTAAAAATAGAGCTTCCCTATGACCCTGCCATTGCGCTACTGGGTATTTACCCCAAAGATACAGATGTAGTGAAAAGAAGGGCCATCTGTACCCCAATGTTTATAGCAGCAATGGCCATGGTCGCCAAACTGTGGAAAGAACCAAGATGCCCTTCAATGGACGAATGGATAAGGAAGATGTGGTCCATATACACGATGGAGTATTATGCCTCGATCAGAAAGGATGAATACCCAACTTTTGTAGCAACATGGACAGGACTGGAAGAGATTATGCTGAGTGAAATAAGTCAAGCAAAGAAAGTCAATTATCATATGGTTTCACTTATTTGTGGAGCATAACAAATAGCATGGAGGACAAGGGGAGATGGAGAGGAGAAGGGAGTTGAGGGAAATTGGAAGGGGAGGTGAACCATGAGAGACTATGGACTCTGAACAACAACCTGAGGGTTTTGAAGGGGCAGCAGGTGGGAGGTTGGGGGATCCAGGTGATGGGTATTGTAGAGGGCACGGATTGCATGGAGCACTGGGTGTGGTGCAAAAACAATGAATACTGTTACGCTGAAAAAATAAAAAATTTAAAAAAAAAACTGTAGTAAAATCTTAAAAAAAAAAAAAAAACTTTTTACTAATTAGTCTCTTACCCATTTCTGAGAGACTCATTGTGTTGGACAAGACTTCAAAAACTCGTACGTTTTAGAAGTCTGCATTAGCCTTTGTTTCTTGCTTACATGGAGACTCCAGGTCAGAGAGATGTGAGAAATAAAGTCTTCTCAGCCCTGTACCTGACAGCCCTGTACACTACATGGTCTCTAGATTTCCAAGAATATGTTAGAGGTTTTCAAAGTCCCTTGCAGCTGTTATATACCAAAATTTCCCTTTTAAGTATTTGGTCAACACTTTTTTTTTTTTTTTTTTTTTTGGTCACAACTGACCAAATAATCACTACCTTGACAAAATACAAGAGAACAGAGCTTTTGCACTAAGCAAAATCTTAATCAGATCACTTAAAGACAAATCTTGTGAATGAGGCTTGGTCATAAGCTCCAAACTTTTCACTTCCAGAGTCTACTGGGCTGCTAGTTTCAAGGCTAGCATAAAACTGGGGAGAGGATGATGAAAATAGGGCAAATGAAAATTCAAAAAAAATCCACTGTTCTTACCAAGATTTAGTAATTCTCTATAAATGACCTTCAGATTGTTCCATACCTTTGGTTGACTTCCAGAATTTGAAAGTATTCATCTTAATCATTTTTGCCATTGTCTTCTTTGCTTTTGTGAAAGAACACATTTTGGAAAACTTTATCATGTCATTCCAGGTATTTTCCCTGTTCACTGAGATTTTCGTATTTTCCTCTACTCACTTATTACTATGGATTTCTGAGCACCACTTTCTGGGCCTTAACTTATCTTCCCAGCCTTATATCTGTCTTCTTTTTGTCAGGGACTTTATGATACAATAACATTGAACCATCCATTTCTCCCCACTACATTTCACCTTTATTATAACCGAGCTTTACTTTGGCTATCTCTCTGCCTAGTTCAGGTTTATTCACTTTGGTTTTGAATAACTCCATTCAGTGCATTAAAAAAAAATAGTAATTATGCCAAAAATTATAGTGATAGCAACTAACATTTCTTGACACTATGTCATCAAGTAGCCTGCATTTTAGGCACTTTGCATTATCTCAGTCAATCCTTACAAAAATCTATGATGCAGAAAGAATATAAAAAATCAACTTTCAAGTCTATTAAGTGAAATAAGACTTGTTTAGAGATTTAATGCAGACTTAGAGATAAAGAGGGGTATAGGTTACCAGCATTATTTTGCACTTGGATCACCAGGTTGAAATGACCTGACTGAGAAGAAAGAAAAAGGTGAACTTTAAGGGCAACTATGATGAGCTATTTTTGAATATGCTGTTTGTGGGATACTCACATGAAGAAATTCAGTTAGCTATTGGATATGTGAACCTGCAAGGGATAAGAGAGGTCAGTTTGGAGATACAGATTAGGAATTGTGAACATGTGGGTAGTATTTCACATTTAAGAGTGAGTAACCAACATGGTACAGCAGAACTCTGATGATAGAAATTTGAAAGTACCCAAAATTACCAGGAAAAACAATTTGGGAAGGAAAGAGATTAGAGAGAGCGTGTCATGTGTGAAGAATAGACATAACCTGGATTTTCATTAGAGCTTTAAGGTATAATCTTAAGAGAATCTTTCATATACTGAGCAGGAGAAAGAAATAATGAGTGCTGGGGTGCAGAGGCTTATGAGTAGAGAAGAAGGAAGTTCCAGTGAGTAGAGAGGAAGGAATTCAGTGGAGATTTGTAAAAATTACCTAGAGGGAAATGGGGAAGTCTATTGAAAACCATGCTGTATGTGGCCCATCTAAAGTGATTGCTCATTATTGTAGAATGCCGCTAGGTTGTATGTTTATATGATTTGCTCGGCCAGGGTTCAGAGCTCTGAACACAGAACAAAGAAGAGATTGTAGTTATGATTTCAAGATCAATGTTAATTTTTCCACATAGTCTTTTCAGTTTCATTTTACATTGCAGTAAGCTTTAAGAAAAGGAAATATACTTTAATAAACAATTAATTAGTTAATTAAGTTTTAGAGAGAGAACAAGCAGGGCAGGGAGGGTCAATGGGAGAGGGAAAGAGAAAATCTTAAGCAGGCTCTGGACTCAGTACAGAACCCAACATCTCACAACGCTGAGATCATGAACCGAACTGAAATCAAGTGTTGGATGTTTGACCCACTGAGTTACCCAGGTGCCCCAAGACTATTTAGCACAAAAATTTCTCTTGGAGCATCATATTTTTATACTAGTCTAAATATAATGGAAGATAGGAAGAAAATCTAGCCAGGGAGACATTTTTAAAAAATTATCATTCTTTTCTATGTAATTAGATTTCAATTTTTTAAAGAGGTCTAAAGTATTTCTATATGATGTGTCACATGAATAAAAGTCAAGACAGTTGCACATTTTTAAGTTTGCTTTCAATCTGTAAATCAAAGAAAAAATATTAAGACAAATGAATTTGTATTTTCAGTCACTTAACTAATATAAAAATCTAAAATAATAATGTACTTTTCTCTTTTTCTTTTATTATTCTATTAAGATTATTTTATTTTAAGCATTTGAATCCAGAAATTTATTTATTGAAGAAATACATTTATAATAAGGTACAAATGGCATACAGTTCTAAAGATTGCATAAAATGACACTTTCAAAATCTTATTTTTATGGAAGCCATCAATATTATGATAATCTGAAACCTGAATATGGAGTTAGTTAACAAGCCAGCAAGTGTTTCTAGTGTGAATAAATAACTAAATTTTTATAGATATTAATATTCTGCTTATAGATTAAATATTGCCTGGATTAACTTGACACACCACGGCCAGCAGAATCTGTTGATTAATGTTTCACAATCTTTGTTAATACTAAGTTATTTCTTAATGCTGTGAATTTCATACATTCTAAAACTTGCATATCCATGTATAAATATCTTTTCAAATTTTGAATTTTACCACATTTTAACAAAGTGCTTATCCTTGGGAAATCAAATTTATATTACTACTCATAATTCATATAAGGTACTAAATATCTTTGGTAAAATTTAAGTAGCTATTTATCCTTTAAAGACACATAGTAAATATTTTTAAGAATTTACAATAAATTTAAAAATAAAAATGTTAGGATCCATCTAGATCAAATATTTGAGAGGAAATGTACTCATTTCCTAGAACCATTGTGACGATACTATCCTGGTGGCTTAAGACAACAGAAATTCCATTTTTCATAATTTTGGAGGCTAGTATTCTGAAATCAAGGTGTTGTTAGGGCCACACTTGCTGTAAAAGTTCAAAAAGAAAATCTTTTCCTGCTTTCCCCTGATGATGGTGGCTATTGAAATTCCTTTCCCTTGGCTTGTGGCCATATTAGTCCAATCTCTACCATGTCTTCACATTCCCTCTCCTCTTCTGTTTTTTTTTTTTGTTGTTGTTGTTCTAAGAACACTTATCATTGGATTTACGACCCACATGGATAGCCTTCTCCTTTCAAGATTTTTAACTTAATCACATCTTTTTCCAAAGAAAGGTAATCTTTTGGTGTAGACCTCAATATTTACTTGCTCCAGGGATTAGGAAATTTATATATTTTAGTGAGGCCTTTTCTGCCCACCAGAAGAAAGGACATAAAATTGATTCCTGTTTGACTCATTTTCCTTCTGAATATTTTGCTCAGATCAGCTATCATCCCTTGCCACACAAAATGTTATTGCAAACAGTAACAGCTATATTTACATTCCACTAATTGAGTAATTCCATTAACTGAATAATTAAAAAATTACAAATCACTGATTTCCATCTTTAAATTGCTTAAAGCTATGTATCAACAGCTGCTATATTTAGCCTCCTATCATCGAGTCTCCTAAAATAAAGTTCATTTGAATTTGTTCTTGATCCAATTTATTCTTCATTCAAATCATTTATGTAGCCTATTGAGAAGTATAAAAACAAAACAAAACAAAAAAAACAAACATGAGGTTATAACTTAGTAAAGGTATACTGTATATGTATTTGTGTATATTTCCATGTCCAGAATATAAATTTTATATTAATACTCAATATCCAGATTTGTCAAAATCCTATCAAAATTAGAACTAAAAGAATAATAATAATATTAGTAAAAGAATGGCATTATTCGTAGTCTGAAAGCTTCTAAATATTTATTTATTTATTTAAAATTTTATTTATTTATTTGACACAGAGAGAGAGCACAAGTAGGTGGAGTAGCAGGCAGAGGGAGAGGGAGAAGCAGGCTCCCTGTTTAGTAAGGAGACTGACACAGGGCTTGAGCCCAGGATCCTGGGATCATGACCTGAGCTGAAGGTAGTTGCTTAACCAACTGAGACAGCTAGGCGAAGCAAGAAAACTTCTAAAATATATGGAAAAAATGGAAAGAAATCTGTGCTCATAGATCAGAAGACAGTATTATTAATATGACATACTCCCAAGCAGATCTACAGATTCAAAACAATCCTTATTAAATTTTCAGCTTTTTTTTGTAGAAATTGATGTTGATTATAAAATTTATATGAAAACGCAAAGGATACAGAATAACCAAAAAATCGTGGAAGGGAAGAAGAAGTTTCATACTTTCTGAAATCAAAATATTGCAAAGCTATAGTACTCAAGTGAGTGCACCATTGGCATATGGGTAGATATATAGATCAACGGAATAAAATTGAATGTCCAAAAGTAAACCGGGTATTTATTGTCAAGTGATTTTCAAAGTGATGTCAAGATATTTTAATAGAGCAAAGAATTTTTTTTCAATACATGCTGTGAGGACACTAGTTATCTATATGCAAAAAAACCCCCAATTTTGACCCCTTTTTATATATCAAAAAAATAACTGCAAATGGATCATAGACCTAAACATAAGAGCTAAAACTATAATACTCTTAGAAGAAAGCATAGAACTAAATCTCCATGATTATGCATTAGTCAATGATTTCTTACATATGACACTAAAAGTACAGTGACAAAATTTAAAAAACCGACAAATTGGATTTCATCAAAATTAAAAGCTATGTTCTTCAACATATACTGTCAAGAAAGTAAAATGGATGCCCATAGAAAGGAGGAAATATTTACAAATCATATATCTGATAAGGAAGTTATATTCAAAATATATAAAAATACTTATAACTCAATATTAAAAAGATAAAGAGCTCAATTAAAAATGGGCAAAAATAGGAACAGATATTTATTCAGAGAAGGTATACAAATATCCACTAAGCCATGAAAAGATGCTCAAAGTCAGTAACTATTACAGAAATGCAAATCAGACCTATGGGATACACTTTCACATACATTAGGATGAGTATGATAAAAAAGACAGATAATCAGAAGCATTGATGAGGATGTGGAGAAATTGGAACCATCAGACATTTTTATGTACATATATAGTAATATAATATCGTACAACCACTTTGGAAGACAGCCTGGCAGTACTTCAAACAACACAGAGACACTATGATCCCACAATTCCATTCTTAATTTTAAACTCAACAGAAATAAGAATGTAGGTCTACATAAGTATTTGTACACATATGTTCATAGCAGCATTATTCATAATAGAAAGTGGAAACAACCTAATAACCACCAAATACTGAGTGTCCAAAGGTGGTCTTTTCATATAATGGAATATTATTCAGCAATAGAAAAGACTGACACCTCCTATGGCATGAATAAACTTTGGAAACACTATGCTAAATAAAATATGCCTGTTACAGAAGAATATATATTGCACGATGCTATTTACATGAAGCATCCAGAATAGGCAAATCTATAAAGAGAGTAAGATGATCAGTGGTTGCTTAGAACTGGGAGTGGGGGGTATGGAGATGGGCAGTGACTACAAATGTCTAAACATGACTTTGGGGAGAATGATAAAAATGTTTGAAAATAACATGGTGCTGATGACTTTAGACTCTGTTAATATAGTACAAGCATTGAATTGGACTTTAAATAGAATTGTATGGTATGTGAAATAAATCCTAAAACTATTAAAACAAGCCACTCTAAAAATTTAAAAACTAGAAGAAAATTTCTGAGGAGAAAATTTTGAATACCAAATTATTTACAAAGGATGATCTAAAACATAAACTGAAGATGGACTTTCCTTTGTTTCTTCTTGAATCTTCATTTGATTTGATATGATTTATTTTATTTTATTTTTTTATTATTATTATTAATTTTTTTTTTTTTTTTTTGTAGCATCGACCAGAATGAGAAATAAGGAGCAGGACAGAAACTGATCTTATAAGAGAAGATTTCCTAAAGTAGGCAATTTGAAATTCCCTCAGGGGGAAGAGTATCCAAACTTGGGTTATAAAACATTGTCAAGGTGTGAAAAGGATAGTTGGTGTGAGATAGAATACCACAAATTCTTCTGACAATTTGTTTAAATCTGGAAACAACAAGCCTTGGTCTCAGTCTGCGTGAGAGATGGCCACATATCACAGTCAAGCTACTTCAAGTCGTGTGGGAGGCCTGGAGTGTGGCACAGTGACAACTGAATTCTTTATTCACTTGCAGCCTGTTGCAATGTGCTCCAGATTAGGTGGATTTACATATCTCACAATGCAAGACTGTCTTAAACGTATTCTTGTAAAGAAATATTTCATGTAAATACAAGTGTATAAAAAGAAAATGATGGCACTGACAAGAAAACTTACTAAAATTTCTCCACTGAAAATATTATGTGGCTAAAATAAGAACAATACGATCAGGTTTGATAAAAACTTTACCAAGAAGTTTCTGTATGTCTGATGTATCCATAGCATATTAATACAGAAGTACTAATGTTTATAATTAAATGTTTATACTTTATACATATAAAAATACAAACTTGAGTATGGTATTTATTATCCCTAAATACTCACTGTCCCTCCCAGAGAGAATTACATATTTATGCCTGTTGATTGATATCAACTTTTGACATGCGTTTTTGGACAATGAAATATGAAAATATGACTGGAGTTACACATTAAGAAATTTAAAAATTTATTTAGACAAATGTGTTAGTTTTCTAGTGGTGCTATGACAAATTTCCATAAACTAGTAACTTAAAGCAAGAGACATTTATTCAGTCATAATTCTAGAAGGCAAAAATTTGAAATCAGGATGTCGGCAGGGTTGGTTCCCGAGGCTCTGGAGAGGAAACTGTCTCACACCTCCCTCTTGGATGCTGATAGATGATGGCAACCTTTCCCATCACTCCAATTCCTGTCTCTACCTCTACCCAGGCTTCTACTCTATTTGTGTCTCTGTCCCCTCCTTTCACTACAGAGACACCAGTCATTGGATTTAGGGCTACATCTAAATTTGAGATAATTTCATTTTGAGATTCTTAACTAATTACATCTGTAAAGCCTCTATTTCCAAATAATATCACATTCTTAGGTTTTGGATGAACAATACTTTTAGAGCGGACACTATTCAATAAAATACTACAATCTGGCTGGCTTAAACAACAGAAGTTAATTTTCTCATAGTGTTGGAGGTTAAAAATCCAAGATCAAGGTATCTGCAGGTTTGATTTCTTCTTGGTCTCTCTCCTTGGTATGCAGATGACTGCTTTCTCTCTATGCCCTCACATGGTCATCCTTATCTCTGTGTTCATGTCCTAATTTCTTCCTATAAGTATATCAGTCATACTAGGTTAGGACTGACCCTCATGACCTCATTTAACTTTAATGAAAGGTTTTTAAAGACCAGATCACCACATACAGTCAACTTCAGCAGTTGACTTCACCATCAACAGTCACCACAACAGTCAAATCACATACAATACCCCTGAGGTAGGGGGTATTAAGACTTCAACATATGAATTCTGCGGAAGACACAATTCAGTCCATTACATAACCCAAGAAAAATGAGCAAAGAAGTTGAACAGATACCTGGAGAAATAAAAATATACTTAGTAAAAAATAAACATAAAAAATGTTTAATGTCAGTAGTCATTAAGTTAATGTATATTAAATCCTAATAAAGGGGACTTACCATCTTAGTTCTGGCATATAAGATCTGGAAAAATGTCACTCTTATCCTTAAAACAAGGGAAAGCTGAACAAATGGAAAATCGAGAACTTTTCTTTGACACATAGGGGAATTGACATTGTAGGGCAAATTGCCATGGGGAAATAGTGAGAGATGGGTGAACCCAAAAAGTGAAGGCTGAGATTTGCTGATGTGAAGCAGAAGTTACTAGAGTCATAACTGCTAGAAACACACAAATGGATATTGTGATGGGTTGCTGAAATGGAGTGTGTGCTAGCATAAGAGTAAGGAAGTCCTAGAAGCCTCAGCCCTAGGGAGGGCCGAAACTTGTGGGTTGTGCCACCAAAAACCCCATTAGGTTTTCACTTTGAGGACCTGAAAAAAGATCCTCTCCCTTGTAGCTCTAGCTGGGGGAGTGGAAGAGGAAATTGTGAAAGCCTGCCACCTTCTCTATAAACAGGGTTTACTCTCTCCAGGGGAAAAGACTTACTAATATATTAAGTCACCTGGGGGAGGAAAGAATCTCTTCCTATTCGCACCCCCTTTAGCCTGTCTGTCTCACCTAAGGATGGGGAAGAAAGGACAAAGAGCACTGGAAATATATAAGAGAATGTCAGAATACAGAGAAACAGATAAAGACAGAGATCTTATTATAAAATGACAGAAAGCCTCCTCTTCTCCTCTTCTTACCACCTCTTATGTAATAGGTGATTGCCATGGGGAAGCCCAACAATAACCAGGAACAAACAAACAAGGACACTAGAGGAATTTGAAGCCTCTGGTACTGTCAACATTATAGCAAACATTAAGCATATCCAATTCTTACTCAGGTTAACATATAGTTTCCTACTAAAGTCATATCTACCTCAATTTTTATTATCTGATACAATGGTATATCATTTCTGAATATACATTTAAGGACTAGGGCAATTACATCAAAAGACTGCAGACCTCAATGCTATAATCATTATCCTCTGAGTATTCAAAGAATCACAGTCTTGGAAACATAGAAGAAGCCATACATAGTATTTGAACTACACTGAACTAAAATTCGGATTCCACTGCAATTTTATGACCTTATGCACTGAAACGATTAATGGTCACTGACTTCCTTATGAAAGGGAGCAAAATTTGCCCCTTCAAAATATGTCTTTTTAACATAGTGGTTATCTTGAGTTGGTTATTTTTAGGAAACTGCAGACACAGGAGAAGTTCTGAAAACCAGGTAGTAGTTACTCTTTTTTAAAATTTTTTAATTTTTTTTTAAAGATTTTATTTATTTATTTGACAGACAGAGATCACAAGTAGGCAGAGAGGCAGGCAGAGAGAGAGGAGGAAACAGGCTCCCTGCAGAGCAGAGAGCCCAACATGGGGCTCAATCCCAGGACCCTGGGATCATGACCTGAGCCAAAGGCAGAGGCTTTAACCCACTGAGCCACCCAGGTGCCCCATGTAGTTACTCTTTTTTAAAAGACATTTGCGTTTGTAAGGGGAATCTCCATGTGTAAGCAAGCATCCCTCTCTGTACCCAGAAAAGAAGGATAACTAAATGTCTAAACACTCCTATCAATAGAGAATCAATCCGTGGACTGAAATCTGTATAACAACCATACCCTCCTTACCTGTTACTGTGCTTTTCCTGGTGGCTTTCATTAACAAACCCCCATAACACTTGTCTTTTTTTTTGTCTTTACCTGAAGATGGTATTTAAGGTAGTGGTTTAGACCCTTCCAGGGAGTTACTCAGTTTTCCTGGAGGAAATACATATTATTAAACTTGTTTACTTTTCTCCTGTTAATTTGTACTTTTCTTTGGGGGTGGGGGTTGGTCTCATCCAAGAATCTTAAAGGGTAGAGGGAAATTATTTTTTCCTCTCCCACACTTAAATATATCAAACTTCAACAAGTTATGTTAGCCTTCCAGCATTCATGTTGTTTTCAGCTCAGTGATGAAAACCTGTCTTCCTCATTACTAGAATATCTTCCTTATTTCTCTTTTGATTAGTGATAGAAATTATAGTAAATGATAAATGTGTCCTAGAATTGTTATATTGTTATTGTTGAACTTTCCCCCTCATAGTTATTTTCTTCTTGTAGCTATAGTATGTCATCTCCTCCCCCACATAGTTACAAAGTCTACCATTTCAAAGATGTATTAAGCTGTGTTCATTTTCTTACCCAATAAATGCCATCTCAAAGGGACATCTCTGCACATCTCAGAAAACAATGTGAGCCCCTTATGAATAAACCACTTGTTGTATGGAGTCCCGAGCCATTAGCTTCAGCAATAGAAACCAACAGAAGGTTCTTCTCCCAGGAAGTTACAGAGCATTCCCTTGAACAGAATTCTCATAGCATGTGCCTTACGATTGGCCTAAACATCACCACTAAATCTTTTCAGACCTATCAGTCCTTAGCTGGGAAAATGATTCAAATCCAGAAACTTTATTCTCACAAGTGCAGGATGGCTCCTTCCTACCAACAGGCAGTAGAGAAGTGGAGATAGACTTTATGCTATCAAAGCTCAAGTATGTTTTAAACCTGAAGGGTTTTAAATGTTGCAGCTTTTGCAAAAGTTTTTCAGTATTTCCAATCTTTTGTTTTAAAACTGTAAATACTTGGATCTTACAGTAGGAATCCAGACCCAGAAATGGAATCAGCATCTCAAAGGGAAAGGTCTTATATTTTTAAGCCACACGGGGGATACTGGTGTAGCCTATTAAGGGACTGGTGTTCAGAATTTCTGCTCTGTATCCTCTCCTGTACTACTTCATTATCAGAAGGCACTTCCCAACCATGGGACTGGAAATCTATGATATACTGACTTTTCTCTCAGGAGAGAGTCAATTCCCTCATTTTCCTCTCTGAGCTTTCTCTAAATTATGTATCAGTGAGATAGTCTATCATGTATGGGTTTCTGATAGTTACTTATACAGTCATGACAACGTTGCCCTGAATAAATGTGTATAGCACTCATAACATTTCTTTTTGCTAGATAATTGGGCCGAATACAAATGTAACTAAATTTTAGAAAATCCCTATGGGAAAAGTAGTTATATGCAATCTTTTTTTTTTTTTTTTTTCTTTTTAGACCAGTGCCAAAATATCACAGTATAAAAGAAAAGGGGAAATTTAGAAGAAATTAAAAAAAAAAAAAACTTAAAATTAACTAGATGCTTTGCTTATGGCCTAGAGAAAAAAATATAATGTGTTTGAAATTAAATAGACTTTTAACCCAGTATTTTCTTTTCACTTTTACCTTTTACCCACTAGAGAGAATTTATTAGAGATAATAATCCCTTAGACTTATATAACATATTTTACTTTTCAAAGTGATACCCTATGAATTATTTAATTTCCCAGAAGTCAGTATTCATGACATCTAAGTTGAACTGTTGAACTTTGTTATCTGAATGCTCTTCAGAGGGTTTGGGGCTTAGGTATTTGCCTCTGCTTGTCCCAATGTTTGAAATGCTTTTTTTTTCTCTCCTTATCATCTTGTGTTTGGCTAGTTCTTACTTTCTTCCTAATCTAGAAATTCTCTCTTCGAGGAAGTCTTTTCCTATTCCTGCATCTTCCTGAGAACCTTTTGTATTTGGTCTTACAGAATAGTGAATGAGACTTTCTAGTACCCTGTTTTTACACATTGTCATTTTCCAGTCCCTCATCAGTCTTTATGGATGGACTACATATTCTTTATAAACTGAGACTAATATCAGTTCACTATTTATTTTAGCATTAAGGTCAGGGATTTAAAAGGCATTCTATAAAAATCTGTCAAATAAATGAATGAATAAATATAATAAATATAGATTAATATCCCCACTGAAGCTCAGTATAAACCAAGTCTGAGTGAAGTAAAGATGTTGGTATAAGATATATAGCATATATATCTCAACAGAAATTCCCTGAGGAAGTTTTCCAAAGGAGATGGAGGCTGCCTTATTTAAGTTGTATTTTGAGTACACTGTGAGAGAGGAAAAGCACATATCAGCTCAATTTTGCAAAAGAGGAAACTATGACAAGACACATCAGGTGACTGGTTGAAGCGTTCCCATACAGATTTCCCAAAAGGCCAATCTGAGATGAAGATTTGGGTGTAAGTGGTAAGAAATCTTACGAATTATCTCTACAGTTTTGTCTGTGTTTCCCTGAGAATTTGTTGTAATGAGTCTGCAATTCCCTTAACATTTTAGTAATGGAAGTAATAATCATGGTATATGACATTGATTAAGCACTTTTTGTGTTCCAAGCACTGTGTGGGGCCATTTAAATAGATTATTTTATTTAATGTCACAATAACCTTATGGAGTAGTTAATATTATCATCCTCACTTTTTAGAAGAGGAAATTGAAGCTTAAAAAATTGGTTTGTGGTCGCGAGTACATGGTCCAAGATTTGATGATTTGAAACACAAGCCCTATTTTATGTTTGCTAAGTATGTGGTTTAATAAGCCTCAGTATTCATATCTATAAGAATGTTTATTAGAGTAAGCACCTCATAGGTTTGTCTTAATTAAATGTTGTAATGTATATAACATGTATATAAGACTGGCATATATAATGTTATATTAATTAGAACTTTTATCTCTGTTTTTTTTTTTTTTCTTCTTCTCAATATTATAAGGTCCATGAAGGCAGGGACTTATCTGCTTTGTATATTCTTCTCCATGCACAGCAAATTCCTTAGTATTTATTAAATAGTTAAAAGCTTGATTTTCTTACCCAAATAACATAATATGTGTTGAAATCAAAACTGGATTTAGTCTCAGAAGAGAAGAATTCATGCACTAAAACTACTTGGTTCCATGGTTCTTAAAATAGCATTGTGCTAATCAAACATATAATTTAGAATAATATATGAGTTATAATAATTAATGCAAAACTTAACATTGGTTTATAGAATACTATCTTTATGGTTCCAGCCTGGGATGCTAGGTGAATTTGTCCTTTAAGAATAATTTAAATCCCAAGATAATCTGAGATAGTCCTTTTCTTTCTTTTATTATCTCCTCCTTACTTAAAAAAAAAAGATTATTATTTTTTTTTTTTTTCACTGCCACTGTTTGTTAATGTTTCCTTTCCTTGGCCTTTTATAGATGAGAACATAGTTAACAGAATTTTCCTTAATATGAGACATTAATACAATATCAATTTTATTTCCCAGGTTTGGTTGGAGGAAGTGGTGGGGGTGGGGCAAGTGATAATACATCACATAGAGAAAACCTTTCAGCAATGATAAAACTCCCCCTATGTCCATGTTCTCTTACACCAGGATGAAGAAAAACAAAGTTGCATAAAGTTACTAATGTTAGGACTTGGCACATAAAGACAAAACAATGTAACTATATTTCAGAGTAAATTCAGTTCTAGACTCTCCTGGGCAGTATATGACAGCAACAGATCTTCATAGAACCTCTGGAAAGAGGAGAGTTTAGGAGAGGATAAGGAGGATGAAGATTAGGCAGAGGTTGGAATTTTGAAGTGACTTAGGCAGTAAACCTCTCAGTTCTGCAAGGTCAGATCAATACTGAGCAATATATAATGGCCAAGTGTGAGTCCAGGCAATCTCAGCTAATCCTGTGGTCAAAGGCAGGAGGAAGGAAAATCTCAACGATAACAGCAGAAGAGAAGCAGAAGCCCCATACCTATTGCATTTCACAGATGAAGTTGTTGATGTCTGGTGGAGATACTGTATTTTATGCAGTTGTCATGAGACAGGAACCATCAGTATACATGTTGATGGATGGAATGTTTCTTCAAACTATTACACGTTTAAAGAGCTATAATTATTCAAGTCCACGTTTTTAGTATTTCCAACATATTCTTTATGACCTACCATGTTTCCTCATGATCATACCACATTTTGATTTGTGATCTTAAAAGTAACAAAGTATGTTTCCAAAATGTGTAGTTGATATAGTCTTGCCTAATAACTTGCAACTGGGTGCAGTTTGAACGTAAACTATTGTATACGTCAGCTATCCTTGACTCTCTTTTCTTTCCTTATCTGTGTCTAATTAACTAAATGGTAATGAAGCTAACCATGTGTAGAGAAAAGAGATTTCCTCTTTTGTGTAGAAAATCCCCACCTAGCTTGGCAATATAAACTTTGCAATTTAAGGCCTTATGACAAAAGAGTGAGGGGACACATAAGACATATGTTGTGTGTTTTTATGATCTTATGAGTAATTTTAAGTGTAATTACTATCATCTAGTAATGGCTAGTGTAAAAAGAGTTTTCACAGTAGAATTGTATCATTGGTCATTTTGTGTCTGTGTGTGTGTGTGTGTGTGTGTGTGTGTATGTGTGTGTCATAGCAGAATAAAGAAAAGCCTAATACCTCTAAATTGCTAATGTATGAAAAGGAATGTTAAAATATGTATGCAGCAGAAAAAGATTGATCTAATGGCCATCTAGTTAGCTGGCATGCCTACAAAAATCTTTATAAAGCCTTCAGAACAATTCCATAAATGAATTTACCCACTGAGGTAGATATGATTTTGAAGTGTTACATCTGACTATTAGATAGAAAGAAATAACAATTATTGAAATCTGGTTATTTGGTAATTCAGAGTATGATAAAAGCTGTTCATTACTCATAAGATGAGACCCAGAACATTCAAAAAAGATTTTCATTTTTCAGGGAATACCTTCCTTGGCCTTGTGGTTTGACTCTTCTATCTTTTAACCCAAATTGCACTGGGGCTTGCATTCATCCAGAATAGTCAATTCTTAATGTCATTTTACAGTGATAGCAGGCCAACTGTGATAGAATTTCATGGGTCCCCACGGCACTTTAGTGATCCATGTGCAAATAACCTTTTGTATTTCTGCGGCATTATTCCCCCAAGGAGCTCAAAAAACTTACTAGAGTTCCTAAATTCTCCCAACATTACCTTTGAGGTGGGAATAGAGATCCCTGATAGCATAATTCACATGTAGTTAAATATACTCATGTTAAGTTCTGTCTCTTAAAAAAGTAACTAGCTATAATGAAATCTTCTTAAAATAGCATTTGCCATAAATACAAGTATTGCTAGATTTTCTCAATTCACTCAATAGCAATCTATTGAAAACCTATTGTTAGATACTGTTTGACATACTTAATCACTATGCTCTGAGACTATAACCATAACCGTAGCTGCCACTTACTGTCAATCCTGAGCGATTCATTGAGCTTAATTCTTTTTCATGCACAATAAACATCTATGGCAAATTTATGTATGAGAAACTTCAAGTTTTCTTACAGTAGGTTGCCAGATTCATATTGCTAAGAAGCTTTGTTGGTGTTGGCAATCAAATTCAATTATATCTGACTCTAGAATGGTTCTTTTATCATTATGTCAAGCAGTTTTCTATTGATGGAAAAAACCAACTATCCCCCAATTAAGATTATCATTCCAGCTGACAAAACTGATTTTCTCAAAGTCTTCTAGTAGGTAATAGTAAGCAAATCATAAAACTTTAGAGCTGAAAAAAAATTTTTTTTTTCAGAAATGAGATGAAAAAGACTTTAAGAAAATAAATCAAGGGTACTACTCATCCTGCAAAACTGGCATTTTAGTTATAGACAGATTGATCAGTAGGGTGATAGATCAATCTTGCGTACATTTTTGCTTGTTACTTGACAGTTGAAATAAAAATAAAATATTAGTTATGTTTTTCATGTATCTATATTAATATACTCTATATCTATATATTTATCATCTATCTAATCTATCTAGATTTATCAGAGGTTATTATTTGTGCAGGAACTTTGAACATGGATTTAATCATTTTAAAGTGTGTAATAGCAATCATAGCAGTTTGGGACACTTTCATGACACAACTATTAGGGAATAGGAATTTATGATTGTGACTTTAGTATACCCAGTTTGGTACATAAAGGCAGTAGAAATTACTAGTCTCTGTTTAAGTCACAGAGTATAAAAAAATCATTAAAATCCTTGACTGCTCCTTCTAAAGTTAGTTCACTTTTGTATTATCTTAATGTAGGTAGAGTGAAGTCTGGATTTATTAACATGAAATAAATTTAAATATCTCAGCCAAATAAACAGTTTTGAATCAATACTGGATACTTGGGTTTTGTAGACAATTCTTTACAATTATCATGTATGTACTATATGTATATATCATGTACAGAATAAATATCACTATAAAAATTGTTTTTAAATCACTTGGTTATACTTAGTGACTTAAGAAACTCCTAGAATCCAAGTGTAATCCATAACAGAGTTTATGATGATAATTCAATGTGAGGCCCATCTCTGAAACACATGAAGACTCACAGTGGGGTTATTGACTCTAAGTATTGTTATCCTAACTTAAACCACAGGGTAAAATACAAAACTGGTATTTTTGACTAACAGTGTAAAATGCAGGTAACCATACAATACAGCAACTGTACAAATTTTAGTAAGAATATGCCATCTTGCTTCCTAAATTACTTGACAATTTGGATAAAAGCCACTTACACATTTTTTATATATCTATATGAATATCTATTTTCTCTCTGTTTTAAAGTGTTGCTAAATGTGAAAAATTTTTTTCTTTATTGTGAATTTAACATTTACTCTGCAGGATAATTTTTTTCTTAGGGTTCATGTCTTTGCCAGAATTGGCATGGAGATTATAATATACATATTGAGATGTGAAATATAAAGGACTCTTGTTGTTTTATAAATTAACTTAATCTCTATTTTAAATATCTAGTCAACTTGATGGCAGAAAATATAATATTTGTCAATTTCACAAGTTCTCTCCAAATTCAGGATTTGCCTCTTTCTTTTTTCTTTCTTTTTTTCCTGGGATAACATCTAAGTTTCAGGGCTTAGGGCATTAATGTGCGGAGTTACCTGACACTGGTTGATGTTGGTCTATGCAGTCATTTGCTAAAAATCACATTCCCCATCTGGTTCATGGTTATTCTCAAACTTTCCCATTGACAGCCATTAGGATATCCATGTTCCCAGGAGAATTGTCCATGCTCCTTTTTACTGTACCAAATTCTCACCGATGTTTTGGTTTTCTTTTTCTTTTTGATACATTTGTAACTATGTATCAGAGAAATTTAAAAATTTAGCTACCTTCTAGCTACCTTCTAGAGAGAATCTAGAAAAATACTTGATGGTATGCCTCCAATGCAATTTATAACCATGCCTAATCCACTAAAACTTCCCACTGGGTGGTACTGGGTCTATTGTTTAATTTTATGTGTCAACTTAACTGGCCTAAAACATGCCCAGATAGCTGGTAAAATATTATTTCTGGGTGTGTCTGTGAGGGTTTCTGAAAAAGATTACCATTTGATTAGTTTTTTGTTTTTTTTTCTTGTTTGTTCGTTTGTTTGTTTGTTTTCAGCTTTGTTAAATGTGGGCAGGTATCACCCAATTCATTGGAGACCCGAATAGGAAAAAAAAAGCTAAGGAAGAATGGATTGTTTTTCTCTTTTTTAGCTAGGATATCTGTCTTCCCTTCCCCTAAGACATCAGACCTCCTGTCCCCTGTTGGGAAGTCCAGGACTTAAACCAGTAGCTCTCTGATTCTCAGGCCTTTGATCTCAGACTGGAAATCACACTATCATCTCCCCTGGTTTTCAGGCCTTTGGATTGAATAGAATTCTATCACCAGCTTTCCTGTTTCTCCAGTGTGCAAATGGCAGATTGTGGTACTTCTCAGACTCCCTGTGTGAGCTAATTACGAAAATAAATCTCTTATCTATATCATATCATATCTATCTATCTATCTAATCTCCTATTAGTGCTATTTGTCTGATGCACCCTAACACAGTGGAGATCTAAAATTCCATTTCTTGCCGAGTCAAGATCAGAAATAGGAACAAGTTTGTTTCAATTCATGACACCCAAAACTATCTACTGTTTTGTTACTACCAAATTCAAAGTTTGGTCTAATAGGAGTAGGGCATTAGGATTGTTCTGAGTCCCACCTCAGAAATAAAAATCTTCAATTTTATTTCTGAGTATATCCCTTTCCCAGCCCCCAGGAGAGAATAAGAAAGTCAACAAGACAAGAGGTTAGGTAAGTGGTCTGTCTAAACTGCTATTTTTGGAAGGACCTTGACTTTGGAAGCTGGAATGCCACAGTATAATTTGTTTGTTTGTTTTGGGTTTCCATTTGAGCTGTGGTCTAACTTCTCTGGAGAATGGAGGCCAAGTTATAGTTTGAATGGTTGAAGGCTTTCAGGATAAATGAAGGGGAATTAAAGGATAACACAGCCAAAAAAGTACATAGATTCACTTTGGTTAATGCTGCAAAATCATATTTTGCCACTAATTCTTCAATTAAATACACACACACAGACACACACACACATATACATATATTACATTCATAGCCACTCATAATACTTCCCCCCACCTCACAATAATTCTGTAAAGAATAAAGGCAGGATCAATTTGACATGTTTTATTTATAAGGAAAATTTTGCCTTTGAATTTTGTGTGATATGTGTAAGTGTTTGGCCTTTGGAAAAAAATGCCATTGCTACTTCATTCTAAGCTTAAAGAGAAATAATAAAATTAATAATAATGGATAGTTGATAATCAACTAAGTACATTAAAATATTCATGATCATAACTAATTACTTGTATTAATGTCATTAAATGCCAGTTATATGTTCACTTCACTTTATACCTATAAACATTTATATAAAGATTTTGCAAAATAGAAACTATGAAATTAGCCATTTTGGCTTTGTGATATATATAATTTTCTGACCCAACTGAGAAAAAAATTAAATCTAACTTTTCTACTCAATACAGTTTTAGTTGCTATAAAACAGTAACATTTAATTGCATTCAGGTTATTACTTTATTATTACTTTATGAACATAATACTTTTTATGGCTCAACTTCATTTTTTTACTTCCATTTATGATTGTGTGTATAGAATACATTTCCAGAAATTATAAATTTACCTACTTAAATTTTAAGTCTTACCACAGATATCTAAACTGGCAAACTATTTTACCAAAAGGTAAATACATTCTTTCACATTATCTTCAATCAGTTTAGAGTTAGTGGTTTATGGTTTAATAATCATGGTATTGGACTGAACACTGTGGGAAGCTATCCAAATTGCTTATGTCACAGAGTTACATTAGGCCATTATTTCAATAATGCTCTCAAAATTTATTCTACCCAAATTCATAATTTGATTGAATATGTACATCAATCATTAATAATCTCAAAATACATTAACAAATACAGAGAAAGAAATTTAACATATTTTGAACATATATATATGTGGTTCTTTTATGAGAACACTATAAATTATTTGAACCATGCTCTTATTTTATTCAGAATTGTTATACTACTGTTTTCTGGTGGCATGATATTTATTTTTTTCTCCATTTTTTAAAGTTTTTATTTTAATTCCAGTTAGTTAACATACTATTTCTCCATTTTTTGAATAAACAATCCATATACATTTTGTTAACTTGCAAATAAAATTAATATAATTGGACAGGTTCCTCTTTTTCCATCCTTTGAAAGTTTATTATGAATAAATAAAAAAAGGACTTGTACAAGAAAGATTAAAAGATTCTACCACTATTTAGTAAATGAAAATATGTATTCTTCCTAGATGATATATTTCTATCCCATAGCCTTAAAAATGGAGTGAGTTTATAGAGGTCAAAGGACACAAAGTCAACTGACTTCTTCATCAATTGTATTGTTATATACCAACAATGTACAAACAAAATTTGAAATAAAAATATATAATAGCACTAAGCAAATTAAACATTGAAATACAAATCTAACAAGTATATAATTTGTATGCTGATGGAAAAAATAAAAGGTGATCTAAATAAATTGATAGACCTCATTCAAGCATTTAAAAATTCAATATTGTTAAAATTTCAATACTCCCCACTTTTATTTAAAGATTTAGTACAAACCCAACAAAAATCCCACCATTATATTTTTGAACAGTTGATCCTAAAATTTATATGGAAAGGCCAAATCAATTTAGAAAAAGAACAAAGTCAGAAGACTCATCTTATCCTGTTTTGAAAATTACCATGAAGATGCAGTAATCAAGGCAGTGTGGTATCAGTGAAAGGATAGACAGAAATGAGTAGAATAGAATTGAGAGCCCAGAAATAAAGTCACATGAATATGGTTAATTGATTTTTGACAAAGATGCAAAGTCATTTCAATGGAGAAGTTATTGTCTTTTCAACAAATTCAACAAAAGATGCTGGAACAATTGTGTATATCCATATGAAAAAACAAACAAATAAACAAAAAACTTCTAAAAATATGAATCTAAAATTCCTTTTGCTAAGAGAAAGATGACAGACACAAAAGAACTACCTGTTATAGAAATTCATTCATATGACATTTATGAAAACTCAAAATTATATTGATGGAAATAAGTGGTTACCATGAGTTAGGGAATTGGGGAGTAGTTGACTAAAAGACAACGCAGGCTAATTTTTAGAGTAATGAAACTATTATTTATGGTTCTGAGGTGGTAGACATAAGACTCTATACATTTTGCAAAACCTGTAAAACTGTAAAACTCTCACAGATAGTTAACTTTAATGTGTACAAATTAAAAAAAAAAAAATTGACCAGGAGTTCAGGGATTTCAGGATAGAATGCAGACTGTTAAAAAAAAAAAAAATTCAGTTTGTATTACAAGTATAGACCATAACCTCACCGAAGAAGGTGGATAAAAAAAGGGAACTAACTTAAATAACTTTGCAAAATGATGTTTCCATTGGAAACTGTAACAATGAACAAAAAGGGATCTTCCAAAAATACTGTATCCTAGTTGCTAAAGCTGTTTCTCATCGGGGTATGGGTTAACAATTCTGAAAGTTCTCTCCATGTGTACTGGGGTTGAACAAACAGTAAATGGACGGTAGATGGTGAATGGCTGAAGTCAGGTTTCTCACTCTAAGAGACATTGCAGATAAGCAAGAGAGAAGATTGGAATGAGCCATGTTCTACTGAAATAGAGTTGGAGACATCAGTATAGACTCTTTTTAGCTCAAGATATCATGAAATAATTATAGATATTATCTATAATTATTATATATTATATATACAATATACTATATATATATATATTTCCTAATTTTGTCCACTCAGAGGGCCTAGAAATAGTAACAACTCAATAGCTACAAGATCACCTAGAACTTTGTTTCTAACCCCATTCTCTAATAAAAAACAAAACAAAACAAACAAACAAACACAAAAACTCCCTGAAGGAACAATGGAGTTAGGACTGGAATGGAGAAACTAAAAACTAAACTAAAAAATGAGCTTAGGGACTGTTTCAATGTATTTCATAAGAATCAGTCTTTAAACTTAAATTAAGTTTTGAGTATATACCTTAAAATATTACAATGCAGTTAACTGAACATCTGAAGCACATTAATTTTTCTCCAGATATTGGTACAGTTGACAAGCCTGGGCTGATTGCTGGTATGGCTGTTTTAACTCTGGTAACAAAGAGTTTTAGTATCAGAACCATAAAGTTGCTCTCAGGAACATTATACAGATAATAGTTCATTATTTGTTTTTTCTTATCTATTAGATAACACCTTAGATTGTGTCTTGGGGAATAAAACCTTGTAAATCTAGCAAAAAATGTCTTTATTTGTTTTATAACACTTTGTACTTCAGCTATGTAACTGATCACTTGGTAGTTGTAACTGGTATGTCTCCTTCAACAGAATGCAAATTTTGCTACATGGAAAGGGTCCATGTCTGTCAATTAATTCCTAGTGACTGGCTCAGTGTTAGACCCTTAGCCTACAACTCAAAAAAGAGTTTTTAAATGAAATAATGTCCAACAGTTCAAAATATACATGTGTTTATTTTGAGAAGAACGTGGAACTATATATTTTGATTACCCTTAGATATCAAACCCATCAATTTCTCCCATGAGGTGAACAAAATTAAAAATATATTAATGGAAAACATTTTAAATATCACAAAATCGGTACCTTTAGATGTCCTTCAGAACACTTCTATAAATAAGATCCCATACGGTATTCAATTAGAAAATCTCCTCGGAGAGCATAAGCTATATTCCAGCAACAAGATTCCCTTCTGTGCTATTAAGTCAGGGACATGAACAAGCTCCTTGTGAAGTATCCAGCTGGTTTAGTCCCCCCATATGGTACTAATCTGGAGTTAAATGTTTTTTTGGAAAAAATATTTTCCAGGTACACTGGAAAAATGCAATATATTCCTCCAACTGAATACTTGTGAGTTTATTACAGAGTATTTAAGGAATCAAAAGAAAGAATGTAATGATGGAAAACCATACAAGTAGTGGGAGTCTCAAAACTGATGAAGACATAACTGATAGCATTTTATGCATAGCTGCTTTTATTAAGTTTGACTCACAAATGAATGTTTCAGGTATAAGCGGTAAAAACAGAAAATGCATACTTGAGCTTTAGAAAGACAATGGAGCTTTGGAAGTAATCCCAATAATGATTTACTATTAACATCCACAGCAATCATAGCTATTAATATCTATTATGAGTGCACTACAAATGCCAGAAACTGTGATAAACATTACCTACAGGATTTCCTTTAATAGATATAACTTTTCTGAATTACAGATAATTGCATTTATTTTATGGTTGAGATTGTCCAGGGAGAGAAATCTTAGAAAGAAAACTTGAGGTTAGGGACAGAACTTTGGGAATCTCAAAAATTATAGCACAGAAGCACAATCATGCATTAGGGAATGACAATGAGAAGAGAAAATCTAAAATGCTATAGGAAGTTTGACCTCTCAGAAATTATGACAATAAATTCATGAAGGTTTGCCTAAATATCAAATGGTACCATGAGGCAAAGGAGGGTGTAGGGAAGTGGTGATTAAGAGCCAGGATCAAACAGAAAAATGGCAACAGCAGTGTGTGGCCAATTGGGTAGCTAAAGGTGATGAAAACAGAGATGGAATGCTCTTAGAAGTTTCCAAACAGGAAGAGGGAGGAAAATTTATGCACTTTGGGAAACAGAAGCAAGGTGGGAAAGTATTTTACACTGTGACAGTAATTTGAGTCTGATTTTTGAAAGGTTCATGGGGAAGAGAAAGTTAAATTTGTGAAAGGAGTTTCCTTGTCTTGGTATTGGACTCATTGCACATTTTCAGTAATTATTTGTCAAATAAAAACCTACATTAAAAATTGATTTAAAAAGATCCCTGGAAAGAGACAAAATATATAAGATCAAGAAAATATGTGAGGAGGCTAACCTTGGGAAACTGTAAAGCACCTCTTTCTTTCTTTCTTTCTTTCTTTCCTTCCTTCCTTCCTTCCTTCCTTCCTTCCTTCCTTCCTTCCTTCCTTCCTTTTAGTTTTTATTTATTAAGGTAATCTCTGCACTCCATGTGCAGTTCAAACTTACAACCCTAAGATCAAGAGTCTCATGCCCTTCTGACTGAGTCAGGCAGGCCCCCCAGGGGTCTATAACTTTCTTCTATAACTCATGTTTAAATATCTACTAAGAGCTAGTGAAATAGTCTGTTGGAGGGGGTAAGAGAATCTGAGGGAGTTTATTATTGATAGACCTTACATTTCGGGAAAATAGAAAGCTAAGATATCTAAAGAAAGTGAGGTTGTGGACATGGGATAGGACTTGAAAAGACTGAACAATTGGCCATGGGTGCAGTGGCACTCTGGAAAATTGAATAGGCAAGTAAGAAGAGATAAAATATTCATGAATATTCCACGGCAGAAAGAAATATCTTAAACAAATTAAACCCTAAGAACTAGTGTGCACACTAGAGGAGATCAGAAAACTGGCAGATGAAAGGGGAACAATTACCTGGGGAGAGGTGACAAAGTTATGTGCACTGCTCTAGTGGAGGGCTTGCTTTCCTAAAATAACAGCAGCTAACTGAGAAAAATCATCTGAAAGGTTTGTTAAAGATCCAAATGCTTGGGGTGCCTGGGTGGCTCAATCAGTTAAGTGTCAGCCTTTGGCTCAGGTCATGATCCAGGGGTCCTGGGATGGAGTCCTGATCAGGTTCCCTGCTCAGCGGAAAGTCTCCTTCTCCCTCTGCCTGCTGCCCCTCTCCCAGCTCTTGCTCTCCCTCTCTCTCTCTCTCTCTCTCTCTCTCAAATAAAGAAAGTCTTAAAAAAATTCAAGTTCTTGGGCCACAAAGCAGCCATTCTAAATCAGAACCTTGGTATGTGGGCCCTTAATTCTGTAATTCAATAATTCCTAGGGTAAACTTTAATTTATGCACATTGAAGTGCTGTAGAAGAGAAGATAGGGACAGACAGAGTGTGAGAGAGTGAGGGAGCCCAGGAGCCTGAGGGACATCCTAAAGGCACATGTGGCTGTAGATAGCTAGAAGGCCACCATCAAGTGGCATGTAGAAAATATTCTACCTTTCTTAACCATTATGGTGATGAAGAGGTGTACTTCTCATGTATCTGAAGAATTGAAACCTTTAAAAACTTCAGGCTTAATTAGGTAATACAAGTCTAATTTTGTTATATCCAGGGGAATCCACAACTGTATAGTAGGGGATTTTTAGGAAACTCTCCATCTCTAGAGACTGGAAACTTTTGGTCTCTCTATGTAAAGATTTTATTTCTTATGGAAATAAAATTATTAATTATTAATGAATTTATAATTATTATTCATAAACAAGGCATCACAGGTATCACTTTTCCTTTGATATTTAAGTGCCCCCATCTTCATTTTTGCAATGAGGAAGTTTGCATGTACATATTTCTATTTTCCTTCCTTTTGTTCTTTTGTTCAGATCTTGTAGCTTCATCCCATTAGATATCTGCTCCTAATCTGTTTAGGAAAATGTTAGTATTTTTTTCACACCTGGGACTTTGCCTATTGCTATGTTAATGGGATTAATCCATGAGGCTAAAGAGAATTCATCATCAGGAAATCGTCTTCCTTTTCAGCCTCAGGAAAGTTTATATATAGACATGAGAACATTACCTATAATTCTTAAAGAATATGACCTATATCCCTACAGAAGATTATCCCCAGGCTATTTCATATTCCTTTATCCTCATGATTTAACTGTCTCCAATATTAGCACAAAGGATATTCTCCATATGAAATCAGAAGGCTGAAAGTAACACAGATGATTGTTAATGTTGCTGGATATTGATTTGAATATAGAAAAAAAAATGACATGGAGAATCCTTGAACTGATCTCTATCTCTTGATTTTCTAAAATTCCCCAATCACTGAAATTTGAAAAAAATTAGTTGTGAGCTGGCCTGAATATGGGAATCACCTAGGATTTATGGATAGCACAAGACAGAGTGACATTAAATATTTGGTTGTAACAATGGTAATTCCCTGTAGTTTAAATAAATATGTATTATGTGTAAAAGTTGTGGGACTAATAGAAATAATCATAAATCAAACAGGAACACCGTTCCAATGATATTTTTAATGCGGTATCCTTAATCCTAAAATTTGCCTATGAAGGGTTTTCAGATTCTGTGCACCCAGAATTAGAGGGAAGAGAGTGATGGTGAAGGTTTCCTTTTCTAGGATTGACTTAATAAGTCTAATACTGAACCAGGAGGGGCTAGGAGAGAGAAGGGATGTAGTCAGACCGATGACACTGAATTCAAAGTTGAAGACTCTTTACTTCCTAATTTAAAATTTTATATCCCTAATATTCTCAGAGAAGTTATATTTATACCTATATATGCTATTATATAGATAGGAAAATTATAATCAGCATATAATTTTTGCTTTATCAAATATTAACATTAAAAAGAGAAATTAATTAGATCACTGAAATTCAATTGTCTAATAGATTTCTTCTAACTCTCTATCATCTTCAGTAATATTAGGAAACGTTAGGAGTGAAAATGGTGAATCCATGTTCTTGAAGTTATGTGTAATACTTGGTAGTTTTAATACCTATCGCCCATTTTTTTCCACTGAACAGGAGACAAAGAATTTGATGGAAAGAAAACATGATTCAAAGCAAACTCCACAGAATAAACTCCTTTATAAAAATCGTTTTTCTATTATTTTGATGAGGATAATTTGTCTATAGGCAGATGCATGTATTTCCTCCTGTCATTTTCCAAATATCTGATTCATAATACCTGCAGAGATTCTTATTGACAAAGTTTCATCCAGGGAGTCAAATGATTAGAGACTTTAGTTCCCAAACCATTTCATTTCATTTCCATATGTCAAATTAATAACATGACTGCCTTTTTGTAAGCAGATCTGGCATCTCAGTGTGAACTAATGGAATGTCAATCTAAGTTGTCCAGTATTATTACATTTTATAAGGAAATAGTTTTAGAATATTAATTAGAAGCCGGGTCGTGAGCTAGACACTGCACATACATTTAACCCTCACGACAGCTGCATAAGGTAATCTCCCTTTTGCATGTGGGCCATCAGAGGCACAGGAGTATTAGTAATGAGAACCAGTAGAGTTCGTTTAGAACCACAGGTTCCTGTGGCTTTAGAGAAAAAGGTTCATAATCCATATGCTATAATACATCATAACTCAGAAAATGTGACAGAAATAGTAAATTGCAGTTTGAAGTAAGCCTGTAAAGGACAAGCGCTTGTAAACAGCTAATTTTTCAAGTTACTTAGACTTGAAAATGCATGGAAATTCACCATGGATATATTTTTGATAATCACTTGCACTGAGACTCCAAGAAGAAGCAAAACAATTATGTATTCATAATGATAATGAGGAAACACTGCTGGTTTTATGTATTGAATTAAGTAAATCAACCACTGAAACATTACTAAAATTTATGTAATAATGTTATTTTTAAAATGCAGATTAATAATTTACTATTTAGTAATCATAACTCACTGATTATTATGCTCTACACACAAAGGAAGTAGGGTAAAAAATAACCAATACATTCCAAGAAATGTGAGAAATAAAAACATATAAATGTTAGAACATGTGATGGATTTTAAATTAATAATTTTTTAAAAATTGCCTTAAAATTAATTTAAATAACTGCTAGTTGAATTTTAACGATTTTATGGTATTTTCTATTGCATGATTATATTATATAAAATTAACTGAATATTTGTTTTCAATTTAAGGTATAAATCCTTCTAAAGACCAAAATATTTACTCTTCATATCCAGACTCAAATATTAATACTATCACAGTTATTCCATTCCTCAAATAAAAACTAATCCTATCTGATTGTTTTATGAAGAAGGAAGCAAATGAAATAAAATGCCTCAATTGATTTCAGTGCTTGGAATTTTGAAGACAGTCAGTAGGTTATAGTAAAAGTAAAGGAGAGAAGTTATACATTTAAAAAGCATTCTTTGGTCTAGAAAAAAAAAAAATCTTATCCTCTGTATTACTTTAGGTTTGATGGCAGCAAGATTTTCTGCCATTGAAATTTATGTTAAGTATGTGTTAGTCCATTTTAGCTTGTATCTGTTGCTTAGCTATAATGAGTTTTTATATACTGTGGTAAATATTAGATATATATTTTGAACGTGGCACTTACAGTCCCTGCTGGTTCAACTTTTGCTGTAATAATTTCTATATCAACCTATATTTCCGTTTTTTTCATTTTACATTCACTTGAAAAATACTTTCATTATGTGCTTAAGCCACAAGAAAATACTGAACATATAAAAAACAGTGGCAGTACACAATAAAGCCTTCTATATAATATGAAATTAGAAGTGCTAACAAACTTCTTCAAGAAACTATCAGATAATATAATTTTAAAATATTGATCAAAAAGACCATTCAACATGATATTATTAAGATAAAACATTTATACACTAAGAAATGAAAACCAGAGTAAAGAAAGTCCAAGCACAAATATGAGATAATGCCACTCTGGGCTCAAAATTATAAACAAGGTTTATTTGTGCCACCTACATGCCAAAATACACAGAGTGAACTGATATCTCAAGAAATATTTGCTAAATGGTAGACTGTATCAACTGGCAACTTGTTTTCTGTCAATACTGGCTGGTTACCAGAGGGGAGACGGGTTGGGGGATGGGTGAAATAGGTGATAGGGATTAAGGAGTACAATTGTGTAATGAACACTGGGTGATGTACGGAATTTCCAAATCGCTATATGATACACCTGAAACTGACATAACACTGTATGTTAAATATACTAAAATTAAAATAAAAACAATAAAAAACTGGCACATCTGTAACATTTAAATAATAACACAATATCACTGGGTACTCAGTGTTACTTAGTCATTGACACAACTGTTATATTTACCTACCCCACTTGTTCCTGACTACAAAAAGAAATGGAATATTTGAAAGTGCTTCTTTTAAAGGTGGGGTATGAGAGTGCTGACAACACTGTCTCCATCTCTGGACCTCCATCTTGTTCTCTCCTCTGGCGCACAGATGGCATGCTTTACATTAACTCCTAGAGATCCTCTGGCGCAGAGATGGCACCACTTTAGATAACTACCCTGTGACCTCACCACCATGCCCCTCACTCCGTTAAAGCTGGGGAGTATGGTCTGGGGGCTGGGTAGGAATGGGGAAGCTGCATGGGACCGCATGGATCGCCCACATGATTGCCCTGTCAGCTAAAGCTCTGGAAAAGTTATGGTGTAGCTGGCTTCATTTTTCAGTATTAAAGTAACTTCTCAGTCTGGAGAATACATTTCTGACTCTCCACCTCCTAACGGTGGGGGGAGGGAGAACAGATGTTAAATTCAGTGATCACCCGTTCCATTATCCATAGAAGCCATCTGACCCATAATGAGTACAGTTGTTTTGTTTGTTTTTTGATGATTACTTCTTGACATCATTTATCTGAAGTTTTTGAGTGCTTCCTCTCACTAGGAAACTGCCAATATGGTTAAGCTCCTTAAAGGAAAATATTTTATAAGTGCAGTACACTTACTACACTGTAGCTCTCATAACTCAACATACAATGTGAAGTTTAAAAAGACACGAAACATTCCTGCAACCATAAATCACACAAATATTTCAAAAAATATGGTTTCTAAAAAATATGTTTAGGTTGTTGAATATGTATATTTGTACATCCTTATAGATAGGACTTGAATTCTTGCATTAGATATTGCAATTTTCATGTGTACTTACCATGTATGCTTTATGCATTCTGATTTTTATGTAAGCTGATACTTGAAATTCATTTTAATATGAATTTCTGTTCCTGGAAAAGCTCAACATTTGGTGATATCCTACCTATTTGTTTTCCAGGCATTTCTTTTTTGTACTGCTCTGTTAAATAGACCATGATAATTTGAGGGCAAGAATCACACTTAAGTTACTCTCTTTTGTATTCCTAATGCCTAGCAGTTTTCTTGACTAGATAGTAGAAATATTTATGAAAGCAATTGATTAATTAATCCTTTAAAGGAAAATATATCTAAATTTTTGAAGGAATACATATTATTCATTTATTTTGAAATTGATTTTTTAAAGATAAATGCAGAAACTTCAAGGTCATTGCATGAGAATAATGATTACCATTTGGAATAACATAGCCAAATTTGATGTTTAAATAATTCCTCCAGGAACTCAGGGGTTTGTGTTAGGGTCAGAATTTATTCCTTTTGAGATGTTATATGGCACATGCATCAACTTTTAGCCTTGAAGGGGATAAAGGCTCCTCTTACTGTACTTCTAGAAGGATAAATCAGAACTAAGAAGGTATTTTGCTTTTAATAAAGGTATGTAATGTGTTAATCTAGGACTCTTGACTACACAACAAGGCAAATTAATTGTCTGAATTTTACTAAGATAACGTGCTTCCTCCCAGAAGCCCAAAGAGGTAAGAAGTGGCTCCTAGCTACTCTTAAGCAAGTGCTTGACCATCTTCCATATTGGCGCTCTTTCTTTTCCCTATCTCTAGTATTCACTCCATGTAAATAACACTATTCTTTCACATTGATAAGATAGGCTAGAGAGAAAACTCTTTGGAGTTTCTCCTTAGAACTTAAGGTGTCATCTTTTACACTGATGTGGTATACAGAGGCAATCTCCATACCCTACAAATACGTTTTGTTACTTGGTTATTTAGCACATAAACCAAATGCATATGTATATTTGGAATGGGGCTAGGGAGAGAATAAGCGTCAGCATATACTTAAAAAAAAAAAATTGTTCCACATTTTCAAGGCTAACTTTTGAAAGTTCCTAGAAATATCCCATATTAGGATATAACATTTTTTCCTAGCCTGACTTCCTTTTATAAGGGTGCTTACCGTAAAATGAGATAAACTTGTTCTCAGTGTTCTGAGTGTGATATTGTGGTTGTTCTTCAAGAGTTTCATTTTGGAATACATACCTATGTCCTTGTTTAACTTTATTCACAGATAAGATTAGCCATCTACATAAAAGACATTAGAAGAGAGATGAAACAATCTGACAGTTTAGTATTTAGCTGTACAAATTCAGTTATAACTGTAAAGGTCTTCATCACCTCCACAAATTTCTCATTTCTCCAGTGTCCTCCTTGATAACCTGACAGCTTTTCAATGATGGAACAGAACATTAGTTTTATTTTTTTAAAGTGACCAGTAATGAGTATTCAGTGACTATATTTGCTACTTATTGCACATACTCTCAGACAGAGTTATTTAGAAAGTGTTCTTTTTTTTTTTTTTTTTTTAGATTTTATTTATTTATTTGACAGAGATCACAGGTAGGCAGAGAGGAAGGCAGAGAGAGAGAGGAGGAAGCAGGCTCCCCGCGGAGCAGAGAGCCCGATGGGGGGCTCCATCCCAGGAGACTGGGATCATGACCTAAGCTGAAGGCAGAGGCTTTAACCACTGAGCCACCCAGGCGCCCCATAGAAAGTGTTCTTATTTAGTGGCTTGCCTCTGATGCTTCCTGGAGGGGAGAGCTGAATTTTTGTTTTTTGATCTACTTGAGATCAGGGAGGGGAAGCAAATACTTAGGATTCATCTATGAGGGTGTTCAGGGTAACAACATAAATGCAACATAAATACAAACATAAATGTAAAAAATTACCCACTTAGAAGCTAATAATGACACTCCCTCACAACATAACAATGTCTAGTTTATTAAAATGTGTAGTTTTCTTAGGTTCAAGTGCAGAATGCTTTTTTTTTAGGACCCATGATGGAAAGTGTGTTATAATACTCCACCATACTTATGTCTTAAATTAATGAAAGCACAGGATTTTCATTTATCAGAGGTGTAGGCTGTCTTAAAATTTCCAAATTTTAATGTCAATTTTAATATGTAAAAATATAAATTTTAATATAGCCATATATCATAGCTTGTAGATTTGGTAAGTAAATAGGAAAAACTCAAAGCAGTGTGTGTACTCACATAAAACTAAAAAAATGATATTAATTCAGATAATCTTCTCCTCATATAAAATGATACAATCACTCCACCTGGCTCTCCCAATGAAGGATAATACAGTAGTTCCAACTGAATTAGAAATGAAGTAAACTTGGAGCTAAATGAATCATAAATCAATAAATACCTCAGCCTGCTGCCTCATGGTTTATTGATTCACAAGCTGTTTATCCCACACTCATTGTGCTTTGGTGTAATTATCGTTTAATTACATTTTCTGTATACTCCAAATTGTATTTTAGATATCTTCCTAGACCAAACAATTTCAAGCTCTATATCTACTCACTAACCATGGGGTTTGTTTATCTTTTCTTCTTCAGTATGCTAGCCTTGATTTCTGCTTGTACACCAGACACATCTCACAATAGGATCTATTAAAGCACATTTAACAAACTCTCCCTAATTATAATCATGTTTATTGTTCTCGTTTTTTACATCAAAACTGATTTGAAATGTAACAGATGATGTGTGTTAGGGAAAATATAGCATAGTTTGAACCACATAAAGCTATAAAAAATAATGGAACTAAACCACAAAACCTGTATTTTTATTCAACATAACTATGAAATGGTCCAGGACAAGAATATAATTAGCAATTGACTTGATGTTGACCATTTAAGGTTTTGTTTTAAAAAAATAACTGAGTGTGGAATATTCTTCCTAATTTCAAATTATCTCATGTTAAACATTTAATATTCAGTGAGAAATCCAGAGATAGCAGGTAATTTCTACCTTTATAATCTAAGGCATAAAATAAATTAATTTTTTTTCATAATTAAATGTCTCTAAACTAAGAACCCATCTAATATATCCTGCGTGAAAGTCTTTTAAACATCTTTCAGAAACAATAACAAATAGCATGTGATGGCTTAAAAATAGATTGCTTTCAAAGAAAATGTGGACTGCACTTGATCTTGCCAAATGGGAGCAGATTTCAAAGTTATATTGGGGATATAACATCATTTATATCATTCTTCAAAATGTTACAGTCCATCTGTTATTTTTATCCCTATCAGGAGACTGAGGTCATTGAAATCTTCCATCAGAGGTTAGATCTGATTTATATGTTATGAGACAAATAGTGCCAAGTTTACCATAAGCTCAGTAAAACAGTTTTATTGACAGAGAAGTCTGGAAGAATTTGTTCTTCCATGGTCTTAAACCCTAAAATAAGAGCATTTTTAGATTTCAAAACTTGATCAATTTCAGAAACTGTTAGGAAATGATTAGTTGACAATATCTTACCTGGTTCTGGTGCTACCACCCAGATAATGATATAAGCAAGAAATGTCCTGTTCACATTTCTTAGTACACAAAATATGAATTCAGTATGGATATTTTCCCCCACATTCAGTCCATGCATATTTTTTTAAAAGATTTTATTTATTTATTTGACGGACAGAGATCACAAGTAGGCAGAGAGGCAGGCAGAGAGAGAGAGGAAGAAGCATGCTCCCTGCCGAATAGAGAACCCGATTTGGGGCTTGATCCCAGGACCTCAGGATCATGACCTAAGCCGAAGGCAGAGGTTTTAACCCACTTCAGCCACCCAGGCACCCCTCCATGCATATTTTAGAAATTAATTAACAAATGGATGATTGTACCAAGATTTAGGGATCTATACATGCAAATCAAAGTAGTTTTATATAGTATTTCATTGATTTCAATGTAATTATCAGGCAAGTAATTGTAAGAATTGAGTAAAAAGCTGATTCCCTCATTTCTAATGATTATCCTCAGATTCAAATATTATATTTGTGTTCATATGTGCTTATATAGGTGTATGTATATGTTAAGTTAATGTAGAGAGATGTGTAGGTTTCATTACTGGACAGCATTATTGGATCACTTCTATAATTTTGTACATTACAGTATAGTCTATTAAATGAAACAAATATAAAATTCTTCCTATTCAAAATTAACTTCTGCCGATGAAATTCTTTTCAAGTTTGGAAGTCAACAGGATTTATGCTTTGGGAACCATGTGTCTAGGAGAGTTTGAGCACAAACCACATGAAACATATTTGGATGCACACACACACACACACACACACACATATTTGTGGTTGTGTAACTACAAAGCTATGGTGCATCCTAATGATTTCCAGCCTAGAGATAATATTGAGATAATATTGTGGCACTTAACTTTAAACACATACAGTGAGCAAATCTAAGTATAAACTTGTCTAAAAAATAAATTTTCACCTCTAGCTAAACGTTAATATTGCAAATTTGTGTCTCCATTGCAGTTATATCCCAAATAGAGACCAGAACATTAGGTATCAACTTCTCCACCATTTCAAAGTGATGTGCTGTACTTCTAAGCAAGACTTGCTAAGAAAACTGTCAAATCTTTTGTACTTTTTAGTAGTGGTAGTATTCTATAGTTCTAATTTACTCTCTATGCTGCCATATGAGTGGTGGTCTATATTCCAAAAATATTGTTTTGGTTTTGTCATTCTATTTATAAATATTTTTATTCCTATAGTATTTCATTGAATAGTTCAGTAGCAGTGGGAATTAGAGAAGGAGAAGAAAGTTTTTCTATCAAATAAACTTAAAGATGTTGCCCATTACAATGTTTTCTTGAAATTTCCCAAATATATAAGCTCATAAATGAGTTTTACAAATTCTGAAATCAGGGAATTAGTATTAGTTGTTGTAACTATTTCCCAAATGTATTTGATGAATAAATTTTTAATGAAAATCTATTTTTATGAAAATGGAATCTAGTTACATACAAGCTCAGTAAAAAAGAGATATATATGTTTCTATCATTTTAATATTTTACAAGGAATTATTTGAAGGATTTTATTTCTAGTATACAAAATACTAGAAAGTTTAAAAAAATTTCAAACAAATTTTAAATTCTCAATGAAATAATTGATACCTTAATAAAGTATTAAAACCAATACAAAAATTTACCAAATTATTTTCTTTCTCATAAAATATAATATTATTAAACATTCTGAGTGAGAAAAAAATAAAATATGCAAAAGAAAAGTAATGACAAAATGATATTTTTAAACTTAACTGTTCCAAATTTGTGAATCTCTTATCTTTTTTTTAAATTTTCAACTTGAAATGTTCTAGTTCTATGGTCAAATATTGCATTTTCCAATCTATGTAGTAGTAATATAGAGTATTTAAATTTGTCCTGCATATTTTTAACAGTTCTTTCATCACTGCATTCCTATTTTGTAATAAAAGAGGGTTCTTTTTTCAACAGTGGGTTTTGTTTTTTTTATGAACATCCTGAATTTACTCTCATTTATCTTTCTGTTATAGTCTAGAAATACTGCTCTAAAGCAATCAATTCTGAAATCAAAATACTTTATGGAAGATAGCTTCACTTGGTCAATCTTAGGGTACCCTTTTCTTCTTTGGAGCCTTGAGAATCACTAGTCTGAGGTGTTTGTTTGTTTTCAAATTAAGAACATTGCCCCTAAAACCATTATGCTAAATTAATTTTTATTAAACTAAACTGATACAGTGTTTGCTAATTATATCCTTTTTCTTGTTCAAATGATGAGTGTGAGATTGACCAGTTTTCTATGCAGAAAGTTTCAAGAGTGGTATTTTAAAAGAGGAAGCACAAGAAACTTACCTAACTCAAATTTGATTTACACACACACCCCTGTGTATTTCTTTCTTTCTTTCTTTTTTTTTTAAGATGTTATTTATTTATTTGACACAGAGAGATCACAAGTAGGCAGAGAGGCAGGCAGAGAGAGAGGAAGGGAAGCAGGCTCCCTGCTGAGCAGAAAGCCTGATGCGGGACTCGATCCCAGGACCCTGGGACCATGACCTGAGCCGAAGGCAGAGGCTTTAACCCACTGAGCCACCCAGGCACCCCACACCTGTGTATATCTGCTGAAAAAAAAATTTTTTTTAAACCACCTTATTTGGTATATAGGTCAGTTTAGTTTTTATTGGTAAAAGTACACGGGGTTGTAATGATCCCAAGACAAATAATTAAGAATGAAATCTTCTTTATGGGGATGATGATAAGTACCTCCCATTAAAAATTAATATAAGTAGGAATTGATCCACCTCTTATATTAGAATTCAAAAGTCTGAAAAATAAACATGTGAGAACTTATGGTAAAATGGAAATAAAAAATATGGTTATATTTTAAGATAATTGCCTAACTACAAAAATAGGGAAATGACACTCTAGTGAGCTTTAAAGTATTAATTACAATAGTAGTATGTTGAGACTTTAATGTGCATATTTACCCCATGTGGCCTATTGGCCCATGTCCATGCCACTTGATGATATAATGAAACTGAATTTCACAAATGAGGTAGCAAGGGTCAGAACAAGCTGAGAAAGCTTTTAACAGACTTGCCTGCTGTGTTTTTGTTAGTGTAGGTTACTAATTTCTTTAGCACACATTTCCTCTCTGACACTACTAAAGTGGTGTTTGCCCAGGGTATTTGTGGCAGGCACTCATTGATGTATATATGATCACCCAATTTAACAATATAGAGTTATTAAAATATACGAAGAATCATTGATGAAAATTACAGCTGATAAACTCAATACCTTATTGGACTTGTTCTGTTATAGTCACAAATTATCTAGATTTCCCTGAAAGACAGCATTTCTGAGTAGCAAGCACTAAGGTAAGAGTATTGAAAAGTGAATAATATATTTGGGAACTGATCCAGGACTCCTGTATGGCAATAAGAAAGCGAGACAGGGAAGGGAAGGCAGAAAATATGTTGGGTTATTGGACATGTGGTCACGGTGTTTTTTTAATTTTAATTTTTATTTATTTTTTTAGGTTTTTAGTTTAATTCCATGTAGTAAATGTACAATGATCTGTCACTATAGTGATTTAACACTTCCATACATCACCCTATGCTCATCACAGCAAGAGCACTACTTAATCCCCATCACCTGTTTAATCTATCCCCTCCCCACCTCCCTCTGGAACTATCAGTTTGTTCTCTAGAGTTAAAAGCCTGTTTCTTGATCTCTCTCTATCTTTTTCCCCTTTGCTCATTTGTTTTGTTTCTTAAATTCCATATATGAGTAAGTTCATATGGCATTTGTCTTTCTCTGACTGATTTATTACCCTTAGCATGATCCTACTGGGGAACTCTGAGAATTGTCGTAAAGAATGCATCTTAGAATTATCTCACCAAAGGGAGAAAACAGCTGAAACATTTATACACCAGCTTCCAATAGTCATTAATTGAGAGTTACTTGAAGATTGCATTAATTCTTCAACAACTGCGTGTGGGTAGAACAAGTTGGAGCAACCAGAAATTGCAAAGAGCTTCATATATAGCAACTGGAAGTTTTCTTGTGTGCACTAACATGGTAAAACACAAGGAGGTAGTGGTAGGACACAAACACATAAGCAAATGCACTCATCTTAGAGCTATAATGAGACATCACTTCAGCCAAAAATTTGTTTACAGATTTCTAGGGCTGCTGCTGCTTTTCACCTCTCAAAATGATTTAGAAATTAAAACTTTCTTTTAGAAAGTTTTGGAAATGTTAACATAAGCATTGGATTAATCATTCAGCATTAAGCTTTTTCAGCACTGAGAGGGTAATTTATATATTTTTTTTTTTCACAAAAGAAAGACATTTTAAAGTCAAAATTATCTAGTGGGGAGATCCCTGGCCAAAAACAATCTTACAGAATGATTTCTTAGCATTCTTCAGCACAAATCACCTATTCCAGGTGGATAGCTATATTACTCTTATCACACATGGCTGGCATATTGGTGCCTTTGCTTACTGTTTTCCTCATGTGTATACCATCATCATTTGAGGTCCACACGTAGTACCATGTTATCTATAGGGACATCCTGGTAATCCCCAATGTACTTTGATCTGAATTCCTATACTGCTGTTGTTGATACAATAATTTGGCATCTAATATCCATTCATCTAACAATGACATATTAAGACCTACCTTGAGTCAAGCACTATTTTAGGTACTAGGAACACAGCAGATAAAAACAAGAAGATAAATACCCCTGCCTTGAAGGAGTTTATGTTGAAATAGTCGATATAAACAACTAAAATCAACTATATAGTGCATTAATGGTATAAGTGCTTTGGACAAAAAGACAAAACAAACTATTGAGTTTTGGGAAGTGGGGAGCTTGCAGACTTGGATAGCTAGTGAAGGGAGAGCTCTCTGGGAGAGTAATATTTGAGCAAAGATGTGAAGGTAATGTTGAGAACTGAGCAAAGTGATATGGATGACGGGGGAATAGTGTTACAGGCAGTGGAAACAGCAAGTGCAGACAACCTGCGATAGTACCTCTATCTGACAAGTTCAAGGAAAAGCAGAGAAAACAGTGTGTCTGGAGAGGAATGAGTAGGGAGATAAAAGGCCAACGTGCCTATAAGGGATTTGATTGGGCCTTATAGAAAATTGTACATTGTTTGACTTTTACTCTGAGTGAGATGGGAAGGCATTGGGGGATTCTGTGAAGAGAAGAGACATGGCATGGAGAGCCTTCAAGAGAAACACTTTGCTGACTTGACAGTGGGCTGCATAAACAGGTGAGGGAGACTATTACAGTGATTTGGATAAATGATAGTTGTGCGTTTAAACAGGGTGGTAATGGTGGAGTTTCTGAGAAGTGTTTAGATACCAGAAATATTTTGAATAAGGAAATAATAGCACAAGCTAAGTAACTAAATGGAGAATGTGAGCAAGTGAGAAGAGTCCAAGTTATCTGGTTGGAAAAAACAGAAGGATAGAATTGTCATTATTTCAGATGGAGAAATATAAGCATAGCAGTTTTGAAGGGGGAAGATAGGAAACTCTCTTTTGGACATGTTCATTTTGAAGATTTTATTAAACATCCAAGTTGAAGGGCCAAATAGTGAGGTATATGTATATTTCTGAATTTCAGAAGAGTAGTTTGGGTTAGCAGCATATAAATTTGGGAGACAGAGATTGTATGAGATCCTTAAGAGAGTAAGCAGACTAAAAAACTAAACACATCTGAGGGATGAAAACCCTAGTATCTCAACATTAGTGAAATGAGGTCACAGAAATGAGGACGAAGCAGCAAGACAACTGATAAGGAGTCACCAGGGAGGAAAAAGTAAAGTCCCAAGTGTGTAATACTATGGAAAGGCGGTAAAGAAGTCCGTTTTTGATCAATTTTGTTGAATGCTGTTGATAAGTTAAATAAATGTCAGCTGAAATTTAGCTATGAATTGGAGGAAAGTAGAGGTCATTGCTAACTTTTACAACAACAACAACAACAACAAAAACCAAAAACCAATAAACAAACCTCTTTGAGGTGAAAAGGTGAGGGTAAAAGCCTAAAAGGAGTAGGTTGAAGAAATAATGGGAAGAGAGAAATTGGAAACCGTGAGTCAAGATACTTCTTTTTCTGTGCAAGAGAGAAAGAAAACCTATATCTTATCAGCATTTTGTTTTGGAATATGGATCTAATTTCACTAGCATAAGCTCACCACCTTAACCTTATATACTCTTTTTTTTAAAATTGTATTTATTTATTTGAGAGAGAGAGAGAGTGAAGGGGGGAGGGCAGAGGGAGAAGCAGGCTCTCCACCGAGCAGGCAGCTGATGCGGGGCTCGATCCCAGAACCCTAAGATCATGACCTGAGCCAAAGGTAGTTGCTTAACCAACTGAGCCACCCAGGCATCCCTGATAATTACTCTTTGTCTCTGACTTTTCTTTCTTTCTTTCTTTTTTAAGATTTTATTTATTTATTCAACAGAGAGAGACACAGCAAGAGAGGAAACACAAGCAGGGGGAGCGGGAGAGGGAAAAGCAGGCTTCTGCTCAGCAGGGAGCCCGATGCAGGACTGGATCTCAGGACCCTGGGATCATGACCTGAGCCAAAGGCAGAGGCTTACTGACTGAGCCACCCAGGCATCCCTGTCTCTGACTTTTCTATATCCTCCTAAGGAAAGGCCTCACCTCTTATCTTGCCCTTCTTAATTTATATACAACTCCTATTTACTGCCTCAAAATTTCCACATATGGGGAATAATTCCTGGCACCTTTGAATATTTTATAGATTGCTTTCTTCCAACCCATGCAGAGCTGGGAGGCAACATTGTATAACATCATATTCCTGCTGTTCAGGACCAGGTTGAATTGCTGGAAGAGATATGGAATAAATGTGTCAAGAAAATGGAGAAAACTTCAAAGAAGATTCAGAAAATCTGACTCTGAGGTTCCAAGAACTTCCTCTAATTCAGATCTGTCCAACAGCTTAGCTTTGTCATGGACCTTCTTGAATTTCTGTGAGATTCACCTTCTCCCTCTTTATAAAATGATAATAATCACTAATAAAAAATTTAAAAAGGTAACAAAACACAGGGGGGGACAAAAATTCCTTCCAACTATCCTAAACTCTGTTCCTTGACTCCGTCCCAACCAAAGCTAACAATGCTGTTTCATTGGACTTGCTCTCTTCACCCCTTTATCTGCAAGCACTGCTATTATCATATTGTTTCTACCACTTACTAAGTTTTTGGCAAAACAGTTATATTGATATACATCTTTTGTTTTTAATCATTAGTTGGATTATATTATACAATTACAGAATTATAAACTGATAGTTTTTCACCCTTCAAAACCTACAAACATCTACATTTGAAGAAAACATAAAAGATGTAAGTAGCTACAGGTTCAAGTGAGTGAAATTTATTTATGGCACCTCACACTGTTGTAGCCTGACCCCTTGACCCTCAATGTTCATTAGAAATTCATCAGTACTGGGCTACCTTCTCTTCTTTGCATCTTCCTTTTTTTCTGATCTTTTGGCTTTAGGCCAAGGAGAGATTTTCTACAAAAAAAAAAACCCCAAAACCCTTTTTAATTAGCGCTTCACCCTCCTGATAGTTTCAGAATAATTCATAAAAAGAAAACTTCAGATCACAGTTCATTTTCTGAAGAAACCATGAAAAACTGGAACTATCCAACTGTGCTATTCTCCCAAGAAAAGCTTTAGGCCCTTTTGTGTGCGCACGCGCGCACACGTGTGTGTGTGTGTGTGTGTGTGTGTGTGCGCGCGCGCGCGCGCGCGCAGGCATGCGCGCAACCCATAGGCAAAGATAATTTTTATTTTATTATATCTGAGACTTTTTAAAAAACATTGTGATGACTTAAAAACTTGATTTCTTTGTGTAATAAGAGTAAAAATGTCTCTCTGAGTGCTCATTATGTGCCAGACATTGAGCTGGTCTCATAAAATTGTTTTTTTTTCTTCATTTAATCCTCTAAATAACTACGTTTGGTTGATAATATTCTTAAGCTCATTTTATCGATAAAAACTGAAGCCATACATAGCTAAGTGATGTATCCAAAGCCATACAGCCAGTAACTATTACAGTCCGACTGTCCAAAGAGTCAGTCTTATTTCAGAGCATAAATTTTAAGTGTCAATGATATTGTATAATACTGTGTTATGAATATTCTATGTGTTTTAATCTAGATAGAAGTCATAAAAGTACTCTTAAATCTATCATTTTATAATTGATGAAAAGGTTTAGTATCAATGAACATGTGTTGATATTTCATAAGTGAAGGAATGAAACAAATACCACTGTTGTCTATCACTGGCTTGTGTGTGGGAGCATGTATATAGTTAGGGAAGGGCGGGAGTGTTGTCAGTTAAAGGGCTATGCTAAGAGGTCTAAATGTGAATCCTAAAAGAGGATTCACCTCAACTGAAATTGCATCCTTTTGCTAGTGTATTTGAAAGGCAGGGCAAAGAGAATCAGCTTATCCACAACTTGGTTTACTAAGAAAAGCTAGATTGCTTTCTCTCTCTCTTCCACTCCTCAGAGTACTGTGAGGGTATCCCTTCCTTAAGATGCTGCTGCTCACCAGTCCACCCTTGACAAACCCTGGAGATCAAAATCAACAGGCTCTTTGTCATGTCACACCATTGTCCCATTACGTGTTTGATTTTTCTGTTCTGTGTGTGTGTGTGTGTGTGTGTGTGTGTGTGCGTGCATTTATGGACAGATAACATTGTTGGCTACTGTAAAAGATAAACTGAGGCATGGTAAAAATTTTCAGGAGTTTATTTGAGCAAAATCAATTCCAATCAGGGCAGCATCAAAATGGAAGTAGTTAGGAGTGTTCCAATGTCAGGAGCTCAGTGAGAGATATTTATAGAGAAAAGACAGAAGCAGAGCAAGGAAATTATTGATGAACTATTGCTTAAAGTCTAGTTGTCTGTGATTGGTTGTCCTTAGTTTTGAGGCATTTATAGGCTTAGATTTTGTTTTGCTTACATGGGCCATCAAGACATCAGAGGCACCTCAGGTTTAATGCCCTCCTTAATGTAACATTACAAAGAAAGTCAATGTTGTGAAAAGTGCTTTCCAGGTTGTGTGTGAGTGGGGGTGGGGGATGGGAGTTACAAGAAGGTAAGCAGCTTTCTAAGCTGACAGCCTGACTGTAGAAGGTTGCAACCCAGGATATTTTGTTTTGTTTTGTTTTTGTTGTTGTGAATTTTTGTTTGTTTTTTTAATTAAAATTTCTTTTTCAGGACAGTTTAAGGCTTGCAGCAAAATTTAAGGGAAGGTACAGCAATTTCCTATATGCTCCCAGCCCGCAACACATGCATACCCTCCCCCATTATCCACACCCCTCACTAGAGTGGTACATTTGTTATAGCTAATGAACCTTCACTGACACATCATAATCGTCCAGAGCCCAGAGTTTACACAAGGGTTCATTCTTGGTGTTGTACATGCTATGAGTTTGCAAGCAAGGAATGTTTTACACCTCAGACCTAGACCCATTTTTACTCTAGGCTCTATGCTATGTTTCTTTGGTACTGTTACTCTGCTAAAACCTTAGTGGACTTATCACCAGTTGATTCCAAATTAGCAACATATACTAAAGGTCATATATAAGTTCTTTTCTATAATAGTTCTCATTTTATTTTTTAAAGATTTGTATCTACATTGAATATAATTTTCTGTTTTGCTCTCCTTCACTTTTTCTCACTCTCACATATGATTTATTTTTAGGTACCTTAATCCTCTCAGGATTCATTGGGAAATCCACTCATGCAATATATTTTCTCTGTGGCAGATATATATGTTTCCATTTGTGAGGATACTCTGGGCATTAATTCCATCCCATCAGATCCTTTAAACAATGAATGGTTGGCCATGTTCTTGATTTGATCCTTGTAACAAAACTGAGTTTTAATCAGCCTTTGATTCTCATAGTAATTATTTATACTTTTTTGAGCTATAATTGACCATGAATAAATTACATATATTTAAAGTGTATAGTCTATTAAGTTTTGCAGGTGTATACACCTGCAAAAACATCACCACAATCAAGATAATGGTCATCTTTCATCACCTGCAAATACTTCCTCATGCCTTTTTGTATATATCCTCCCTTCTGTTCCTTATCTCCAAGCAACGACTGATATAGTTTTCGTGACTACAGTAAATATTGGCTATAATTTCACATAAATAGAATTTGTTTGTTAGACTTAGCATTTTTTTTCTATTGCTGCATAGTACTTGGTTTTATGGGTGTATAAAATTTTTTTATTTATCTATTGATAGACACTTGAGTTGTATCTAGTTTTTGTCTATTGCTAATAAAACTACCTTGAAAATTCATTCAGATATCTTTCTTTTTTTGTTTTAAATGGTACATTTTTATTATCTGTGGTTGAATAACAGTTTCTTTTCCCAAATCCACAGGACTCTGAAGTGTTTTGTCTGTTTTCATCATTACTGCCAGTCATTTTCTGGGCTCATCTCTCTCAATACCTTATCAAATGCAGCCAATAATAACAAACATACGTTATTAACATTTTATATTTCAACCTGTACCCCAAATGTTATTAGTTTATTATATATTATCTGAATCCCAAATGATCAAAACCAAGTTTTGCTAAGTTTTTCTGCCATAAAGTGTGGATTGGTATGATGTTGTATGTTGAAGTTTTCAGGGAAGAAGCTGAGAAGTCCTCTTTTAAAAAAGAACATGATGGGGTGTGTGAGTTGTTCAGTCAGTTGATCACCTGCCTTTGGTTCAGGTCATAATCCCAGTGTCCTGGGATCCAGCCCCACATAGCACTGGGCTCCTTGCTTGGCTGGGAGTCTGCTTCTCCCTTCCCTCAACCCCTCCCCCTGTTTGTGCTCATGCTCTCTCAAATAAATAAATAAAATAAATAAATAAAAAAGAAAACCAAATTATAAATATAAAATTAAGTATTTATGAGAAGATAAATCACAAAATAATTACAAATAAAAATATGATAAATACCAGAAACACCACAAAATTTTAAAATCTTACTTATGATATGAACTTTTTTCTGCCCTTTTAATTATATTTTATTGCATCTTAATATTACAATGAATTTTAATATTATTATTTTCCTTCACAGAATGGAAGAGTATGTCTTTCCTTTAACATAGCAGATCCTTTTTAAAATTATTTAAAATTTAGTACATTTAATGAAATTTAATAAAAATTAAATTTATTAAATTTAATAAATAATAAATTTAACAATCTATTATTTAAATTTAATAAATAATAATAAATTTAGTGAAATTTAATAAAATTTAATAAAAATTTAAAATTATCGATAATTTGGACACATAACAAGGAGCGAGGAAATTTTTGATGAGCTATAGCTTAAAGTCTAATTGTCTGTCTGTGATTGGTTGTCCTTAGTTTTGAGGCACTTACAGGCTTAGATTTTGGTTTGCTTACATGGGCCATTAAGACATAAGAGCCAACTCAGTCTAATGCCCTTTATATTTAGTCTAACACTACAGAGAACGTGTTACATTTTCTGTAATGTACTGGTGCATCCATTTGCCCCTCAAAATAAGGGAATGCTGATGAATTCTATAATTCCACTTAAAATGTATTGTGTGTTTATAGTTATATGCATCACATTATTTCCTATGTAACATATAAGAGAGAGCTTCAGTTTTGACTTGGCTTCTATAAAAACCAAATCTTTTGCTTACAATTTTATAATTGGAAAACTGGAAAAAACATTCCATATATTCATTTCTAATTCTATAATACTGATCTTGTTACTCCTCAACAGCTCACATTCTTCTGGTGCCAGATGCTGGAGGACATACTCCTGTTGCACAATACCAGGTGAATTGACACATAGAGCTGCAGGAATATTCTAGAAAGCATTTCCCCTCTGGTACAGCTAACAAGACTAAGTTATAAATTATGTTATGTTCTTATATTCTATTACACTCAAACTAAGTGTATCTCCAACTCAATTCCCCCTTAGACAAATATTAGAAATGATTGTGGTAACACTAATTCCTCTCAATTTGAAGAAGAAGGTGATGGAGAGGTAGAGTAAAAAAAGACGGTGGTCTTAATAAAGTGAGATTATAGTACTGATGTCAGAACATTTTGCAAATATGTCTGCTTGAAAAGTCCCTGTAAATCATTACTAGATTTTCTCCTAAGGTTTTGGGATGGACCTGTGTAAGTGGGGTGCTTGAAGTCTGTTTCATTAACTTCATTGTTAAACTGTTCCTGATTCCCACCTTTCAAGCCTTTGCTAACAATTTACCTCATTATCTGCCTCTTAATACCTAATCTAATGCCCCATATTTTAGGCTTTTATATATGTCAGCATTTCAAATGTGTGAACCAAGTTCTCTAACAATCAGGATAAACTAGGTTATGGCATAGACTTAAACACCTTCAAAATTTTGGTGATTTAAGACAGAGTTCATTTTTTGTGCGTTGATAGCATGAGAGGATGGTTATTTATTTTCTTGTCTTTATTTAGGGACAGGGATGATGAAACCCCATCTGAGCTGTGTTCCCACAGTCACCCTAGCAGGGGAAAGAGAACTCAGGAGTTCATGACGCTGGGAATTAAAAGTTACAGTTTGGAAATAGAGTGGCATTTCCCTCTCTTACCTCAATAGCTAGTATTACAAACATCCAAACTTAAGGAATTCATCAGGTTCAGTCTTCCATGTGTCTAGAAAGAATGGAAAACTGGTTATCAGTGAGCAGCACAAAAGACTCCCACATAGTGTAAGAAGAATGTCAAACTTACCAGATCAAAAAACGGATCTCCAGCCTGTTATTGACACCTCCTGCTAACCGTGCTGTTGTCTCAACATAATGTATTGTCGACCATATTTTATACTGAAGCAATAATTTTTCACTTTGTCTTTAGACGGATTAATATGGTAGTAATGGAGAAACTACCATATTTACTTGTAGACATTGTATAAAATGGAGACTTAATAAATCTGTTTAATGCAGAAGTTAGGTTATAATTCTTAGAAGAAAAAAATTATAGCAATAAACATGTTACAATTAATTACATTCAAACAGAATGACTGCTGTGTGCAACATAGTAGTTAGGCCTGCATTTCAGGAAAAAAAGGATGTATGACCTTCTCTAATTTCAAGGCACATTCAAAAACACATGTTTCTCATGTCACATAAGTTAAAATGTTCTGAATTGTTTTATTTTTATTCTTGATGACTATTTTTACCTTTCATTCTAACCATTTCATTTTTATGGTTCATTTCTTATTATAGAAACATGAAAGATTATCATAAAACAAATAAAAAACACAATTCCACTTAGCTATGCTAGCATTCAGGCTCACTATAGATGCTCTAATAACTGTGAACAATCACCAAAGTTAACTGTGCCCATATTCATAGAAAAAAAAAAATCAACTTTTGTATAACTATCTGTTATCCCCTTTCTTAATACAAGTGATCTCAGATTTTTAATTTTAATTTTAATTTTTTATTTTTTGGCAACTAGTTTGAGAAGGGATGAATACCTTATATACCAGCAAAGATGTTCTTTTAAGGACTCATTCAACTGTATCCTTGGGAGATGCTTGACTTCCTTCTTCATGTTGTCATTTCTCCACATTAATCTGATACTTTTTTCAAGTATACATTTCATAATTCAGTTTCATAGTATGTAGGTGATTCCAAATAGATCACTGTCTGTCTTCATAAACTACTCTGTCAGCTGAACATCCTATTACACCTTAAGGCTTTGAGCTGAGATTACTTCCACACCAAACATACTTTTAGCCTATGCAGGTATTGTAAAGTGAATGAAGTTCCTTAAGTTATCTAGTAATTGTAACACCAAAGTTTCATTTTGGTAACACTAAGGCTTTGGTGTTTCCTGCCATGACCAAATCTTCCTCTTAAATTTCTTAATTATTGTTTCAGAATGACTGCTTCAATAACTAGTGGTAGACTCACAGGTAACTATCACATGCTTAACACTGAAGAGTTCATCAATACTGGTGTTTTAACTGATGTGATAGTTACAAATATTGTATAAGACATAAACATAAAATCACACCATTTAAGCGGGACACAAAGACAGCATTTGCATCACAGCTTTCTACATAACTATTTTAATTATTGAATAAATGCTTATGTAATACTGTCTATGTATCAGGCAGCATTCTAAGTGCTTTACAAATCTAAACTCATTAATCCTTATTAAACTATGGCTGAATTACTATGTGATACAAAGCTTTCACATGAAGTAGCTACAAGTATGTGCCAGTAGTGACAGAGGGATTACAGAGATAATGGGACTTCTCATGATCAGTGGGTGATTCTTAGTGGTCCAATGGTAGAAGGCAAAAGCAGAGCATTTTAATGTTCATTTTTGTCTTCCAAGGATAGGAACTCATTATTCCTGCAGAAATATTGTGGGATAAAGTTTCTTCCTTATGGGGCAGTGAATGAAAGAAGGCATACTTTAAAAAATATTATATTTTATTATTATTATAAGAGTTATTATTATAAGAGTCTCCTGGATCACAATATATTATTACACATATTATTTCATTTGATGTGGGGATACTGTGAGATGACATTTTCTAACATTTACTGATGTATGAGCCAGACACTGTGTTGATTCACCTTATTGAATTCTTACAACTTTTGATCGTACCCACGTAATAGAAGTCTGAGACTCACATATTAAGCACCAGCAAGTAAGTTACTGTACTTGATAAGCCTAGGTAAGCATGGGTTAATTCAATAAATAAAAATGCTCAGGGAAACAAAACAAGTAAAGTAAAAGGCCAACATTAACTTTTGCCAAAATCTATGTTCTTAATCACATTACTATTGTTGCTTTCATCATTATTTTCATAGTCTCAAGATGAAAAAACAAATAAGAGTTATCCCTTTGTCACAATTGCATAGTGATTGCAATTCAAGCTAATAGTAGAGACAGTATAATATAGCAAAATGATATGCCATAAAAAATATCTTCCCCAAAAATCCTGTTAGAAGTAATAAATTCAGCAAATTTGCAGAACACCAAATCAACACAGAAATGCATTGGATATTTGCAGGTTAGCAATGCAAGTTCTGAATAAAAATTAAGAAACAAGTTCCATTTACATCAAAAAGAATAAAATACTAGGAAATAAACTTAACCAGAAAAGCCAAAAACCTGTACACTGGATAAGACCACATGTTGCTGAAATAAGTTAGAGACAAAAATAAATAAGTTTATTTCCTGTGTTCATTGATAGGGAGATTTAATATTGTTAAGATGTCAATATAATCAAAGAATGTACAGATTCAATGCAATGCATATAAAAGTCCCAGTGATTGTTTGTGCAAAAAATATTTTTAAAACATTTCAATTCATGTAGAATCTCATGGGACTCTAAATAACTAAAGCAACGTTAAAAAGAATGAATTTGGAGGTATCGCCCTACCAGATTTTAAACTTATTACAAAGGAATCAAAACAGTGTAATACAGACATATGGACGTATAAAATATGACATAAAAACAAACATATGGACAGATGAAATAGAATTTCCAGAATAAACCTTCTAGTATATGGTCAAATGATTTCCATAAGGGTACCAGAATTATTAAATGGGGGAAAGATAATCCTTTCATCAACTGGCTTTGAGAAAACTGGATATCTACATGAAAATGAATGAATTTCGTTCTGTACATCAGACCATATACAAAAATTAACTCAAGATGCATCAAAGACATTAGAGCTAAAACTATAACCCTAGTTTTTATTTTTATTTCTTTTCAGTGTTCCAGAATTCATTGTTTAGGCACCACATCCGGTGCTCCATGCAATATGTGCTCTCCATAACACCCACCATCAGGCTCACCCAACCCCCTACCCCTCCAAAACCCTCAGTTTGTTTCTCAGAGTCCACAGTCTCTCATGGTTTGTCTCCCCATCCAAAGGTTTCCCCAACTCACTTCTCTGCTCCATCTCCCAATGTCCTCCATACTCCACAAGTCAGTGAAACCATATGATAATTGACTTTCTCTGCTTTGACTTATTTCACACAGCATAATCTATTCTAGTCCTGTCCATGTTGATACAAAAGTTGGGTATTCATCCTTTCATGATGGAGGCATAATACTCCATGGTATATATGGACCATATCTTCTTTATCCATTCATTCATTGAAGGGCATCTTGGTTCTCTCCATAGCTTGGTGACTGTGGCCATTGCTGCTATGAACATTGGGGTACAGATGGCCCTTCTTTTCACTACATCAGTATCTTTGGGGTAAAGACCCAGTAGTGCAATTGCAGGGTCATATGGAAGCTCTGTTTTTAGTTTCTTAAGGAATCTCCATACTGTTTTCCAAAGTGGCTACACCAAAGTTCCCCTTTCTCCACACCCTCTGCAACACATGAAAAGCTGACAGCTTTCTTTTGAGATCAGAAACATGACAAAGATACCCACTTTCACCACTATTATTCAGCATAGTACTAGAAGTCCTAGCAACAGCACTCATACAACAACAACAACAACGAAGGTATTCAAAATGGCAATGAAGAAGTCAAACTCTCTCTCTTCACAGATGACATGATAATTTATATGGAACATCCAAAAGACTCCATCTCCAAACTACTAGAACTCATACAGCAATTCAGTAATGTGGCAGGATACAAAATCATTGTACAGAAATCAGTCGCTTCCTTATACATTAACAATGAAAATATAGAAAGGGAAATTAGAGAATCAATTCCATTGATTCAATTCCACTATTAAACCAAGAACCGTAAGATACCTGGGAATAAATCTAACCAAAGAGGTAAAGGATCTGTACTCGAGGAACTATAGAACACTCATGAAAGAAACTGAAGAAGACACAAAAAGATGGAAGACCATTCCATACTCATGGATCAGAAGAATAAACATTGTTAAAATGTCTATACTGCCTAGAGCTATCTATACTTTCAATGCCATCCCAATCAAAATTCCACTGGCATTTTTCAAAGAGCTAGAAAAAGCAATCCTAAAATTTGTATGGAACCAGAAAAGACCCCAAATTGCTAAGGAAATGTTGAAAAAGAAAAACAAAACTGCAGGCATTATGTTGCCTGATTTCAAGCTTTACTACAAAGCTGTCATCACCAAGACACCATGGTACTGGCATAAAAACAGACACATAGACCAGTAGAACAGAGTAGGGAGCCCAGATATGAACCCTCAACTCTACAGTCAAATGATTTTTGACAAAGCAGGAAAAATATCCAGTGGAAAAAAGATAGACTCTTCAATAAATGGTGCTGGGAATATTGGACAGCTATGTGTAGAAGATGAAACTCGACCATTCTCTTACACCATACACAAAGATAAACTCAAAATGGGTAAAAGAGCTCAACGTGAGGCAGGAATTTATCAAAATCTTAGAGGAGAATGTAGGCAGTAACCTCTTTGACATTGGCCACAACAAATTCTTTCAAGACATGTCTCCAAGGCAAAGGAAACAAAACCAAAAATGACCTTTTGGGACTTCATCAAGATCAAAAGCTTCTGCACAGCAAAGGAAACAGTCAACAAAACAAAGAGGTAACCCACTCAATGGGGGAAGATATTTGCAAATGACACTACAGACAAAAGGCTCATATCCAAGATCTGTAAAGAACTCCTCAAACTCAACACACACAAAACAGATAATCACGTCAAAAAATGGGCAGAAGACATGAACAGACACTCCTCCAAAGAAGACATACAAATGGCCAACAGACACATGAAAAAATGTTCATCATCATTAGCAATCAGGGAGATTCAAATCAAAACCACATGAAATACCACCTTACACCAGTTAGAATGGCCAAAATTAATAAAACTATAACCCTCTTAAAAGAAAATAGAGATAGCTTAATGGTATTAGATTTTTCTTTTGGCCTATAAAAATTTATTATTGACATGTTTTCACCATCAAAACTTATAATTATCTTTCCTTCTTGTATTTGTATAAGACCAAAAGAAAAACATCGGCTATTTTGAGTCACCAGGAGCATGAGCTTTGCAACCAAATCCAGCAACCAGAATTTTCTTCAATAAAATTCAACTATAGAGTACTCTAGAAAGAAATTGAAGAAGATACAAAGAAAATGAAGAACATTCTATGCTCATGGATTAAAAGAACAAATATTGTGAGAATGTCTGTGCTACATAGAACGATCTACAGATTTAATGCAATCCCTATCAAAATATCATCAACGTTTTTGAAAGCAATGGAACAAATAATCCTAAAATTTATATGGAACCAGAAAAGGCCCTGAATAGCCAGAGGAATGTTGAAAAGAAAACCAAAGTTGGCAGCATCACATTCCAGACTTTAAGCTCTATTACAAAGCTGCCATTATCAAGACAGTATGGTTCTGTCACAAAAACAGACACATAGTTCAATGGAACAGAATAGAGAGCCCATAAATGGATCTTCAGCTCTATGGTCAACTAATCTTAGACAAAGTAGGAAAGAATGTCCAGTGGAAAAAAAACAGTCTCTTCAACAAATGGTGTTGGAAAATTGGACAGCTACATGCAGAAGAATGAAACTGGACTATTTCCTTACAACACACATGAAAATAGACTCAAAATGGATGAAAGACCTCGATGTGAAATAGGAATCCATCAAAATCCTTGAGGAGAACACAGACAGTAACCTCTTCAACCTCAGCCATGGGAACTTCTTCCTAGAAACCTTGCCAAAGGCAAGGGAAGCAAGGGCAAAAATGAACTATTGGGACCTCATCAAGATCAAAATCTTTTGCAAAGCAAAGGGGACAGTAAACAAAACTAAAAGACAGCTGACAGAATGGGAGAAGATATTTGCAAATGACATATCAGATAAAGGGCTATTATCCAAAATCTTTGAAGGACTTATTAAACTCAACACCCAAAGAACAAGGAATCCAATCAGGAAATGGGCAGAAGACACGAACAGACTTTTCTGCAAAGACATCCAAATGACTAACAGACACATGAAAAAGTGCTCCACATCACTTAGCATCAGGAAAATACAAATCAAAACCACAGTGAGATACCACCTCACAGCAGTCAGAATGGCTAAAATTAACCAGTCAGGAAATGATAGGAGTTGGCGATGATGTGGAGGAAGGGGAGCCCTCCGACACTGTTGGTGGGAATGCAAGTTGGTGCAGGTACTCTGGAAAACAGTATGGAGGCTCCTCAAAAAGTTGAAAATAGAGCTACCCTATGACCCAGTAATTGTGCTACTGGGTATTTACCCTAAAGTACAAATGTAGTGATCTGAAGGGGCACGTGGTCCTGAGTGTTTATAGCAGTGACGTCCACAATAGTCAAACTATGGAAAGAGCCTAGATGTCCACCAACAGATGAATGGATAAAGAAGAGGTGGGGTATATATATAATGGAATACTATGCAGCCATCACAAAAAAAATCACCATTTGCAATGATGTGGATGGAGCTACAGGGTATTATGCTAAGTGAAATAGTCAATCAAAGAAACACAATTATCATATAATCTCACTGATATGAGGAATTTGAGAAACAAGAAAGAGGATCACAGGAGAAGGGAGGGATAAATGAAACGAGATGAATCCAGAGAGAGAGACAAACCATTTTCTGAGACTCTTAATCTCAGGAAACAGACTGAGGGTTGCTGGAAGGGAGGAAGGTGGGAGGGATGGGTAGCTGGGTAAAGGACATTGGGGAGGGCATGTGCTATGGGGAGTGCTGTGAATTGTGTAAGACTGATGAATCACAGACCTGTACCACTGAAATAAATAATACATTATATTAATAAAAAAAATTTCAACTATCATTGTGTACAAAGGCTGTGATGATTTATTTATTTATTTATTTTTGCCATTCTTGATCAGCTGGACCCTTACATACTTTCTGATGGAAAAATTTGGCTGTTTGTCTTCAACCCCTATTTTCTTTCTAGCACAATTCCCTTGCATGGGAAGTGTTTTCATAAAGGTTGGCCTTCAGGGCTGTGCCCAAACGAACTTTCTTGTACTGTTTAATGTGCCATATCTGGTCTCATCAGTGGCTATGGAGATTTCTGGCAGTACAAAGACCATGACACTTGCCTATCCTGCCAGTGCCACAGGCCTGAGCAAAATAGAGAAGTTGTACAGGAAGGCTATAGTCTTGGATTTGTTAGTGATTTCTTGGATATGAAGCCAAAAGTATAGGCAACACAAGAAAAAAATAGATAAATTGGAATCAAAATTAAATTTTTTTTGTATATTGGAGGATGCTGTCAAGAGGTTCCATTTCTCCCAATGGAATGGGAGAAAATATTTGAAAATAATATATCTGATAAGGAATTAATATCCAGAATATATAAAGAACTACAACTCAGCATTAAGAAAATAAACAATCTGATTCAGAAATTAGCAAAGGTCTTGAATAAATATTTCTCCAAAGAAGATATATGAATAGGCAACAAGCACAAGAAAAGATGCTTAACATCACTGATTATGAGGGAAATGCAATTTAAACCAAAAGAAAATACCACCTCATACTCATTAAGATGACTTATTAAAAAAAAAAAAAAGTATTGGTGAGCATGTGAAGAAATTGAGACATTGCACACTGCTATTGGGAATGTAACATGGCAAAAACTGTGGAAAACAAGATGGCACTTCCTCAAAACGTTAACTGTAGAATTCTCATATGATCCAACAATTCCATTTCTGGGTATATACACAAGAGAATTGAAAGCAAGGACTTGGAAAGATATTTGCACATCTATGTTCATAGCAGCATCATTTACAATAGCCAACAATGTGGAAGCAAACCAAGTGTGCATCAATAAACAAATGGATAAACACAACGTGATACATATTTACTATGGATTATTATTCAGCTTTAAAAGGGAAGGAAATGCTGAAACTTACTGCAATGTGTTGAAATCTTGAAGACATTATGCTAAGTGAAATAAGCCAGTAACAAAAAGACAAATACTGTATGATTGCAATTATATGAAGTTTTTAAAGTAGTCAAATTTACAGAAACAGAAATTTCAGTAGGGGTTCTAAGGGGCTATGGAGAGGGATAATGGGGAATTACTGTTTATTGGATGCAGAGTTTCAATCTGAAAAGATGAAAAAAAGTTCTGGAGTTCGGTGGTGGTGATGGTCTCACAACAATGTGAATGTTTTTAATGCTACTGAACCATACACTTAAAAATGATTAAAATGGAAATTTTTATCATGTATATTTGATCACAAAGTTCTTTTCTTAAATAGGAACATTGGAGAAAAAGAAACTTAAGATACCAATTGAATTCTTAATTTAAAAGCAGTTGTCTTTGAGCTATTGGCCAAAATCTTCTCATTTTCAGTCTCTCTGAAAAAGATAATGTAGATAATCTATATTCTCCAAGGTTGTTGGGAGGCTTTATCATGTATGTAAAATTCCAGTCTCAAGGTAGGTATGCAATGATAGCTTCAGTGTTCATCATGCATCTGTATGTTAAATATCAGTGTTTGGATGGGAGGTTATTTGCAAGGAAAGCTCCATTTAAGTATTTAAATAATAAGTAGATATTAATCACACAACAATCTTATAATGATTAAACTATTAAACAAGCATTTGTAATACAACAATGTCTTGAGAGATAAAATAAGCCCTGATTTTAATGACATATTTATCTAGTTCCTTTTTTAAACGTCTTAAGATTGCTTCTAACTTGTGTTATTCATCATGAGTCATATAATGCAAATGTTCAAAAGTTGGAGTTTTAGTAGCAATTACATCTCTTGCTCAATTATGGCTGTTGATCAGTGAAAGTAAGTAGAGGCAAGAAAATAGCAAATTTATAGGCTACCAATTTGGGGAATCTTGGCATTTCCTGAATAAAAAGAGTATCTTAGGGCCCTGAAGTCATGGTTAAGAGGGATCTAATGATTAACACTGGGATAAGACTTTTTTCCAAGGGACAAGAATCTTTTAGTTTGAAAGAATTTATTTTTCTTTTGAAAGAATTTAGAGAGTATCACAGTATAGCAGTTAAAAGCGTAGATTCTGCAATCAGATGTCCTGGGGACAAACCACTAGTTTACATCTTCCCAGTTAAATGCCCTTGAGTGTGTTACTTCACTATTAAAGGTCTCAGTGTGATGATAAACAGAGTTAGTTCATAGATATGAGACACAACAGTAAAGCATTTAGCAAGGTTCGTGGCACTTAGTAAGTCCTCCATAACTTTTTTATGATGATGATGATAATTATCATGATTCATAAGATCTTATTATCTCAGAACATGTCTAGACACAGCCCACTTAATTACAGTAGAAAAAACCAGACTGATCATTGTTGGGTTTGAGTCTGTGCTGTTGAAACCAAGATAGTCTGACATAGAGAAGTATTTGGATCCAATGGAGAGACTTGATAGATGTTTAATCCTGCTGGTATATCATAATTTTCAGTAGGTTATGAAATTAGACAACAGGACAAATAATCAAGCAGCTTGAAGGGAATAGTACTGGTTTAAGCTGATGTTGCAAAGCCATTAACTGACTAATGGAAAATCATAATAAAGAATGTAAAAGCAAGTTGTTAGAAAGCCAGGCAGGCAGGCAGACAGCATTAGGAAATTATAAGTAACAGATGCCCTGACCCCTATGTGGGATTCAGTCAAAGAACTCCAGTCCTTAGGGAAGACTAGAAAAATTGTAAGTTCTTGTTTTAGTTTGAGTTCCCCCAGTATTGGATCAAGTAAGAAAAAAGCACACATAATTTATTTGGAAGAGGTAGTAAATACCCATAGAGAAGTACAAAAGTTAAAAAAAAAAAAAAGTGGGGGAGTGAAGGCCAATACATTATGCTATCAAGCCAGCTATGCTGTGGACAACTGGGCTTTAACCCCATGGGAAAATTATTAAAACCCACTTGCTTCAAAAGCTAAAGGAATCAGAGGATTTGTATAGCAAATACTACCAGTCTTTTGTGGAAGACTGCTGGCTTCATGAGGGGAGCAATCTAGCTTGGCCCCAGAGTAAACCCTAGAGCCAAACAATGCAAACACTACCAGTTCCAAGTGGAGGCTGCAGGTTATGCAGTAAAGGATCACAGCTTTAAGGAAATCATCTCTAAGGTTCATCCCACAGAGACTTGATGTGTCATTTTTAACCGCAAACCCACTGTTCACAGAAATAGTTTCTTACTTTTCCTATTTTGCACTCAGAGACCTTACTGTGTTATCTCAAGTTCACAGGCAAATCTTTGCATTTCCTCCAGGGCTGTAATCTTGGTCTGAAACCCTAGGGCCAGATAATTTTTGAAATTAAGATTTTTTTAAAATTTTAGAATAGCAATACAATTGATATTCTGTATATTTACTGACACTGCAGTGAAATTTAGAGCAGCATTCTGTAAGTAAACATTTTTTTTCCCCTCGTGTCTCAGGAATGAATATTTACATTAAATGGTATAAAGATAAGCAGTAAATAGCTTCACATCAGTTCAAGTCAGGGTTGTGTTTAGTCTGGATGTTACTGGGTGGGACACAGTATGGAATTAAATCTAGAAGAAGACCCCAGCCCCCAAACTGTTCATCACTTATACAATAGAAAATGCAGGTGGCAGGGAACATCTAGGTGACTGCGAGGTAATGAAAGTTTCAGAGGTCAAGGAGTGGTTCATTGGAAAGAAAGAGAGGGCTCTGGCACTAGAACCAGAAGTTATTAGTTCTTCTGTTTAGTTAATTCAACAGAAGTGCTTAGATAGTGCTTAAATAGTGCTCAACAAAGTGCTTTATGAGATTTTTAAAAATTTTAAAGCATAGTTTTGGTTTGGAATTGTGGCAAAGTAGTAACTATACAGTGGACCTCTGTATTTATCTGTCTTTTCCATTTCATAACATTCAACAGTTTAAGTAATCTCTCCCCTCTGACTGTCACCACCACCACCTCTGTTTTTACAAAAGAGAATGCTGAGACCCCCGAGACATGATCTTTAGAATGTATATCTCAACCTTTTTCATTTTTGTCCCCCTTCCCCTACTAGCATTTTTAGACCATTTTTTTTTCCCTCTAATTGCTCACTTCTGTAACATTTAGTACCAAAGATATACTGTATATCTGTTTATGTACTGTGGCTCTTTGGAGGACTTCACATCTTTATAATATCTAACAATTTTTATACCCCAAGAACTAACTTTTGTTTGCTTGGAAGCTATATCACTCACATTGAAAGTGCATTTTTAAATTAGAGAATATAAATGTTTACCAGTGTGATGGTGTGAACACAAACTTAGTGTCATTTAAGCCATTTTTTAATATCTTTATTCAGTTTGTTATAGACCTCTGTTTAAGTATTCTTAAAAAATCAAATGATTTTTTTTAATACTTGATACAAATTGGAGGATGTGGGTATGATGAATGGTCATAAACATAAATTTTTAAACTAACAAATGCAAAGTTCTGTTGAAAGAGAACTCTACATGAAATTAATTCAAAGCCTTTTGGGAGGGCATCAAGTACTTTAGAACTTTTATTTATTTTAGCTTTTATGTATTGAAAATTTCTACTCCAACTAATATTTTGAAGAGTTTAATGGTAAAATGAGAAAGACTAGATAGATATTTCTGCAGAAAAGTTATAGATTATGGGTAAAAATAAGTCAGAACCGATATTTTGCTAGAAGCTGATATGTTTTAGGAAAAATGCTGAACTTGACATTAGAAGACATTGCTCAGGGTGTGACTTAGCCAACTTGCTGTTTCTTATCATCTACAATCTTTGTTCCTCTTCTTTCTAAAATTAGAATTATGATTACTGCAAAGTATATTTATAGAACTGAAATGAGGAAACCTGTGTTAAATTGTTTTAGAAGTTCTGAAATGTAAAAAATATATTCACTGAATTATGTCAAGAATTAGTTATTAGACCTATGTCCAGTGTAACTTAAAGAAGAAAGTCTGAGAGGCTAAAATAACACATAGGAGCCTTCTCCAGCTTGGCTATTCCAAATCCTCCTGCTCTAATTGTTTATGCTTCTAAAATTTTATGTTTGATTATAGTTAACATTGTGACTTTTCTTTTTGTAGAAGTTACATGGCAAATGTGTAAACTTCTATGTTTTGATTAATAGAATTTTGCTGACCAATGAAATTTTAGAGAGAATTGAGGCTAGCCTAAAAGATGAAAGTCTTTGAGACTATTTCTGCCTGAGTTTGCACTTCTCAATAGTGTTAAGTTTTAGCAAAATAACTTGTCAACATATATACCTTTTTCTGGATTCAGCCGGATATCTAATGCAACTTTTCTCATTAAGGTTCTTTAGAAGTTTATTTATATTATTCTAAAATCATAAAAAATAAAAATAAAAACCTGCATTATAATAGAGTAGTGTGTGGGATGTGATTCTCTCTCTCTCTCTCTCTCTCTTTTTTTTTTTTCTGAACTATTATAACACTCCTCTATCATAGCACTTTTCTCAGTGTATCATAATGGTTTGTTTACTTTCCTGTCTCTCTCATTAGACAGAAAGCTGCTAAGGAAACTTCATTTTCCATCCAGCCTGCAGCACAGTGCTTGTTAATACACTCAGTATTCCTTGAATTAAATTGAATAATACTTTGTACCTTGTTGGCCCACATTTTAAAAGACATTCTGTTATAGGAATATGCACATGTTTTTATTCCACTATTGTATTCCAAATTCTTTGAAATATGGAGCTATAACTTCATTCCTTTATTTGCATGGAGTGAACAAAGTATTTGGGGGATTGAATGCTGAATGGTACTAGAGACAATTGTCATTGTTTCTGCATGGTACCATTGCAACATTCCTATTTTCTTATGGTCAGGTTCCTGATAATCCAGATCTAACAGCCAAATTCTAAAATATTCTAAGCCAAATGAGGGAAAAGGAAACAGAGACAAGAAAAGGAACACGTGGGCTACAGACTTTGGAGAGCAATAGATTATAAGTTATATATACCTATGGGGTGGTGGGGTAGAGAGACATTTACATTGGCTGCATTTTTAAATAATCACAGTTAATAAGATAGAAGTCATTAACTCCAACATTCAAAACACCAAATATCAGCAAGAAAGTAAAAAACTAAAAATGTGTGTCACAACACATAGAAATCAATCCAAACATTAACATGAATAAGTATGGTCTGAGCATGGACAAAACTCTAATCAGATTATAGAGAACATTATTAGTTATGTTATAAAAAATAAATGAGGTCTGGGTTTTGGTTCAGCATGTAAGGAACTTAGACATCACCCCACCATCCTAATAAGTAACAATCTGAACGAACTGATAAACCAACAACTCTTCTTAGATCCATAAGAGAGAGGAGAGGATGCATAACAAATGGCTCAGCAGAAGATGAGAGTTTCAGACAGACCAGTATAAGAAGGAACAGCTTACCAGAACAGAGATTCAAGAGTGGAAGTTGCTATGGGATCTGCCAGGTATGAAAAACTGAACTGAAATTGGTGGGGGCACCTGGGTGGCTCAGTGGGTTAAGCTTCTGCCTTTGGCTCAGGTCATGATCTCAGGGTCCTGGGATCAAGCCCTGCATCAGGCTCTCTGCTCAGTGGGGAGCCTGCTTCCCCCTCTCTCTCTGCCTGCCGCTCTGCGTACTTGTGATCTCTCTCTCTCTGTCAAATAAATAAATTAAATCTTTTTAAAAAAGTCTAAAAAAATAAAATTGGTGAATTGCTGCAGGCTCAGTGTGGACTACTCTGAGAATTAAAAACTCCAGGGTAAACCTGTCACAAGGGGATTCCCACAATTTTTGTGAGATTTACCTCCAGGAGCTCAACCAGGCTCCCTCAGTAAACATTTGAGAAAAATCCCCCATCTGCATCTTGCAAGGAGAAGAGAAAAGAAAACATTTCTAAATATACCAGAGAATTCTGCTCCTAAAGGCCACCCTCAGTGGAAACTAGTTAACCAGAGCCTAGCCTATCCTACTTTGTTAACCAGAGCCTTACTGACCTGGGAGAGTAGAACTCTCCAACGCCAGTCAGCTTTATCTTGCCAAGTGGGAGAAAGGAAATATCTAACTCTAACTCTAACTCTAACTCTAGCACACTCTAGCCATCCTGGCCCACATTAGTGGGGAGAAAAACCTGAGACATGATTGTAAAGTTTACAGTCCAGAGGCACAGACTCACTAAAAAACTGAAACCTAATTACAGAACTGTAGAACACTTCCCCTCCCTCTATATTTTAATACCAATTACTAAAGGCCTATTTAAAGAAGTTTCTCTTTCCCAGTACTTCAACTATGGCTATGAGGGAGAAATTAGAGGGCTTAATAAGAGGCAAAAACACAACTTGAAAGGATAAAGCAAGTATCAGAACTAGACATGGCAGGGATATTGAAATTATCAGACCAGGAATTTAAAATAACTATGATTAATATGCTAAGGGTTCTAATGCATAAAATAGACAAATGTAAGAACAGATGGGCAACATTAACAGAGATGGAAATCCTAGAAAGAACTAACTAGACATGCTAGAGGCCAAAAACACTACAAAAGAAACAAAGAATGCTTTTGACTGGTGTATTAGTCAGAGAAGCAGAACGAGCAAAAGATACAGAGATATGTGTAAGAGGAGATTTATTATAGAAATTTGCTCACATAATTGTGAAGGATGAGAAGTCACACAATCTGCCTTACGGAAGCTGGAGAACCAGGGAAGTTGGTGATATAACTCAGCTCATGTCTAAAATCCTGAGAACCAGGGGAGTTGATAGTGTAACTTCTTGTCCAAGGCTGAAAGCCTGAGAACTGGGAGGGCTACTGATATAAGTCTGAAGGCCCAAGAACCACGAGTTCCAATGTCCAAGAGCAAGAAAGGATGAACTTGTCATCTCAAAAGAAGAGACCAAGATCTAGCCCTTCCTTTGCCTTGCCTTGCCTTCCCTTTCCTTTCCTCTCCTTTTCTCCCTTCCCTTCCCCCCACCTTTTTTTCCTTTTCTTCTGCTTCTTGCTTTTTTTTTTTTTAAGTTTTATTTATTCATTTATTTGACAGACAGAGATCACAAGTAGGCAGAGAGGCAGGCAGAGACAAAGGAGGAAGCAGGCTCCCCGCCAAGCATAGAACCCGATGTGGGGCTTGATCCCAGGACCCTGGGATCTTGACCCGAGCCGAAGGCAGAGGCTTTAACCCACTGATCCACCCAGGCGCCCCTGCTTCTTGCTTTTTGCTTTTATTCAATTTCTCAACAATTTGGATGGTGCCAGCCCACATTGGTGAGGGTGAATCTTAATTACTAAGGCTACAGATGCAAATGTTTATCTTTTTCAGGTTCACTTCACAGACACATTCAGGAAATAAAGAGGGGGGTGGTTCTAAGCCATTTGTACATTCCTTGGCCCAGTCACATTAATCCACAGAATTACCCATCATAATGGATTACTAGTAGACTGGATACTGTTGAGGAGAGTCTTTGAGCTTGAGGATGTACCAGTGGAAAGTTAAAACTGAAAAGCAAAGAGAATAAAGAAAAAAATATATGTATATCTATCTATCTATCTATCTATCTATCTATCTATATATGTAACAGAATATCTGAAGACTGTGGGAAAATTACAAAAGGCATACCGTACATGTAATGGGAATACTAGACAGAAAATAAAGAGAAGGGAACAAAAAAAGTGTTTGAAAAAAATGATAGAATTTCCCCCAAATTAATGCCAAACACCAAACCATAGATCTAGGTAGCTCAGAGAACACTAAACATGATGAATTCCAAAAATGCTACTCCTAAGCATATAATTTTCAAACTACTGAAAATCAAAGATAGAGTAAAAGAAAAAAAAAAAAGTATTGAAAAAAGCCACAGGGGGAAAAAAAAGTACCCTACCCATAGAGAAGCAAAGAGAAGAATCACATCCAGTATTTTCTCAACAACCATGCAAGCAAGAAGAGTGAAGTGAAATATTTAAAACTTCGAGAGCTTAAAAAAAAAAAATCCATCTGGAATTCTGTATTCTGTGAAACTATTTCTCCTGTGAAGGTGAAATAAAGACTTATTTAGACAAACAGAAATTGAAGGAATTTATTACCAGAGGACATTTCTATGAGGCCAGCATTATTCTACTACCAAAACTAGACAAGGACATAACAAAAAAACAAAAAAATTACAGAACAGTATCTTTAATGAACCAAGATGCAAAAATTCTCAACGAAGTATTAGGAAGTCAAATCAATCATGCATAAAAAGAATTATGCACTATGACCAACTTGTATTTATCTCAGGTATGCAAAAGTTGTTCAACATTCAAAAATCAATTACTAAAAAGAGATTAGAAGATGATGGCAGAGTAGAAAGACCTAGGCTCAACTGGCCCCTGGATATTACTAGATAACTGTCAAATCATCCTAAAAAAACCATAAAATGACTTGAAGATGGCAGAACAAACTCCACAACTAATGGTAGAGAAGAGGTCACATTAAAGAAGGTAGGAAGTGTGGAGATATGGTTTGGGAGAGAAATGAATCCTACCACTGCAGTAGGGAGGGAGCCCCAGCTTTGCGGAAGGGCAAGAGACTAACACAAAGACTAAATTAATCCCATAGCAGTTAGCGTGAAAAGCAAGAGGGGTGGAATTTCATTTCTTGCAATGAGCAGGGCTCTAAAGCCTGGAGTTTTAAAGGTCCGCTGACTCAGCTGGAATAGAGACCACAGGGTATTGTGATGCTCTTTGAGAGAAGTCTGACAAATGATGCATGGATATACAGCATGGAAACAGTGATCTGAAGACCCCTGGACTCACAGTGGGGAGGTTGTTTGTTCATCTTGGGGCGTGCCCCAGAGAGACAGCATCCATGGAGAGATCCTTCCAGGAACAAAGGAACTGGGTGGTGCTATTTCCTTCTCCCATCCCCAGCATAAGCACAGGGCCACTGTGGGACGCAGCACCATGGGAACATTCATTACCTAACTTGGTTACACCAAGCGCTGCCCTCTTGTGCTCCAGTCAAGCTGGTCTCAGTTCCAGTGCAGCAGGTTCCTTCCCCCAGAACACCAGACCAAACCCCTGCTCATATTGTGTCTCCCAACTGAGGAGTAATATGGAGCCTCAGTTCTGGCCGTGGTGGTGACATGTTCTCATTTCACAAACAGTCCAGCGCACACCTAGTTAAAATGTGCCACATTCAGGCCAGGCCCCAAACACTGCCCACCAGAGGCAAAGAGTCTCTGCAGATGACTGGCCTGAAGGATAAGGCAGCCAGGACACAACAGCAGAGCACAAGCAGCACACACTAGAGACGCTCATGGATGCGCCCTAGGGAACAGAGGACACTGCATGGCAGGGCACTACAGGACCACTTCTTCATAAAGCCATTACCGTCAAGAATAGGAGACACAACTAACTTTTCTAACACAGAGAAACAGGCAGAGACTTAGACAAAATGAAAAGACAGATAAATTTATCCCAAATGGAAGAACAGAACAAGCCATGTCAAGGGTGATGGGCATTAAGGAATGCACTTGAGATGAGCATTGGGTGATGTAGGGAATTGTAGAATCACTATAATGTACACTTGAAACTGATATAACACTGTATGTTAATGAACTGGAATTAAAATTTTTAAAAACCTCTCCAAAATCAATTCATGTAATACATCACATCAACAGACCTTAAAAAGGAGTACTATTCACCACCAAAAAGAACTACCAAGGTATGAAAAGACAGGGAGGAACCTTAAAGGCATATTACTAAACAGAAGAAGCCAATCTGAAAATGCTGTATACTGTATAATTCCAACTACCTAATATTCTGTGAAAGACAAAACTAGGGAGACAGTAAAAATTCAGTGGTTGCAAGGGGTGGGAAAGATGAGAGGGATTAAATAAGGTGGGGCACAGAGGATATTTCAGACTTTGAAAAAATACTCTATGTGATCCTATAATGATGGACTCATGCCATGCGACAACTTTCCAAATCCACAAAATGTACAATACCAGATATAAACTCTAACGTCAACAATGGACTGTGAGTGACTATGTGTCAGTATAGGTTCATCAGTTGTAACAAATGTTCCTCTCCAGTGAGAATGTTAACAATGGGGAGGGCTATGTTCGTGTGGGGTCAGGAGGTATTTGGAAAACTTCTTTATTTTCTTTTAAATTTTGCTCTGAACCTAAAGCTACTCTAAAAAGTAGAATCTTTAAATAAAAAAAAATATAGTGTATTTACTTTTTCTATCTTGATATAAAATATATATTTTGTTGTTATAGATCACATATATTCATGATTATTTTGGAATATGTCTGTGACATATTACATATTCTATTGGTAAATATACAATATTTTAGATGATCGGTTTAGGGGTTTTATTGAGGTATCTTTTCTCATTTGTTAAATTGTGAGCTGAGTGCCCTTTATGCTCAGGCTCACTCAACTCAACAATCAAGAAGAAACCTGTGCATTCATTTCTGAATTAGATAATTAGCCTTGCATTGTTTAATAATATATTTTCTTCTCCTTTTAGCATGAATTTATATCACTTGATATAAGCTGAAGAAAGGTTGGGTATTATAAGTACCTAAGAAAAAATCAGATCTGGGGCACCTGAGTGGCTCAGTTGGTTTAGCATCTGACTCTTGATTTCACCTTAGGTCACCATCACAGCATCGTGTGATTGGGTCCCACATCAGGCTCTGCACTCCGTGGGGAGTCTGCTTGAGATTCTCTCTCTGCCCTGGCCCCTCCCCCCTCTAAAATAAATAAACATATCTTAAAAAAAAATCAGACCTGAATTGCTAAAGTAGCTGTCTGGTTTTCAGTGCTATTCTACAAACAATAACGGCACAGTAGTGAGTAGGATATGAGTGCTCTTTCTTTTGAATTGTTAGGGTGACAGGGTGAGGAGTAATCTTTTGACCAATATGTCTTATCTGTAAGCGAGTAGCCTTCAGTGTTTCTGGGGGTTCTCTTAGATCAAACATTATATAACCTATGATAGAAAAGGAAAGGATGGGACTGCTTCGAGTAAGAACTAAAGAGAACGATCATTAAAAATCCATAGGGCATAAAGTTTAAATTTATATTTGTAAGTCACTGTGAAAGGGACAAAAAAATGATTTCCATTTTACCACAAAAAAGAAATTAAGAGACCAAGAACTTAATAGTTCACGATGTAGGTAAGTCATTATTCAGTGAGAGAGCAAGACACACTTGTTTTCCATAAGGCCATAAAGAAAAGGTAGTTAACAGTCAAGAGCAGCTAGCAGGCTTGAAGAAAAGAAGGGCTAGTGATTTAAGTCAATTTGTATCACTTTTATTTTATCATAAACTTTTCTTTAACAGACCATTGAATCAAGGGATTACTGAATCACCCATCTGAACAGAATTATAAAGGGTATCTACTGCCAGATTTACTGTCTATAGAGCCTTTGCTCCCCCCCCCACACCCAACTCCATTCTGCAATACTATTGTTTTATATGTATGGAGGTACTTTGACATTTTGTATTGGCTATCACTTTTTTTTTTTATAAAGATTTTATTTATTTGAGAGAGAGCAGCGAGAGAGAGCACGAGTGGTGGGGGAGGGGTAGAGGAAGAGAGAGAAGCAGGCTCCCTGCTTGATCCCAGGACACTGGGATGGGGCTTGATCCCAGATGGGATCCTAGGGTGTTGATCTCAGGCTTGATCTCAGGACACTTAGATCATAACCTAAGCAGAAGGCAGATGCTTAATGGACTAAGCCACCCAGGCACCCCTTGGCTATCACTTTTAAATTCAAAGTGATCACTTAGGGCTTCCTTTTCTTTCTCTTTGTCTTGCTTAAGAAAGCACCTTTTTTTTTTTTTTCCCCTTATTAATGTCTGACCTCAAACATGCTATTTGCTCCTGAAGATGAATTTTATAGTTTGTAAGCATGGTTAGAAACACTGCCCTTACTCATTGTTTTAATTGTGACTATTACAATAAATTCTATATGTTAATGTGCTTTGTAAAGTATAGAAGATAAATATTTATTTGGATTATTATCACTGAATTTAGGTGCAGCAGTTTTTCACATTTCATGCTCGTTTCTTTCCACATGGCTAATTCAGAGTTTAGGACTAGACTGGCTGCCCTCCAGGACATCATTAGTAGTGACCTTGTCACTTAATGTTAACTAAATACCTCATTCATACCATGGTTGAGAATGAATGGTTGAAAGCCAGTGCAAGGGAAGCAGTGAAAACCAGGTCCTAGATAGGCAGGTTCAGCCCTCATTTCCCACATCTGTCAAAATAATGTTCAGATCTCTAGCTTACTGGATCTATTTCATTATTTTTGACCAAATCTGAAAGTATCCTCCAAATTCTTTCTCAAAAAATTTCTTGCCCACAAACACCAAATTAAAAAAATTTTAAATGTGCAACATTTTAAGGATCAATTAATCTTTGCTTAATTAGAAAATCCTCATTAGTAACATAAATTTAAAATCTTTCACCAAGTAAAGGAAAAAAGAAAAAGAATAAAGAAATGAGTGTCAGTGAGTAAGCTAGAATATCTAACTTATTTAATAAACATTCACCAAGTTGGTACATTTAATTCTGTAAGTATTATTGAGTCAAATCTCTTTATGATTATTATTTTATTTTATTCATTTGCTTTAATTACGTGGACACTGTTGTGTTTTCTTTTATGTTTATACTTATTTCCATTTTTACATAACACTGTCAAAATGTAGAAGTCTTTATTGTATCTCATTTGATATCACATTCAAAAGATGAATGCCAGGTGGCTCCTGAATGGCTCAGTCAGTTAAGTGTCTGCTTTCGGCTCAGGTCATGATCCCAGCGTCCTGGGATGGAGCCCTGAGTTGGTCTTCCTGCTCAGCCCAGAGTCTGCTCCTCCCTCTCCCCACTGACTCTGCTGGTGTATGCTGTCTCTTCCTCCCTCCCAAATAAACAAATAAAATCTTAAATAAAAAGACAAATGCCATATCAAACAAAATCACTGACATTCTATTTCTGCCAGTAGTTATTGTTAAAGCCAAAGATAAATGGATATATTTTTATTTATATACCACAGACCAATGATTACATCATTCCTAGGCCACAAGAAAAAGATTAATCATTAATGGCTTTTCAAAAAAAAAATATACAAGGAACTCTATCTAACCCTTCTAACAAGTTTATTACCAATGTTAATTATCAGAAGACCTGAAGTTTATAGCAAGTTTTTGAAATTCCTGAGAAAAAGAGAATATCTCTTTTGAGACATGTCAGCTTATTTCCAACTTAAGCTGCACTTAACTGAGAGGTTCTATAACTAAAGTACACAAATGTTTTAGCATCTAGAGATACCACATTTCTTCATGTACTTTCAAGCTGATATCTCATAAATAGGTTCTGAATAGCTTCCATGAAGAATATCACTAAAAAAGCAATATATAAATGTAAGAAAAATGACTTACATTAAATGAGGTGGTTCCAAAGAAAATCAAATATTGAGAGAACAATATCCTAGGAAGAAATAGAGAGATACTAACACATAACATTAATTATTTCCAATTGGTTTCTTCCCTCATTCTAGCTGGGAAAGAATATATTAAACAAATAGACAAACGTAGATCATACAAAAATTCTTCTGTCGGGTTCAAGCTAGACTTACATTCAAATTTTTTATTAAACCTAAGGTTTTAGTCTGTTTTGTTATTGCTGATTTCAAAATTCCAGCATATACAGAATACTAAGACAAAAAATATCTGTATGTCTAACTTGAACAGATAGCAAAAATATTTATATATATGCATATACATACATATATATGTTCTTGTGCAGTATGGACACATGTCCGTGTGTGCATGTCTATATATTTAAAGCAAAGAGGAATTTATTCTACAACATTAATAAGGATTGATAGTCTTCATTAAACATATAGATTTTTCATTCTCTAAAGGTTGAGAACTGTTGTAGTGATTCTCAGCCAGTAAACAGGTTTTGTTTGATCAAAACTAATCATACAAAATGAATTTGTCTTTAGTTGGACTTAACATCCTTTACATGGACACCATTGGCAATACACCTCATCATGCTACTTTTTTTTTTAGACATTAAAACCATCTTTCTGTCCCTGAAGACATTGATTTATGACTTCTACTTTAAACCTTAGAAGAATAGAAGCATAATCTTTCTAAAAGTTTGCAGAAAATAACTTTTATCAAGAATACATTGAAATATTTAAATAATCTACTTGAAAGAGCTAAAAATTTTCTGTATAATTATGGGTGGAGAATTCAGAGCTGAATTATAACTTAGGACCTTATAATCATATAAGAGCCACCCTGTGATGACAATGTATATCAATAACAAGCCACATTTCAGGGCATAATTCACAGTCAAAAGTTCATAGAATGATGGTCATTGTACCAAGGAAATCAGATATTAACCAATGAATGTGTACAGAATTATGCATATTTAGTTCTTAACACAGGTGAAAATACATATGTGTATAGAGGAAATATATATGTACATATGTATACATGTATATGTATATATATATATGCAAACACACCCTCAGCTGGTTAAACTGTATGTCTAAACCTAGAAAGGAAAATTATAGAGAAAATACAGAGAAATATATAGAAATAAGTCATTATAAAAATCAAATAGGATTTTAATCATATGAAACATGTTTTTCTTAGTATTTATTAAAGAAATACACATTTTAAAAACTTGCTTTATTTTGGCTTATAGTGTTAACAACTTTTAAAGTCTGTCATTACAAAATATCTATAAGAGTGTGGCAGTAGAGAATTTTCTGTGTTACTGACAGGGATGCAACATGGTATAATCTTTCTAATGGCAGTTTTGTTGCATGCTTAAAAATGTGATATACATATGTCTTTGAATCCAGAATTCCACTTTTTATTTTTTTAAAAGGTTTTATTTATTCATTTGATAGAGAGTGAGAGCGTGTACAAGCAGAGGGAGAGGGAGAAACAGACTCCTTGCTGGGCAGGGATCCCCACATGGGGCTGCACATGGAGCTTGATCCCAGGACCTGGAGATCATGACCTGGACCAAAGGCAACCACTTAACCATCTGAGCCACCCAGGTGCCTCCAGAACTCCACTTTTTAGAACTTAACATAAGGAAAACACTAGGTAAATACACCAAGAAAGATCGCAATAATGTTCACCACAATGTTATGTAAAGGCCCCCAGTTGTCTTTAAAAAGGCATAAGTTTTATTAAATTACATAGTGAAATATTCAAAGAACATTGAAATATTATTCCCAGTCACTCAAATTACACATAGTAACACTTAGTATATTGTAGGTTTCTATCCTAAAAACTAAGGTTTTGTGGTTGGATGAAAGATATATATGTAGCTGACCTGGTCATTTTCTGACCTTATTAAGAGAGGGATGCACTGGAGAAAGTAAGTGACCCAATCTAATCTCCTTGTAAATATGTTAATAAAGAGACTCCCTAACACACAGGCTAATAATGAAGAGAATATTTATGTGGAATAATTTTAACAGGAAGTCCATAAATAAGATTGCTCATGGTAAACAAATCTAGAATCTGCAAGTTTTTCAGGTCTGGATCCCTAGAAAAGGCCATGTCAGTTATGCAATGCTTTGGTGTATAAAGTGGTGTCATAAACAAGATGCTCCTTGTGAGAAGCAACCATGTACTTCACTTAGAGAACTCATCTATTATTCTGGGTTAGAGAAAGAGTATCTCACATGGGAATGAAGGGCCAGGAACCACCATCAAAGTCTCACAAATCTGATTTGCCCATGAAAATTGATTTCTTGTACTTTTGATACTAGGTGTTTCTTCGATTCATAAAATCTGATTCAAAATATATACCACATTCAGTTACCGCAAGGAAACATATTTTTATAAATAACAGAGATTCTCTTTTGCTTTTTCACTGGAGGGGCTTCTCAGAAGAGTTGACATCTGAGAAGGGATCTGAACGTTGAAAAAGAGGCCATTGAAACAACTTGGTAAAAGAGCCATGTAAAAATTTTGGGAAAGAATATTTTAAGCAGAAATAAACTCAAAGATCTGATGCTGTGGTGTCAAACTTTTTGGCCTAAGGTCACTTTTCCATTCTTAAAAATCAGTAAGGACCTCAAAGAACTTTTGTTTTGGGGGCTATATCTATCACTATTTACCATATTAGAAATGAAAACTGACAATGAAAAAATATTATTTCAATGGTTTATTTACAAACAATAGTACATTCCTTACATGTTAAAATATAATATTTTAATTTAACAATGATATCTTTCAAAACAAAATAACTATGCAGAAGAATGTCAGTGTAGTACATTTTTCAAAATTCTTTAATCTCTGCCTTGATAGAAGGTGTCTGTGGGATATCATAGTTTATGTAGACTTTTGAAAATTCTACCATGAAAAATTCTTGCAAGTGGTGAGAGAATAAAACTTAATAGACATATAAAGTCTTACTATTATAATAAAAATAGGTTTGACCTTGTGGGCTTCTCAAAAGTGTCTTGGTGTGTCCAGGGGTACAAAGGCCATGATTTAAGAATTTGTAATCCTGAAAAGAGTTAATGTATATGAGAAAAGGATAGAAGATTATTGCACTGGAGGAACATGAGTTAAAGTGAGGTTGGGGTATGAAGGATATGAGACCAGAGATGTACGCAGGAGCAGATCACTTATGACCGTGTCAATTAATGGTAAGGATTTCAGATTTATTCTTTCTTGAAAGGAAAACCGTTGGGAGATTTTAAGAGAGGTGATTTACACCATATAAATATAAATATATATATATATGTATATATATATATAGAAAGAGAGAGAGAGAGAGTGTGTGTGTGTGTGTGTGTGAGAGAGAGAAGATCTTCAAGCAGACTCCCCACTGAGCATGAAGCCTGCTGTGGGGCTCCCTTTCGTGACCAATGAGATCATGAGATTGTGACCTGAGCCCAAATCAAAAGTTGAACACTTCCAACTGAGCCTCTCTGGTGCCCATAAAATAATTTATATTTTAAAAAGCCAACTCTGGTAGCTTGTGAGGAATTTAGGTTCATTGGGGCAGAATAGAAAAGGGCACTACTAGGTATTTATCCCAAAGATACAGATGTAGTGGAAAGAAGGGGTACATGCACCTCAATGCTCATAGCAGCAATGGTCACAATAGCCAAAGTGTGGAAGGAGCCAAGATGCCCTTCAATAGATGAATGGATAAAGAAGATGTAGTTCATATATATAATGGAATATTACTCAACCATCAGAAAAGATGAATACCCACCATTTGCATTGACATGGATGGAAGTGGAGGGGATTATGCTAAGTGAAATAAGTCAAGCAGAGAATTATAATTATCGTATGATTTCACACATACATGGAACATAAAGAATAGCACAGAGGACCACAGGGAAAGGGAAGGAAAACTGAATGGGAAGGAACCAGAGAAGGAGATAAACCATGAGAGACTCTGGATTCTGGGAACCAAACTGAGGATTATAGAAGGGTGGGGGTTGAGGGGATGGGGTAACCGGGTGATGGGTACTAAGGAAGGCACATGTGGTGATGAACACTGGATGTTTTATGCAACAATTGAATCATTGAACCTGCATCAAAAACCTACATGTTGGTTAACTGAACATAATTAAAAAGAAAAAAAGAAAAAAAAAGAAAAAGCTTATTAGCAAGAAGACTTTCCAATTGTAGGCTAAGGTAATGGCGGCTAAAGATAAAAGGTAACAACTGTTAGACTGGTCACACCACCATCATATGGACACAGTACAACCTTCTGGTGGGAAACTTGCCTATTCTGTTTTAATCAGTCTTACCTGATGGAGATGCCAGTCATAGTAGGGCTGTGAAATTTCTATGGGAATGGTAACCTCTTTGTAGGAAAAGTCCAGTAAAAAGAAAAACTAGGACAGAATCACAGAGAAGACTTGAATAGGAAATCCTGGAAAGAAGTTACATACTAAGTTGTTGTTACCCTTGAGAATCAGCTACCCACACTGAATTTTTTGAAGATCTGGTTGAAGTAATAAGTTCTTTCCCTTAGCATTTGTCAGGTGTGTGGTTGTATCACACTCAAAAGAATCTTGATTAATATATGGAATTGTTCTGTAATTATTAATATGAAAAGAGGTACACAATATTATGTCAGGTTAATAACCTGGATTTCAGAGTTGGATATATTATTATGTTTATTATTAAAGAAAGAAGAAGCACACGAAGTCTGTCAATATTTTATAGATGACATCAATGATTACCTTTGAATGGTAAGATTGATCTTGTTTATTTTTCTCATAATTTTCTGAAACTTTAAAACAGTACTTGAGTACTTTTAAAATAAAAAAGTACTGAAAAATTTCAAACATTATTAATTTTAATTATAATATATTTGATCTTAAATACAAATAAAAAAACTTCTTATAAAATAGGATTTCTCTGCCCTGAAGTTCAGGTCTTCCCCATTAATAATACCTAATTTGAAATAAATGCCCACATAAATGTCCACATTTCAGAATTACCAGATATATTCTATAACTTTATCATTTTTGAAGAAAAAACTTAAAAATACATTTTTATACTCTACATTGTTTTTTATTATTTTGACTTACAAGGAATCTAAATATATTTGACAACCATAACAAAAGGTATTAGGCTTTTTTTTTAAACATGAATTCCAAATCTATGGAGTATTATACAGAAAGGTTAAGAAATTCAAATTGAGTTATGAATAAACTGAAACATATTTGATCGTTCATAACTATTAGATTCACAATCAGTACACAGTCCAGTAAGCTTTTTGAGGCATTGTGCATACATTTTAATATGAGTTTGGTATGTTAATGGCTTCAGCCAAATTATGAATGCTCCATTTCAGAATATCACAAAGACTAGACTGCAGATAAGTAAGTTTTATTAAACAGAAATGACTTGTTATATAAAATGTCCTTGAAGTTCTATATTCTGCATATAACTTCTAGTATTTGCAATGTTTCTGAGCCTTTTTATTTTGGTCTAAACCAAGTGAAACGTTTATTTTCCATTTTATAATCAAAATATTACATTTTCTTGGGGCGCCTGCATGGCTCAGTGGGTTAAAGCCTCTGCCTTCGGCTCAGGTCATTATCCCAGGATCATGGGATTGAGCCCTGTATCGGGCTCTCTGCTCAGCGGGGAGCCTGCTTCCCCCTCTCTCTCTGCCTGCCTCTCTGCCTACTTGTGATCTCTGTCAAATAAATAAATAAAATCTTTAAAAAAAATATTACATTTTCTTCAAATGCTTTTTCTTCTTAAGTTTTTTTTTGAAATATACATTTTAATTTTAATAAGACACAATTTGGGCAATAAGATATGTAACACAATCAAGTGCCACTTAACTCTTAAATATCATTGTGTTTGTATTATAGTTGGTAGCACATTTTTGGTTACTGTTTCCATATACAATAGACCATATTATGTACCTTCCAAACATAAAGACAGATTTTTGGAAGCTTCCTAGGACTAATTGAAAATCTCCCCCACAAAATACCTCATTTATAAGCTCACTGTGGAAAGCCAGTAGGTGGAGACATGTCAGTTTCTTATGTGTCTGTAGTCACCAGTTTGAATTACTTTTCTTGCTTACGTGCTTTTGAATGGGCTTAGGCACTTCGATTGTATTTTTCAATCAGACAAAATTACCACCTGACTTTGAATCTAGAATCTCTAGTTGTGGCTCATATTTCTTTGTTACCATTGTGATTTTATTTAACTCTGCTAAAGAAACATTTTGGTGTGAAACAAACTAGGTGTTTTCACAAAGAACCATCTGTAAAAGTCCTCTGCCAGAAACCTGTTAAATATTCTCTTCTGTAATTAAATTCCAAGCTCTTTTTATGGAAACAATGCTGCATCATGAGGTCAAGTTTATTTTCAAGTAATACTTGTTTTGATTCAGCACTTTTGTCTGAATACCTCTATTCAACTTTATATAGTTTCCCAAAATTATAAAGCATGATAATCAATTGCTTTATATTATACCTGCCCCTTCAATGTCAAGGCTCCAGAGAGAAGCTAGAAAGGCATACGATGGGAATCACCTTGTATGCTAGGGGATATTGAGAAATTGTATATGTATTATTGTCAAAACAATATCAACAAGAAAGGCCTGTTAATAGTATCATTATAAAATGTGCTTACCTTCTTTCCTAGTATAAATCTACTTCTAAAAGGCAATTATTTTTTATCACAGTATTTGGGAAACCATTGTTTGTGATAAAAACTGTTGAAATAACACAAATTACATATCAGTAGAAGTGGTATATGCATTCAAGTGTACATCAATAAAAGGTTGTATATACATATAATAGTACAAAATGAACCCTTAAAAGAGGAAATTGTCGAATGTGTGGCGATCACCATACTATATGGTCAGTAATACTGTTTTCATTGATCTTACAGTCAAATGAGTTAATTCAAATAATCACTCACCCACCTATGTAATTATACACTGTGGAATGTTTGTCAAGGGGAAGTGCAAGGAGATATAGACAAGAAAACCAAGTTGCAAAGAAGTACTTATAGCATTATATATTAAATACAACACTCACAAGTGATAGTTATCAATATGCACAGAAAATCTAGAACAATTGTAATGGGAAAGGAGGTCGAAGAAGATGGTTATTTTTGAATGGTCTGGACTTTTTTCTTTGTCAATACAATTCAATTGTAGAAAAGTATTCAGTTGTAGAATTCAATTATATTAGTAGAAATTAATTTATGAAACTTTTGAAAAAAATTAACATTTCAACAGATAATTAAGAATATAGTTTACATTATTTAACAATCAATATTTACAAACTCTCTGTTTTCTATTTTAAAGCAATTATTTGCAAGTTCAACAATACTTGAGAATCGGTTTGCAGCTGCACTGGCTCAACAAAAATTAGAGTGATCTGCTTGTTTTCCCCAACATGAGGAACTTCCATAGATAGAGAAAACAGAGGAGTTAGTGATTTGCCCAACGACTAGAATTTATCTCCAGAAAATTAGAAATGCTTTGTCTCCAGACCAGCAGTCAGCAGAATAGGCCAGGTGGCATCCAGCCCTCAGCCTGTTTTTTTTTTTTTTTTAAGATTTTATTTATTTGTCAGAGAGAGAGAGTACACACAAGCAGGCAGAGAGGCAGTCAGAGAGAGAGGAGGAAGCAGGCTCCCTGCCGAGCAAGGAGCCCGATGCGGGACTCTATTCCAGGACCCCAGGATCATGACCTGAGCCGAAGGCAGCGGCTTAACCAACTGAGCCACCCAGGCGTCCCTACCCCTCAGCCTGTTTTATAGGGACTTCCAACTAAGAATGAATGTTATGTTTTAAAAGTTTGAAAAAAGATCAGAAGAAAAAGATTTTTTCACATAAAACTTCTATGAAATTTAAATTTCAGTGGCCATAAATAAGAGTTTTGATGAGGAGGCATTTAGTACATTGACAATTTTCTGTTATCATCAGCTTTCTGATTTCAAAACTTTTTAATCACTCCAAAGAATACTCCATCCCCAACTTACCTTCTGCTCATCCTCTGGCAACCATTAATCTACTTTATCTCTCTAATAATACTCATAAGTAGTAATTTATTAATATAAATCAAATATTTGGACATTAACAGGAGTTAAGGTTAGTATATCTATATAGGTATTTATATACACATACATCAAACTATATAATACAGTATTTTCTTTTAAAGTATGGCATTATTTAAATTTAAAATCTGTTGTTGTTATTTCAGTAGAAGATACTTTAACATTTGTTCCTCAAACTTCCTATTAACATGAATCTTTCTTTGAGGATTAAGTCATTTCTATGTTCTTCTGTAGATATTTAATACTTGAGTCCTCTCTTTGTGGTTTTTCAGTTAGTGTGAAAATAAAATTTTAGTCACCATAGCTGCTTCCTGAGTTTAAAGTCCAATAGAATTAGAATTTAAGTATAGAAAAATTTACATGGGATACTAAACTATTGCTTGATCAGACTGTTTAGCGTGCTAACCTACACAGCCTTCTTTCTGTCTTTCTCTCTGTCTCCATCTTATTTCTCCCTCTTCTGTCTTTGACCTTGCCTAGTGGGGCCTTTGTAGCATGTTCTTTCCAGTGCCTGAGCTACGGCAAACACAGTGAGTTCGATTATCTTTTTTGATTCCACATATAAATGAAATTATACAGTAGTATTTGTCTTTCTCTGACTTATTTCAGTGGTCATAATGCCCTCAAAGTCTATCCATGTTCTCATAAGTGGCTGAATGATATCCCAGTGTGTGTGTGTATATACATATGTATTATATACATATATGTGAGATACATATATATACTTGCAAATAATTGCTTTAAAATAGAAAACAGAGAGTTTGTAAATATTAATTTTTAAATAGTGTAAACTATTTTCTTAGTTACCTGCTGAAATGTTACTTTTTTTCCAAAAGTTTCATAAATTCATTTCTACTAGTATAATTGAATTCTACAACTGAATCTTTTTCTACAATTGAATTGTTTTGACAGAGGAAAAAAGTCCATACACACACACACACACACACACACACACGTGTGTAAATTTATTTTCCATTCATCCGTCCCTGGATACTTAGGTGATTTCCATGTCTTGGCTAATTTAAGTTAATGCTGCAATTAAGATGGGGGTGGTGATATCTTTTTGATATAGTGATTTCATTTCCTTCAGATACATGCCCAGAAGTGGAATTGCTGGATCATATGGCAATTCTATTTTATTTATTTATTTATTTATTAGCCTCCATACTGTTTTCCAGGGTGACTAAGCAATTTACACTGCCATCAACAGTGAACCAAGGTTCCTTTTCTCCACATGCTGGCAGAGATTTATCTCTTATCTCTTTGTCAGTAGCCATTCTAATAGGTGTGAAGTGATATTTCAATGTGATTTGATTTGTGTTTCCCTAATGGCAGTGATGCTGAACACCTTTTCATGTATCTCTGGGCTATTTCCCTGTCTTCTTTGGAAGACATAGATTCAGATCATTTGACCATACTTTAATTGGGTTATTTGTTGTCTTTTTTTCTTTCTTTCTTTTCTTTTTTTTTTTTTTTCTATTCAGTTCTATCAGTTCCTTATATATTTTGGATATTAGTTCCTTATCACATATATAATTTGCAAATATTTTCTCCCATTCCTTACATTGCCTTTTAATTTTGTCGATTGGTTCTTTTGTTGTGAAGTAGTTTTTAGTCTGATGTAGTCCGACTTATTTGTTTTTCATTGTGTTGCTAGTGTCTTTTATGTCATATCCAACATATTGCCAAGACCAAAGACAGTCTTATTTTTTATTCATATTCACTTAAATCCTATATGTCTTAATGGCACTTCTCTCCGGATTATTTTAAGACTTCTCCTTGCTTTGGTTTTATGCATATTGGATATGATAAACATAGCTACATATATTTTTGGCATTTAATCCTGCTTGGTATTCTCTGAAACACCTGAATCTGAAATTCAGTGTTCTCATCATTAATTTTGGAAAAATTCTCAGCCATTATTACTCAAGTATTTCTTCTGCTTTTCTCTTTCTTATTCTTTTAGTATTATAAATATATATATGTTATACATGATGTTTGGGTATTTGGTCTTTTTTTAATTATGATTCTTTTTTTTTTTAAATCTTGGCATTTCTATTCAAGAAGTTTCTATTGTCCTGTCTTCAAGCTTACTGATTATTTTCTTCATCACATGCAGTCTGTTAAAGTGCACATCAAAAGCATTGTTTAGTTCTGTTTCAGTTTTTTATTTCTAGTCTCTTTTAATTCTCTTTAGAGTTTCCATCTCTCTGCTCTTTTACCCATCTGCTTTTGCAAGTTGTTTACTGTTTTCATTAGAGTCCTTAACATATAAGCAATAGTTATTTTAAATTCCTTGTCAGATAATCCCAAAATGTGATCATAGCTGAATATAGTTCTAATGCTTGGTTTTTACTCTTCTGACTGTTTTTTCTTGCCTTTTGACATATCTTGTGACTTTTTTCTTAAAAGCCAAACATGATGCATCAGATAAAAGGCATTGAATAAAATAGGCTTTGAGTGTGAGGTCTTATGTTAATCTAGTTAAGAGCTGAAAATTATTCACTGTTTCTGTAGCAAAGATGTCAAAGGCTTCAAATTTGAGTGTTTTGTTTTTTTTTTCCTCTGTTTTCTTTGGACTTTCCTTTGGTCTTCTCCACAGATAGAGTGAATTTTGCAGTCATTTCAGCTGTCATTGCTTTTATTATGCTGGGCCCTGTTGTGGTGGTGAGGGGCGATGGAGGGAGGTATCCTATCCTGTTATGATTAAAATTCAGTCATTCAGTGGGCCTTGTTGCCTGAGATGTGCCTTTCAGAGATGTTTCTTACCTTGATTTCCTCTGTTGGTGAGACAGGAAGACTAGAGGGGTCTAGCATGGGAGGAATTCCCTTATCTCAGCTGATAGAAGGCTCTTTTAAAATCTTTTGCTCTGGAGAGTAGGTTTTTGTTTTGGAGAATATTCTAGATATATTTCACAATGTTTACATTATCCCTAGCCCTGCCATACCCAGGAGGACATCCTTCTTCACTTAATCATGAGAATGTGACAGGGTTCTTAGCAATGAAACCTATAAAAGTATGGGGTCCCCTGAAAAGACTGTCACTAATGGGATTTCTTTACTATTAAGGTAGCTCACCTAGCCTCCAATAATTAATCAAAATTACTATTAAAATGTTTCTGCCAGCTTATGGTTTCAGTGACTTCTGCTCAAGGTGAACAGTCCATGACTGTGATTCTGGATTCATTGTCTCTCTAGATTACAGGAAGGGATCTGCCCTGCAACCTAGGACTCTGATGAGCACAAAGTAAGCAACCAAATTTCAGTTTGTTCAGTTTTTTTTCACTGTATTGTAAATTTTTATTTTTATTTTTATTTTTTTGGGGGATTGTGTTCTCATTTGAGCCAAAATAAGATATCTGTCTATTATGCCTTCAGTTACATGCCTTTGGAATGAATATCCTGATGAAGGAAGTTCCAAAGTACTGAGTGGCTAAAATAGAATTTTGAGTATGCACAAAAAACCCCAATAAACCCCAAATAATGTTAATTTTATTGCTAAAATGGTTTACCAATGTCCTACAATAATATACAACATTCTTTTTTCATTCACTGATTTCATTTCACTTATGGCATGTGCTGGAATCACCAGTAATGTGCACATATGCATCACATTCTAATTAATAGTATGGTACCATGTAGGTTATGTATTCTGCAACAGTTACTTATGCCTTACACAATATTTTTATTCTCTCACATATTTGTATTCTGAGCTATTATACTGTTCATAGCAATGAGTAGAAACAAGATCACATGACAACTGAAATAACACAAAATAATAAAGCACAAAATATTATTACAAGGAACAAGGCAAGTTGCTACAACAAGAATAGCAGAGACAATGGGTACTATAATCCAGACAAATGTTCAGGAGCTATTGAATCTTAATAGAAAAGTTAAGAATTAATAAAAGTCTTAAAGAACTGGATAGAAGAAAAAGACCAGTGATAAAATAACATTTTCTTTCAAGTTTGAGAGCAGGAGAGAAAGCCAACAGCTTTGGTATGAAGTACAAATAGGATACTCCTAACTTGTTAAATCTCATGCCGCTTATTTCATAGTATACTGCAATTATCTTTACTTAGCAAAATTTAGCAGGATGAATATGAAACAATGGATACAAAAAATGTTTGAAAAATGCACCTCTTATTGTCTGTATAAAAATGCATTTCTGCAAATATTCCACATGTCTATTGATTCACATATCTACACATATTGTGATGAATTTTGTTAAAATAAAAATTATTTTTCTCAATTGCTATGACAAGAAGAAAACAAAAATGATGATTTGAGAGATGTGGAGATGATAGAATCTACAGTTCATAAAAATTATTTAAGAATAATAAATATGAAAAAGGACAAAAATGCATAGGCAAATAGAAGGCACTAAAATTGGGTATTCTTTTAATATTTAAAATTAACATACTATTAGAGTAGATAAAAATTAAAAATTTTTTAAATATTTAATTATTTATTTGAGAGAGAGAGAGCATGCATGGGGAGACAGAGGAAGAGGGAGAGAGAGAATCTCAAGCAGACTTCCCATGGAGTCCAGAGACCTATGTGGGGCTTGATCTCATGACCCTAAGATCTTGACCTGAACCAAAAGCAAGAGTTGGCACTTAACTGACTGAACCATCCAGGTGCCCACAAAATTATAACTGATATAGTATTTTATATCATATGCCTATTAATATGGAATTATGTGCCTATTAATTAGTCTAGACAAGAGAGTTTTAGTTAAAAGATTTTATGATTATCTTTCTACTCAATGAATCTATTTTCTAAACATTTTTGAATATTTCTGGATGTTCTGTTTACATTTAATGAAATTATCTGCTTGCATTTGACTAATCATCAAGTATAATGGTAATATAGCCAAAAAACTTTTTTGATATAAATTAGAAATAGTATGTATAATACTATTATATATAATCAAAATATATATTTCCAAGTATAATCCCCATTTATATTTTTGTCTTTTGTTCATGTGAGAATCCATTAAACTTCTAGCACCTAGCTCCTTAGTGTATAATTAACTCTCCTTTTAGAGTTAATGTTTTCTAATAATGATAATAGGTTTTAAGTCACAGTTTCTTAAATATTACTGTGATCATTAAATTGAGACAATAAAGAAATATTTTTAATCTAAAATTATATTTTATAAATATCAGTCATTAGAACAGAAAAATATGGAAATAAAGAATGGGTTTATAAAATCTTTTTCTCATTCCAAGGTTCCAATTACATATATATCAATCCCTTTTGTAGTGTGTCACAGCTCCTGGATAGTGTGGGAATTTTGTTTAATTTTTGTTTGCTTGTTTTTGTTTTTTTACCTTTTTTCTACTTGCACTGTATTTGGGGTAATTTCTATTGACCTATCTTCAAATTCATTGATTTTTTTTCTTTAACAATGTTGACTCTAGTGATAATTCCATTTATATATAAAATTTTTGTTAGTGTTTTATTTTTGTTATTATTGTTATTTCTAGTGTTTTAAATTTATACTTTCTCAGAGTTTTCACATCTCTGCTGACATTACTCATCGGATACTGCGTTACTTACATGATATTGCCTCCAAAGTCTTTCATAGCTATCCTAGGGCAGAGTAACATTTGAGCTCTCAGCATTTTAACACACTTCTGTGAAGTAATTATGTTATAATGAACAGCACTGGAAACTAAAGCTACTTAAGAATAAGGAGTTGGTCTTATCTTTATTTTTAATTACTAGAAATTAACACAATGACTAATATAAATATTTGTTGAGTTAATGAAGGTTGAGCCAACATTTTTATATAGATCTTGATATTAAAATATTATTTTTATTGACATTCAATATTGATACACTGTATTAAGTATAATAAGTGTATAGTCAGTGCCTAGTACACTTACTGGGATATAGTAGGGCTCACTGGGTAAATGAGTCAATGAATGACTGTTTATGTTTATTACTAAATATCTTTTCTTATTCCATTTCAAAAACTTTGAAATTACTAATAAGTAACTTTAGAAAGTATTCCCCAATTCTAAGTTTCTCAGATTCATCTCTGAGTCATATTTTTACTTTAACATTTCAATGTTTACTTTCCTTTTCTAAATTGGAGATTTATTGTGAGCACAAATTTTATAATAATCCTGAGATTTTCTGTGTTAAAATGGAAATCTTGCCACTTTATCACCAAAAGATTACAATAATAATGAACTCAAATCAAAAATCTGATTGCTTTTGCAAATATTGTGCCCTCTGAGAGAACACATCAATAGTAAAAAAAAAAGTGAGGTACTATTTAATATAATTCACACTAAACATATTCTATCTGTGAAGATGTTTTACAAATCTTAACGTAATTATTGCATTAGATGTATGAAATACATCTTTACCCTTGTGTCTTTAATAATGTAAAATTTGAGTTTGTTTGGGTATGAAAATGTGCTTGTGTTCTTGGAGTCCTCTGAGATACTTATTTTAGGATGGTATGGTAATTGCTGTCAGGACTTTTCTTGATAATGATTAATAATTAGAATCTCATCTACTACTTCTCTTTCCAAAAAGCCTTTATCAACATTAACACTTTTGACCTTTTTAATTGCATGGATTAAAGCTAGAAATAGGTGGTTATTAATGTTCTGTACTTGCATGCCTGGAGCTTGAAATAATGTTTGCTTTCTCAATAACATTCAGCAAGTTTACATTTCCCTCAGTAACTGTGACTTTAAAGGTGGCTCTATAGTGGGTATTAATTTCGTATTCATAAACCTTTCAGCTACACTTAGCAGTTTATTAGTGTTTGCTAAATCCTCCTTGATGCATCCATGTCATTCTAATTACAGACTTTAACTGGGCGGCACAAATACACATGCCCCATTTATTACAGAAAGGAAGAAAAACTATTCATAAAATTGTCTGCCTTTCCTTCTCTTTATACAAAATTTAAAATGGCCGCATTTGGACTTGTCATTCAAATACGCCAGGGAATGACAATGATGTGAAACAATCTTGAGAATGCAGAGCTATACTGCAGAATTAAAGTTACCTTTGATACACACCCTCCCAATTAAGCAGGTCAGTTATATTTCATTTCTGGAAGAGTGGAAAATAACATGGTTTGAGAAAATTTTGTATTGACATATATTCAGGAAGGGAAAACATCTTACTTAGGGAAAATGGGTTTTGCACAATAATATAACCATGAATAAAAATATAACAACTTGTACGTACCATTTGTGCAGATTGTATGCTTGTGTTATGCATAAATAAATAATAGACATGTTTATACATGCATATATATATGCATATCTGTGTATTCATCATATAAAATATATTTACATATATAGTGATTAAAATATCAGCTCTATATTAAAACATTTAACATATTATACCATATCCACTTGTACTACAAATCTGAGAACAAATTGAAACTTCTTTCACATTTTTTTTCTAATTATTATGTTTGGACTAGCAGCTGGAAGTTAAACCCATAGTTTTACCTTTTATGGTTTTATCTTGACATACTTCAAATAAAATGAGGGTAGATTAGTGAGAAACTTGGCAGAGATGAGAGAAAAAAAGTCTCTTATTTTTTACACATGCAAAACTTATTTGAACCTAATCATTTTAATACTGACATGAGCAGCTGTGATAGTGCTCATGATTTGATAATGAGAGTTGTGTGTCTATAAGGCAGTTTCCAGAAAATGAATGCTTTATAGACTAAAGGTAATTGTGTGTGGATGTGCACATGTACACATACAGTACTAGAAAGAATTTTCATAATCCAATTTCTGTTTTCTCCAGTATACTTTTTGTTGTGATGGGGTTCAGGGCAGGCTTCCCCCAAATATGCCACTTTGTTCTTTGGTTATTTGGAACTAAATTTAACTAAGAAACAGCCAATGCAAAGACACTCAGAGCATCCTCTACCTCCCTGAAAGCAGAAAATGTATCTCCCATGTGAAAGATACCCTTCCTGTACCAGGAGGAAATGAGGTATCCTTATCAACAGAGATAGGAATTCAGGCCCAGAAGGCTGTATAAACAGACCTTGTTACTTCTTTAGTAATTCATTATCCCAAGCCCAAACTTCTCTGTCTTACCAGTTCTTCACAAATCTATTGTTTCTTTGTCCTAATGGTATAAAAGCTCCCTGCTTTGGTCACTTCTTTGAGTTTCAAATTTTTATGAGCTCCTGTGCATACTAAATAATTTTTCCCTTTAATCTGTCTTATGTCAATTTAATTATTAGGCTAACCAAAGAATCTAGAAGGAAAAAAAGAAAGCCTTTTAGCCTTTACAATCGAAACTACTTTATAAAAGATACAAGAATATGTTGTATCTTTTACAGATTACTGTTAAAAAATCCAGAGTAAAAATCGTTTAATTTGATAATTTGCACTTATTTTGTGGTGCTCATATTTTAGAATGTATTATAGATATATTTATTTGCTTTTGCTTTACAACATATGAAATTTAAAAATATTGTTTTTCTTTATATTTGAAAAGACTGAGCTATATAGAATTTACATGACTTGTCTAAGATGACATATACATTAGTGGATGAATTAATGACAGGTGCCTCTTAATACTTACATGAATTTTGCTAATCTCTGAACCTTATAAGTTGATCACTGAATCATGTATTACTTTTCATATTTCTCAGAAACTTCTTGTATACACATCCAAGAACAGCATAACCTATGAGACATAGAGGATACTCAGTAATTAGCCACCAAAAAAATTGAATAAAATGTAGATCTTCTGATTTTTTAACATCATGAAATTGGATGTAAAAATAATCTTCAAAATAAGTTAAAAAAATAGACATAAAACAGATACATTTATTTTCCAAAGAACTGCTCTGACTATTGCAGCTTCAAGTCGGTTAATATTTTTTAGAATATTGTTATTCCTGTCCCTATATATTAATGGGGAAGTCCATGGAACCACTTTTCTGACAATCTGGAATATAGAACAGAAAATGTTAATATAGGAAGCTGAAGGCATGTTAATTCTTAGATATTTTAGTTGAGACAGTATAAATTGCAAAAATAAATAATATAGTCTGAATGAATAGAAGCATACTGAAAAATGTTCTAATTGTTATTGTTGCTTTGTGACCTCAGACACTTCTGGATTTCATATGAAGCTGGTTCCTATATGTGGAGGTCTGGGGAGATGGAAAAAAGAGGCAGACAGTCTAGGTTGTTAGGCAGCAGGTTTAATTAGCATGGGAACTTACTTATAAGGATTGTCTTTGGATGGCTGCAGGATGAATAGATTCCTGGGGCTCCTGGGTGGCTCAGTGGGTTAAGCCTCTGCCTTCGGCTCAGGTCATGATCCCAGGGTCCTGGTATCAAGCCCCACATCGGGCTCTCTGCTCAGTGGGGAGCCTGCTTCCCCCTCTCTCTCTCTCTCTGTCTGCCTCTCTGCCTACTTGTGATCTCTCTCTGTCAAATAAATAAACAAAATCTTAAAAATAAAAATGAGTAGACTCCTGCACCTGCCCACCAGAATCGTAAAAGTTTATTTAAAGGCCTTAACTCAATTCATTCATGTACATGGTCCAAGTAGTCTCACCACCACATTATTATCTCAAGGCTGTATTCTTGCCTCTCAGGGTAGCTTCTTGGAGCAGGGCATGTAAGCAGAACAGGCATACAAAGGACAGGGGAGGCAAGAAGAGGTTGCCAATTTCTGGATCCATTTCAGGGGCCAACCAATGGTCACATTATCTTAAAGACCTCCCTTAATACTAATAGTAAATGAAAGCAGGTATTTTCAAAAGACTTTAAAGGAATCAATGGGCAGATTCTTCTAATCAGAACAGTTTTAAAGATTAACTAAAATTTTCATTAATCACTATAAGAATTAAAATTTGTGAAATTAAGCAAATATTTATAAAGTGAAAAGAAAATATTGGAAGAGACAATTGCCAAGGAATTTCCAAATTAGTGTCAGACACCAAAAATAAATCACTTGGAATTTTAAGTACTATGAATACATTAGTTAGTTTTCTCTAGTTATGCTATAATGATAGGTCCCAAATTATAACAATGTCAAAAGTTTATTTCTTGCTCCTTTTATGTATTGGTATGGGTCAGATTTGGCTCTGTTTATGGAGTCGTCATTCAGGGTCCAGAGTGAAAGAAAAACCTTAATCTTCCTCATGGAACTTTGGTTCAGATATGGCTTATGTCCCTTCTGTGGATGTTTCTTTTTCTAAAGCAAGTCACATATCCAGTCTCAAAGTCATTGTGGTGAGAAGTGAACTTCTTTAATAGGGGAGACTCTGTAAGTATAGAACTGAATAAAGGCAGGGGTATTTGGAACAAATCTGACAATATATTGCAGAAAATAAAAAAAAAAATATATGTATTTTCAAAAGTTCTAAAATACAAGAATAGATACTTGATTCTATATGTAACATTGCCAAATGTTACATTTAATTGTGGATTCTTTAAGAATCTCATGTTATCTGTAAGACTAGGGAAACCAATTTAGAAAGGGTAAATCGTTGTGTTCCCATTGAAGATCGTATATATAACCATAGAAAAATCTATAATACTTGGAGTACAGACAGTTTAGGAACTTTAGTCTTGGGAAATACATTGAGGTGGGGGGAGATTATGTCTCATGGTCAAGGGTGATGAATTTGTTGGGCCACTTCCAAGAACATACAGGGCATTACTAGCCATGGAATTAAGAGGCTGAAACCCATAAATCAAGAACATATGTTGAAAGACTCTACACAGAAAAGCTAGCAAGTGAGAAATTAGAGTTTATATTTTCCTAGTAGATCTGAGTAAAGGGCTATGTAGTAGTTATATATAAGGAGGTATCCCCTGAGGAAACACCCAATTATGACCTCAGGATTAATTGCGTATTAAGTGAATCTCTGGAAATTCTGCCTCTTTAGTCCATATTTCAATGATATTTATTGATACTACAAACCATGAAAGAAATAAGCTGTTACTATTAAGAATTGGACTACTGTATCAAATGGTGAGAAAAGTAGCAGGTAAATCACTCTAGGAAATCTTTCAACAAAATTCCACTCACCACAATATATCTTGAGACATCAATGTCTTAGGATGGTCTTAGTAACTAAATGATTTCGAAGGAAAGGGGAAAGTAGTAATTCTAAATGATCAATTAGTGGTGTGTTTCATTATTTTATATCATTTAATTTATCTTTCAGTAGTATATTTATTTTATGTTCTTGTTTTAGTGAAAAGATAATAGATTGTGAAATATAGGTGGCTACTTAACATGTTTTCTGTTGTCTAATGTTTGTTCTACAATGTTGGAAAGAAAAAGAATGTTTCAAAAAAATAGATTGTTAAATAAGTGTGGATGCATTATGTACACGGAATTACTTAAATTCTCAGTCTTAGGCTCTTAGATAAATTTGAGATGTTATCTCTGTATTGGTTGAGAATCTTTCAGGTGCAAGTCAAGGAAAGCTGAATTAATTAAGAAACCCACAAGTGTAAGATGCAGCTGGATACTGGGAGTTCAAGCAATGTTGTCAAATTTCCATTACTCATTTCATTCATATTCTCTCTTTCTCCTGCATGTAGATTTCATTCTTTAATTATGCTCTTTAGATGCAGTAAGGGAGTTGATTTCAGATGGTCCAAATTCAAATGCAATCTACATTGTAATATATGGGAATGAGAAGGTCTCTCTTTCCAACTCTGGGAGGAAAACACATAATTGACTTGGCTTTGGTCAGATATTCTTCTCTGAAATAATTCTGTGACCATAGGGATAATGTGTCCCTTTTGAGAATGAAAGAGATGATCATTGACACATCATCTTAGACCATATGGAGTTCAGGAAGGCTGATTCCCTAAAGGAATGGATACTGACCAAGAAACATATGTCCACTAAAATTATGTATGGCAGTGACATGAAAATGCATCTTAAACGACTAAAAGTTAACAGAGCTTTTCCAAATAAAAGAAAAATGTGAGAGCTTCTAGCAGGTATTGTGGCATGAATATTTCTACATAATTAGAAATCTATTTTCAGCTCTGAGCTATCCCAAGTCTATTCTCCTCCCTAAAAGATAATCTGGAAAAACACTACTTATTACTTCAACAGACAAAACATAATCACAGATTAGTGTGAAACACACAGACAAGAGAAAAACTACTAGAACACAACACAAATAGAAGAGAAAACCACTCTGTGGTACATAGTAAAATACACTATATAGATATTTGTTCCAGAGGAAGGAAATAAAGACATCTAGTGAATTGATAGAGATTTTTTTTAATTTAGAATTTTATCTTTCCCTAATTATATAGTCTAATTTTCTTGAATTAATATTGAATGTTATGATTTGAGGAATCATAGAGCTGATGTGGGGATGAAAAAGTGATTTGAGAGACACACGAGTAGATGAAATATATCGTCAGAAATGAAACAAGGTGAGATAAGAAAGGAAGGTCATAGCAATATAAGGAAAACTAATTTAGTCAACTCTCATAAAATATTTTTACCAGTCCTTAAGATAAAAAAGAATTAATAAATACACTCAGATGCCACATTATTCCATTCATTGTAGATTTGTCTCTCAACTTGGCCTGTTTCTGTTATCCTTGATTAACTTTTGCCAACTTGTGATAATACTCTATCTTTGTTCCTACAGAATTTTTTTTCCTCTCTGGGAATATTCAGACTTTCATCTTGTATCCTAGTGTTCTTAAGTTTCAACATAGTGAAATTAAGTATGAGCTTTTTTTTTTTTTTTCCATTTAAAGAGATACTAATTAGGTCCTTTTAATCTGAAAATTCTAGTTGTTTGGCTAAAGGCATCTTTCTTCTATTGATTTTTTTTTATTATTATTATCTTCTCCACTCATTCACTTTTTTAGTGTTTTTTTTTTTTCCAGAACTTCTACTAAATGGCTATTGAAATGTCTGAAAATATGGTGCTGAGAAAATAAAAATCCAATCAAGATAGAATTATCTCCACAAAACAAGGAAAAGAAAGAAAGCTGTTTTATTACAAAATGGTACATATCTATAGTGCCATGCACATTGTAGGCAGTCTGCAAAAGAATCTACAAAGTCTAGACAGAATTTCACACACATTAGTTAGGGAGAACAGGAGAAAGAACAATTTAAACACTTCTTATCTCCTTGTGATAGGCTCCTGGATCTCGTTAGGGACTCTTGAGTTTATTTTAGAGATCTGTGTCTACATTTCTGTGAGTCAGAAGGCCCTTAAAAACAATAGACCAGGCCTACTATCAAGTCTATTATGCTTCTAAGGAGACATACCAAAGGGGACATGATAAAATGTCATAATTTTACCCTTATAGTGTGGATGTTAGCCAACATTTACCAAGCAATCAATATTGTCAAATACCTTTTTAAGGACTTTGCATATATTAACTTTGGAGCTCCACAACATTTCTAAGAAATATCTATACTACTACTACTACTACTACTACTATTAGTATTCTAAAAATGAAAAAGAAGCAGAAAGTCTTTTTAAAAATTACTTGTCAAGGTTCATGTAGATATTAAGAGAAGCTAGGATTTAATTCCTAACAGTCTCAATCCAAAGTATGCAATCATTCCACTCACTACTTCATCATGTATATTTTTCTCTCTTTTTCTTTTCTGATAATTATATTCTTTCTGTCTTCCTAGATCTTTCTTAGTGCACTCTTCCAACTCAATAATTTACTCTTCAGTTGAGTCCATTCTGGATTTTTGTCCTTTAATTTGACTTTTACTCCTACTATCTAGATTTTTTACTATGTCTTTTTTTTATTATATTTATTACATTTACTATACTTATTTTACATTTTAAAATCTCTAAGATATTAGTTATTCTATTTTCTCTTGGCTAAGAGTTTTATTACATTTTATTTTTGTTGCTTCTCTTTCTTGGTATTGTTTCTAACAAGTTTCAGTGAAACTTGATGATAGGCATATACTTGAGTTTTCTGGCTACTCAAATGATTGTGAAGTATGATGTTCAAAGGGATATACTGGTAGCTTACTTTTGAAAGATGGTGGCACTCTGTAATCCATTGACTTTTTATTGTTATTGTTATCTCTTTGGTCCAAACATCTGGTCTCCCTACTTTAAAAAGAAAATAGCTTGCAGTTAAAAACAAATTGCAAAAGGAGTGAGATAAAGTTCAAGCAAAAGTATGGAAATGTAGTGTTAGAAAACAATAAATATCATTAACAAATATCCTGGTCTGCGTATGATGAAAATTAGATTTAGGGATGCAGAGTGACTTCCATAAGAAAATATAGTTCATTTAAACATTAATCTAGGAATTAAACACAGTCCTTTTTATTGACAACCCAGAGTTCTGTCACTTCTTTTTAATATCAAATTTTTTATCAGTCTTAAAGTTTGTCATAAATATATTCAATTAGGGCTTCAAAACAATTCTGATACATGACATTAAATTAATATTCAAAAGAAACTTTATAACTTATATACACATTAATTTTGCAGGGAACGTTCATTTGAAAGAATGGAAACAGACTTCATGAAGCATTTCAGCTAAATTATAATCTCTATTTTTTTTTTTTATTTTTACTAAATACCTAGAGTATTCTTCAAGCCAAATTTTGATCTGGGAGGTAGAAGAGTGCAGAATCTATGATCCTGAGTTGGGAAATCTGAAATAATCAAAGCTTTACAATCAACTAGCTCCTTGACTTGAGCAAGCACTCAAATTCTCTGGGTTTCAGGTTCTTTATCTGCACATTTAGAAAGTAGTATGGAGACTCTCTGGGGCCCTTCCATCTGTAAGTCGTTAATTCAATCTTATTTAAACTCTACGGAACCCAGAGCTTCTTATAATTTGCTCATTGAATTTGTGTGCTAACCATGGTACATTTTTGTTTAAACAAACCTTGAGACAATTAGGAGATTTGGAATATATATATATATATAAGATTTTTTTTTTTTTTGCTGTGAGTGGGTTGAAAGCTTCTATATTCTGAGTTTACTACAAATACATTGGTTCTCAGGCGTTCATTTGGGTTTTTATATTCTAGATATTTTTTCTATGTATATCTGCCTTAATGTCTATAAAATTGGGATAATAATAGCACCTAGTTCAGAGAAGTTATAGTGAGGATGAAATTCATAAAACATGCCAAATGATTAAAATATTACCTTGCACATCTAATTCCAAAATGTTACCTATTATCCTTCACCTCCCCAATGTGGTCATCTTCTCTCTTTGCATAGAAATATTTATGATGTATTAATATTGTATTTGACAGTTGGTAAATAGATCCCATGGTATAGAATGTCAAATATATAAATTAAAGCACTAAACTAATGTTCTAAAGCTAGAGTTCAGATGGATGTTTATCTGTATTTAAAATATGATATATTGATGAGTTTTCTGCCTAATACAGAAAATTTCAAGCTAAATCAAAATTTCTCTCTCTTTTCCCCCATCCCACTCCTGTCTCCCCCTTCCTCATTCCTACCATCTTTCAACTTTTCCCAATACCTTACACTGAGTCAAAACCAGGAAGACTGTCCTTATTGGATTGAAAATTTAAAAAGTAAACAAGCTTCAAAAATAAATAATCATATAAGATATTTTCTAGACAATTTTCCTTCTTTCTGTTTTTTCATCTTTCTGCTCTTGAATTTTTATTTTCATATTACTATTTCTCAAATCCCTCTCCTTTGGCAACCTCTTGATCCTCTTTTAGGCTGCTAAATGGTCATGACTCTTGCCTCTCTAAGGAGGGAGAAACTGCTTTCCTATCAAAAGTATGATAAAACTCTTAAACACTCCCATTCATATCTGTGTGATAGAGCCAAATTATAAAAAGTAAAAACTAATGGGAATGCAACTTGCTATAGCCATTCTAGAAAACAGTATGGAGTTTCCTCACAATGTTAAGAATAGAGCTACCTTACAACCCAGCAATTTTAATATTGGGTATTTACCCCAGAGATACAGGCATAGTAAAAAGAAGCAAAACCACTCCAATGTTCATAGCAACAATGTCCACAATAGCCAAACTGTGGCAGGAGCCAAGATGCCTTTCAACAGGTCAATGAATAAAGAAGATGTGGTACATAGACACAATGGAATATTATTCAGCCATCAGAAATGATGAGCACCCACCATTAGCATCAACATGGATGGAACTGGAGGGGATTATGTCAAGTGAAGTAAGTCAAACAGAGAAAGACAATTATATGGTTTCACTCATATGTGGAACATAAGCAATAGCACGGAGGACCATAGGGGAAGAGCAGGAAATCTAAAGGGGGCAGAAATCAGAGAGGGAAATGAACCATGAGAGACTATGGACCCTGAGAAACAATCTGGGGGTTTCAGACGGAAGGAGAGGAGAGGGAGGGTAAAACAGGGTGAAGGGTATTGAAGAGAGCATGTGCTATCATGAGCACTGGGTGTTATACTTAACTAATGAATCATTGAACACTGCATCAAGGAATAATTAGGTACTATACAGTGACTAACTGAACATATTAAAAAATAAAGTAAACATAAAAAAAAGTCAAACTTTAATAGTAAAACTAGCTAAACTAGCTACAAATTAAAGTTTAGAAGTGGTAAGCTTCCATTAGTATCAATAGATTAAAACCTTGTTCAGAAATAAATTACTTAAATAAACCATAGAAAATTGAGAATAAGGCCTTGAAAAAAAAAAAATCAACATTTAAGCAGAGGGTGAAGTGGAAGGACAGGGTGGTAGGCAAGAAAAGTCATCCAAATTTGGATAAGGGAAAGAAAACAGGCAATGTTTTCTCCTTTTAGTTTTTGTTTCTTTGTTTGTTGGTTTGTTTTTGTTTTTTAAGATTTTATTTATTTATTTGAGAGAGAGAGAGAAAACAAACAAACAGGGGGAGCAGCAGATGGATAGAGACAAAAGCAGGCTCTCCACTGAGCAGGGAGTCTGATGTGTCCTTAATCTCAGGACCCCAGAATCATAATCTGAGCCAAAGGCAGATGTTTAACTGGCTGAGCCACCCAGACTCCCCTTCTTTTAGGGTTTTAAATAATTTTATAAAAAGGAACTCAAAATTTTATTGAAAATCCACTGAATAGTCTACTTTTTGGTGTTAAAATATATAAAATGTGAATTTGATACTTCCCAATTTTTGCTTTCATTAAGTAACACATTAAAGAACACACTTGAGTAAGTAGAGTCTTTTCCGAAGCTTTAACATGTGCAGTTTTTTATTATTTATAGGTGACTTCATAAGTACATTAACATCTAATGATGAGAAATTAGATGGCATTATAGATCACTTAGCTCATTCTCATAATAATTATTTATCTGCTATGCAGGGATAATTATATTTTGGGTTTTTCTTCGCTAGTTTGGGAAGAGGTTTCTTGTACATGACAAGTTTCTACTTTCATACCTTATATAGTAATACTTATAATTACAATATTATGATAATCTTCTGCCATCCATTGTGGTTAAAGCAAGGTATGAAATGTGTTTTAAGGAATATTTCCCAGGATAGATTTTTCTACCTATCTTTTATCTTTAAGTTAAAAGTCCTTGTCATTAACTTACTTTCTCATTTTGTTAATGGTTTCCTCAATGGTTTTTGCAACTTCTAGCTAGTAAATGAGCAGACTGTGGGATAATTACAAAGCTAACTTAGAGTCAGGACACCAAGTTTCCTTTCATAACCCTGTCACTGATACATTGTAAAACTTTAAGGAAACTATTTAACATGTAGGTGAGTTTACCAACAATCTCTAAAATCTTTTCTAATTTAAAATTCTTTGCCATCTAAAGAACTCCTGTAAGTTAACATTATGAAATGTATTTGAAAGATGTTTCATATCACTAAAACATGACAAATATATAATCATACATCTCACCATTTTCTCCACATTGTTCTGGAAAAAGATATGGCAGGCAGAGAATTGGTAGATAGTCTTAAAAACTTTATTAAAGTTTAGAGTGGAGTCAGTTGGATAAAAATCCTGTGCTTTCTGAAGTGAAAGCTCTCTTTCCTCACCCTGTAAACTCTAGGGAGAAGTACTGCTTTTGCCAAGAGACAGGAAAGCTGTAATAACAATGGAATTCCCATCACCCTGCTGCAATCCCTACTGTAATGCTTATGTCAGATGTGACAAATTTTGAAAAGGTCTGTGCAACTAATAGCTGACATGCACCTCTATTCTCCAGACAATCCTAAAGCAAAGAAAAATAGAGTCTTTGATTTTTCTTTGGTGCTGGGTAATACTGTGATGGTACCAAAAGCACCACTATAAAAAAAATGCTAATAGGTACTTGTAAACTATCTGAAGATTATGTGTAAAACTATATTTATTTGATAAATGAAGTAAACAGAATATTCAAGTTATTTATAATCTTTATGCATGTGGTATAATCCCATTGGCAGATTATTGTCAAATTAAGATAGTGCTACTTTATAGTACCCAAAACAAATCATATGTTATAGTAATATGATTTCAAGAATCACTAAGGTGATCTGAATTCTGAGCTAGAATTCTGAAGTCAAGTTCACTTTCAATTCATTTTGTTATTATACCGTGTGTGATAATAAGCAAGTAATTCAGCAATTCCTGGGAAATTGTTTTATCTCCTGAACAATGCCTATCTGACAAACCGAGAGAATGAAATATTCATATGGATATTAAATAACATTCTAAATAATTGTGTGAGATTTAATTTCAAATCAAAATGGGGTTCTTTTATTTTATCAGTAGTAGTGAGTTGTGTTTTTTTTTTTTTAAGATTTTATTAATTTATTTGACAGACAGAGAATCACAAGTAGGCGGAGACGCAGACAGAGAGAGAGAAGAGGAAGCAGGCTCCCCGCTAAGCATAGAGCCCAATGTAGGGCTCGATCTCAGGACCCTGGGATCATGACCTGAGCCGAAGGCAGAGGCTTTAACCCACTGAGCCACCCAGGCGCCCAAGTAGTAGTGAGTTTTTATCTAATCCCATTTTGGAGTAATAAAGTTGGAAAAAACTCGTTAATTCCTGACTTCTTTAAACGTTTTAAAGATGTTCTTTAAATTCCTGACTTCTTTAAACTTCTTAAAATGTTATTGATGCTTCTCTCATTCATCTAAATTAATTAGTAAAAGGACAAATAAAGTTGAAATGAAGGATGAGAACACTCATGGTGAATATACCATAACAAAGACTTGCTGAGTCACTCTACTGTACTGTACAGCAGTACAGCTGACACTAATGTAATATTGTGTATCAACTATACTCAAATAAAATGAAATTCAAGACATTTTCACCTCATAAAGAGTAAAAAAGAAGAACATAGAATCTCTCCCAACTCCAAACACTCTGAATGATCAGAAAGAAAGGAATTATACTTCTTGACAAGATCAAATTGTACCAATTCCTAGGCTTGTAAGCAGATGAATGGACACTAGGGATGAGGAAAGGTAAGCCATTGTTGCTTAAATTCAGACTAGCTCAGTTCTTTTCCCCCATTTTAAGTAAACTTCAGCATCTACAATCAGATGGAGTTCAATATTATTCATCTGTTCTTAGGTCTCCTGTCATATCTTTTCTAAGCTCCACCTCTGCACTGACAGACGGTTTTTACATAGTATTACAAATAATTTTTCTAGAAATTCTCTTAGTCCTAACTTATATTTAGATGATGACAGTTTTTGTCTCATCATCTTAGGTGTTTTACAGAATTTCATTTATATTATTGCTGATTTAGGTAGCTCTCTATATTTTGTACACATCAAAATAATATTAATTTATAAATAACAATTTACCATTCTCTGAATGAGCAGTGAAGTCTTTTAAAATATGAAAAATAAATCTAATGTTGAGAGTTACAGACATAAAGAATCCCTACTACTAAAATATACAGCCCAAAATAAACACAAGGTACTATGTTTACCATGGTTTTATATATATGTGTATAATATACATATATATACACATATAAAACTTAATATAATTATATTTTATATATATAATTACATTTTAATATTTAGTTTTAGTATTGCCAATAATGTTTTATCTGCCTACCTCTGGAGATACTATGGATTTTACCACTATTCTTCCAGAAGGTGAATTGAAGAATTTTCCAAGCTATTATGGTAATGATTTAAAGTATTACATAATTTACTTATATTTCTATCTATGTCTGCCATTTAACTTTCCAATAAATAACTTCAAAGACAACAGATTTAAATTTTTTGGCAATAGGCTATGTGAGACAATGATATTGAAATCTGGAGATAATTACTGCAGTTTATCATTAAAGGTATATTAATTAGGATAGTACTGAGAGAGACAGAGGGAGAGAGAGAATTGTTGCAGCTAATAATAAAAATCTACATTGGTTTGAATAGTAATATGAGAAATACAGAAAGAAAGGCAAAGAAATAAAGTTAGAAGAATAGCCTCAACAAAATAAATTATTTTATAATACTATCTGGGATCAAGTTATTTGAATTAAAATATTTACTATAAGTCAGATTGATTGATAATTATCATGTTCCCTAAATTCCAAAGTTTAATAACTAGATTTCTCTCTTTATTCCACTATGTACCTTCCAATTTTTATCCTAATAGTACAAATTTTAATTGGATATTTTATTTTAAGTGGAATATTATAAATATGATCTAGGCAGACTATTTTCTTTTTAATGAAATTAAAAATTTTCTTACATACATATATACATGCATGGTAATAGACTGTTGAGAATAATTGGGATCTATCTATATCTGGCCTTTGGTTTCATGTTTTTCTAAACCATTCCAAAGATAAGGATATATCAAATTTCTTCTGAATAATATATATAAAAAGGTTGAAATAACATGAAAGTGTGTACTAAAATTAAAATGTATATTTTAGAGACATGTTAAAGCAAAAACTTTCATCTTTGGTAAGAATAGGCAGTGATTTGGTTTTAATTTCTTCACTTCTCATTCAGAAAACCAACTAGGTCATCAAGGATAACAAAAAAGATTTTCAAAACTACATTCTCAGCTAAATTAGGACACAGAAATGCCTCCGATTTCATATGTGGTAAAAATGTGTCCAAAAAGCAAAGCCAGCTATCGAGACCACATAGGAAGTCAAGGAAGTACTTTGAGGAGGTAAAGTGTCTTGTGGTTGCATATTTCAGATCTCTCTAGTACATATTCACTTCCAGAAGAAAACAAAAAGCCTCATCCTGATAGGAATCTATAGTAAGTATAGTTCTTTTACTGTGAATTGGGAAGAAAGAAGGTGCAAAAGTGTGTGGGAGTGCCCTGAGGTGACTGATCTCATAGTCTCTACCAAATACATCTTCTAAAAGTGACTGCTTCACATTTGAAGAAAGGACTGTGTCTCTTGGTGACAGCAGACTGTAAAAAAATATCAAAGAAAACCCAACTTATCAGTAGAAGTCCCCATGAAATAGAAAAGGTTCTAAGGGTCACAGGAGGGGTGGCTACACAGAGGTGGCATGAATTACCACTGTAATAACAGACAGAGGGAGACCTGAAACTGTGAAGCCTGAAAGCTCCCCTCTTTCTACACTCCACTGAAACCTCCTGCTATTAGTACAGGGAAATTAAATTCAGTCCAACACAAGTGCTAGAAAAGGAAAACTCAAAAGTCGACAGAAGTAGGCTTGGGCAATATATTTTAAGAAATCAGTAGAACAATTCTAAAGATGATATAATCTCATTACTAAAAGGCTTCAATAACAACAAAAACATGATAACACATTTCCAACATATTTTTGTTTAAAATGAAGCAGTCAGACTTATGAAATAGCACAAAGGGTAAACATCCAGAAACTCAAATAACAGTTAAATTGGAAGTAGAATCTTATGATAGAATAAGAGTGGAATGTGAAATGAGTTCTGATAAAATGAAAAGAAAGGAGGAAAAATTAATAAATAAAGAATAAATGCAAAGAAACACAAAAGAGAATAGACACAATAGAAAGTACAATGAGAGCACAGAAGATAAAAAAAATATTGATACAATGATACATATATACAAAAAGAAAGAAATAATGAATTAAAGTTAACATAGATCATAGGAAAGGGCAATCTAAAGTATGTATTATTAAGAAAAAAGAAAGAAAAAATAAAAAAGAAAAGAAAAATAATTGAAAATAAGTTTCCTAAAATAACCTAAATTTTGGGGGATCCTCATCTATAGTACAAATCCCAGCATATATAGGATGACATCCACCTCTCATAACATTGGGGCAAATGGAGAAAAATGTAGTTATTACTGAGAATGAGGATAATAATTTATCCATGCCCCATAAATCTCTTGTCTGTTTTCAGGATAATATGAATAAATAAACTTATATTTAAATATTCTGAATAATATTTAAAGAATTCACCCTTGTTACTAGAGGGATTTCCACTCTAGATTCATGAGGATTTATACATACATGGCACCAGACACTTGACAGATGAGAACAACAACAGTTTATTTATTAATCACATATACTCAAAACTTAAGGATTTATAGCAAAGTAGAATGTAATAAAGCTAATAAAAAAGGGTTCCTGAATTCTGGTCCATTATGTAAAGAATCTGGAAGTTCTTGTTCTGTCCTAACAACAAGTAAAAACAAAAATCTCTGTTGGAATAATGTTGATATAAGAAAGACAAACTGTAATTGACATGCTGCTGAAGACTTATTGTGGGCAAGTCTGAGAGTTAAAAACTCCAGAAACCCAGTCATGGAGGGGAGGGGTGCCCTCACTTTTGTGAGTTTTATCTCCAGACAATTGATCAGGTTTCCAAAGTGAATATCAGCAAAATCCTTCCCTGCTTCTGGCAGAGGGAGGAGAAAAAGAACCATTTTGAAATACTCCAGAGAAGTTTTGTAAAAAGTATTGGCCCCAAGAGAAACTACTTTACTAGAGCCTAAACTACTCAGGCTTTTCCAGAGCCCTACTGACTTCTGAGAAGGGATAAACAGTACTTTAGCCTACTCTAGCCATCCTATCCTAAGGGAGGAAAACAAAACAAAACAAAACAAAACTGTGAAGCATTTATGAAGTTTGGGATTCAGAGATACTTTTTGAATACCTAGACTGAGACTTAATCATAGGACAATAGAATACATCTCATCACACCTTACCATCATGTTACTAAAGGCCTATTAACCACAGCTCTTTTTAAATAGTATGTCATGTCTGGGTATCAAGAAAAAATTACCAGGCACACCAAAAGGCAAAAATAAATAACAATTAAAAAAGACAGTGTAAGCATCAGAACAAGATATGACAGAAATATTGGGATTTTAAAACTGAGAATTTAAAACAACTATGATTAATATGTTAAGTGTGCTAATGGATAAAGTAGATGACATACAAGAATAGATGAGTAATATAAGCATAGAAATGGGAATTCTAAGGAAGAACTAAAATGAAATGCTAATGACCAAAAACACTAAAAGAAGAGTGAATGAAACAAAGAATGCCTTTAGTGGACTTATGAAGTGATTGTATATGGCTGAAGAAAGACTCTGAGCCTAAGTTTGTAACAATAGAAATTTTGAAAACTGAAACAAAAATAGGAAAAATCCTAGAAAGAAAAGAAAAAGAAAAAAAAAAAAAAGCAGCCAGAGTTACCCAGAACTATGGGACAACTACAAAATGTGATTCTTACATCTAATGGGAATACCAGAAACAGAAAAAAAGAGAGAAAAGAATAGAAAAAAATATATTTGAAGCAATGATGACAAAGAATTTCCTTAATGTCAAACTTGAAACCATAGATCAAGGAAGCTCAGAGAACACTAAACAGGATAAATAAAACAAACAAACAAACAAACAAAAAGCAAAAACAAAATCTATCTCTAGACATATCTTATTTGAATTATAGAAAATCAAAAGTTTTGAAAGAAACCAGGGGGAGGAAAATGTGTTACCTATAGAGAAGCAAAAATAATGATTACTTCTAGGGCACCTGGGTGGCTCAGTGAGTTAAAGCCTCTGCCTTCATCTCTGGTCATGTTCCCAGGGTCCTGGGATCGGGCCCTGCATCAGGCTCTCTGCTCAGTGGGGAGCCTGCTTCCTCTTCTCTCTCTCTGCCTGCCTCTCTGCCTACTTGTGATCTTTATCTGTCAAATAAATAAATAAAATCTTTAAAAAAAAATGATTACTTCTCCTTAGAAGCCATACAAACAAGAAGAGACTGAAGGGAAATATCTTATGTATTAGGAAGGAAAAAAAATAGCAACTTAGTATTCTGTATCCTGCAAAACTATCCTTCAAAAGTAAAGGAGAAATAAAAACTTCCAGAAAAACAAAAATTAGGGAATTTTTTTGCTAGTAGAGAGTAGACCTGACTTGAAAGAAATGTTAAAAAGAGTTCCTCAGAGAGAATGAAAATAGTAGAGGCGAAGAACTCATATCTGTATAAAGGAAAAAGAAGCATCAGAAATAGCATAAGAGAAAGAACAATAAAATGGTATTATATATATAGATTTATATCTATACATATATCTATTTATGATAAGAATGACAACAATGGTACAAGGAATGGCATCAAGGAATTAGTATTATTTTGAAATTTTTTGATACACAGACATGTAAAAAATATATATATGTATATATACACATATACACACATATATTCATGGTGTAGTGTTATTTGAAAGAGGACTTGGATTATTTGTATTGTAAATTCTATGGGAACCACTAAAAAAGGAAGAAGTAGAAGGAAGAGAAGGGGAAAGTGGGGGAGAAGAAGAGAGAGGGAGGGGAGCAGGAGGAAGAGAAAGATAAGATACAAAAAGTGAGGGAAAAAATATTAAATGTTCAATTATACCCCATAAAGCAGATAAACAGTAAGACAAATTAGGAACAAAGAGAAAGGGCAACAAGTAGGAAACAGTAACCAATATGAAACATACTAACATAACCATGTGAATAATCACTTTGAACTCAGTAGCCTAAATGTACTATTTAAAAGACAGAGATGTCAGAGTGGATAAAAAACCCAGACCTAATTATATGTTATCTTCAAAAGACCCACTTTAAATTTAAAAACAACTATGGATTAAAAGAAATGGATAGAGACAGATATATCATACTAGCAATAATCAAAAGAAAGTGGGAGAATTTATGTTTATTTCAGACATAATGGGCTTCAGAGCAAAGAAATTTATCAAGGAAAAACTGGGGCATTAGATAATGATGAAGAGGTCAAGAAAACATAACAGTCCTTAGTATGTATAAATTTAACAACAAAGTACCAGAATGTGTGAGACAAAAGCTTATAGAATTGCCAGAATAGATAAATCTATGGTCATAGCCAGAGATTACAATTCTTTGTAAATACTAGTTAGATCCAGTGGGCAGAAAATGAGTGAGGACATAGTTTATCCCAAATGTACCACCAGTCAACTGGATATCAGAGAAAAACAAAAACAAAAAAACAAAAACAAAACAAAACCCATCTGGGGCCATAAAGCATAGCTTAACAAATTTTCAAGAATTAGAAATCATACAGTGTCTGCTTCCAGACAAAAGGGAATTAAATGAGAAATCAAGGAAGATAGGTAGGAAATCCCCAAATACTGGGAGATTGTATTCATTGGGGTTCTTCAAAGAAACAGACCAGCAGGAGAAATTTATTTAGTTATTATGAGGACTTGGCTAATGTGATTACAGAGGCTGAGAAATCCCACAATCTAATGTCTGAAAGCTGGAAAACCAGTACATCCAGTGGTATAATTCACTCCAAGTCTGAGGTCCTCAGAACCATGAGAGTCAATGGTGTATAATTCCAAGTTCAAGGGCTGGAGAAGATAAGATGAGATGTCTCCAACTCAGTCAGTTAGGCTGGAAAAAGGAGGTGATTTCCACCTTGCCTCAGCTTTTGTTTTATTCAGGCCCTCAATGGACTGGATGATGCCAATCCCCATGGGGGAGAACAATCTATTGAGTTCACTATTCCAAATGCTGATCTCATCTGGAAGGCTCCCATAGACAAACTAAAAAAAACATAATAGTGTGGACCCACCAACACCAGGCAAGTTGGCACATAAATTAACTATCACAAAGATTAATCAACATATTTCTAAATAATACCAGGGTCAAAAATAAATCTCAAGAAAAATTTAGAAATATTCTTTATTATATGAAGATGAAAATAAGCTCCTGCAAATTTGTGGAATACAGGAAAAGTAGTGCTTTCCCAACTTAGGGAGGGGAAAAAAAAAGAAGAGCAAATTAAAAGTAAACAGCAGAAAAGAGATAATAATTACAGGAGAAATGAACAAAATTAAAACTGGAAATCAGTAGAGAAAATGAAAAGCAAGAGGTGGTTGTTTAAAAGATTGATAAAATAAACAAATTTCTAGCCAATTCAACCAAGAAATAAAAGACAGAAGACACGAATTACCAATGTTATATGAAAGAGAGAACACCAGTATGTTTCCCATGGACATTAAAAGGACAATATATGAATATTATGAAGTACTCTATTTCCATATATTTGATTACCCAGGTGAAATGGATCAGTTCCTTGAAAGATACAATCTGCCAAACTCATAGAGGAAGAAATAGACTTTCTGAATAGGTCTCTATTTATTAAGGAAATTGAATATATAATTAATGACCTTTCAAAACAAAAAGGACCAAGTAAAGATGAGTTTATTGGTGAATTGTATCAAACATTTAAGGAAGAAATTATGCCATTTCTCCATAATATTGTCCATAAGATAAAGATAGTGGGAAGACTTCCTAACTTGTTCTAGAAGACTTAATTATTCCAATACCTAACATGAATAATGACATTACAAGAAAAGAAAACTACAGACTAATGTCTCTTATGAATGTGTATGTAAAATTTTTAAACAAAATACTAGGAAGTTAGATCAAATAATATATAATAAAAATTGTCAACCATGACTACCTGGAATTTATTCTGGATACACAAATCTGGTTCAACATTCAAAAATCAGTTAATACAATCCATTACATCAATAGACTAAAGAAAGTTCATGTAAGTTGATGCAGAAAAGGCATCTGACAAAATTCCAACACCTATTCATGACAAGAAAAAAATAAGAGCAAATACCTCTTGGTAAACTAAGAATTGAGGGGAATTTTTTCAACTCAATAATGACAATCTATAGGCACACCTGAGTGGCTCAGTCATTAAGCATCTGCCTTTGGCTCAGGTCATGATCCCAGGATCCTGGGATAAGTCCAGCATCAGGGGAAGCCTGCTTTTCACTCTCCCACTCCCCTGTCTTGAGTACCCTCTTTGCTGTATCTCTCTCTGTCAAATAAATAAATAAAATCTTAAAAAATAATGACAATCTATAAAAACCTATAGCTAATATCATGCTTAAAGCTGAGAAACTCCGTTTTCTCACTAAGATCAGGAACAAGAGTGTCCCTTCTCATTATTCCCTTTTAATATCATACTGGAAGTCCTAGGTAATGCAGTAAGTACAAAAATAGAAAGTTTACTAAATAAGAAAAGAGAACAAAACTGTCTTTGTTTGCAGGTGTCATTATTATCTATATAGAAAATCAAAAAGAATTGACTGCAGGAACTAATAAGCAACTAAAGCAAAATTGCAGGATGCAAAGTTAATATAAAAAAGTGAATTACATTCCTATATGCCAACAATGAACAAGTAGAATTTTAATTTAAAAATTCAGCAAGTGTCATGTAACCAACAAAAAACATGAAATACTTTAGTATAAATCTAACAAAATGAGTACAAGTACTCAAGTATGAGGAAATGAGCACAAGTATGAGGAAAATTACAAAACCCTAAAGATATCAAAGGAGAACTGAATAAATGGAGAGGTATTCCATGTTCGTAGACAGGAAGACTCAATTTCAAGATCCACGTTTTTTCTCAAATTGATCTATAGATTATGCACGTAGTCCCAATGAAAATCCCAACAAATCCCAACAAATCCCAATTATTTTGTGGGTATCAATAAACTTGATTCTAAAGGTTATTTGGAAAGGCAAAAGACCCAGAATAGTCAACACGATATCAAAGGAAAGGAACAAAGTTGGAAGACTGACACCACCGAACTTCAAGACTTACTATAAAGCTATAGGAAATAAAATAGCATAGTATTGGTGAGAAAAAGCAGACAAATAGATCAATATAACAGAACAGGAAACCTAGTAATAGGCCCATATACACACAATCAACTGACATTTGGCAAAAGTGAAAGGCAGTATAATGGAACTAATGGTGCTGGAACAACTGGACATCCACACACGCACAAAATAAAATAAATAAGAATAAGAATCTAGACACAGGCTGTACACCCTTCACAGATGTTAACTTATAATGGAAGAGATTTAAATGAAAACTGCAAAACTCTAAAACTCCTGAAATAAAACAGGAAAAAAATCTAAATGATCTTGGCTTTGGCAGCTACTTTTTAGGTACATCAAAGGGCAATCCATGAAGGAAATAATTGATAAGCTGTACTTCATTAAAATTGAAACTTTTTCTCTGCAAAAGAAACTCATTAGACAACTCACAGACTGAATGAAACTATTTGGAAAAATACATTTGTAAGATATTTTTAAAAGTTTATTTTATGTGTATTTCATATAATTCTTGCTTTTATTCGTTCTGCATGCCTCAACTTAAAAATCTATACAAAATTAACTAATTTCTTTAAAAAAATCTTACAATTAACAAAACTAGTCTTTAAAAAAATGGAGAGAAATACCATTTTCTATGACAGAGTCCACTTTAAGAAATATGTTCGTTCCCTCTAAGTATTATAGGTATTTAAATGTTCCCTTGAGTCATTTGTATTCATTGATTTAAATTTTTAATTTTAATATTAAAAAGATTAGAGACACACAGAAAAAACTTTAATAAATTTGAGACATAGAAAATAAGGGAAAGTCATTATCTATCACTCCCCACCAACTTGGTCCTATATATAATAAATTTAATAGTTAGTTGTGTATCATTACATATATTCATTTTTATATTTTCTCTATTTCATGAATTCTAAAATATACTCATGTTTCTCTTATGTGATATTACATTTTTTTAAAGATTTTATTTATTTATTTGACGGAGAGATCACAAGTAGGCAGAGAGGCAGGCAGAGAGGGAGGGTGAAGCAGGCTCCCTGCTAAGCAGAGAGCCCGATGTGGAGTTTGATCCCAGGACCCTGAGATCATGACCGGAGCTGAAGGTAGAGACTTAACCCACTGAGCCACCCAAGTGCCCAATATTACATAGTTTTATAAAATTGTATGTCAAAGCAGTTTTGAGTTACTTTGTATATCTTTAACCTTCAATCTTAAAGGAAAATTTTGTGTTATGAATTCACTTTAAAGCCACAATTGCTTATAGACAGAATAAACACAGAAATGTGTTTCTTCTCTTTATTGAGTGATCTGGTGCTTCAGTAATACAACATATGTCTTAATCCAAAGATACCACTGGATTTGTTTATTTCCATTTGAAAAGTCTAATTAATCATAAAGAAAAATGGTACATGTTTTTCAATAACAAAAGTGGTTAGGAGCATAGGCTCTCGAGTCAGTGCACATTGGTTTCAAATTAGTTCTATCACTTAATAATGTCATTGAGTAAATTAATAAAATAAAAAAATAAAAAAATTGCATATTTAATGACCTTTCAAAGCTACAGTTATTCTACCCATGAAATAGAAATAATTATAATCCCTGCACTTAAGGGTTGTTGTGAGTAATGTCTGTACAGTAAACATTTAAAACACTGTTCGCCACTTCTAAAAAAATGGCACCTCTCTAAAATATGTATATATATTTTTTCATGAGTACCTTGATGGAAGTCCAATCAACAGCAATCAGGCTATGAATAATTAAATAGTAAATTAACCCAAGTAAAAATACAAGTGGGTTGTAGAGAAATTATCAAAATAAATTAACGTGCTTCAAACATTGCTGATTTATTCTTCAGATTTAACAAAGACATATTTTTTGTTAATTTTTAAAGGAACATATTTCAGAGGGCTAAGGACAGAAGATGATCTGAAAAATATTGGCTGTAAATACAGTGGGTGGAAGCCCACAGGCTTGGTATGTTTGCCAACACTCAGATATGCTCTGTATATACTTTTGTTCATTTTTTCTCTTTTGTGGACTGGTCCTTATAAAAGCCTATAATTATAATGCAGATAAGATAGACAATGGTTAAGTATGCATTTCTTTACTATAATTCACTCTTTGAATAATCTTTCCTGTCCTTATTCTGCTAAATAATTCAAGACTTAGACTGAGACACACACAGATGGAAAGATTTATGTCACTAACAATTCATTTGGTAATACAAAAGAATTTCTTGACACTATTTGCAAAACTACTATTATAGATGTTTCTAGAAATCAGCAAATGTACTTAGATTCATTTTGAATCTATATGAAGAAAGAAGTTGTGTTTACCAAAGCAAGTAATGTAATAATAGACTACATTAACAACAGTATAAATTTCATAAAAAGGGAGTTGAATCTTCTGTTTCACTTTGTTGACAAAATCACCTCCTGGATTATTATGTTCCTTTTCCCTTGCTATTGGCAATACATAAATATTTTAAAGAAAAACTAATGTAGTAGCAAATATTGAAATGAAAATATGAAATGAAAAGGAGATACAAAAGATTTGTTGCTCCCACAAAATCTTTGTCTACTTTGTAAAATCAAGTTGTTGTTGTTTTTTTTAAAGTATATATGGTCACAGAGGCTCAAGTAAACATTTACAGGTGAAATTCAAAAGTACTAATATTTTGGTTCAGTATCAGTAAGGACTTTCTAATGGATTTCATGTCTGTAGTCAGATTTATTACTCTAAGAGTTAGTCTCTTGCTACCAGAAGTATTTAATCATAGGCCAAATACAGAATCTTTGAAGATTCCCCAAAATCTATTTAAAAAATAAGATAAAATTATTACAAATAAGAGCATAAATGTCTTTCTAAACTATATATGTACTCACTAGTAAATGTTTATTAAAGTATGGTTTTACCACCCAAGTAAAGTGTATAATTAGTATCTTAAAACAGAAAGATTATTCCATCATAATACAAAATTCCAAATTTTTAGAAGCATTGGGAAAATTGAGCAGTATCTTTTCTAATTTCAAGGGAAAGTAACAATTTCCCAATTAAATCCTCCTGTGATTGTGATGTTATGGATAAACTTTCCCTTATATTTATTTCTTTCTGAATTACAGATAGCATTCTTCAGATTATAATAAATATGAATCATGCTAAACACATTTGAAGTGACAGGTAATAGAATCAGTGAACTTAAATTTTGATTAATATTAATTACAAAACCTGAACAACAGAAAGAAATGCACATTTGAAGACATATATGCAGAGCTTCAGATCTGTGGATAAAATTAAAAAACACACAAATATTTATGTAGTGGGACTCTCAGAGGAAAAGAAAAGGGAAGAAAAAACATATTAGAAGATGTAATGACTGATACAAGAAATTTAACTTCTTAAAAAAAATATGAATACCTAAGTTCACCAAGTAGGATGGACACAAAATGATTCACTCTGAACACATCATTGCTCAAAGACAAGTAAAACTTTTATAAGGAAAATGGCATCATATTCAAAAGAACAACTCTACATTTTATATTTCTATACATGGAAACTATTGTTAAATTAATTCAGAAGGCAAAAGAATAACACATTTTATGTTGTGAAAGAAAATAATTGCTACCCAAGAGTTTTATATCAATCAAAAAAATCCTTTTGAAATAAAAACAAGATAAATATATTCCCAAAATTAAAAAAAAAAAAAACACTGAGGGAATCTGTTGCTATGAGATTTGTTATACAATAAATAATAATGGAATTTCTTCAGTCTAATAGGACATGTCACCAGACAGTAACTCTAATCCATAGGAAAAGATAAAACAACAAAGGGAATGGTAATATATTGGAAAACATAAAAGGGTTCATGTAATATTTTCAAAAATTTTAACTTATTGTTTTAAGGTTACAGATGATATAAAGCAATAACTATCACACTGTTTTGGTGGGTTTATAATACAAATAAATACTGTGTATAATTATAATAAAACAAAAGTAGGGAAAGAAGTAATAGTGCATTTGAGCAAGATTGCTGTATTTTTTATTTTTTTTCAAGATTTTATTTATTTATCTAACAGAGATCACAAGTAGGCAGAGAGAGAGAGAGAGGGAATCAGGCTCCCCGCTGAGCAGAGAGCCGGGTGTGGGGCTCGATCCCAGGACTCTGGGATCATTTCCTGAGCTGAAGGCTTTAACCCACTGGAGCCATCCAGGTGCCCCCGATTGCTGTATTTTTAAAAAAGATTTCTTTATTTATTTGAGAGACAGAGAGTGTGAGTGTGTGAGCAGGATGTGGGAGCAGAGAGAGAGGGTGAAGGAGAGGATCTCATGCTGACTCTGTGCTGAGTGCTGAGCCCAATGTGGGGCTCCATCTCATGACCCTGAGATTATGACTTGAGTCAAATGCTCAACCTACTGAGCCACCTAGGGGCACCAGATTACTGTATTTTTTTAAATTATTTACCTAAATTAGTGATAAATTATGAGGTATATTGTAATTTCTTGAGAAACCACTAAGAAAACAAATAAAAAATATAGGTAAAATGTCAGCAGAATTAGAATTGTATACCATTATATTTGTTTAACACAGTGAATTTAGTATATAAACAGGTGAAATGAAGTAGATATAAACAATATAGCAAATAAATAGCAAAATATCAGGCAAAAATACAATCATAGGAATGATTATATTAAATGAGGTTAGACTAAACACTCTCATGAAAACTCAGATATTGTCATATAGAATAAAAGTAGGATCCAACTATTTTTCCAAATATGTTTAAAAGTATTTTAATGGAAAAAATATGTAACATTTTAAAATGGTAAGTGAGTAGGAGTGGTTATATTAATTGATCATACAAAATAAACTTTAAGATAACAAATACTTCTATCCCTATATTCTAGGGATATAAATGTATGTTTTACAATAACAAAAAGGTCAATATATTGGGAAGATATAACAAATATAAAGATACATGCACTTGACAATAGAGCTTCACATTACATGAAGCAAAAAGTGACATCTTTGAAAGGAAAAAGAACTAAGTGATTGTGGTGGCAATTATAACTCTGCTCTTGATTCTTGACAGATTAGATAAAATATCCTTAAGTATACTTAAGACTAAAGTAAAACTATCAACTAACTTGATTCAACTAATTTTAGAACACTTATTCCAGTGACACAGGATAAAAATTCATTTCAAACACACATGAACCGTTCTCCATGACAAACCACAAGAGAGGCCATTAAACAAGTCTTAAAAAATGTAAAAAGATTGAAATAGTTCAAAATGTTTTCTGAACAAGATACAGTTAATTTAAAAAGAATCAGGACAAATGAATTGGGGAAAATTCCCAAATATTTGGAAATTAAACCATATAATTAGTATTCTGAGTCAAAGGAGAACTCACAAAAGAAGTTAAGAAAATAATGAAAACTAAATAGGAACTGGCAAACCACCATCAAAATTTATGGGATACAATACTTTCTTTTCTTGCCTTATTATATTAGCTACATTCTCCAGTTCTACTTTGAATAGACTATCTCAGAGCAGTTATCCTTGCCTTATATCTGATCTTAGAGGGTCAGCTTTTAGTCTTTCACCATAAAGCATGATTTTAGTTATAAGTTTCTCATAGACACCTTTTATTAGGTTGAGAAAGTTCCTTCACGAGCTTGTTTCTTTGACAAAGAAGGTATCAAAATAAGTATGTTTATGTTAAATATACCAGAGGGAAATTAAACTTTCAGTAACTTTGTAAATTGTGTTTACATGTAGAAAAGAGTATCAATACAAAATATCAGAGAGAAAACAGTATTTCCCATTTCCTAAAATCTTTTCTATGTTTCAAATCTAGATGAATACAGAAGTTAAATTGTTCTTGGCTTAAATTGTTTATCTTGCAGTATCCTTTGACTAAATACATTGCAAATTTGTGTAAAGAGGGAGACCTTTTTCTAAGTGATATTCATTTTTTGTAGTATATGGTGATCACTATTCATCTCTAAAACAAAGAAAATACATATTTCACTTGTCTAGAAACTATATTATTTAATATAGATCAGCTACAAACAGTGATGAGGTCATAAAAAGAATAAAATCTTTTGGAACTTATAATTATTTGTATTTTATGGGAGGAAAAAGAACAAAATATTTTGGACTTAAATATCAGAAGATAAGTCAACCTAATTGATATGTACTTTCAGCCAAAGATATTGGTTAATTAGGTTTTTAAAGCTAAATGGTAATTTACTTGCCACTTAAAATACTTTTCTGATGCAAAATTTTCACCTCTTATAAGAATTCTACCTGATATGAATCATGTTTATAAACATAACATTTAAAATTGAGAATGATGCTTAAATATAATTGGCATATGATTCTATCTTGTGGATATATTTGATAAACACAGAATCTCATTGAAGTCAATTACTTTAATAGATTGCAGTATAAAAGCAAGGTTTCAACATATGGGAATGCCCAGTATTAATTTAATGAAAACAAGAGACAGTGCTACTTCCATTTATTTTGATAAACTAAATATTTCATATATTTTTATTTTTACATTTTTGTCCAGTGTATATTTCCCATATCTACTTAAGAAAAATAACAGTAATATCCAGAGCTAATTTAGAGCAAAAATCTTACTATTTCAGGAAGAAAATAGTAAGATTCTTAAAAAATTGCCTTGTAAATCGTTTGCTCTTGTAGGCTTACATAATTAATATTACACCCAGAAGTGAAACAGTTTGCTGAGCATTTACATAAGTTTGAGAAAAGGGATCATGTATTTTATTCAAGACATGCTTTTCCAATTGTTTGGCTTACTTGAGGAATGCTTCAAAATGGGACTTCAATTGTATATTTCCATCTATTTGCCTTTTTTTTAATGTTGTGAAGAGAAATTTCTTTGGCAGTCTAGTCAAGAGCAGGGACTGTTTTATGTTGAATAAACCTCACCTCAGCAGCTAATGTGTGTGTGTGTGTGTGTGTGTGTGTGTATATACACACACAAACAAATGAGGAACAAAATTGTTTAGTGATGAGGTGAGATTTATTCAAGATGTATGTTTATATGTGTGTGTTTATATATGCATTTACATATATATGTTTATTGTATTATATATTTATATAACATATTTATTATATGTTGTTTACACATACATGTTTTGGTCACATGTGTGTGTTTACACATATATGTATATACATATATACACACAAAGCTATCTCACACTTAACGTTAACATTTATAAACCCGTCCCATGAAACAAATTCCTACCTTATTTATCTTGTCCATATTAAAATTTTTTTCTCAAGAAAGTTTTCTGTATCTACTGACTTCTGTTATATATCATTCTTCTCCCTTTTACCTTCTAAATAAAGATAAAATTTACACCACACTATTGAAAATGTTCTTGTCAATTTTCTCAAGGATTTATTTTCAAATCCAATGGCAAATTCTATGTCACTGTGTCATGATTTGACTTCTAAAAGATTTTGAACACATTATCCATGACACAATTTCTTTACTTATTTCTGGGAAAAGCCACTATCGTAATTTTTCTCTGATCTCCTGGGACACTAGAAGTTTCTCTTGGGGGTTTTTTCTCCTACAGATCTCTTAGTACTATGAGTAACCCAAGGATTAATCCTTGCTCTCTTCCTGGACAGTGCTCTCTCATTAGTAATAACATTTGTTCCCTGGCTTCAAATACTACATATACTGGTCATTTTCAATTCATATGTCAACTCTCATTTTTGCCCGAGTCCCAGACTTAATATATCTCTTTATTTAAATTTTTCACTAGAGGATAGCTAAAATGGAGTTTATATATCATTTTCCCATCCCATAACCTCTTTTCCCAGTCTTGCTCATACATGCTTGCTACATATTTGATGAAGCCATGATCATAGAATGAAACTTTATTCTTCACTTTCCATCATCTCTAACTCACAATCCAATGGCAAGTTCTGTTTTGATCTACATTCAAAATGTATCTCTAAAAACTTTTATTTATTTACTTTTCAACACTTTCACTCTTACCTTCCAGTCAGTCCCAGGCTCCCCCATCTCTGTCTAGGCCAGATTAACATTATGGCTTCATAAATTGTCTCTCCATTTCCACTCTTATTCTTCTATGTTTGGTCTCCACTCCACAATTCAAGATGAAGAGAAAAGAAAATTTATCCAGCTTTTCTAGCTCTACTACATTTGCTTTTGTTTGCTCACTGATAATTCATTCTACTTCCAATCTTTCAGAATTCTTCTGTATGCAGATTACATAGGAATTGTGTTTTAGTTATATCTCCTCTACTGAAATAATAATTTAAAAAGATGCACACAAATAATTCTCCAGTTTTAAAAATGGGAGGTTGTTCTTATTTATTCATGCCATCTTATTTTCCATCTTCTTAAACACTCTTCCAAAGGCTTTCTTTGTCAATCTTATCTTATCCTTATTTATGGTTTATGGGTATATTACCCATATATTATAGGTATTATGTGTATATTATGATTTATGAGTATATATATTACATATATTATGTGGGTATATCAACTTATATTTATACAGGTAAAAAGAAATCAGTAATACTAATTTTAGGAATATGAAGTTTTACATATAATTTATAACACATAATCACATAGCAGTTCTTTTTAAACTATTTTTATAAAAGTAAAAACATATAAAATTACACAGGATATATAGTAATTTAAGTTTCTATGCTTTCATATTCACTATTTGAAATTATTTTCTTGAGGAGGTGCATGAGGCAAAGAAACAAACCTTTGATGTCAAGGCTGATGGAGATGGGGAATATAAAAGGGAATCACCACAACCTTCTTATGAGGTACAGATAAAGTCAAGTAACACGTTCTAGGTCACATATTCAGTGGTAGATGGGTCTTTGAATCCTTGTTAGCTTATCTTTGCCAACTCTCTGTACTCTGAGATTGAAAACATTGAATACTTAAAACATATCATTATCCCATAGCTATTTTTATAGAAGAGAAAACTGAGGCTCAGAAAAGAGAGGTCAAAACTCAGAATAACAAGAAAGCAAGTAGCAGAGTAAAAATAATTTTTGAGTTCTAGAAATGTTAACAGGATGTCTTTTATATGATACAGGGTTAAACAAAACAGATATGATCTTGTCCTTCATAAAGATTAGTTTAGTGAAAATTAATATTATAGTCAACTATATTATTCCAATGAAGCTTAATCTCATAAATTATTTTAAGTGGATCAAGGAAGATGAATAAAGACAGGAAATCATTTTTTAATCATATGTTTTCATCACTTTCATTTTTACAGATAGCTATTTCAGATGGTTGTTATGATTGAATCATTAAATATTGTACAGCCTGAAAGATCAATGAAAAATTTAATTATAAAAGGACTGCCTTTGATTATTAACCTTTTCATATTTATTGAATACTGAAATAGTCTTGGGTATGTCTCTAGTGACAAACATAGTATCTTAGAATCTAAGCAAGACAGAGTTGGAAGTTAACTGCATTATTCAGTGACAGAAACCCAATTCAACTGAAGAAAGAATGATTTAAACACACACACACAATTTATTTGAAGAGCACTGGATAACTCAGAGAATTAAGGACAGAGCTTCAGGAAGTAGGCAGCCTTAAGACAGTCAGGGATTGAATACTTGGATTATTATTGGAATTCTTTTCCTGATTTTTAATTCTTGATATTCATGGCTTTTGTGTATATATTTTTTGGCAGAGTTCCTGGGAGTTGTTGAATTATTATCTTGATGCTTTTTATCAGAGAGAAAGAAGAATACTTTCTTGGGTACCTAAGGAAGGAAAGAAGAAAATCCTATGGATAAATTCCTTTTGTCATGACTCAAGGTACAGGCACATCTTTGATCATTTTGTCCTGGGCCTTGGATGCTATGATTTTCCCAATACTGATCACATTACAAACTCTAAGTGGTCAGGAGAGTAAGTTCTATGAATAGAAACTGGTGGATAGAGACGCTGGCAGAGAAAAAAGTAGTCATATATTACTTCTTGGTTGCACAACTCATATGACCAACATACATAAACATATTTTTCTCTTACTATATTTTTAAAGAAGAATATCCCCCCACTTTCAGTGAAACTATCTAATATACAGTCATGAATGAACCCCAAAGATAGGCTTTCACAGTAATATTTAACAACTGTATTGAAGACCAAAATAACAATATATCTGTTCTATATGAATTCCTTCCGGTTCTATCTAGAAGTGGCCCTATCATGTTACTATAGCCTATGTCAAAAATACATGTATGCATATATATTATAGAAACTGTAATATATATATATAATATATATAGATCTATAAATATATACAAATATATAAATAAAATATATAAAATATATATTATATATATATAATATATAAATCTCCTGTTTAGATAGAATAAGAAAGGATCCTATTTTATAGTTTCTATCAATCAAAAAATATATATAACTTGTTGAACAAAATTTTGTGTTTCATATATTGTTGAGTGAGAGACCCCTGGTCAGGCTTTGTGACTGCAGAGATTCCCTTTCCATGGGGTTCTCAGTGGACACATGAGAGTGGGCACTGGGGAGCATTTCCATAATGGATACTATACAGCTTTAGCAGCCAATATTACTTTTGTCATGTTTATGACAGCCTGAAATTTGCTCTATTAATAGAGTAATAATAAAGTTTATTTTTACATTTTTTATGGTTTCTATGGCAATGCAACACCATAAAAATGGTTGTCTGTTGATTGTTTGGACCTAAGTCCTACCTATGGGATTTCTATTTCAGAAAGTAGTTGGGGTTCTCTACAACCCCTGGACTTTAGTGACAGGATTCTGTTTTCACCTCTGCCGTGAAGCAAAGTGAAACTATAAGCAAACCCAACTGATTAGAAGATCTACTTTGCCTTTGTCATGGCTATATTTCCATGAATATACTTTTCAGGGAATAGTATTCCCAATGATTTTTTTTTTTTTATTGGAAGATCTACTTTGCCTTTGTCATGGCTATATTTCCATGAATATGTTTTTCAGGGAATAGTATTCCCAATGATTTTTTTTTTTTTTTTTTTTTTTTTTTTTTTTAGAGGGAGAGAAGTGAGGAGGTCTTGGTTGTCTAGAGTATTAGTTTGAAAGGGCAGGAATATTCAGGCTAGTTCTATTTCTGTGGGTCTTCCTGAATGCTCGTCTTACATCCTACTGAGTTTTCTACCTCTCTGCTTGTCTCATTCTGATCTTACCAGGGAGCACTGGCTTTAGCTTTTATAATCCAAAGAGGTAGGATTCTTTCACCCCTGCATTCATAAATAACTGGTTTCAGCAGAAATGGCATTTTTTAGTGAGTCAAATGCATGAATGTTTCCCTTTGTTCTTCCTTTTTGTTCTCAGGTAGGCCAGTGAGGAAAGCAGCTCTTTTGTAGAAAAATCTTGTAGAAGGTATAAGAAGCAGCCAAGCATTCCAGTATCCTAATATTTTTCTATCAGGTTTCTATAGCAAAGTTCTCCAACAGTGTTCAGGAATTAGGACATGTATGCTGAGATGTGTATTCCCTCAGTCCTCAGGTGGCATGGAACTGTGGAATCTCTGGGCCAATCTCTGGCCCAGATATTAATTTAGTGACATAAGCAAATATAATTTTATTTATACATATATAAATTCATATATATATGTATATATATATAATATATTTATATATATTCATTTCATCACAAATCAAGAAAATTGTATTTGCTTATGTCACTAAATTAATATATGTATATGTGTATATATGTATACATGTATATATGTATATATACACACATATATATATTTATATATATATATATGTACAACATAACAATATAACAAGCACAATTGTCTTCCTATCTACAGATGGAGAAATCCTCCTTATTTATCTACCTCCACCCACTCAGTTTGGTTGGTTTTCCATTTAAGAGTCTTTCATAAAAACACTTTATATGAAATGCCAATTTTTACATTAGCTCGAGTTGCAATGATTGTAGACAGCAGAAACTGATATTAGCTAACAATAAACATGGGATTTATTTTAAGTATATGGGATGATTCTCCGAGTAGTGGGAAAAGGTGCAGAAATTTGAGAAGTTTGGGTGATTATAAGGGTCTGAAATCTGGGACCTGCTACTAGATCATAAGGGAGTCACGAGTCTGATTGATTTGAGGAACACAGTTAAAGACAGGATATTACCAAAGAAGACTTAGAACAAAATAAAAACAAAGACCAGGTTAAGGCCAGATTAGGTGGACTCTTTGGGTGATATACTAAGTAAAATTTGAGGACATTCCTACATGAGAGAAAAAGCTATTGTTTCACCTAATTTGAAGTCAATTTTTTCTTATAACCTGTCTGTAAGATAGGTTATATTTCAGGTTTTCACTAGTGTCTCCCTATGTCCAAGTGTGTCACACATTGAATGGCAGCTTGTTAGGGATGAGACAAATGATGACATTATTAGAATTAAGGGCTTTTGAAACTTTTGCATTCTAACACTCAGATGAAATTGAAATGGGGCTGCTGAGTAAAGTTATAACCAGGAAGTGGCAAAGGAGAATAATAAATTATCTTAAATCTAGTTCTCAGGCTTCTATTCTTTATACTGCCCCATAGAGACGCATTTTGTTAATACATTACTTAGCTGAACATGAAACTGAACATAAAAACTTGAAATTATGAGTAGTTATTACCGTTTTTTTTTTAAAGATTTTATTCATTTATTTGACACAGAGAGATCACAAGCAGGCAGAGAGAGAGGAGGAAGCAGGCTCCCTGCTGAGCAGAGAGCCCGATGCGGGGCTCGATCCCAGGACCCTGAGATCATGACCTGAGCCGAAGGCAGCGGCTTAACCCACTGAGCCACCCAGGCTCCCCAAGTAGTTATTACCTTTAACCTGATTTTCTAGTTAATTTTTTCTTAGGAATCTTCTGACAATAATTTGTATTTATCTTCTCCAAACTTTTTTGTGAATTGGAAGTGAATAGCACTTCAGCTAGCACTCACAACTCTGAGCAAACACAGAGACATAGAGACCCTCTGTAGTGCAGATAAATCCTATGGTGTACATACTTGAAGTAATAGAAGTTCCCAAAGATTGCATTGGTAAGACTGAAAAAGGTTTGTCTCTTCAAACTCTGCACATTAACAGAAACAGAAAATTCTCTCTTCATAGCAGGAAGCTGGGAGTTTCTTAAATATACTGGACTGGAGCCCTAAAAGGATTTAAGCTGGAGAGATAATTCTGAAGTGGCTGCTTTGTGGCACTAGCAAATGACAAAGAAAGCAAAGCTTCTGAACAGACAGAAATATGGGTGAGAAAGAATTATCCTCTTTTACAAAAAGAATCCTTGCCAACTGGAATTTAAACAAACTCTTATCAGGCAAGCCAGCTGAGGGAGCTATAATAATCTTATCTTAATGTGACAAGAGTGTTGATAAACATTTCAAAGTCAGATCGAGATTAACAAATAAATAAATAAAATACTACTTGACCAAACTGTATCTCTTTAATAGGAAAGTAGATACAACTCCACTAAAAACCCATCACTTCTAAAAAATATACTGATGGAGGTCCTTTCATTTTAGGAACAGAAAAATGGGCATTTTAAAAATGTTTGCATTATTTTTAAATATTTGTATTTTTAGAATAATATTTTGGAGACAATATAAATAGCTATAATACAGATGAATAAAAACTAAACATTTAAGGTTCATGAAAATCAAGAAGGAGTATTCAAGACATTTTTGAAAATGGGGAAAATAATTTAATGCAAGGAGGCTTCCCAGAATTGGTGGGGGAAATCAAGGTATAATTTATAAGACCTACATTGTGAATGTTCAGGTATTCAAATTTTATAACTATAACTTGGTGATATATGGAAGATCTTTGTACAATAAAATAAGCGTTCTATTTTTGAATTATAGAGTCAGTGTTAATCTGTGGAAAATACTGATGTACATTCTTATATAAGGGATTTGAAAGCATTATTAATTTCAAAATGTTCACCTAATTTCTAAAATTTCAGTGGCATATATCAGGATAATAAAATCAAGTTGAAATTACATAATCAATGGATTTGGGGTGAAGGTACGTTTCAATAGTAATTTGGAATCTTTAGTCTTGTCAGTCTGTGCTAAGTCAGGGCTGAGCAATCAACATGAACTGTTAGCAATTACTTTTTTTCCTTGTCTTCTATTTTCCATGTGACTTTTAAATATGGAACTACAACATTTGGATAATGGGTGTTTGTTATATAAAGTTACTGAATTGCCTATAATTGTCATCTGCTTAATAGTTTGCTTTTTCTGTTATGCTTGTTTTTTCAGAAATATTCACTTTCCTCAATTGCTGAGGGCAATATCCACCAGTAAACATAATTATCATGAAAACTCAAATCTTTAGTACAACAAAGATATATGTCAATATATGCATCATGGAAATGAACAAGAGCTACCTGTATCACAAACTGATAACAGGTAAAAAGCAGGGCTGGGCATTGCACAAGGACTTGGCAGAATCCTCTAGTTTTTTGATGTCTTCTTATTCTTAAAAAGGCTTATTTATGGCCCAGATAAAAAATATATATATTTACTTCTCAGATAACAATCTATATTCTTCATTGAAGGTATCCTGGCAGAATAAGAACCTTAGACCTAAACTAATGAAACCGTATATCCTGGTTTCACCCCGACAGTTTGATTCACTTTTTATACTGTGTAATTATTGTGAGGACCTCTTCACTCCAAAAGTGCTCCGGCTTGTACAATAATGTACACAATCATCTCACCTTCCAGTGTGACTGATTCTTCAACATAGACTTCCATCACGATTATGGTTATTTTCCCGACATTGTAGTGTATTTCATACAAGACATCTTTGGACTGGCTTAGGTAATCTCTGTAACTTGTTCTTGGCTAAAAGTTGTATATATCATAAGATACTATCATTGTTCAGTTCACATTATTGTGATAGATCCTGTATATGTTAGAAATTCTTGAGGCTCCATGTAACAAAATAACTATGGGATCACTAATAAAGTATATTTTTAATTAGCTCACATTGCAGGATATATCGAGGTAGATAGTCTCTGGTTTGGCATCAGCTTTATGATACCATCAGTAATCCAAACTCCTTCAATTCTGCTATGCATTCCTTTTCCTTTTTCTGGTTCTATGATTGTTACCTCATGTTTGGAAGATGGGTGTCATGGCTTTGGCTTCACGTCCATGTGCGAGACAGTAAGAAAGACAAAATGGGATGTCAACAATGCCTTTCTCCTTTTCTTTTGTTCCTGAGAAATCCCATTGATGCTTATAGGCCATCTTTCTTGTGTGTCTTATCATACTGAACTAGAACATAAGACCATCTGTAACTGTATTGATGGCTACAAATGAAAATTTCTGACATTTAACTTATATAACATGAGGTAGGAAATCTAAACTGGAATACTATTTTATTCTTATATGTATATTATATATATATTTGTGTGTGTGTGTGTGTGTATTCACATATGTAAATTTTAAGAGAATAAACTTATTCAATTATAAGTCCTAAGGGATTCAACTTATAATGGAACTTTAGACAAATGTTTCACTTTATTTACTTATAAAAATAACATTTATCATCTAATAAGTCAAAAAATATTTATGTAATTCACAGTGATAGGTAAAACAGACAGATATAAAATGTGGTCAGATAGATCATATATCACATTCTATTACTAACTTAATATATTTTCATTATTAATTGTTTGAAAGTCATATTATTCACATATTTTCATTCTAAATTTTTGACAGCCAAATGTAGTTATTAATATAGTCATTTTATCAGTCAGAAATACATGAATTACTTGGTTTTCTGAAACTCACAGAACTAATTGTTGGCTTTAATTCCTTGTGTTTCTTCTTTTTCCCTTTAAAGTAACAGTAACGAGTCTCAAGTATAAAACCATCGTCGAGGTTTAGAAGCGAGAGCTCATGTGTGCTCTGGTGAAATTAAGAGACGCTTCAGAGAAACCAGGAATGAAATGCCTATTGAGTAAGAGATAGGTCAGTTAAGAGTAGACATTATCAGACAGATATTTCATTATCAGAATCTATATGCAAAGGAGAATGGGTTGGAAATTTTAGGGACAAAGAAATGATAAATCAGGGGCTCTCCAGTGGCTCAATTATTAGGTGTCTGCCTTTGGCTCAGGTCAAGATCCCAGGGTCCCGGGCTCAAGCCCTGCATCAGGCTCTCCACCCGGTGGGAAGATTGCTTCTCCCTCTTTCACTCCCCCTTTGTGTGTTCCCTCTCTCGCTGTCAAATAAATAAAATCATTAAAAAAAGATAAATCAGACTAGAAGTTTATTATGACAAAAGAAAGGAGTATACCAGGTTGGAAGAAGGCTTTGAGTGATAATAAAGGCATATTGTGATACTTTCTTGGTTTAGTTATTGTGACTTTAAAACATTTAATTTTACAAAATGTTATAATTTTATTGTTATAAGATGGAAAATCTTCATTACAATTAAAATGTAATTAGAGGGGGATGTGGTGGCTCAGTTGGTTAAGCATTGGGCTTTTGATTTTGGCTCAGGACATGATCTCAGGGTTGTGAGATTAAGCCCCATGTTGGGCTCCCTGCTCAGCTAGGAGGCTGCTTGAGATTCTCCCTTTACCCTACCTGCTACCTGTGCCCTCTCTCTCTCTCTCTCAAATAAATACATCTTTAAAAAATATATACATAATTAGAATTTTGATTTCTTATAATCAAAATATTAGGAGTGAGAAAAATGTCTTTATTCATATAGGTCATGTGATACAAGTTCAACTCTTTCTGTAGACATTGTGACACTGAACTTTTATGTAAGTGTTCAAAGGTCTGAGTGACTGTCTTAAAGGAAAAACAATTGCAAAAGCAAACAAACAAAAAACACACAGTTTCAACTTTTCAAACAATTTTGAAAAAATATAAAATAGATAACACATAAAACAGATTGTAGAAGAGAGATGTGATTCATAATATATGCAACATAATACTATAAGATATTATAAGTCAAGTAGCCCTAACAGGTTTCTTATTGAACACTCTTCAACATTAATAAACTAGACATTCTTTTCAAGTGCACATGGGACATTCTCCAGGGTGGACATCATTTTAGGTCATAAAGTATATTTCAGCAACTTGGAAGTATTGAAATTGTACAAAGTATGTTCTTCTATCTCAACAGACTAAAATTAGAAATTAATAATAAAAAGAAATTTGGGGGGTCCACAATAATGTGGCAATTAACTTAAATAATCAATTGGCCCAAGAAGAAATCATGAAGAAAATTAGAAAATACTTTGAGGTGAATTAAAATGAAAGTACAACATAGCAAAACTATTGGGATACAGCAAAAGCAATACTTAGCAGGATATTTTTATCTGTAAACATCTCTATTAAAGAAGAAAGATATCAAATTAATAATCTGTAATCCCCATGAGTATAGGGCTATGTTTGAATGTCCTTTCACAGCAGTTGCTCCCAGAATTATTTTCTCTTCTGTCTTCAGACAGTAGTTGCAGTTGACTGTTGTATGACTGGTAGTTTACCATTAAAAAAGAATGGATTGGGGCGCCTGCGTGGCTCAGTCAGTTAAGTGGTTTCCTTCCACTCAGGTCATGATCCCAGGGTCCAGGGATAGAGTCCTGCCTTTGGCTCTTTGCTCAGTGGGGAGCTTGTTTCTCCCTCTCCCTCTGCCTGACGCTCTGCCTACTTGTGTTCTTTCCATCTCTCGGCTAAATAAATTAAAAAAAATTCTTTAAAAAATAAAGTAAAATAAAATAAAAAAGAATGTATGAGTTTTGCTCATTTTATAAAGCCTAAGCTAAGTTGACCACTAGGGATTGTCTCAACTTCTCTGACTGACAGTTTTGTTTTCCTTGTCAGGATTACGTGATGTGTTTTTGTGAAGAGTACTTTTGCTTTTAAATAAAACACACTTAAAGGTGAGAATGCATGATGAACATCAAAGTATCCCAGTGAGACTATAATGTGACATGCCTTGCTTTTTGTTTGCTTGTTTTTTAATAGACTTCACCTTTTAAGAGTTATGTCTTGCTCTTTCATAACATTTTAGTCCATGTAGGTATGGTGATTGCCTTGACTTTCCCCAAGAATAGCCAGTATTGAGCAAAACTTGCCATAATTTTTGTGGAGCTATTTTAATGCTCTTCTGCCTTCAAGAGTTTTGCACGCTAAGTAGTATTTAATAGTGTGCTTTTTCATTTTATAATTGAAATATAGCTGCATCTCACAAATGATGAAAATATGAGTAACCGTAAATCAATATTTTACATTATAAGTAAGGAGTTCTGTTTTTAATAGATGACCAATGTGTTGCAGATACCTATGCATGTGTCTTAAATTAAATTTTGTTTCCATGTGGAGAGGATTTTAGAAAGAGTGTGAGCTTTGGACATCTTCTTAAAGGCTTATGTTCTCTTTTGACATAGATTTTTTAAAGGATTACTCTAAACAATTTCTAAATCAATAAGTAATTATCATGGTTCTTTCCAATCAAATAAATATTGACTTAGGCGAAGACATATGCTTTTTCTCTATTTCTGGGAAAGAATGCTGTGATTGCTGTATGCCATCATTTCATGTTAAATAAACTCAGATATTTGTTAAATGAAGTGATACAAAACATTTAAAAGAGACAGACACTGACTATATTGTTTTGTAAGGAGCTAAACGAGCCTATCCTGGCTTTTTTTCCACCTAGTCTTTGCATATCAGTTTGTAAGAGATATAGTCAGACAATATATTAGTGTTTTTATTTGAGGCTTTAATAGCAAAGCCTGACAGCATTATCTCTACTGTTTATTTCACTGTAAAATTGGTTTATAGTGATACAATTAGTAATGTTAAGCCTAGATATTATAAGAAGTAGTACTGATTGTTCCACAGTAAAGGTCACTTTATAGTGACATTAATGAACAGTATTTGTGCCATAATGTTTTATGGCATCCAGTAATTTCACTGTAGGAAAATAACAGTTATCTTGAATACTCTAATCTCACAGCTAAAGTTTGCATTCAGGGTATATTTTAATTCAACATCACAGTGACTCACAGGCTTTTCTTACCCCCTAAAGTTGTGAGGATTTTTTTTAAGCAAAGATATTGCTAGTTATGAACTTTGAAATATTTTGTATTATTAGAATTATTTTTTTAAAGTTTCTTTTTTCACAATCTTTTGGAATATTTTATGTTCTGCTAATACTGCAAACAAACAAACAAACAAACAAAAAATAAGATATGTTATATAAAAGCCTCAATGCAATGCTTTGATATTCATGCATTTCCAGCTTTAAAGCATGTTTTATGTAAAACGCAAGTACCCTTCACAAAAACTTATGATGATACTGACAAATAAGTCAAAATTGTCAGTAAAAGTTGAGAAACACAGTTTTTCCATTTTACTTATGGATTTTTTTCTGTATAAATCACTTTGTGATGATTTCATAACTTGTATTTTATTTATCTATTTACTTATTTATAAATATGGTTTTCTTTTTTCAAAATTTTTCAATTTAATTTAATTTAATTTTTTTCAGTGTTCCAAAATTCATTATTTGTGCATCACACCCAGTGCTCCATGCAATACGTGCCCTCCTTAATACCCATCATCAGGCTCACCCAACCCCCATCCCTGCCCCTCCAAAATCCTGTTTGTTTCTCAGAGTCCATAGTCTCTCATGGTTTGTTTCCCCCTCCAATTCCCCCAACTCACTTCTCCTCTCCATCTCCCAGTGTGTCCTCCATGTTATTCCTTATGCTCCACAAGTAAGTGAAACCATATGGTAATTAACTCTCTCTGCTTGACACTATTTCACTCAGCATAATCTCCTCCAGTCCAGTCCATGTTGATACAAAAGTTGGGTATTCATCCTTTCTGATGGAGGCGTAATACTCCATTGTATATATGGACCAAATCTTCTTTATCAATTCATCTGACTTTGGAAAACAGTGTACAGATGCCTTAAGAAATATTTTTTCAATTTTAAGTAAACCCCACACCACATGTAGGGCTTGAACTCACAACCCGAGGTCAAAAGTTGCATGCTCTCCCAACTGAGCCAGACAGGAGCCCCATAGCTTGTATTTTAAATGAATATATTTAAAATGTAAGTTTAATTTTAACACATAATATATCTGTACCATAATACATAATATGTCTGTACCCAAAGATATATAATGACATTGTTATAAATTGATTTACAGTTACCATACCATAATGTTGACTAAGTGACAAATGAGTTGAATTACTCTTTGTCTGTTATATTTATCAGGATAAGTTAGAATATAGCTTGTTATATAACAGTTCAAAAATCTCAGCTATAGCACACTGAAGACTGCTTCTCACTCATGAAATTCTAGGCAAACTCCTAGATACTTATCTTCCATGTAACAATGATGGAACCTAGGAAAGCTTTCATTATCCTATCACTGAATCAAGTTCCATTCAATGTGACAGATTACATAATTCCAGAAGGCATTCAACTGACAATTAAATACTTTGTCTAAGAGACAATAAACATGACCTCTGATCACAACCCACTGGCCAACACTAGTTACACTGCAACTGTCAACTGCATGAAATTGGGAAATAGTTTTCATGTACCCCAAACATGTAGAAAAATGATGTTATAGTTATAAATATCAAAAATCATGGCTAGATGTAACAATTAGAATCAGAGTCAGATATTGTAGCTTGAAATACTAGAAATTGTTATTGCCCATCAAAGCATCAGTCTGTGATTAGTGATATTGAATATATATATATTCCTTATCATTACTTGTTCTTAAATAAAAACCTATAAGCTATTGAATAATTTCCCTTGAAAAGTGGACACTTTCAAATATTTTTCAATTCTTTCTAGACATAAAGATATCATTATATATAGTGCATGATCCGTTGGGGAATGGAACATTCTTGTAATCAACTCAGTATAAAAGGGCTCAGGATATTCATAAAGATATCACATACCTGGTGGCATGTGGCTTGTTACATTAAATTATATTAAGCTGATTTTTAACCTATCAAAAGAAATTATACATCTTAAATTTTGTTATTGGTTAATATCTCTCAGTATTTTACTTGGAAACAGTGATTACAACTTGAATCATATATTAGTTACACTAATTTATTTGTGTTGCTGATTCAACTCTTTATCATTACTTTCTTTTGGTAAATGATATTGCTCATAAGCTCATTTGTTCCAAATACATAATTTATTTAGTTTATTTTGATGTAGTTGAGGGATGAGTATATTGAAAGCTCAAAGAGACTTTGGTCTGAAGCTAAGTGGATAGAGTAATATCTAAGCATTGGACAGGATTGCATAAGCACCAGAAGAAATCTTTCTTATATGGAATCAAAGAAAATTTATGACCAAAATAAAGTATTTTGCTGGGTGATATACCTGGGCAAAAAAATAACCAGGAGAGATTTATATATGCCCTTCCAGAGTAAATGATCTGACATAGATCAGAAAATAATTGTGGGCAGGACACAAAGAGCAGAATTTCTCTGATGCTTATAACAAGCCTCAGAAACATTTACCTCTATTTTGTAAGCTGTACAGCTAGGCTAAAACTGATGCGAGAATAAATAACCTGTTTTCAACTTTTTTCGTTTTATGCCTGGTCTTTGGAGATTGTGTCTCAATTCTGTGGGAAAGTTACAAGAAATGAAAAAGTTTAAATTTAGAATTTTTTCTTTCTCAATAATTAAAGCAATGTCTAGTATGCCTTTTCATTTATCCCATCTGATTTTTTTGACCCAAGAAGCAATTTGTTCAAGTTGTACAAAATGTTCCACTTGTTCATTAAGATTCCTGTGTGATCCTAAATGGTTTTCTTACTGAGTTTTTCTTATGATAATCTTCATTTTTCAAAAGTTAATTTTTGATATTACTCTCTCTGATTCTGTTAGCTTAAATTTCGGCAGTGAATAGAGCTGTTCTGAGGAGTAAAATGTATTCATGAGTATGAAATGGTTTGCTGACGTTGATGCTAAATCACCTAAGTTACTTAGTGGGTTAAAAGGTATTAAGAATTCTGGAGTATTTTTTTTAATGTTTTTGTTCAAATTTTATAGAGCTAAAAGCCAATTTCCCATAATAATTTTAATATAATTTAATGCATAGGAACTCACTCATTCCATTTCATATTTGTGTTACTCTTTAAGTGATAAATATTAATTAATTGAAATGTTATCTTCCTGATTATTTTTTTTTTACTTTTTCCTTTGAAAATTGCTCATTTTTCCTTTTAAATTTTGTTTTTAATAAAAACTACATATATTTAAGGATATAACATGTTGATTTGATATACATATACATAGTGAAATGAAAACTGCAGTCAAGCTAATTAACATATCATCTCCCCACATTTAGTCATTTTTTCTGTGTGATGAGAGTACCTGAATATGCTCTGTAGTAAATTTCTAGTATTCAGTGTAGTATTATTAACTATAGTCATCGTGCTACATTAGATCTCGACAGGTATTTGTTTTATATAACTGCAATTTTATACCTTTGACCAAGCACCATTTCCTATTTCTCCCCACCCCTGGTAACCACCATACTACTCTTCGCTTCTACATATTTGGTTTCTTTAGATTCTCACAAATAAGGGAGATCATGTAGTTTTTTGCTATGTTTGGCTTACATCACTTAGTATAATGTCCTCCAGATCTCATGTTGTAAATGGTAGGATCTCTTTCTTTTTTTAAGGCTGAATAATATCCTATTGTATATATAAACCAAAATTTCATTATCCATTCATCTGTTGAAAGTCACTGAATTGATTCTTTATCTTGGCTGTTGTGAATAATGTTGCAATAAATATGGGAGCATAGCTATTTCTTTGAGGACCTGATTTCATTTCATTTTGGTATACACCAGGAAAGAGATTGCTGGATTATATGGTAGATATATTTTTAGGTTTTTCAAAGGAACTTCTATACTGTTTTCCTAATGGCTATACTAATTTACATTCCCACCAATGGTACACAAGGTTCCCTTTCTCTACCTCCTGGATAATTCTTATTTTTTGTCTTTTTTTTTAATAATAATCATCCTGACCATTGTGAGGTGATATTACATTATGCTTTTGATTTACATTTTCCTAAGTAATTATATTGAACACCATTTTATATATCATTTGACCATTTGTATATCTTCTTTGGAAAAAAGTCTATTCAGACCTTTACTCAGTTTTAATTGGGTTGTTTGCTTTTGAGTTGTATGCATTCCTTTTATATTTTGGGTACTAACCCCTTGTCAGATACATGGTTCACACACACATATATATTTTTTTCTTTTTCTGTAGGTTGCTTTTTCATTTTTTCTTTTTAAGATTTTTCTCAAATATCAAAAATCAAAAAAAAAATTTCTCAAATATTTACTTATTTGAGATCAAGAAGAGAAAAGAGGGAGACGGACATGTAGGCCCTGTGTGGAGTGCAGAACCCAAGGTGGGGCTTGATCCCACAACCCTAAGATCATGACCTGAGTCAAAATCAAGTGTCAGGTGCTTAGCTGACTGAGCCACCCAGGTACTCCAGTTGCCTTTTCATTTTGTGGATTTGTCTCCTTTCCTGTGTAGAATCTTGTTAGTTTGATAATCTCACTCATTTATTTGCACTTTTGTTACCTGTACTTTTGGTGTGATATACAAAAAACCTTTGCCAAGACTGATGTCAAGGAGTTTTTTGCCTGTGTTTTCTTCTGGGAATTTTATAGTTGCAAGTCTTACATTTAATTTACTTTCACTTGACAGAGGGAGTTCTATAGTTGCAAGTCTTAAATTTAATTCACTTTTTCACTTGAAAGAGGGAGTTTTATAGTTACAAGTCTTACATTTAATTCACTTTCAGTTGATATTTGTGTGTCATGTAAGATATTGGTCCAATTTCTTTCTTTTTATTTAATTAAGTTATTTATTTATTTGTCTATTTATTTATTTTTTAGGCAGGACCACACACAGCATGGAGCTTAATGCGGGGCTTGAACTCATGACCCTGAGATCATGAATTGAGGTGAGATCAAGAGTTGAATGTTTAACAGACTGAGCCATCCAGGCACCCTGATCCAATTACATTCTTAATTCCCTTTTTCTCTTCCTTTAAGTTTCTAGATGATGCTAGAGAGAAATTCTGCTCTCTATGGCTGCTCAGTTATTTTCTGGTCTCTGTCGTATCATTTATAGGAAGAATAGAATATAAATTCTCCATTTTTTTGGTGCATTTTCATCTATTAGATGACTTATGTATGAAACTGAGATGCTTATAAATATGCAGGATATTTATTGGTTCTGTATAGGCTACAAATAAAACTGATGTTCTAATGAATACATATAGCTAGAAGCCTGGGTTCCATACAATTGTGTCAATAACTAGCTATAAGTGTTGGATATTGCACATACCCTCAATAGAATTTATCATCATTTTTGGATGATAATTTTCAAGAGTTCTTATATTTAATATAAGAGTTCCATTATTTAATTCAGTTTCCAGGGAATGGGCATTTGTCATTAAGACATCTCTAAAAATTAAGCATTCATTACACTAGATTAGAAGAATGTTATAGGGATGAGTCAGCATAGTTATCAGCTACATGCTACTGAAATAAGTAATCATGGAGTGAATTTATAATATCCGCCTTAGATGACACTAGAGAGAAATATTAATATATTCTTAAAGAAATAATAAAACAATATAAAACAAAGCTTAAGTATAATTCTCACTTTTTAAAAAATATATCACTTTTTTTTCTTATGTTGACTTATCATTTATTATTAATTCCTTATGACTAATACTTTTAATATATATATACTTTAAAAGTTGTAAAGACTATGTAGCTCTGCCTAGTAAGTGTTATACTTGGTCATAAAGAAATCTTAAACTGATTGGAAAGAATTTAAATCTGCATATGAACTCTCATCAGAGTAGAATGATGGAAGTTGGTTGTACTAGAAGCTTTTTCTTTTGCCTGGGAATGACTCAAATGTCATATTCAGGCAGAGACATATAACTCTCTTGATTCTCAATACACTTATTAGATTATTATAATTATATATTTAACTATTTTGCACATATTTTATTATGATATATAATTGTATACTATCATAATATAGTATATATAATATATAACATATAATGATAATATATTACAAAATAATAATATATACACACACACACATACATAGACTATAATAATGTAATATAATACACATACACATATATATAGGCTTTTAAAGCAGTCAGGGGGTGCATGGGTAGCACAGTCAGTTTAGTGTTCAACTCTTGAGTTCCAGCAGAGCCATGATGTCAGGGTGATGAGATCAAGCCCCACATGGAGCCCCGTGTGAGCTCCGAGCTCAGCATGGACTCAGTTGAGTTTCTCTCTTTCTCTCCCCCATGCACTCTCTCTCTCTCTCATTGAAATAAACAAATATCAAAAAAAAAATTTTTTTTTAAAGCAGTCAGTAGTGGAACAATTCAGCAATTTTTTTCATTTAAATTCACTTCCTTGTGGTGATAAGATCACTAAGTTGATGGATACAAGCGAGGCTGTAAACATTTCATAGATGTTATGTATGTATTTTTATGGGGAAGTTTGAAAAATCCATCATTAGTTTCCCCACTGAGGATGTGCTTACTTGTGAGAAAGCTGCAAAGATTCTACAGTGCATGTTCATAAACTAAATGCTTTCCTCCTTTGACATTGCACAACAAAGAGATTTCTCTGCTGGTTAAGGCTGAGGTATAAACTTCACCCATAATGCTCATTTATTTAAAAAACTTACCATTAGAAAGATAAATTCTTTCACTGCAAAATAAATTGGCATCAACTAAAGACTGGCTCCAAATCTCTCTTTCTGGCATTTTACTCTGGAAATACCTGTTTGACCTCTCTGCTCCCAGGGACCCCATGAAGGAAGCAACATTTTCACCCTGCACTTTCAGCTTCAGCCCCAAGCATAGCTTTTATGTTTATATTGTTTTGAATTTTTCATTTTGCATATGCCAGCCATCATTTATTTTTATTACTTCTTTTGTGATTATTAGATTTTTATTAGATATGATTATTTTGTTTTTGAATCAAGATATTTTGCAAATTTAAACTTCAGACAAATCATTGTAGGGACCCCTGGATAGCTCAGTCCGTTGCTTTTGGCTCAGGTCATGATCCCAGGGTCCTGGGATTGAGTCCGGCATTGGGGTTCCTGCTCAGAGGGAAGCCTGATTCTCCCTCTTCCTCTCCTTGCCACTCCCCCTGCTTGTGCTCTCTCTCTCTCCCTGACAAATAAATAAGTTTTAAAAAATAATTAAAAAATCATTGTAGTTTTATCTTTACACCTTTTTTTTTTTCTCTACGATTTCATTTTTAAATAATCTCCACATTCAACGTGGGGCTCTAACTTACTACTGAGATCAAGAGTCACATGCTCTACTGCATGAGCCAGACAGGAACCCCCTTTACATCTTATTTTGGTTAATGATACAATATGAAGGTTCTTAACATTTGCTTTGACATTTTACATAATTATTATTCTCTTATAGTGTTGAATTTTTAGACTGTTTTATTACTATTACTTTTAATACACTTTAAAATTTTTTCAAGTTTTTATTTAAATTCCAACTAGTTAACATACAATGTAACATTATTTTCAGAAACAGAATTTAGTGATTATCACTTACATACAATACCCAGTGCTCATCTCAACAAGTGCCTTCCTCAATACCCATCAGTAATTTTTAGGACAGTTTGGATTTACAGAAAATTTATAAAAACAATACAGGAAGTTTCTAGGTCTTCTCCATAGTTTCTCCTATGAACATTTTCTATCAGTATGGTGTATTTGTTACAAGTAATGAACCAGTAAGGATATATATTATTAACTAAAGTCTGTATTTCATTTATTTTTCCTTACTTTTTCCTTGATCTCCTTTTTGTGTTCTAGGATCCCATTCCAGGTAACATAATATGTTTAGTTATTATATCTCTATAGGGTTCTCTTGGCTATAGCAGTTTCTCAGAATTTCCTTTTTTGTTTGTTTTTGTTTTTTGAGTTTTGTTTTGTATTGTTTTTTGGATGGCCTTGACAGTTTTGAGGAGTTATTGTCAGGTATTTTGTAGAATGTCCCTTCACTTGCACTTATCTGATGTTTTTCTCATGATTTGTTTGGTGTTGCCAGTTTGGGAGAGGAAGACCACAGAGTATAGTTCCTCAAAACTTCTCAGAAGGCAAATTCTCCCAATTTGAAATAAAATCACTTTTTAAAATAATGGCACACAATAGACATATACATATACTTGTTAGCCAATATTAATATGACTGAGCCTTTAACTTAAAAAAAAAGAATAAAGACATGTGAGATTATGAAAATAATGCAAATGATCCAACTATGGAGTGAAGAGACTTACGCTATAGAGCCAACCACACAACAAGTGACCTTCACTTCTGAGAGTATGCGAAAGCTAAACTGGTTCTATTAAGAGAAAAAAAAAAAAAGTAACTGGAAAGCCAAAGCAAAAACATTAAAAGGTAGTTCTCATAAAATTGAAATCTGGCCATCCAAATGCATGAAAATTGAAGAATCCCAAGAAGTATACACACATGTGTCCTTATTACTGCTCTGAGGAGCAGATCATAAAATGTAACTAGTTAAAATTCTGCTATAGGCATTCTGTGTGTGAATTCTAAGGAGAAGAGGGAAGATGTTGAGGAAGAAAAGATTTGAAGATTAACATTTCCCTTAGTGAAAATTATTATGTTACTGTATCTGCCCTTATATTCTTACAATATTTCCATTTGTTTGTTTTCTGTGGAGAAATTTAATAGCTTATTTTGCATCCTTAGCAGCATCTAATTTTATACTGAGGAATTCACAAAATTAAGGAAAGATACTAATGCTTGTATAATTAAAGAAAACAGTGTGCAACTTTAGTAAGATGAACTGGTTATAGTCTCATTTTATCATGAAGCATTCTTTATTAACTGACTTCTCTACTGTACTGGGGAAGAAATCTGATTTTCATGATAATGGTTCTAGTGTTCTGTAAACTTTGGGTATATAGTAGGTTTCCTCTTTTTGAAGTTTTGTCTTCCATACTTTCAGTTACTTACAGCCAACTGTGATTCAGAAGCAGAGGATCCTCCTTCTGATGTATTGTCAGAAGGTCAACAGTAGCCCAACACTACATTACAATCCTTATTAAATCATTCACTTCACTTCATTTCATCCCATAGGCATTTAATCATCTTATATCATCACAAGAAGGGTGAATAACACATGGTAATATATTTTGAAAGAGAGAAAGAGACCGCATTCATATAACTTTTATTATAGTATATTATAGTATATTGTTATAATTACTCTATTTTATTATTAACGGTTGTTAATCTCTTACTGTGCCTAATTTATAAATTAAACTTTATGTTAGGTATGCATGTATAGGGAAAAAGAAAAACAGTATATATAGGGTTGGGTACTATCCATAGCTTCAGGTATCTATTGGGAGTCTTAGAATGTATCCCCCATCAATAAGAGTCACTACATTTTATTAAAAGTACACTTTGAAAGGTTGCAGTTACTTACAGAAAAAGAAGATTTATTCAAAGATAAAGCAAACAGACATAAACAGCATTTCTTTAGTTTAGATATCATCGTTGGTATTTTTCTAGATTAGATATCAGCATTTTGAAACAATGGAATGACTTCTCAAGAGACATATGTGGATTAGTGAGATGGAGAGGTCATATTTCCAAACAAATTATAATAATATACTGGAAATAATGTCCAGCTTGCATAAAAAATTCCCCATATGAATTATCACATTAAGTGCTCTTTATATTTATATTATTAAGTATCTTTTATCATCTTCTAACTGGTACATATTCAAATATAAAAATATGATAATTTCATGTGTGAAATACTTGATTTACTAGAATAACTGTTTCTTAAATCTGATAATAAATTATAGAATCTGGGATTGGTCATCATGGATAACACAAAAAATCAGAACAAAATTTTGGTATGTGACAATGTGCTATACATGCCCTGCATATCAGTCCTAAGAATATCTTGACTGACTTATGGAGAGCCGCTCCCTGTGTTCCCTTGAGGGTTTATTAGTACATCATAGAGCTAATTCCACAAATTCTCAGAAGTGAAGTAAAGCCCTTTCTCTACTTTTCACAGGCTCTACAATTCACTTCTGAAGGGAGTTTGAAAACTACGTAAATAATATAGAAGCTTTTAATACTAGTAGACCAGTGCAGTAATAAATAGAACTTAGAAGGTCTTTTTACACTGCTCATCCTAATCCTTAATCTTCACATATATTGCTTAGAATTTCACATGACTTATCATAGTACACTTTAAGTTCTTACAGTGGAGATTTGTTGCAATAAAAAAATCTAGTATCTATTCAATTTCTCTGCAAATGGTACTTGATTTCCTCCTTGAGATCATCATTTCCTTTTTTATTGATGTATAATTAACATATAGTATTATATTGGTTTCAGGTGTCTAATATAATGATTCAACAGTTCTATACATTTCTCAGTGCTGATCGTGATAAGTGTACTCTTAATCCCTTTTATCTATCTCACCTATCCCCTACCCATATCTTCTCTGCAAACCACCATTCCATTCCCTGAATTTAAGAGTCAGTCTATATTTTTTCTGCATTTGTTCATTTGTTTTGTTTCTAAAATTTTATACATCAGTGAGATCATATGGTGTTTGTCTCTGTCTGACTTATTTTGCTTAGTGTTATACCCTAAATATTCAGCAGTGTTGTTGCAAATGACAAGATCTTATTCTTTTTAAATCTTATTAAATATTACTGAAGTATATACATCTTCTATATCCATTCATCTATGGATGGACACTTGGGTTGCTTTCATATCTTGGCTATTATAAATAATGCTTCAATAAACCTAGGGTGCATATATCTTTTTAAATTGGTGTTTGCATATTCTTTGGGTAAATACCCAGTAGTGGAATTACTGAATCATATGGTACTTCTATTTTTAAATTTTTGAAGAATCTTCATACTGTTTTCCATAGTAGATGCGCCAATTTGTATTTCTCCCTAGAGTGCCTAGAGTTCTTTTTTTCTTCACTTCCTCACCAATACTTGTTACTTATTTTCTTTTTTCTTCTAGACATTCTGAAATTGTGGTTTTGATTTCTATTTCCCTGATGATTACTGATGTTGAGCATCTTTTCATGTGTCTGTTGGCTATCTGTATGTCCTCTTTGGGAAAATATCTATTCAGGTCCTCTGCTCATTTTAATGAGGTTATTTTGTTTGTTTGCTTGTTTTTGAGTTTGGTCTTTTTTTTTTTTATTAACATATAATGTATTATTTGTTTCACGAGTATAGGTCTGTGAATCATCAGTCTTACACAATTCACAGCACTCACCATAGCACATACCTTCCCCAATGTCCACCACCCAGCCTCCCTGTTCCTCCAACCCCCCTCCCTTCCAGCAACCCGCACTTTGTTTCCTGAGATTAAGAGTCTCTTATGGTTTGTCTCCCTTTCTGGTTCCATCATGTTTCATTTTTCCCTCCCTTCCCCCCACAACCCCCTGTCCTGCCTCTCACAGTCCTTAATGTCAGAGAGATCCTGTGATAATTGTCTTTCTCTGCTTGACTTATTTCACTTAGTGTAATACCCTCTAGTTCCATCCATGTCATTGCAAATGGCAAGATTTTGTGGATTTTTTGATGGCTGCATAGTATTCCATTGTATATATAAAACACCTTTCTTTAACCATTCATCTGTTGATGGACATCTAGGCTCTTTCTGTAGTTTGGCTATTGTGGACAATGCTGCTATAAACATTTGGGGGCACGTGCCCCTTTGGATAACTACATTTGTATCTTTAGGATAAATATAGTTTGGGGTTTTTTGGTATCGAGTTGTATAAGGTCTTTCTGTATGAAACCTAATCTCTTCTTGAATATATAATTTGCAAATATGTTCTCCCATTCAGTAGTTTACCTTTTAGTTTCATCAACAGTTTTGTTCACTGTACAAAAGCTTTTTATTTTGGTGTAAATCCATAGTTTATTTTTGCTTTTGTTTCCCTTGCCAGAGGAGACATATCTAGAAAAATGTTTCTATGGTTGATGTCAAAGAAATTACTGCCTATGTTTTCTTCTAGGGGTTTTATGGTTTCAGGTCTCACATTTAGATCTTTATTCATTTTGAGTTTACTTTTGTGTATGAGGTAAGAAAGTATTCCAGTTTTACTCTTCTGTATATAGCTGTTTAGTTTTTCCAGCACCATTTTTTGAAGAGACTACCTTTTCCCCATTATATATTCTTGCCTTCTTTGTTGGGGATTAAGTGACCACTTAAGTGTGGACTTCTTTCTGGGCTCTCTATTCTATACCAGTGATCTGTATGTCTATTCTATGCTGGTGTTTTGATTACTACAGTTTTGTAATATATCTTGAAATCTGGAATTTGATACCTGCAGCTTTGTTGTTCTTTCTCAAGACTCTTTGGCTATTTGGGGTCTTTTGTGCAAGACCATGATTTCTTCAATTAGTTCATTCATGTGATTCATTAAGTATTAACACCTTCCCTCCACAAACACACATATGTTCATGTTTGGGTACATGACATAACTCTCTCTCATTAAGATTTTTGTTTTCATTTCAAAGGTTGTGGCAATTGGGTCAAATAGGACCAATGTCCAAGGTTGTCAGGATGAATATATGTGGAGAATCATGTGTCAACAATGAGAAAAAGATGTTCTCATTCTCTAATAATGAGTTTGCTAACTGTAAAGATAATATAAGTCCACAGTTGCCGGAAGTCCTCAAATATCTGATAATCAAACCAACACAGATGAAAGTAGCGACCAGGAAAATTATTTCTGATGACACTGAACTTCTGGATTTCAAGCAACGTCTGAGGCAGCCATCTCTTTTAACTGTGCTTCTACATCTTCAACCAGAGGGATCCCAATACTAGGTAGTGAAAGGTGAAGATGTCATTGACAGCTTTCTATACGTGGACTTGTCTAAATTAGGTAGGTAGAAGACAGTGTAAGTCCAGAGATTCCAAATTGTGAGAATGACAGTATATTTTACATGGGAGCAAACTGGCAGAGTAACCTTTTGTACCTGTTGTATCCAGGACCTCATATTCTTAAGGTATTTATCAAGTAAATATTAGATTGCTGAAGTTTCTTTGCCAATTGTCTTTAAGTGACCTTCAGCAGAATACAGAAGAACTTTGAGCCTGGCCCATGTGAAAGCAGAAGGAAAACAAACAGCTTTACAAGTGTTCCACTGGCAATCTCAGTGTAATTCATTGGAATAGAGTCTTCTAATGAATTTTACAGCATTTCAGTCTAAAAATGGATGGAAAGGGGAGTCTGAATGGCTCAGTCAGAAGAACATAAGACTCTTGGTCTCAGGGTTGTGAGTCTGACTTCACAATGGGAGAAGAGATTACTTAGAAATATATAAAAATTAAAATATAAAAATGAATGGAGAAAAAATAAATATGTTACGAAAAAAATATGTGATAAAATGAAAGCTGGGCGAAACCCGGCCATACCATAAATATTTTTTCACTCTCCTTCTAGAGAGACAGTTACTTTCTAACAGAAAGTAACTCTTAAGTTCCTTAAAGTGGCCATACCCCTGAGAAAGATTTCCATTCCTAGGTTATTGCTTCTCATTATCCTGAGGTATGGGCCGAAAAAGAGTACATTACATCTGGCTGCCAAAAGTCCACTGTCAGCCTTTGGGTTTGAGTTATGAAGTCATGCATGTGGGTCCATACATTGGATCTTTCTCATCTGTGTTCTGACTGCAATCCTGCATCAATTGTATGACTGTCCAAAGAAGCAAAGATGGTGAAAGGCCATGTTGATTCTGCAAGTCTTCTACTGTTGACACCCAGAAAAATTACTCCAATCCTTCAATAGACTCTACACTCATTCAAGTCATATCTGTTTCCTCGGAGGACTTTCAAGAACATAGCTTTCCAAAGCCAATGAACCTTTTGCTTGATGTTTGCTTGATGTTTGCTTTTGATTCATGCAGTGATGGTGAACTATCCTGGGAGGATCTCCGTTTATGCTGAGTAAGTGGACATGCTAGGAAACAGGACTGTTCTTTTTACATTTTCCAACAATCTCCTCACTTATTTTCCTAAATGGTGATAGAATTATGATTCTACCAATATTGAGAAATTATATCATCTCTATATAATGCAGTGATTACAGTCTAAGGATTTCAAGAGAAAAAATGGTTAGAAGATGTGTTATTCTACATTTGTGATTTAAAGAAATCCAAATAGTAGATATACATAAACAGAAAATAATCATACATATTTTCCTGCATACTCTGGGTAAGATTTGAATTTGTGCTTATCATCAACAAAGAACAGTAACAACCCTTGAGAGACTCAGTGGAAGGCAGAACTCATAGGTGGCACTCTGATTGGTGCAGCATACAAATAATTACATAACAAGCATTAAATGGTACTCCTTAGGGAACAGGGACAAGATCTATATAGTTTCAATGCAAATAAGTACCAAAGAGCCACAACATTTTTAATAGTAATTGTATTGTTTCTTTTTCATTATGGAGGGCTACATGAAGTTAGTCAGGAACCTGTGGTAATTTTAATTCTCCAATAAATATCCAGAAGAGAAGATATCTCAACATGATAAAGAATCTTCACCTTCATTGATCAGACAACAGTTGAATACATAAGAATGTCTCCCCCTCCAATTATTCTAAATTTTCACTGATTAATCACTCTACTCCACATAAGCCCATGGATGTAGAAAGACATTTTTGGAAAAAAAAAAATTTTCCTGACCTCTTATATTCTATGGTTGGCCACACAGGGAGAAACAGAGCAAGAGAGCATGGGAGTAAGGGAGGGGGAAAGAGAGAGAAAGGAAGAAAGAAAAAGGGGGAGTAGGGAGAACAAGAAGTGTGAAACACAATGAATTAGTTTATTTCATAATTTATAATTAATAACATATTTGTGTACTAGGGTAAAGAGACTGATGTTATAGAGCTGTTATGAATTCTAAGTACCCTTTAAGATATACCCCCCTGAAACCCTTAGATGAACTAAAGATTATTTCTTCCTTTGAGGCCTGATTTTATTTCTTACTGTGGGTTACTGAAAAACCTAACTGTATTGTCAAAAATTATTTCTAAATAGTTATAAAATGTCTTATTACATGAGAATGCCTCCCTTCCCCAAATCCAAAATAATTTAAAAAACATAATGGTGATTAGTAAATTACAAGGGACTCCCCTTCTGACCCACACAATTTATAGTACTTTCCTCTGTGATGTAGTGGTTTTTTGGAGCTGGCCTTGATCATAGGATGGAGACATTGTAACTCTGGCTTAAATATAAAATTCTTACTTCTCAGAGAAATGCAATCTAGATGGATGGTTTCCAATTGGCTGATATGAAAGTGATATATGATATGAATATATATTATTGATTTGATACTTCCTTTGACAGGGTACTTATTCTTAACATGGCAAACAAGAGTGGTAATATTTTGGCTCTATTTCAAAACTGGCAAGAGATCATGAGTGTTCATTCTACCACTCATCTCTCTTTAAACTCCTGCTGAGCTAAATGGGAGTTTTGTACTTTAGCAAGCAGTGAATTAGGTTTCCAGTGATGTGAAGAGAAGAGGGCAGACAGTTCCAGATGGCTAGTGCCATAGAAACTAAGGGTCAATGTTTGCAGAGGAAGGAGTGGGCACAATATACAATCTCAATTATTAAAAGTCAGTAGACAGGAAAACAACCAAAACGGTAACAGATGAATGAAATGACTCTTTTGGCATGAACATGTACTATAAACTTTTTCAAAGCTCCCAAGGGCAAATGCATTATTAGTAGATTTGTATCTATTAGGAGCATGCCATGGGATTAAGCTATTATGGGTTTATCTTTACTCTATTTTTTTTTTCATCTTCTATTTTTAAAAAGTTGAAGCAGCAGAGCTTCATAGTTAACACACCTTTCATTGAAAATAATGGTTCTATAAGAACATTGGTTTTCCGTTCACTTGAATATAATTACTTACCTTTCTGTTTTTTTCCTAATTATACTATACTGCATTAATATAGTTAGAATAGAGCCAATACATTTTTCTTTCCAGAGAAACTGAAATTATCATACATTGCTTGCAGCCTTTTTTCCCCTTTGAATGGTTATAGTGCAGTGGTATCAGCTTTGTTTCCTGCATTCTATTGTTAATGTCTCATGCAGGATTCATGCCTGATTATCTCAATTTAGTGTTTTTAATTTAATACAAACATTAGCAAAAGGACCAATTCACCAAACCTAATGACTGGTCATAATGCAATACAATAAAATGTTACTTTTTAGAACATTTTTAATACCGAATTCATCTCAAACATATTTCAAAGCTAAATGACATCATTGTAGAGTTAAGTATCATCTCATTATATCATTTACTAATAAATAAGAGCTGAAAGAGAAATTAACATATCTGAAAACCAGTCAAAAGAAAGGTTTATGGGAGATGTACTTCAGGGGGTGGGGAGAGACTCCAGAGGAAGCAAAAAGAATACAATCCTTGAGAAGTCTGGGAGCCATGGCTGGGAGCTTTATGAGAAAGGTTTTAGTGTGTGTTATTTGCTTCATGCACTCTGAATTGCTTTGTGAACTTGGGTAAGATACTTAATTATCTGTAACCTAGGTTTGCCTAGCCGTTAACTTAGGACAGAGCACAGGTTTAGGAAGGACGACTGCCTCTATTAAAAGGAAGTGAATTGGGGCACCTGGGTGGCTCAGTGGGTTAAAGCCTCTGCCTTCGGCTCAGGTTATGATCCCAGGGTCCTGGGATCAAGCCCCACATTGGGCTCTCTGCTAGGCTGGGAGCCTGCTTCCCTTCCTCTCTCTCTGCCTACTTGTGATCTCTCTCTCTCTCTCTCTGTCAAATAAATAAACAAAATTAAAAAAAAAAAAGGAAGCGGATTGCTATGTTTTGGGAAGAATGGTTTTTACCTTTTCCTGGGCCCTAAGTCTCAAGTAGGAATAATTATAGTCAAAACTTTAAAAAATAAGATTAATGTCCATAAAAAGGAACAGCATAATCCTTCATCTGCAAAACTAAACAAAATACAAAACCTGAGTTCTAGATCTCATTGATATATTCCTGGACATGAAGCAAGCTTTTAAAAAAATTAATTTATTGATCATTAAACACTAGAATAATTTACTTCTCCTTATGTTAATATTAGAAAACTTTGTGAATTTTAGAAATTCAGAATGTCATTCTACTGCTCATTAAATTATTTGAATGCAATTGGCACTTGTGCCCAGGCCAAGGCAATTCATGATATTTAAAAAAAAAAAAAAAAGGTGAATGACAATGTTGGGAAGATTTAATTTTTTTTAAATATAGTTTATGTGTTAGAATAATAACAAAAGACACTGCTTATATTTTTCAAGCTGTCGTAATGGAGGAAATCACCGTGCCCAGTGCAAAAATAAATTAACTCCAAAGACTTCTTTCTTAGCCATCCTCCATCTCCACCATCTTCTGTGAACTCACTTGTCTCTAATCACAATTAAACTCTACTTTCTCACCTGTGAAATTAGAAGAATGGTCTGAATACGAGTCACAGATTCAAATACCCACAGGGATCCAACAGGTAATTTAGGTTAATTAAATGTATCAGGTAACTATTTCAGCAAACTGAAGAGTGACTATCCCTTCTAAAAATAATTTTCTGTAATTATGTCCACGCAGGAATTTGGGCCAGTACAGCAAGTTTTCCATTTTTTTCACATGTGTCTAATAACTTTTTTCTATATTTTTGTAATATTGGAATAATATAAATAAATTGAAATTTTCATGTTAAATGAGGATATGTGGAGTGTAGCCCTTATATAAAGATAAATTATTGGGCAAGCTTTGTGCAAAATATAATTATGAAATACAGGAATGTATTTGTTCTCTCATATTTTTTTCTCATTTTAACATCCCTCCCCCTTCCCAATCAGGTGTAAAGTGGCTACTAAAGTGTTAGTTAATGTTGATTCTGGTAATGACTACATTACCCCCACCTCACCCTCACAAACTAGAGAGGAGAATGGTGTCCTAAGTGGAATAGAGATATTGAAATCAAAGGGAACATCTCACCTGGAAAAAGGCAGCTTTGCCCAAAGGATGGCCAAAATTCCAGGGTCTGTTCTTTATCATTGCAAGCCTGGACAATCAGTGGTTATTTCACCCAGAAAAAAATAAGTGTCTCAAGGCCTTAATGGTCAGTATATTTAATAGAAACAGATGTATTTAAAATATGAATGTCATATTTCTTATTTAAAAAGAAGGATAATAAGCACATAAGACACTTGTGCTCCCATTAGCATTTCCTGTTATATTCCAGTCTAACTGCTTAGCCAATTATAATCAGAATTTGGTCAGTGATGATTGAAATAGCTTGAAAGTGGCTTGATGGGTTGAGTCATAAATCTAACATGGACTGATATGTTCATCTTCAATGTAGTGATCTTTCTCCCACAGTGATCAAACACAACACATCACGAGCTCTCACCTAAATCACTCTGTGGTATGTTATCAATGTGAGCTTGTCTCTCTTTGCCTAAGATATATAAACTCTCTTTAAAAATCGTAAAGCCATAGATGCAAAATGCTGAATCAAACTAAACCTCAGGTTATCGGCTATCATTTGTGTAGATAAAGACTCTCATTTATTCAATTAAAAATTTTGTTTTGTTTCTTCAGTCCATAGACCCAATTCCATCCCCATCCACATATAACCTATTTTAGTCTATTTAAGATATGGCCTAGATATTTAAATATCTTCTAAGATGTAGTATTGAATTACATTTTAATTTCATAACCAGTATTATATTATGAATCATATTTTGCTTATATTTAACACTAAATTTGCTCTTTATTTTTCTATGCACATCTAGTTAGTTGTTTTTGGTTGTTGAAAGGATATTCCATTTTACTTACCCAGAACACTACTTTATCCTTACTTCTGTTGATAAACGTGGTATGTTCTCTTCAAATTCTTGCTAACTCTTTCAATGCTGTGATAAACATTTCAATAGGAGGTAAGTTTCTAAGTTTCTTCAGGATAGAAATGCAATTTAACACAGCTAGAATGTGTAGAATTCATAATAATGTCAATAGATATTTCCAAATTTATCTGCAGGTGATTTTACTCACATCAGGAAAGGAAAAGTATTCTCAAATATCCAACTCATTGCAGATATTTAGAATTACCAAACTTTATTCTAATCTTATGGAACTGAAATTCTATTTGTGTTGCTTTAAATTGTATTTTTTATAACTTTAAGGACACTATTAAATAATTTTTCTTATAATTATCTTCCATATATTGGTCACTCATATCTTTTGCTCATTTTTCTAATATATTTCCTATCTTTTTAAAATTTATTTTCAGGATTAAATGTGTATTATATTAATGTACTGTTATTCTAGATATTGCAATTCTTATTTCCCAGACCATTACCAGTTATTGTTATAACATCATAACAAATTTTCCATGTTAAAAATTAATCTTTTCCCCTATGGTTTCACTAGTTTGTACATCATAGTTTATTAATTAACACTACAGATAATGTTTTTGAGTGCTATCCTGACTAGGCTCAATGTTAAGAATTTAAGTAAAAGAGATGAATAGATGAACAAACAAACAAAAAATAATCAACCCCTGTTTTCAGTGGAACTTACCTATTTGTGGAGATATGGACAATCATCAAACATATAAACTTAAAATATGCAAGGTGTTTATGAGTTCTAAGAATGAAATATGCATGGTAGTTACATAAAGAGCTGTAGTAGAGAGTGGCACTTTATAAAGGGAGATCAAAGAAAGTGATATTTAAGCAGATAACCAAAAATAGAGAAGATATACTTCACCTGACTATCCAGCAGAAAATAATTCCAAACCAAAGGAAAAATAGAAGAAAAGCTCACATATGCATTTTTGAACAACTAGAAATTCTTCCTTTTCAGGTTTTATTTAATGTAAGTAAATGTTATAGATATATTTTCACAAAATAATGAGCTACTTTTCCCCATTTTACTATAATATCTCTTTCTCTCTTCAATAATCCATAAACATATCCCTGCTATAAATCAGAATCCCATTTCCACACAAGTGTATTCTGTTTCCTCTATGTTCCTTGGATGTTTCTACTTTAATAGTGCATTATATTTATTCCTAAAACTTTGGTATCTTTTTATCTGGTATTGTTAAGTTTTCTAGCTTTGCTCCTTTATTTAGAAAAAAAAAAAAAAAAACTTAGCTATTTAGTTCCATTCAAGTTTCTTATAAGCTTATCACCAAGTTCTAACATAGATTTTAAAGTTGTACATATTTCTGAATAGATAGCTTAATTTGGTGAAAAGTACTTGTTATAATATGATATTGTCTTATTTTTTAATTCTCATTACATATCTTCATATAATCCAATATTTTAAAAAATCAATGGAGATTTCAAATATAATGTATGAGCATCCAGTGCTTACATTGGAAAAGAAGAAAGGTCTCAAATAAATGATACAGACTTACACAGTAAGAAGCTATAAAGAAAGGGACAAGTTAAACTCAACAAAACCAGAAGGAAATAAATGAAAGAGAGCAGAAACCAAGGCAATTAAAATCAGAGAAAATTTTTTGAAAGTTAATAAAACAGTGGCAATTTTTTTAAAGATTTAATTTATTTATTGGACAGACAGAGATTACAAGTAGGCAGAGAGGCAGGCAGAGAGAGATAGAGGAGGAAGCAGTCTCCCTGGGATCATGACCTGAGCTGAGGCAGAGGCTTTAACCCACTGAGCCACCCAGGTCCCCCTGACTTAATTTTTTAAATGATAAAATAATAATAGAATGACCAAGGGAAAATGAAAGAAGATATATATTATCACTCCCTAAAATGAAACCAAGAACATCACTGAAAATCCTACAGACATTATCAGGATAACAGAATATTAAAAATGACTTAATGGTCATAAATGTAAGACTTATGTGAAATGGACACAATGTTTTAAAGACACAAACTACCAATGATTATTTTAGAAATTAGATAAGCTGAATATTCCTATATCTATTTTAAAAATAAATTTGTATTTAGATGTCTTCCAAATAAGAAACTTAGGCCCAGATGCTCATGTCCCAAACACTTAAGAAATGATACCAATTCTAGAAAAAACTCATCTATAAAACTTTTATTTTATGAGCATTTCACTAATACTTAATATAGATTGATATTTTAAATTAATATAAATGTAAAAATCCTCAACACAATACTTATAATAATTCCAACAATTTGTTAAAAGGATAAAACATCACAGATTATACTGAGATTGCAAGGTTGGTTTAACATTTGAAAACCAGTTAAGGTAATTCACCATATCAACACACTAAAAAAGAAAAATGATGTTAACATCTCCATAAATACAAAAAGTACATTTGATAAATTTTAAATTCTTACATTCACATGCATACACATACACAATCTCTCAGCAAACAGAAAATAGAGTAGAACTTCCTCAGATTAATAAAAGGCACTTACAATAAGCCTATGTTTAACAAAGAGGGAAATCTTTCTGTATAGGAACCAAAGATTGTACTATTAAATATTGTACTAAGGGTCCTAGTCAGGGCAGTGGATAAGAAAAATCAACAAAAGTTATATGGATTTGAAGGAAGAAATAAAATTGTCTCTACTTGTGTATTATTTGATTGTCTTTGTAAAAAATATCAAAAATGACTAAATTATTATTAGAGTTAATAAATGAATTTAGTAGGTTTGTAGGATAAAAAGTAAATATATATGCATGGAGCACTGGGTGTGGTGCATCAACAGTGAATCTTGGAACACTGAAAAAATAAAATTAAATTAAAAAATAAATAAGTAAATAAATACATGCAAAAAAGTAAACATATAAAATGTTATAAAATATACTTGGAATTTGATTCGTATTTTTATAGTGCATTTATATAAATTGAATTTTTTAGATTAATAAAATTTAAAGTACTATTTAATATGGGGTTAAAATATTAAATACAATACACAAGACTTCTGTGGTCCAAAATATAAAACATAAATAAAAGAAATTAAAGAATAGAAATAAATTGAGAGATACATTAGTTTCATGTATCAAAATAGTAAATACTGCTAGTAAAACAGTTCTTTCTAATAAATTTTATTTTTTTATAAACATATATTTTTTTACCCCAGGGGTACAGGTCTGTGAATCGCCAGGTTTACACACTTCACCGCACTCATCATAGCACATACCCTTCCCAATGTCCATAACCCCAACCCCCCTCTCCCAACCCCCCTCCCCCCAGCAACCCTCAGTTTGTTTTGTGAGATTAAGAGTCACTTATGGTTTATCTCCCTCCCAATCCCATCTTGCTTCATTTACTCTTCTCCTACCCCCTTAACCCCCCATGTTGCATCTCCTCTCCCTCATATCAGGGAGATCATATGATAGTTGTCTTTCTCCGATTGACTTATTTCGCTAAACAGTTCTTTCTGATCAACCCATACATTCAATACAATTCCCAAAAAGAGTATTTAGAAATTAGCAATTTGATTCTTAAATTTATCTCGAAAGGCAAATTTTTCCAGAAGAGAAGAACAAAATGGGAAGACACATTCCTTTATTTAAGACTCACTATAAACCTGAAGTAATCACAGTGTGGTATCTGCAAAAGGATAGACATAGAACAACTGAACAGAATAGAGTCTAAAGATAGAACAACATATATTTGGCCAATTGATTTTTAACAGAGTTGTATAGACAACTCAATGAAAAACAGGTAGCCTTTTCAATAAACAGTGCTCAGACATTCAGACATCCACATGTAAATTAAAGTTTGACTTTATTTTTATTTATTTTGTTTATGTGTTACTTATATACAAAAATTAATTCAAAATAAGTCATAGATGTAAATATAAATTTAAAACTAAATGAGGAGGAAGTAAAAGAGGAACTAGAGAAGAGGGAAAAAAGTGGCAGAGGGAGAGGGAAAGAGAAGGGGAAAAAGAGAAAGAGGAAAATGATCAGAAGCATGTGCAAGAGAAGAAAGAGAAGAAAATATAGGAGAAAAATCTATGTAATCTTTCTATGAGCAAATATGTCTTAGATGATATCAAAAGCATACTCTACAAAAAATGATAAAATCATTTGGTCTTCAGGCAACATTCTTAAGAGGTTAAAGACATACCATATATTGGGAAAGACAAATTTGCAAAATATATATCTGGTAGAATATTTGTCTTTCAGATAAATAAAAGACCCTAAAATACTCAATATAGAGAAAAGAAACAACCAATTTTTTTTTCTTCAATTTTTTTCTTCAATTATCTTTTGTAATTCTAATTAGTTAACATACAGTGTAATATTAGTTTCAGGTGTATAGTATAGTGATTCAGTACTTCCATACATCACCCAGGGGTCATAAAAACAAATGTACTCCTTAAGCCCCATCACCTATTTCATCCACCCTCCCACAACCTCCCCTCTGGTAACCATTAGTTTGTTCTCTATAATTAGGAGTCTATCTTCTGATTTGTCTCTTTCTCTCTTTTCCTCCCTTTTCTTGTTTGTTTTGTTTCTTAGATTCACATAGAAGTCAAATAATATGGTATTTGTCTTTTTCTAATTGACTTATTTCACTTAGCATTTATACTCTCTAGTTCCATCCATGTTGTTGCAAATAGCAAGATTTCATTCTTCTTTATGGCCGAATAATATTCCTGGTGTGTGTGTGTGTGTGTGTGTGTGTGTGTGTGTCTTCTTTATCCATTCATCACTCAATGGATACTTGGGCTGCTTCTGTATCTTGGCTATTGTAAACCAAAAATTTTTTGAAGATTTATTTATTTTAGAGAGAGAGAGAGAGTGCATGTACATGAGTGTGAGAAAGAGACAGAGGGAGAAGGAGAGAAGCAGGATCTCCCTGAGTGTGGAGCCCAGCACAGTGATGTGGGGCCAGATCTCATAACCCTAATATCATGACCAGAGTCAAGCTCAAGAATTGGTTGCTTAACTGACTGAGCCACCCAGGCACCCTGTAAACCATATTTTTAAAATTGACACACAAAAAAATGATTGGACACATCACCAAAGGAATTATATTGGTGGCAAATAAGCCTATATAAAGAAATGGGGATAGGCAAATTGAAGCCACAATGAGATACCACTACACATTTATTACAAGGTTTCAAAACCAAAATTAAAATGACAGTAGTAGTAGTAGTAATAGTAGTAGTAGTAGTAGTAGTAGTAGTAGTAAACCACATGCTGTGAGGATGCAGAGAAACTGACCCTTCTTGCATTGCTGATAGACATGCCAAATGGTACAGCTCCAGTTTGCCAGTTTCTTAAAAATGTAATCATAAATTTACCATGCTAATCCCAGTCCTAAGTATTGTCCAAGAAAAATGAAAATTTATGTAACTATAAAACCCTGTATATTATTATCTATAGGGTTTCATTAAGTACCATCAAAACTGGAAACAGGGGCACCTGGGTGGCTCAGTCAGTTAAACATCTGCCTTTAGCTCAGGTCATGATCCCAGGATCATGGGATTGAGCCCCACATCAGGTTCCCTGATCAGTGGGGAGCCTGATTCTCTTCTTCCTCTGCTGCATCCCCTACTTGTGCTCTCTCTGTCAAATAAACAAATTACATATATATAGATATAGATATAGATATAGATATAGATATAGAACAAACCTGGAGTTTTATTTCAATCTATTGCAAAATTCCTATTATCCAAATTTGAGAACTGATATGATACTACCCTTTCATCTTTATTTGAAATTGGTTTGATTTTTCCTATTTTCTAATCTTTAATAGATATGGGATAGACAATGATTCAAGTGAATGAAGAAAAAATAAAAGAAAATGACTCATAACTAAATAATTCTTTTAAAGTGTATCTAATAGTTTGTCTTTGTCTTTGTTTCTTCTCCTTAGTCTGACATTCATCTGCCCTTGATCTCTCTCTCTCTCTCATTCTCTCTCTCTCTCTCTCTCTCTCACACACACACGCACACATGCACACACACACTGTAGCTACACTACAAATACATATGCCTGACCTTTTGTCTCTCTTCATTGTGTCACAGCTTTTGAATCCTAACTAGGTTGGATTTTTGTGCCCGAATATCTGACAATATATTTTTATATCTAAATTGGCTATTAGGTTATGGTATGGCTGTGAGCCCAGAAAAATGTTTTGAATGGAAAGACTGGGTTGAAGTTTCATCTCTGAATTTATCCATATAACCTCATTATGTAGGGATATAAATACAATTAAGTAAGAAGATGAATTCAAGGACACTTTATTAACTATCATACTATTAGCAGTATTACTAATGGGGACTTTTCTAACATTACATACATAATGAATATATTTAAATTTGTCTTTCAACTTTAATTTATCTTTCAACCTTACCTTTCAAATACCACAAGAAAATAGTTCTGTTAATATCTATATTCAGAAAAAGATCTACATTCAGAAAATATATTTTATGTGACGGATTTGTGACAAGCAAACCAGGAACTGAAACAATATGCATTTAACATGTGGATAATATGACATCTTTGGATTTTGAAAGAGATGTAGAAAATATACCAAGACCCAGTGTTCAGAAATCTTTTTTTATCTCAAAGAAAATTTATTCACAACATAATTTCAATGACTTAAGCATGCAGATATTCCTAAATGTTTTCTTTTTCTTTCTTTCTTTTTTTTTTAAAGATTTGTATTTATTTATTTGGCAGACAGAGATCACAAGTGGGCAGAGAGGCAGACAGAGAGAGAGATGGGGAAGCAGGCTCCTTGGCAAGCAGAGAGCCCGATGTGGAGCTCGATCCCAGGACCCTGGGATCATGACCTGAGCTGAAGGCAGAGGCTTTAACCCACTGAGCCACCCAGTGCCCCCCTAAATGTTTTCTTAAAAATGTTTTTATTTTAGGGATTCCTGGGTGGCTCAGTTAGTTAAGTGTCTGCCTTTGGCTCAGGTCATGATCCTAGGGTCCTAGGATTGAGTCCCACACCGGGCTCCTCCCTCAGTGGTGAACGTGTTTCTCCCTCTGCCTGCTGCTCCTACTGCTTGTGCTCTCTCTCACTCTCTCTAACAAATAAATAAATAAAATCTTAAAAAATAAATAAAAAGTAAAAAAAAAAGTTTTTATTTTAATTCCAGTTAGCATACAATATTAAACTAGTTTCAAGTGTACCACATAGTGATTTAATACTTTCATACAATACCCAGTGCTCATCACAAGTGCACTCCTTAATCCTCATCACATATTACACCCATCGCCCACCACCTCCCCTCTGGTAACCATCAGTTTGTTCTCTAGAGTTAAGAGTCTGATTCTTGGTCTCTCTATCTCTCTCTCCTTTTTCCCTTTCCCTTTGCTTGTTTGCCTTCTGTCCTATTTTTCTGTTGCATAAATTCCTGAGGTAGGTGGCCAAAGACATACTCCGCAAGCAAGCATTTTAGTATTCTTTTACTTCTAAAATCTTGGGTAGATTTTCTACCTTACATGAATGATAGAGTTTAAAGTTTCCTTCTATTCACACAGCAGAGCCTAACAGCACTTTACCTCCTCCTTTCAAAGAACACAGTTTAATATTTTGACTTTGTATTTTAATACTCCACTGCTAAAATAGGGGGAAAGGAAAGGCACTCCAAGAATTGCCAAATAACATAATTTCTCTCTAAATCTGAGAGAAAATCTGTTTACAGCATTGCAGCCAAGCCATCCCAGGGCAAGATTAGGGTGGTAGATGCTGGGCGGTTTTATAACTACAACATTAGTGAATAAACCCATCCTAGTATGTCACCTAGACTCAACAGTTTGAAACCCCTTTCTTCTGTACGCCAGAAGCTATCACCTTCAGTTAATAATGTCATTATCACTGATCATAACCCTTATTGGTTCTTCTCCTTAGTGATATCATGAGTTGGGGCAAAGTGTAATTGGGAAGGATATGAAGGTGTAGGATCTAAATGTCAGCCAGTGGCCAAAGATTATGTTATGGGGTACAAAATTTAATTTTCCCTCTGTGTGGAAAAAAATTGACATATTTACTCAGGGAATTTATTGATTACACTGCTTTTATCAAATAACATTATAAGATAGGAATTGCACCTGGGGCTTTCAGAATTCTCATTAGCCTAAGGGGTCTTCTTTTAGTAATAGCAGTAAAAATAAAGAATTTAAAAGCATATTACAAATTTCTAATTACTTGAAAGAATATTCAGGTATTAAACAATTTTTTTAAAGAAATGCATATATTTAAGATGAGCTACGTCATAAATATTAAGAATATATACTTACACTTTTTTTTTATATCAGTGGTTGATATTGTGTCCCACTAAGATTGGCTCATTTTGTTTCTTATCCTGTCCTACTTACTTGGTAATGATGTCACTCATGATTGGACTAGTGGCTTGAAGCCACAGAATTTAAATTATTTGAATTAAATCCTGTGATTGCATTTGTTCCCCTGGCATTTGAGTTTTATCACCACAGGAACAGTCTTGGAAATTTTTATTTGACAAAGTGTTGAGTGTGGAAGAATATTAGAAAAATACCCATAGATGCAATAGGGGGGATATTTAGATATTGCAGAAGGGCAATATATTTTGCTCATAGTTCACTGATATAATGTATATTTCATTAGATAAAATATGATTTAAATATATTTCCTAAGCAATATTTGTTCTTTTTTTTTCATCATGGCTGATTATAAATGAAAGAAAAAAAGTCATAAAATGTGGTGGGTGGAGGTAACAAGTTTATTTGGGATTTTTTTTTTATTCTAGGCACTTCAAAGTGGTATATGGTAGGTTTTCAGAGAGCTATATTGAATGCAAAGCATTTCTCAACCTGATAAATAGCACTTATAAAAAAATCTGCATCCAAGGGCGCCTGGGTTGCTCAGTTGGTTAAGCCACTGCTTTCAGCTCAGGTCATGATCTTGGAGTCCTGGGATTGAGACCAACATTGGACTCCCAGCTCTGCAAGGACTCTGTCTTCTCCCCTTTCATGCTCTCTCTCATCTCTCTCTCTCTCTCAAATAAATAAGTAAATTAAAAAAAAAATCTGCATCCAATATCATACTCAGTGTTATAGTGAATTAATAGTAAAGGAGTTCATAATCTTAAAACAGCGATATTTAATTGACTATCATGGGGAAAAGAAACATTTTGGGAAATACAGAATAGGAATACACAAAGTCAAATAACAAAGGCTAACTTTTCTAAAAAGCCAAAGTAGAAGAGTATGTCAAGGAAAAATACTTGAAAAGGCTTCAACTATTCCAGGGAGGTTAATTAAGGACTTGAAAGAGTCCACTGTGTTTGTCAATGAAACTGTTATTTGTAATAACACCTACAAGAGTTTTGGTAGATGAAGCAAACAGAAGTACAATTGCCACAAACTGAGAAGTAAATGAGAAATATCCAAAGCTTATAAGGTGTATTCTTCTGGATATCTTGATCAAAGGAGATATGTAGAGTGATAGAGTGAAACATGGGCTTTGAAACTGATTTTTAAGATGGGTGATTTGATGTAGCTAAGTATATGACATGAAAAAAGATAATTATATACCTGATAGATATTATCTATAAAAAGTAAGAGATATATTCATCTACTAAATCGAGGACATCTACAATGCTCTTAAGGACTTAAAGAGAATATTATATATTTAAAAATTATTTTTAACACCATTCATTCTGACATTTAATTCTCAGAACTTCTATGTGGTCTGATTTGTTTTAACTATACTGATTTATTTAAAGAGTTACAAGCATACAATAACATGTATCAAATTAAAAGTTTTGAGAAAAATATATTATTGTTGAAATTAGAAGAGAAATTTTTAAATAGGAATGAATACCCTTATTACATTTCTTATAGGTGAAGTTTTGGGGAGACAGAAGAATTGAATTAGAAGCATCAATCACTACAAAGGATATCAGTGATAAATCAGTTTAGATTTTCATTTCTAGAACTGCTAGCCATGAAGAATGGTCAGAAATCATTCATTTTGTGTAATCATTCATCAGTGACACAATATCTATGTTTGATGAAATTTAAAAATCTCTCTTGCTTCCTGATTGAAAATATACCCTAAGACATGTTGAAAGATGTCATTATTATATTCTGATAAAGCCTTAGCAAAGTCAAAAGGAAGAATAGAGAGAAGAATAGGCAAAGCATCTCTTCTCAGATTAAATTTTATTTTTGTATCTTTATTTTTATCTGAAAAGGATAGATATTAAGTGGAATACATATAGATCAAATATATTTTGAAAATATATTTTGTAGGGTAATGAGATAAGGTTGTCTTCAAACTTATTTATTGCCAATAAATTTTCTAAGTGGATTTTCCAGTTTGTACTCCTATGAGCTTTTTAAATGTTGCCCTTATACCTGGTCCTTGTCAATATTTATTATGGCCCAGTTTTTAATATTTTATTTAACAATATGTGGTGGGTATAAATGATACTGCATTAGGACACCTATTTGAATTTGGGGCACATAAGGATATTGAACATTTTTTTCAAATTATTTGTGTTGAATTCATACTTTGTGTTACCTCTTTTGTGAAAGGCTTATTCATGTATCACATCCATTTTGGTATTTCTTGATCTATAGCTTTTTTTTTTTTTTTTTTTTTTTTTTTTGAATAAAAGTTTTTTTTTTTTTTTTATCCATTTTGGTATTTTTTGATTTTTAGCTTTTTTTTTTTTTTTTTTTTTTTTTTGAGCATAACAGTATTCATTGTTTTTGTACCAAAGCCAGTGCTCCATGCAGTCCGTGCCCTCTCTAATACCCACCACCTGGTTCCCCCAACCTCCCACCCCCCCACCTCTTCAAACCCTTCAGATTGTTTTTCAAAGTCCATAGTCTCTCATTGTTCACCTCCCCTTTCATTTCCCCCAACTCCCTTCTCCTAACTCCCCTTGTCCTCCATGCTATTTGTTATGTTCCACAAATAAGTGAAACCATATGATAATTGGCTCTCTCTGCTTGACTTATTTCACTCAGCATAATCCCTTCCTGTCCCATTCATGTTGCTACAAAAGTTGGGTATTCATCCTTTCTGATGGAGGCATAATACTCCATAGTGTATATGGACCACATCTTCCTTATCCATTCATCCGTTGAAGGGCATCTTGGTTCTTTCCACAGTTTGGCAACCGTGGTCATTGCTGCTATAAACATTGGGGTACAGATGGCCCTTCTTTTCACTACATCTGTATCTTTGGGATAAATACCCAGTAGTGCAATGGCAGGGTCATAGGGAAGCTCTATTTTTAATTTCTTGAGGAATCTCCACACTGTTCTCCAAAGTGGCTACACCAAATTGCATTCCCACCAACAGTGTAAGAGGGTTCCCCTTTCTCCACATCCCCTCCAACACATGTTGTTTCCTGTATTGCTAATTTTGGCCATTCTAACTGGTGTAAGGTGATATCTCAATGTGGTTTTAATTTTAATCTCTCTGATGGCTAGTGATGATGAACATTTTTTCATGTGTCTGATAGCCATTTGTATGTCTTCATTGGAGAAGTGTCTGTTCATATCTTCTGCCCATTTTTTGATATGATTGTCTGTTTTGTGTGTGTTGAGTTTGAGGAGTTCTTTATAGATCCTGGATATCATTCTTTTGTCTGTACTGTAATTTGCAAATATCTTCTCCCATTCTGTGGGTTGCCTCTTTGTTTTCTTGACTGTTTCCTTTGCTGTGCAGAAGCTTTTGATTTTGATGAAGTCCCAGAAGTTTATTTTGGCTTTTGTTTCCTTTGCCTTTGGAGACATATCTTGAAAGAACTTGTTGTGGCTGATATCAAAGAGATTACTGCCTATGTTCTCCTTTAGGATTCTGATGGATTCCTGTCTCACGTTGAGGTCTTTTATCCATTTTGAGTTTATCTTTGTGTACGGTGTAAGAGAATGGTCGAGTTTCATTCTTCTACATATAGCTGTCCAGTTTTTCCAGCACCATTTATTGAAGAGACTGTCTTTTTTCCACTGCATATTTTTTCCTGTTTTGTTGAAGATTAACTGACCATAGAGTTGAGGGTCCATATCTGGGCCCTCTACTCTGTTCCACTGGTCTATGTGTCTGTTTTTATGCCAGTACCATGCTGTCTTGGTGATCACAGCTTTGTAGTAAAGCTTGAAATCAGGTAACATGATGCCCCAGTTTTATTTTTGTTTTTCAACATTTCCTTAGCAATTCGGGCTCTCTTCTGGTTCCATACAAATTTTGGATTATTTGCTCCAGCTCTTTGAAGAATACCGGTGGAATTTTGATTGGAATGGCATTAAAAGTATAGATTGCTCTAGGCAGTATAGACATTTTAACAATGTTTATTCTTCCAATCCAAGAGCATGGAATAGTCTTCCATCTTTTTGTGTCTTCTTCAATTTCTTTCATGAGTGTTCTGTAATTCCTCGAGTGCAGACCCTTTACCTCTTTGGTTAGGTTGATTCCCAGAAAGAAAGACTTCAAAGGTAACACTATGTCAATAAAAACGTATCTATCAATAATCACTCTCAATGTGAATAGCTTAAGTGCGCCCATAAAATGGCACAGGGTTGCAGATTGGATAAAACGACAGGACCCATCCATATGTTGTCTACAAGAGACCCATTTTGAACCTAAAGATACACCCAGACTGAAAATGAAGGGTTGGAGAAGCATCTTTCATGCCAATGGGCCTCAGAAGAAGGCTGGGGTAGCAATTCTCATATCAGAAAAATTAGATTTTAAACTAAAGACTGTAGTCAGAGATACAGAAGGACTCTACATAATTCTTAAAGGAACTATCCACCAAGATGATCTAACAATTGTAAATATCTATGCCCCCAATATGGGAGCAGCCAATTACATAAGAAAACTGTTAATCAAGATAAAGACTTATGTTGATATGAATACATTAATAGTAGGAGATCTTAACACACCTCTCCCAGAAATAGACAGATCATCAAAGCAGAAAATCAATAAAGAAACAAGAGCATTGAATGACACATTGGACCAGTTGGACCTCATAGATATATACAGAACATTCCACCTTCAAACAACAGAATACTCATTCTTCTCAAGTGTACATGGAACCTTCTCAAGAATAGACCACATACTGGGTCACAAATCAGGACTCAACCGATACCAAAAGACTGAGATTATTCCCTGCATATTCTCAGATCACAATGCTTTGAAACTGGAGCTCAGTCACAAGGAGAAGTTCAGAAGGAACTCAAACACCTGGAAGCTAAAGACCACCTTGCTTAAGAATGCTTGGATCAACCAGGAGATCAAAGAAGAACTGAAACAATTCATGGAAACCAATGAGAATGAAGACACTTCAGTCCAAAACCTATGGGATACAGCAAAGGCGATCTATAGCTTTTACTAACTTTTAGAAGTTTGTTATATCATCTGGATATTAATGTGCTACAATTATGTTCTCCCAATTTATAACATATCTTTTAATTTTCACGATGTGCTTTGATAAATATAGATGTTTAATTTTTATATAGAATTAAGAAATGTTTTATTTTTAGGCAGTGGGCTTGAAAACTGCTTGCAAATTAGTGTTGCCTAAGGAACTTATAAAAAATACTCTGTAGGCACCCCCCCAAAATATCTTTAAAGGTTTATGTATTTTATTAGTCTTCCCAATACAATATGTTTTGCTTTATTGATCATCTGTACTAGAAAATATACCTTATTTAATTGACTTTTATTCTCAAGTTATCTTCTTATTATTACTTTCTTCATATTTTCTTATTCTTTTCCATCATTGAGTTGGTTGTTGAATTCATTAAATTTTAGCTTCTTGGGGCGCCTGGGGGCTCAGTGGGTTAGGCCATTGCCTTCGGCTCAGGTCATGATCTCGGGGTCTTGGGATCGGGCCCCGCATCGGGCTCTCTGCTCAGTGGGGAGCCTGTTTCCTCCTCTCTCTCTCTCTGCCTGCCTCTCTGCCTGCTTGTGATCTCTCTCTGTCAAGTGAATGGATGGAATCTTTAAAAAGAAAATGGTTTAAATTTTAGCTTCTTGTTTAAACTACTATAATCATATGAAGTAATCACTGGACTCTACAAATGTAAGGTACATTTATCCCACAATTATTGATACATTAAATTTGAGTTATTGTTCAAATAGAAGTATTCTTAAGGTTTCATTATATCTTCCTTTATCCATTAGTAATTAAATTTGCTTTTAATTATTAAGTACACGAACCATTTGAGACATACCACTAATTCTTAAATGCATGCATGGTTTTAGGTATTTTTGTTTTTTTTTTTTTATTTTGGACTCAATTGCAATTTAACCATTAATATTTTTCCCCCTTTTTTTAAATTTGATGAAGGCCACAACATTAGCTACACTATTAATATAATTAATTTAGGATATAATTTGGTGAGAAAACCACATAAGTCAGCTAGCAGCACCCTAGACTATAACAAATTATGTACGTATTCACGTTAACCCTGTGAAAAACAAGCACAAGATGTACACTATCACTGGACAGACTGGTTCCTAAGAGGAAGAAAAAAAAAATGATGGAGTTGAGCCATGCATGCTATTTTCCTATATTTCTCAAACAAGCCTGCCATTCCACCCTCCCATGAAGCTCCCTTGACAGAAAAGAACTAGCAGCTGTTGAGAAGAAATGTTACCTAATAATTTTGCCTAAATTTTGTTCTTAACTCATTGGGCATAACCTTCATGACCAAGGATGTGACTCTATTTTTTTGAGGTTAAGGCTAGTAGTCTAGGGAACCAGCCCAGCTTGCACATTCATACACTTTAATTTCCTTACTCCTCTAATAGACATCCTTATAAAGCTAGTAATAGGAATTTAGATGCTACCCTATAAAATTCAAATGTGAGTCAGAACAGTATATTCATTAGCTCAAGTACAAACCATGCTTACTTTCCACAATATACATGTAAGCCCACTTTTGTTATATATGTCATATTATGTATAGCTACATTGTCCATAATAACATATGAGGCATTCTGCAATAAGGTTGTAAGACATACAAACAAAGAGTTAAAGGCACTCCAATAATAAGAGTGAAAAGAGAAGATTTTGAAAATGTGTTCCTAATACCAACTTCTAAAGAAGAAATTAAAACTAAAAATACATCCCTCTGAGTTTAACTGTGACGCCAATGTTTGAAGAATTAAAATCCCATTTTTTTCCTATTATGAGTTCAAAGTCTAAAATTCTTACTTAATTTCAAAATATTTCTTTAAGTTATTCCTATTCTCAGTGTCAGTCAGATGTATTCTCAATGCCTAGGTCAGTTTGTGATTTTTAGCAACTGCAGAAGAGTTGTTTTTTTCACTAAAATGATTGCTGTTATTTTAAAGTCTTGGGTGCAAAATATCAAGTTTCCGAAATACTTTAGGTTTTCCAAAAGTTATTGGGCTGTCCCCTTTATATCTTTACCTCTCCCCCACCTTACTTTTCTTTCTCTCTCTCTCTCTCTTTTTTTCCAACTTCATTCATTCTTTGTCATTTCCTTTCTTTTTCCATCTCTCTATCCTTCTTTTCTTTCTTTCTTTCTTTCATGAGAGAGAGAACATACATGTGCTGGGGTGGGGATGGGGGAAGGGCAGAGGAAGTGGGAGAGAGAAAGAATCTTAAGCAGAATCCATGCCCAGAGCAGAGCCCTGTGCAGGGCTCCATCTCAGACTCTGAGATCATGACCTGAGCCAAAATCAAGAGTTCAAATGTTAGCCAACTGAGTCACCCAGACACCCTCCCTATCTATCTTTCTATTCTTCCTTTTTCTTCTGTCCTCTTCTGTTTCTTCCTCTCTCATATTCTCCTCAATTTTCCTATTTTCCTAGCAAAGTCTATGAGGATATGGACAGTATGCAGACTTTGGGGTGCCATGTTGAAGCATGGATCAGTAGTTTTGGAAGTCAAGAGGTGGCTGGTAGACAAGACAGTATGCTTGGAATTCAAATTGAAATATATTATAAACTTCAAATAAAATGGTTCATTATTTGGTAGTCTTTAAATAGGTCACTAGTAAAATTTTGACCCTTTTTCATTCATCTTCCCCACTGCTACCAGAGAGACTATTTATTTTTTTTAATTTTTTAAATTATTATTATTTTTATTATGTTATGTTAGTCACCATGCAGTACCTCATTAGTTTTTGATGTAGTATTCCATGATTCATTGTTTGTGTGTAATACCCAGTGTTCCATGCAACACGTGCTGTCCCTAATACCCATCACTGGACTATGGACTAACCCATCCCCTCCCCCCAAAAACCCTCAGTTTGTCCAAAGATACAGATGGAGTGAAAAGAAGGGCCACATGCACCCCAATGTTCATAGCAGCAATGTCCACAATGACCAAACTATGGAAAGAGATGAGATGCCCTCAGCAGATGAATGGATAAAGAAGATGTGGTTCATATATACAATGGAATATTACCCAGTAATATTTTAAAACGTATATTTTATTTTATATATGTTTTATTTTATTTTAAAACGTATAATTAAAATGTTATTCTGACTCAAATACAGTATTTCTTGCTATAAGGCCTGCCCTGTGCCACATAACAGTGCCCTTATCCCACCAATGAAAGATGGGAGGTATGAGAATCTTTTGTGATAATTTCCATTATCTTTGCTTAATATTACATGACAATATTTGATTGCATATTTTCTTCTATACAGACAATGTTGAGTTAGTATTTTTATGTTGCCTCTTATAATATTAGCAATGCTTAAAATATGAAAGTGTATGTATCTTAGTTCTATGCTAACTCAGTAATCTAAAATCTTTGATTAATTTTCTAACTGTAGGGGTGCCTGGATGGTTCAGTGGGTTAAGCCTCTGCCTTTAGCTCAGGTCATGATCTCAGGCCCTGGGATTAAGCCCCAATCAGGCTCTCTGCTCAGCAGGGAGCCTGATTCCCCCCAACTCTGCCTGCCTCTCTGCCTACTTGTGATCTCTGTCAAATAAGTAAATAAAGTCTTTAAAATTTTTTTTCTAACTGTATTAAGGAGTTAACCTACACTTCATTTTTTAATTTTATTTTTTAAAGACTTTATTTATTTGAGAAAGACAGTGCTAGAGATAGAGAGAGAAAGCACAAGCAGTGGGGAGAGGGAGAAGCAGGCTCTCACTGAATAAGGAGCCCAATGAGGGGCTTGATCCCAGAATCCTGGGATCATCACCTGAGCTAAAGGCAGATGCTTGACTGACTGCACCCAGGCACACCTTAACCTACCTTTAAGTGGTACCTTAGAATAGACACAGCATGTGTCAGTGAGTCATTTTAGAATACATAATATTCCACTTATCTGTGGATTGCTTAGTCATTTTGGAACATCCTCATGTCATTGGTTCTATGGGAAGGAATAGAACCTTTACTTTGTTTTCAGAAATGCATTGACAGGATAAAGTTAAATCCTAAAACACCAGGTTTGCTTATCATTTTGACATTTTACTTTATCATAGGACAACTTTTCTTCTATTCAAGGGATAACAATAGCCACTAAGTAGGAATTTCTTTCCTACTCTGATACTTCAAATAACTAAGAGAATGATGGGAATTAGGTTATAATAACTTCTATTATTGATCACACAATTTGTTCCAGATAGATGATGGATAGATAAATGAATAGACAGATGGGTAGATATATTTAGATATACATATATATATATATATAGTATATATGCTAGATATTTATGTATAAAACCTCTTTTCATGCTCATAAGAACTTTTTGAGAGGGTAATACTATCACTGCTTTATGAATGAGTAAACAGGTTCACAGAGGTCATTAGACCTAGTTAGTTATGAATATTGGAGGCAAGCCCAAGACTGCCTTCAAAACACAATGGCTGAAATATAAATAACGCTATAGCACAACTGTTTGTGGGGAAAAAGAGAAAGAAAAAAAAAAAAAAAAACACACCCATAAAAAGCCAAAACCTTGTCATGAGAGGATAAAATGCTTTAAAGGGGAAGTTTACTTAAATCCTGTCTTAGGACTTTTAATCAAATGCAGATATTTTAGAAATCCTATTATTCTGTCAATGGTGCCACAAACAAACAAATACAACTTCTAGCAAAACATTCCTTATTCGATGCATGAATTTCAATCTCATTTAAATCATTACTATTTTATTGAAAAAAAAAAAACCTTTAAGTCAGGTTAGTAGCAAATATGTCTGTAGACCTTTCGTACTGGTGGTTTGGAATTGATAGTAGAGATGACAGTGGATTGAAATAATTACTTAACAAAATTTTCAATAATTACTTTTCTTCTCTTTAATCTATAGACAGAATATTTGTTTTGTTGTGGAATGCTACCTAAATATTTGTTTTTATCATAGGCCATGGTCATATAGAAAAGTCATCATAGGAGAAGACATTTTAGGACACTAGCACATTGGAATATTTTGCATGTATGTGCATATGATTACAGGAACTTGGAATAATAAGAAGCTGAAAAAAAATGGAAGCTCTGGGTTATTCAGAAAAGTCCATCCTCAAAATGCTCTTTTTGCACATTCTATAATGAACAGATATTAAAAACATTTCAGACAAATGGAGAACCAGTATTGACATTTTGGTAAAATTTATAATAATCATAAAATATTCTGAGAAAATTTTGTAATCTAAAAATAAAATTTCCTCTTTAAATAAGTAGTTTTGTGAATTCCATCAATCAAAAATTATGATCTCAGTTTTCTAAGTATTATATGTGTCAATAAATAACCTAAATACAAACAAAAATAAAATATACCAAAATGTTTGCAGTAAGTTGTATACATGATTAAACACCATATAAACATGTAATTGAATTTCAGCTTTTTGAAATTACAGAATTAATGAAAAATGTTTCTGTGTCTAATGAAAAGGTGAAAATGTGGTCCTATAGGTTCCAATTACTTGGGGTAAATCTGAAATTTTAGAATATGAAAAAAATAGGTGAAACCTTGTACAATTGTTATGGTTAAAATTTTTTGACTTTCAAAAATAACATTTCCATATAGTAGAAACTAGTAGAATCTGAAGTATCCAAAAAGAACCTCAGGTAGCTCCAAATAGGGGTTTCCACCACTTCTGCAGTTACTTCCTCTACTGAAGTCTTGAATCCCTCAAAATCATCTATGGAGGTTGGAATCAACTTCTTTCAAACCCTTGTTCATGTTGATATTTGTACTTCTTTCTGTAAATCACAAATGTTCTTAATAGCATCTCGAATGGTGAATCCTTTCTAGGTTTTCAGTTTACTTTGCCTTAATCCATCAGAGGAATCATTATATATGAAAGCAATAACTTTAAGAAATGTATCTCTTAAATAATAAAACTTGAAAGTTGAAATGACTCCTTTGATTCATGGACTACAGAATGGATGTTGTGTTAACACCTGTGAAAACTACATAGATCTCATTGTACATAACCATCAGAGCTCTTGAGTGACCAGGTGCACTATCAATGAGCATTAATATTTTAAGTGGAATCTTTTTTACTGAATCTGACAGTAGGTCTCAATAACGGACTTAAAATATTCAGTAAACCATGTTATAAATAGATGTACTTTCATTCAGGCTTTCTTCCATTTTTAGAGCACATCCAGAGATGTACATTTCTGCATCTAGAGGTGTTGTTCCAACCTAGAATACATTTGGCATAATTCTTAAAGGCACCAAGATTTTCTGAATGGTAAATAAGCACTGGCTTCAGCTGAGAGTCACCAGACGCATTAACCCCTAATAAGAGACTCAGCCTGTCTTTAAAGCTTTGAAGCCAGGAACTGGCTTCTCTCTAGATATGAAAGCCTGAGATGACATCTCCTCCCAAAAGATTATCTACATTTGAAAATCTGTTATTTAAGGTAGCCACATTTATGAATTCTCTTAGCTGGATCTTCTGGTGAACTTGCTGCAGCTTCTTCATCAGCCCTTGCTGCTTCAACTTGTACTTTATGTTCTGGACCTGGCTTATTCCCTTAAACTTCATGAGCCAATGTCTGCTAGTTTCAACCTTTTCTTGTATAGCTTCCTCACCTCTCTCAGTCTTCATAGAATTGAAAGGAGTTAGGGCCATCCCCTGGTTTAGGCTTTGGCATAAGGGAATATTGTGGCTGTTTTGATCTCTCCAGAGCTCTCAAATTTTATCCATATCAGTAATAAGGCTGTTTCATGAACACTCTTACCAGTTGCGTTTGCTGGAGTAGCACTTTTAATTTATTTTGAGAACTTTTCCTTTGCATTCATAACTTGGCTACTTTTTTGGCATAAGATGCTTAGCTTTCAGCCTATCTTGGCTTTCAACATGTCTTTCTCACTAAACTTAATTGCTTTTCACTTTTGGGTTAAAGTGAGAGATGTGCAACTCTTCCTTTTACTTGAACAAGTGCTTAGAGACCATGCAGGGTTATTAACTGGCCTAATTCAAATATTGTTAATGTGTGTCAGGGAATAAGGAGGCTAAGGAGACAGAGAAAGATGGAGAAGGGAATCAATGGTCAGTGGAGCATTCAGAACACACACAACACACACACAACCTTTAAGAATTAAGTTTGTTGTTTTATGGGCATGGGTCATGGTGTCTCAAAACAATTACAATAGTAATATCAAAGATCACTGATCACAGATAACCATAACAAATATAATAATGATGGAAAAGTTTGAAATATTGTGAGAACTACCAATGACACAAAGACATGCAATGAGCAAATGCTGTTGGAAATGACACTGATAGACTTGCTCAGATTCAGGGTCCCCAACAAGACTTCAATTTGTAAAATCTGTAGTATCTGTGAAGCATGATAAAGTGAAACAAAATAAAATGAGGTATGCTTATAATTATGTCATCTGCTCTTTGGTAAACATCTGAGGAGGAGAGAAGGAGAAATGGGTGAGGAATATAAATTTCTAGACATTCTTTAATCAAGCTCTCCAGGAATCTTATTGTGATAGCTCTAAACACATTCCTGGCTTCTGTAATAAATATTGCTCTCAAACCCTTGCCATTGTTCAAGTTCTATGAAGTTTCATCTGCTCACTTCAATAAATATCTTCCCTAGGAGGAAGTTTTATCTTAGCATCTTGCATTGTATTATAATTATCACTTATCTACCTGCTATCTTCCCAAAACATATTGAAAATTAGAATCCCTTTTTATATAATCACTAATTGAGGTATATAAGTTAAATACATTAAGATGTACACATTTTAATGTGTACAGTTTGATGACTTTTGAAAAATATATAGTCATGCAACTATAACTGAGGTGCTGCATAGAATATTTCCATCACACTGAGTATACCATTGCAGTCAATCATCATGCCCCACCACAACATAAACAAGCACTAAGTTTTATATTATTATTCACTAGTTTTTCTGTTTTAGACAATAAAGTTCTATAATATGAATTATTTTTAGTCTACTTTTCAAAGCAGAGTGTTTTTGGGAAATGTCCATATTGTGTGTATCAGTCGTTCATCAATGAAACTAAAAAAAAAGAACTTATAGATCCTTTTAGTGCTATCAAAATAGGCATAGGTACTGGATTATCCTCCTCCACCCTCCCCCACTCTCTATAAACAGTTTCCAAGATCCTAAAAGCAGTAAACATATGGAGTGATAAGGGAATATATAATATTACCACTTTTCCTTATTCTTCCTGGATTTGTTCCAAGATGAGTTAAAAGATAAAGTATGCCCAAGACATTTTATTATTTAATTAATCTAAATATAATTGATTTATATCAAAGACATGTATTTTAAATATTTATAAAATATATTTTTGTCACTATTAATTCATTGTTTTCTTATTCTGACTCATTATGAAAATTCTACAATGTGTAATACTCTGCACCTGACTAAAAAAAACAAAAAGGAATCTACTACAGATTTTAAAGTGCACATCTTGGCTGTGATGAAGTTTTTTCCAATCAATGACAGAAAAGAGTGGGTTAATTTCATATTGGGCACAATTTTAGGGGAACACTAATAGAGTCACTGTCTTTAAGTGTCAGGCATCTGTAGGGTTTGTGCACATTGTCCTAGGAAATAGACGACCTGGATTCTAGACCCAGTTCTTCTAATACCTAATAACTAGGTGTAATTGAGACAATCAGTCAAACCCTAGTTTTAAATTTAAAAACAGATAGTTAAATGTGTGCACCATTAATCATGATCCTCTGGAAATTTATTTTTTTTATTTTTTATTTTTTTATAAACATATAATATATTTTTATCCCCAGGGGTACAGGTCTGTGAATCGCCAGGTTTACACACTTCACAGCACTCACCATAGCACATACCCTCCCCAATGTGCATAACCTCACCCCCCTCTCCCAAACCCCATCCCCCCAGCAACCCTCAGTTTTTATTTTTTGATCAAACTCATGGTTCAAGGGAGGTTTGTGTAGAGAAGAAATTGAAAACATTTTTTTTTTTAAAGTCACCTACACACTCAACACAGAGCCTAAGCTGGTTTTTACTCACTATGGTGAGACTGAGACATGAGCTGAGATCAAGAGTCAAATGCTTAATAGACTGAGCCACCCAGATGCCCCTTGAAGGTATTATTCCTGACAGAAAAATGGTTTCTAGTGAGAAGAAGAAGGCAGATGGGAGATAGAAATAATTTATTAAGTAGTAAAAATATTACAATTTTAAATATAATGAGTGTTAAGAAAATAGCCTAGAACATAGAAGTGATAGGGTTTCTTTTGTAACCTGGCAGAGTTTCTAGGAAACAATTTAAAGAATAAAAGGAATTTTTTTTTAATTGCACTAAAAATGAACACATAACTGTTACAAGTTGATAAGATTTTAAACTGACTATGCATTTCTGTTTTATGTTTAAAGTGATTTTTAACGTTAATAATGAAATCCAATTGGTTTAAAAATATAAGGGACTGTATTTGTTGTTCCTTATTTGTTGTTCCTTATTTAGCTTCGGTCTGGTAGTATGTTAATCAAATAATAAGTTACAACAATGCATAAAATTTAGATTGAAGTTAGTAAAAAAGAAAGACTATCATCTAACTCTAAGAGCAACTTTGTAAAATTTGATATTTTTATGGTTTATAGCATAGCTAATAATTGAGTGTTAGTTAATAGTGAGTTAAAATTATTCAGCAAATTTATTTGTATTCGGAGATAATTTCTTTTGGTTGGAAACAGTGAATATTTCCCAGATAAAATTATTTTCCCCAATAGATAAGAAGAAAGTATCTCATTCTGCTTAAATTGCCATAGGGCCACTTATTTATGTATTGACTTTTACTTTTTTGTTACAGTACTTTGTTTTTTTAATTGTTAGTATATTATGAATAAGTAATGAAATTCAGCTCATAAAACTTACATATAAAGTTATTACTCCTAAGTAGGCTAAATTTGCATTTTTTTAATTATTCAGGTTGCTTACAAATGTAAATGACATTTTAAGTATTAATGATATTGATGTGACTACAGTGCAATATTTTTTCCAAAGAAAAAATCCCACTTATTTAGAGGATAAGAAATGAGGGCTCTTAGAGCATTCGTGGGTGTTTAGAATATAAAGATCTCAAATGTGCATGTGAAAGATTCATCAAGTATAGTTATAAAAGATGGATATATGAACATATTATAGAGAATCATTTACTTGAATAGTTATTGCATTTCTTTAACTCAGTAAAATAAAACTCTTTTCCCTCTTGAATACTTTTCCTTAGGAAGACAATTTGGCCATTGAAGAAATATTTGCATAGCAAAGAAATAGCTCTATTAAACTAAATTAAAATACTCCTGATTGTGATGTCTTCATATCAGATTTAGAGTTTAATATTTCAGTCCAGCTGTTCTGTGTTAAGAAAAACTACATAAGGCAAGATTACCTAGGTGAATACCAGTTAAGAGACTATTAAACTAGTCCAGTTAAGAGATGATGATAAATTGAACTGTGATTATGGCAGTAGAAATGACAAGATATGTCTAGATTAAAGAGATGATCAGGGAGTAAACCTATAAGCAAGGAGTGAAATAGGCAGTTGTAAGATCAAGATTTCTATTTCTGTAAAAAATGTCATTGGAATTGTAATATAGATTGAATTGGATCTATCTATAGATGGCTTTTGGTAGTATTTTCATATATGCATACTGCCTTCCACTCCTTGAACACAGATACCTTTTCCATTTTTGTGTCTTCTTCCATTTCTTTCATGAATGTCTTATAGCCTTTAGAGTACCCAAAAAACTGAAGAAGAAAGAGATACTTCAAGAATTCAAAACTATGTGGCAGAAATAAAAATAGATGTAAAGTGAGATGTGAATCTTCTAAGTCATGGTTGAAGCAATGATCACTGAATCATCTACTGATCACTGAATCAGTGGAAATGACTGTGCCAATGGAGGCAGGGAATCCAGTATAAGGTTACCTTTGACCCTGGGTGTTAAAGATGAACAGCAGTCTGCCTTTCACCCTGGGTGTTAAAGATGAACAGCAGAAAAGATGAAAAAGCATTTTCCAAAGAAAGAGCCACATGGGAAAAAACAAACTGGGAAAGGACAAGACACAGATCAAGGATAAGAGATGTGGTTTGGGGTTAGGTAATAAAGAGTCATGAAGCCAGCAGAATTACCATAGCACCATCACCAAAACAAAGACAATATTAATATTTTATATGATTATTTCCTTCTTTGTCACCTACTTAATATATGCAATTAACAAAGTGATGATTCCAGTTTTCTTGTGTGTGTGTGGTGTTTTTTTTGTTTTTTTGTTTTGTTTTGTTTTTTTTTTTTTTAGATCCACACTTCATTCAGAATGTAGTACCTTCAAAATATCAAACAGAGGGGCATAGTCAGTGGCTCAGTCAGTTAAGTGTCTGCCTCTGGCTCAGGTCATGATCCTAGGGTCCTGGGATCCAGTCTTGTGTGGTGCTCCCTGCTCAGTGGAGAGCTTGCTTCTCTCTCTCCCTCTGCCTGCTGCTCTACCTACTTGTGCTCTCTCTCTCTGTCAAATAGATAGATAAAATCTTTAAAAAAATCAAACAGATATTATGTTTTGATCAGCAAGATTGATGTCCATCATCAATTACCAATGTAAAACTTAGTACCTTCTTGGATTTTTAAAGAAGGTCACATATGGGCTTTTCAAATCCTCATTTTCATTATATTATATTAAAGACTGTCATTTATCTTCTAGTTTGAAGAGTAAATTAAGTCCTCAATCCATTGTTTCCTATTTAGCATGAAACTCAGCAGTTTAAAAGTGTTTCTGCAAATTATTTTCAAATCCACTGACAAGAAATGAAGATCAAATCCATAGTTTATGGATATTAAAAATACATACAAAATATATGTAATAATTAGTTACCAACATATGAAGAAACAGCTCATTAAAGAGCTGATGGAAAATAACCTGCTCAGAAATAATTCACTTTAATATATTACTGATTTTTAAAATGCTTCCTCTCTCATTCTTTATTAATGGGGATATTTGCATTCAAATAGAGATCATTTGTTTTTAGGAATTCATCTGCTCCCGCTGTTTATTTTCCACCTACTATTCAATCCTCAGTTTATAGCACAAGCATCGGTTGCAGTGAAAATGATTAGGATGTCACTTAAGTTTATGCCTTCAGGTGAGAAATATGGTACATTTTTAGTGCAGTATAACTAGAAAACTAATGTGGTATTCATTTAAATTATTTCAAATTCAAATAAGGACTGAGAAATTTAAAGAAAATGATTCATTGTTTTATCTGAACTGATGTATTTCTGTATAGTATATAGCTTTTCACAACATGCCACCTGTTCTCCAGAAGTATAATCACAATATGATAGACATGCTAAAATAATTGCCTGAGAAAACCCACGAATTGCAGAGCTATGAGATCAACATGTTGACAATACCTTTCTATTGCTCTATTGTACATGTAAATCCCTGTTTATGGGATTGGGAATTACTATTTACTGGAGGTGAGTGTAAATTAATCAAAGTAATTCTGCACAGGGTTGATATATAGAGACTTTACATAAAACCTATTTGTCAGAATGTAGACTATTATACTTCTTGTGTTTGTAATCGGTGGAGATTTAAGTTCACGGGGAGAAAATGTGACTGGAGCTGTATGTTGTATTGCCTCCTGACAAAGCCAAATGTTACTGTGTGTTCCATTTCAAGTGCAAAACTACTAATCTAATGAAAATATTACTGTTCTGGGCAATATGTTCTTAGTTTTATTGTAGAATACAATGGAAATGCCTGCATTAATATTATCTGGCAAGAAAAATGACACCTGGAGAACTTAGAATTCTGATCAAGTGTGGTGTTCTGGAAAAAAAAAAAAAAGTGTGTTTCTGCTAAGTTGAAGAGAAAGAAAGTGCTGTTCAATGGAAAACATTTGAAATAGGATAGGTTATATAATAAATAGGGAAGATCTTCAGGTTTAGACAAGAAGGCTATTTTCAAGGACAGGTGGAACAAAAGAGGTCTGTTAGCAATCAGTTCTCAAAATTTTGGTAAGAAATTGTTTAATGTAAGAAAAAGACTTACTTCAACTCAATCAGAAAATGAACAGCAAACCCATTCATTTGGATTGTACAAGTCACATAGTTAGCATTACATTCTCTCTCATGTTCTCTTTCTCTCCCTTTCATATTCCATCTCTAGGTTAGTCCTTTTTGGTGGTAAAATTCCTTACCTTGCCTTACATTAGAAGAATTTATCTGTAATACACTTCCTAAATTTGAAGTATACCACAAGAACAGGCAATTTCTTTTCTAAGTTTACTCTTGGGTAGTGTTTTTCCAACTGTAACTTAAAACCTCATTGCTGGGTTATAAAATCAAATTAATAGGTCTTGACCAGCATTTCAGGTAATTATATTAAGTTACCTGAAATAAAAATAAAATACATAAGAACATATCAGGATATATCACAAACAAGAAGGATAATTTTATACCATGAATATTTTGTTTTAGTTTGTGCATATGAGTTTTTGTATATTTTAGAGGGATTATGGTATAGTTTATATTGCTTTTATTATAGGTCATGGTCAAAATTATACCCCTCTGATTTTAACAACCAAATGTTATGGAGATTTGTCTTTCCCACTCCTGGGGTGTCTGTTTATTTCCCCTTTCTGCATCTGCAACATGCTTCCCTCCTACAGACAGGTTCACAGGTCTGTTTAGCTCCTTAGAATATCTCTGCCCTTCCACCCTCTTCACGTGGCCTTTTTACATTTAGCTGTGGAGAGTCTGTTTTGCAAGCCTTTGGGTTGTTTTCTGGGTCATTTACACTGATGTGGGTATTACCTAGTTGTACCTGAAGGACAAACCAAGTTTAGTGGCTTCCATCTGTGCCATCTTCCTATTTAAATACAATATAACATACATATTATAATTCTATATTTATATGCACATATAAATATAAATGTGGAATTTGGAATATTAAATACTAAATTCATATTAGTAGTCTACTTAGGGGAAATGAGTATCAAGGGGATTGGAAAGGATATAGAGAAGACTTCCACTGATTCTGTTATCCATTATTTGTTTAAAAACAAAGGAAACTAAAAACATGAAAATATATTTGATAGACTTAGGTGTTGTTGTACATTGATTATATTATATTTTGTGGTGTTTTTGCTAGAAATATTTCATTTAAAAATGTTAGGAAGATGATGGAGAAGTAGCAGGCTGTGACGACATCAGGTGGTAGGAGATCAGCTAGATAGCTTATCAAACCATTGCAAACACCTACAAATCCAACAGGAGATCAAAGAGAAGAAGAGCAACAATTCTAGAAACAGAAAATCGGCCACTTTCCAAAGGGTTTTTTCTTCTAAAAAATTAAGGATACACATCTTCTACTAGATCAAAATATACCTTAAATCTAGCTCCAGACTTGTTCTAGTCTCCAGCCTGAGCAAATTATCTCCACTTTCTTTTTCTTTATTCTCCCAAAAAATTTACTTTATCAACTCCTTTTGTAGAAATTAAAAAAAAATTTTTTTTCATCTTTATAGCTATATTCTATCCTTTCATTGTGTTTACCCTTATACATGTTTTTCATTCTTTAAAATTTTGGGAGGTAGTCTCTTCTAAGAGACCAAAATACTCTCCAAATTAAGTGGGTGATCCTGTTCTAGTCACAGTCTAATATATATATATATATATATATATATATATATATATATACATATACATATATATATATATATTTCTTTCTTTCTTTTTTATATTTTTTTCTTTCTTTGTATTCTTCTTTTTATTTTTTTTTTTGAACTTCTTTTTATCCCCTCTCTCCCCTCCCACAATTTGGGGGTCTCTTCTGATTTGGTTAAAGCATATTTTCCTGGGGTCTTTGCCACCCTTTTAGTATTTTATTTGCTCCTTCATATATTCTTATATGAACAAAATGACAAGGCAGAAAAACTCACCACAAAAAAAGAACAAGAAGCAGGACTGAAGGCTAGGGACCTAATCAATATGGACATTGGTAATATGCCAGATCTAGAGTTCAGAATGATGATTTTCAAGGTTCTAGCTGGGCTCAAAAAAGGCATGGAAGATATTACAGAAACCCTCTCCGGAGAAATAAAATCCCTTTCTGGAGAAATAAAAGAACAAAATCTAACCAAGTTGAATTAAAAAAAGCTATTAATGAGGTGCAATAATAAATGGAGGCTCTTACTGCTAGGATAAATGAGGCAGAAGAAAGAATTAGTGATATATAAGACCAAATGACTGAGAATAAAGAAGCTGAGCAAAAGAGAGACAAACAAATACTGGACCATGAGGGGAGAATTCAAGAGATAAATGACACTATAGAATGAAACAACATTAGAATAATTGGGATTCCAGAAGAAGAAAAAAGAGAGAGGGGAGCAGAAGGTATATTGGAGAGAATTATTGTAGAGAATTTCCCCAATATGGCAAAGGGAAAAAGCATCAAAGTCCTGGAGGTACAGAGAACCCCCCTCAAAATCAGTAAGAATAGGTCCACACCCCATCACCTAATAGTATAATTTACAGGTCTTAGCGCAAAGAGAAAATCCTGAAAGCCGCCTGGGAAAAGAGTCTGTAACATACAATGGTAAAAATATTAGATTGACAGTGGACTTATCCACAAAGACCTGGCAGGCCAGACAGAACTGGCATGATATATTCAGAGCACTAAATGAGAAAAAACATGCAGCCAAGAATACTATATCCAGCTAGGCTATCATTGAAAACAGAAGGAGAGGTAAAGAGCTTCCAGGACAAACAAAAACTGAAAGAATTTGCAAATACCAAAGCAGTTCTACAGGAAATATTGAAAGGGGTCCTCTAAGCAAAAAGAGATCCGAAAAGTAGTAGATCAGAAAGGAACAAAGACAATATACAGGAACAGTCACCTTATAGGCAATACAATGACAATAAATTCATATCTCTCAATAGTTACCCTGAATGGAAATGGGCTAAATGCCCCAATCAAAAGATACAAGGTATCAGAATGGATTTAAAAAAACAACAACAACAACAAAAAAACCCTCAATATGCTGTCTATAAGAAACTCATTTTTAGACCCAAAGACACCTCCAGATTTAAAGTGAGGAGGTGGAAAACATTTTACCATGCTAATGGACATCAAAAGAAAGCTGGGGTGGCAACCCTTATATAAGATCAATTAGATTTTAAGCCAAAAACTATAATAAGAGATGAGGAAGGACACTATATCATACTCAAAGGGTCTGTCCAATAAGATCTAACAATTTTAAATATCTATGCCCCTAACATGGAAGCAGCAAACTATATAAACCAATTAATAACAAAATCAAAGAAACACATCAACAATAATATAATAATAGTAGGGGACTTTAAAACCCCCCTTCACTGAAAAGGACAGATCATCCAAGCAAAAGCTTAACAAGGAATTAAAGGCCTTAAATGACACACTGGACAAGATGGACATCACAGATATATTCAGAACATTCCATCCCAAAGCAACAGGATACACACTCTTCTTTAGTGCACATGGAACATTCTCCAGAATAGATCATATCCTGGGTCATAAATCAGGTCTCAACTGGTATCCAAAGATTAGGATCATTCCCTGCATATTTTCAGACCACAATGCTCTGAAGCTAGAACTCAATCACAAGAGGAAATTTGGAAAGAACCCAAATATATGGAGACTAAACAGTATCCTTCTAAAGAATGAATGGGTCAACCAGGAAATTAAAAAAAAATTGAAAAAATTCATGGAAATAAATGATAATGAAAACACAATAGTTCAAAATCTGTGGGACACAGCAAAGGCAGTCCTGAGAGGAAAATAAATAGGGATACAAGTCCTTCTCGAGAAACAAGAAAGGTCTTAACTACAAAACCTAACCCTACATGTAATGGAGCTGGAGAAAGAACAACAAAGAAAGCCTAAACCCAGCAGGAGAAGAGAAATAATAAAGATCAGAGCAGAAATCAACCAAAAATAAAAACAATAGAACAAATCAACGAAACTAGGAGCTGGTTCTCTGAAAGAATTAATAAGATTGACAAACCCCTGGCCAGACTTATCAAAAAGAAAAGAGAAATGACCCAAATAAATAAAATCATGAACGAAAGAGGAGAGATCAAAACCAACAACCAAAGAAATACAAACAATTATAAGAACATACAATGAGCAACTCTACGCCAACAAATTTGACAATCTGGAAGAAATGGATGCATTCCTAGAGACATAGAAACTACCACAACTGAACCAGGAAGAAATAGAAAGCATGAACAGACCCAGAACCAGTAAGGAGATTGAAACAGTCATCAAAAATCTCCAAACAAACAAAAGCCCAGGGCCAGACGGCTTCCCCGGGGAATTCTACCAAACATTTAAAGAAGAACTATTTCCTATTCTCCTGAAACTGTTCCAAAAAATAGAAATGGAAAGAAAACTTCCAAAGTCATTTTATGAGGCCAGCATCACCTTGATCCCAAAACCAGACAAGGATCCCATCAAAAAAGAGAACTACAGACCAGTATCTTTGATGAACACAGATGTGAAAATTCTCACCAAAATACTAGCCAATAAGATCCAACAGTACATTAAAAGGATTATTCATCACGACCAAGTGGGATTTATTCCAGGGCTGCAAGGTTGGTTCAACATCCACAAATCAATCAATGTGATACAATACATTAATAAAAGAAAGGACAAGAACCATATGATACTCTCAATAGATGCTGAAAAAGCATTTGACCAAGTACAGCATCCCTTCCTGATCAAAACTCTTCAAAGTGTAGGGATTGAGGGCACATACCTCAATATCACAAAGCCATCTATGAAAAACCCACCACAAATATCATTCTCAATGGAGAAAAACTGAAAGCTTTTCTGCTAAGGTCAGGAACAAGGCAGGGATGTCCATTATCACCACTGTTATTCAACATAGTACTAGAAGCCCTAGCCTCAGCACTCAGACAACAAAAAGAAATTAAAGGCATCCAAATCGGCAAAGAAGATGTCAAACTAACACTCTTTGCAGATGATATGACATTGTATGTGGAAAACCCAAAAAACTCCACTCCAAAACTGCTAGAACTTGTACAGGAATTCAGTAAAGTGTCAGGATATAAAATCAATGCACAGAAATCAGTTGCATTTCTTTACCTCAACAACAAGACAGAAGAAAGAGCAATTAAGGAGTCCATCCCATTTATAATTGCACCCAAAACCATAAGATACCTAGGAATAAACCTAACCAAAGAGGCTAAGAATCTATACTCTGAAAACTATAAAGTACTCATGAAAGAAATTGAGGAAGACACAAAGAAATGGAAAAATGTTCCATGCTCCTGGATTGGAAGAACAAATATTGTGAAAATGTCTATGCTACCTAAAGCAATCTACACATTTAATGCAATCTCTATCAAAATCCCATCCATTTTTTTCGAAGAAAAGGAACAAATAATCCTAAAGTCTATTTGGAACCAGAAAAGACCTCAAATAGCCAAAGGAATATTGAAGAAGAAAGCCAAGGTTGGTGGCATCACAATTCCGGACTTCAAGCTCTATTACAAAGCTGTCATCATCAACAGAGTATGGTACTGGCACAAAAACAGACACATAGATCAATGGAACAGAATAGAGAGCCCAGAAATAGACCCTCAACTCTATGGTCAACTAATCTTCAACAAAGCAGGAAAGAATATCCAATGGGAAAAAGACAGCCTCTTCAATAAATGGTGTTGGGAAAATTGGACAGCCACATGCAGAAGAATGAAATTGGATCATTTCCTTACACCACACATGAAAATAGACTCAAAATGGATGAAGGATCTCAATGTGAGAATGGAATCCATCAAAATCCTTGAGGAGAACACAGGCAGCAACCTCTTCGACCTCAGCCGCAGCAACATCTTCCTAGGAACATCGCCAAAGGCAAGGGAAGCAAGGGTGAAAATGAACTATTGGGATTTCATCAAGATCAAAAGCTTTTGCACAGCAGAGGAAACAGTTAACAAAACCAAAAGACACCTGACAGAATGGGAGAAGATATATGCAAACGACATGTCAGATAAAGGGCTAGTGTCCAAAATCTATAAAGAGCTTAGCAAACTCAACACCCAAAGAACAAATAATCCAATCAAGAAATGGGCAGAGGACATGAACAGACAATTCTGCAAAGAAGACATCCAGATGGCCAACAGACAGATGAAAAAATTCTCCACACCACTCGGCATTAGAGAAATACAAATCAAAACCACAATGAGATACCACCTCACACCAGTCAGAATGGCTAAAATTAACAAGTCAGGAAATGACAGATGCTGGCGAGGATGAGGAGAAAGGGGAACCCTCCTACACAGTTGTTGCGAATGCAAGCTGGTGCAAGCACTCTGGAAAACAGCATGGAGGTTCCTCAAAAAGTTGAAAATAGATCTACCCTATGACCCAGTAATTGCACTACTGGCTATTTACCCTAAAGATACAAATGTAGTGATCCAAAGGGGCACGTGCACCCAAATGTTTACAGCAGAAATGTCCACAATAGCCAAACTATGGAAAGAACCTAGATATCCATCAACAGATGAGTGGTTAAAGAAGGGTGGTATAGATATAACAATGGAATACTATACAGCCATCAAAAGAAATGAAATCTTGCCATTTGTGACGACATGGATGGAACTAAAGAGTATTATGCTTAGCGAAATAAGTCAATCGGAGAAAGACAACTATCATATGATCTCCCTGATATGAGGAAGTGAAGAAGCAACATTGGAGGTTTGGGGGGTAGGAAAAGAATAAATGAAACAAGATGGGATCAGGAGGAAGACAAACCATAAGAGACTCTTAATCTCACAAAACAAACTGAGGGTTGCTGGGGGGAGGGCAGTCGGGAGAGGGTGGTGGGGTTATGGATATTGGGAAGGGTATGTGCTATTGTGAGTGCTGTGAAGTGTGTAAACCTGGCAATTCACAGACCTGTACCCCTGGGGCTAATAATATATTATATGTTTATAAAAAAATTTTAAAAGTTTAAAAAAATAAAATAAATTAAAAAAAATTTAGACAATAGGAATGCAATAAAAACAGGGAGAAAACTAATAGTATTAGCAAAGTGACAGGGCATTCACCACTTAAGTTGTGCCCTTCAACACAAAATTTTAAATTCTATTAACTTCAAGAGGGAGCATAGACTCACACTTCAAGGAAATTTTTATTTCTAGGGAGTAAGATACTTGTGACAAATAATAGAAAATTATTCTATTAGAGAAGAGCATAGATGTCAGGGTGACAGCTGAATAACCCACTATTTGTTTTCTAACAATTTTGGGGATTACACTGGGCATATATATTTTTAGAGACAGAAAATTTAGTGATACTCTGTGTTACTGCCTAGGGAATAATCAGCAGTAGAAGTGATGTATGGAGCACATTTAAGGAGGTGGGATGTGACTGTAATTAGGTGAAAATAGTTTCATTTCAGGCCAACTGTGAAGATACCAGATAATCATGAACTCTTACACATTTCAAGTTTTACACTTGACAACTTGAGCAAACAGAGTATTAGGGGGAAAAATTACTGCATTTACTTACTAGTTTAAATTTTTCCCTTCTTTTCTCTATCAAATTCCAGAGGTGATTATGCACATATGGCAAAGACAAAAATGAATGTTGTTTGGACAAACATAAAATGCTAGGGAGAAAAGGTTAGAAGAAAGTACTGGGAGACCTACTCTATTCTGTGGATTTATAAACTAAGAGCATATGTGCACACTCTGTCTCTTTCTCTCTCACACACACATACAGACATTATACAACTTTTTACAAAAGCAGTTTAACATAATCCCTTCAAAGTGGTCTTCTCTAGTTTTTGTAAAGTAAACAGCAGGGCAAATACATGTGTCCAAGAACTTCTGTCTAAGATTTTGGATATAACTTCAATAATATTTATTAAACATTTATGTTTGCCTTATAGCTGTATGCCTGATCGGTCAATGACAAGAACAATTTTTATCAAACAATTAAGGAATATGTTGGAACATGGCTATGGATTCTCTAATCAATAAATGTTCCACAGTACCAGATAAACCCTCCCCCTTTAGTAGTATATCTATAAAGCCCTTGGAAACAAGAGGGTCTTATAGGAGAAATCTGTTTTTGTTGAAATTAAAACCTGAATAGTATGCTAAAAATTCTACAAAGTCTTTTCTTGGTAGGAGATACTGATCCTGGCATCTGAAATCACTCTTTTTAAAACTGTTTACCATATAAATCCTGTGATCAGCAATGTTTGAGAACTAGATCCATACCTTCATTCTAAAATTAAAAAAAAATATACATCTTTTTTTCTGTCTAGTAACAAAAGTTTTAATTCTTAAAGACTTTATGTACAAGCGATTATATAGAGGTAGTTATAATTCATTTTTTATTAACATATAATGTATTATTTGTCCCAGGGGTACAGGTCTGTGAATCACCAGGCTTACACACTGCACAGCACTCACCATAGCACATATAAAATCATCTGTAACAGAAAAATTGAAGAATTGAAGAGCATTATAAACATTAGATACCTTACAAAACATTTTAAAATATAACATGTGAAACACAAATTCATAATATATAGATAGGTTATAACCTAATATATATTTTTTATTAGTTTTTCCCTTTGAATAAATTGAGAAAACACACAAAAAATCACTTACCGTGATCATTGATATTACTATTTGAGATCCATTTTTTAATTTTCTTTGAAAGGTGTTTAACTTCATATGGACAAATGATACATTTCAGCACATGTATAGGTATGTTAAAAGATTAGTAAGGAAGAAATTTCTGGGCTTAGACTTTGGGTGCATATTTAGTATGTAGTATTTGTACCCTTTAACTTTGCCCTAAATCAGAAGCAAGGATTTTGGGAAGCATCAATGCTTGTGTACCCATGGGAAAGTGTGGAGAGGTGTTTAATTCAATAAAAAATTATTGTACATAGCAATCCTGAATTCCCTTTATGTCTCTGAGCAGTGATTGACTTTTATCATTGCCAAGAAAGAAAGAAAGAGAAATTTCTCAATTATCCCATATTCTCTACTGTTTCCATAGGTGATCTCATCCATGCTCATAATAGATGACTATTCCAAAATACCTATGTTCCACCATTATCTTAATGTCAGAAGCTCAATTTCAGCTCTTTACGTAATATCTCCACTTATCTCTTATAAAAGTCAAAATGTATGTCCAAAATTAAACTTTTAATTCTTAAACAACACACATACCCATGAAGTACAACACATGTATAGATAAAGATATACGTGTTTATCCCTAAGCCTGTGCCGTCCCAGGAAATGACACCACTATCTCTTCAGGGTTCAAGGTGGAAATAGAGGAGTCCTTTTACCTCATTTTGTAACCAATCAGTAGCTTATATTGATTCTAACTGAAAACAATGTGGACTTCACAATGGCCTATCCCTCTTGCCATGTTCTTAGAAGCAGAAGTCATCATGTCTCTCCATAATAAATAATTTTCAAACTAATCTCCTACTTAAACTCTATCTCCCCTTCTTTAGCTTGCCTTTGCCACAGCAGCTATAATTATTTCATTAAAATATAAACCTGACCGAGTTAATCCCTGCTTAAAATCCTTAAATGTCTATTGATTGCACTTGAATCTAATTTTTGACACCCTGAACTTGATATTGGGCAAAATTTCAGGCTATTTCTCTGTACTTCAGACTCACTGGTATTTTTTAAGATTTTAGAAGTGTAAAACATTTTAGATCCTCAGAAATTTTGCATATGCTTTTCCTTCCTTTGATCTTTCTCATATGAGCTCCATCTCATACTCTTGGTCTCCACCACTGTGAAACCTTTTCAGACACTCTTTTCCTAATCAGTCTATCCAAAGTCAATCTTTACATTTTTTTCAAACTATTTCCAGTATATTTCCCATAATTCATTTATTACAATTTGTAATTAATTTACACGTCTGTTCACATATATTGTTGATATTGTCATCTCTTCCAGAAAATTAATCTATATAAAATTATGGTCATAGTTGTTTTATTTATCCTAGTTTCTGCCTTGTAATATAGATCTTGGCAGCAGAGTAGAGAGATGATTGCTATTTGTTGAATGGATCAATAAGTGTCTTCTTTGATGCATGATTTAATGACTTGCCAATTTATTAAGAGTTTTAAGGGAAAAATATAAAACTTTATTATTGGCTCAGGAGAACCTTGTATGTTACACATTATTTATAATTGCCTGTAGTGTATTAGCATAGCAAATATGATGTACAAAAAGGGAATTTGAGATGAGTTACTTTAAAGTCAATAAATTTACCAGTGGAGTCTGTATTTGAAAGTAGGATCCATACATGTGTGAATACCTGGGAATTCAGAAGACTACAACTTACCTTGTCCTATACATTAATAACTCAATATTTTGCATTCTTATACAGGGCAAACTCTCTACCCACAGAACACTTAAGGAATGCAAACTGGCGATGCTAAGACACAGAGGGTTTCTTCCATGATTAGGCAGCATCTGATTAGAGCTGATTATAACTTGCCTGTTCTTCCTTTTCACTTCCCTCCTACCTCTTATTTCCCCTCCTCCACTCTCATCAGATACAAATATGGATCAGTCCAAAGGTGTTGGACTGCATGGCTGGCAAATAGCAGCAGTCAACTGAAGCCTCATTATTGTTTTAGAATCAGCTGCCTGCTGGGGTTTAACCAATTAATCTTTCCCCAATAATCAAGAGATTAGTGCAGTCTTTCTTTATCCGTGATTTGGGCTTGTATTTGTCCTCTGTCCACGCCTTCTCATTACTCCCACTGATTGTATGTAGCTAACATTCTACTAAATTTCACTTACATGGAACTGCCTCTTTTTCTGATAAACTTTTATAACAGAGGTGAAATTTCATGATGTTATAGACATGTAGTAGCTTCGGCATCTGTCCACGTGAATAACACTTAAAACTTACTCATCCCTCTTTCCCTTCACTTCTATACCTAAACCTGGATGTAGGTGATTCAGAACATTTAGAAATGCATCAAGTATTAGTTTGAGCAAAGGAGAAATCATAACTCAACATATCTTAGGGAAACTTGTAGGGCTAAAGTTTCTTATATCCAGAACAGTGTTATTCAGGTATTATCTCTAGATTCTTTATCCTAAGAATTAGTTGTGCTGAGAACTAAAGTTAGCAATTAAACTGATAAGAAGAGATACCACACTTGATCTTAAGGTGGAAGCATCACAATTCCAGACTTCAAGTTTATATTACAAAGCTTTAGTATAGATCAATGGAACAGAGTAGAGAACCCAGAAATGGACTCTCAACTCTATGGTCAACTAATATTCAACAAAGCAAGAAAGAAAATCCAACAGAAAAAAGGACAGTCTCTTCAACAAATGGTGTTGGGAAAACTGGACAACAACATGCAAAACAATGAAATTGGACCACTTTTTTACATCAAACACAAAAATATTCAAAATGGATGACAGACCTAAACCTGAGACAGGAAACTATCAAATTCCTAGAGGAAAACACAGATAGTAATCTCTCTGACATTAGCCATAGCAGCTTCTTACAAAGATATGTCTCCAGAGGCAAACAAAAGCAAAAATTAACTATTGGGATCACTTCAAGATAAAAACCTTCTGCACAGTGAAGGAAACAGTCAACAAAACTAAAAAGCAACCTTTGGAATGGGAGAATATAAAATGGCATATCTGTTAATGGGTTAGTATCTAAAAATCTATGAAGAACTTATCAAACTCAACAGCCAAAAAATAAATAACCAAGTTAAAAAATGGACAGAAGACATGAATAGACACTTTTCCAAAGGATATGTACAGACAATGAGCAGACACGTGAAAATATGCTCAACATCACCAGGGAAATACAAGCCAAAACCTCAGTGAGATATCACCCCATACCTGTCAAAAATGGCTAAAATTAAAACACAGGAAACAACTGTGTGTTAGGATGTGGAGAAAGGGGGACCCTTACATTATTTGTGGGAATGCAAACTGATGGAGCCACTGTGCAAAACAGTATAGAGTTTCCTCAAAAAGTTAAAAATAGAACTACCCTACAGTCCACAATTTCACTACTAGGTATTATTGCAAAGGACACAAGCATAGTGATTGGAAGGGATACATGCCCCCCAATGTTTATAGCAACATTATCAACAATTACCAAATTATGGTAAGAGCCCAAATGTCCATTGACTGATGAATGGATAAAGAATATGTGGTTGGTGTATATATCTATAGGTAAACATGTAGATATATAGATGTAGATATAGATATAGATATGATATACATATTCCATATATTATATATAATGGAGTATTACTCAGCCATAAAAACGAAATGAAATCTGGCCATTTGTAAAAATGTGGATGGAGCTAGAGTATATTACGCTAAGTGAAATTAGTCAGAGAAAGACAAATATCATATGATTTCACTCATATGTGGAATTTAAGAAATGAAACAGATGAACGAAGGGGAAAAGAAAAATGAAAGAAGCAAGCCATAAAAGAGACTCAACTATAGAGAACAAACAGGTTTGATGGAGGGGAGGTGGGTGGGGAGATGGGTTAAATTGATGATGGGTATTAGGAGAATACTCGTGATGAGCACTGAGTGTCATATGTAAGTGATGAATCACTGAATTCTACTCCTGAAACTGATATTACACCATATGTTAACTAACTGGAATTTAAATAAAAACTTGAAACTACAAAAATAAATAAATGAACAAATAAATAAATAAATAAATACTTGAAACTACAAAAAAAAATAAGCAATTAAAAATCCAGTGATTTCTATTTCTGTAAAATCAGTGATTTCTATAAAATTAGTAATTTCTATTTATGTAAAACTTTGTGAATCAATACTTAATGAATCAATTGAAGGAAATATTAGGAGGATTCTGATTTCATTTGTGTTTTAGAGTTGCACTCAAAGTAAATACTGGCTAAATGAAGTCTTCCATAATAAATGTTTTTTTAAAGGTATAAGAGTGACAACTTCACAGCCTTAGAAATTCAAGCTCAATTTAAAGGCTTTTTGAGGCTGTTTTTATTTTTCAGTATTCATAAAATGTCTATGCAACGCGTATAAAAGACTAGGAGGAAAATTTGTTCTTGTAGTGTTCCTACCCATGGATATTTGGAAACCTATTAAAGTAAGTATAATGGGGATGCCTGGATGGCTCAGTATTTTAAGCATCTGCCTTTGGCTCTGATCATGGTCCTGAGGTCCTGGCATGGAGTCTGGTATTGGGCTCCTTGCTTGGAGGGAATCCTGCTTCTCCCTCTGCCTGCTGCTCCCCCTGCTTATGCTTGCTCTCTCTCTCTCCCTCTGACAAATAAATAAAATAAAATCTTTAAAAAATATATGAAATAATTAAATAAATTAAGCATAATGCAACAATCACCACAAAAAAATTTCTTAATAATAGTTAATATTTTTGGAACACGTGTTCTATACTATGTACTCTTTAAAGGTTTTATGTACATTAACTTACGGTACAGCTTTAAGTGGCAAAGATGGGTTTCAATCTTAAGCAATTAATTTCCAGAGCCACTAGGCTCCATCTGTTTGTACTATAATTAGATTTTCTCTATCATATAAACACTATTATATATTACTATGAATTTCTCATTCATAACCAGATAGTAATTCTTAGTCATATTACTATTGTGTTATGTCCTTAAATGATATGTAATAGAATGGTTAATAATATTAAAAAATAGTATCAGAGAGACATGCATTGGAATTGCAGTGAAATTTTCAACAAATTACTAAAACTCTTTAATCCTCAATTTTTTTTCACTAAGAAAATGGAAAAAATAATGTCTTTTTACATTGTTGTGACAAAATTAGATAAGAGAATATAGGTATATTCTTGATATTTGAAAAGAACTTAAGGAATGAGAATTACTAATATATCATTTATAATTATTATAATTTAGCTAAATATATATTTTTCAGATTTCAGATTCAAATATTTAATTAAATATGTGACTATTTTAAATATTCAAAAATTTGCTGAAAAACTATATATAGGTATATTTCTTAAAAACTTTTAAATATATATAAAATGTAAATATACAAAAAAGGTAGAGGGCACCTATTCTGACTGAAGTGGAAGTAGGAGAATGGAGCCCTGCCCCTCTACCTTACTTCCATTGTGCATTGGTAAGTGAGGACAGGTATCTATAAGGCATATCCACTAGGGTCTTCCCAGAGTACAATTTGAAAATGACTGACCTGTGTATTTTCTCTTATTCTCTAAAGACTGTACGGTGTACTGAGGTATTTATTCCACCCCAACATTAATTCATGATCATGCTCATACAATCTGTATGTGGAATGTCCTAAAGTAACAGAACCTGCTAAGATCAAAATGGTGATTTGAGTCTTTTTATTTCACATTTGTCATTTAAAAGTGAACAAAGAGATTAAGGACTCATACATTACTAGTATGCCTTGAATCACTGAAATATCAGTGATATGGTTAAGTAATCAATATTTTATGTTTCGATATAAAAAAAAATCATGTTATCTTACCAACTGACCAAAAGTAAGCCAACTTTCATTTTTCCCCTTTACTTGCCAGAAAGTATTAAAATTTGAAGGAAAAATTTATAGAAATATTTTAATCTAGCAAAAAGGTATCTCTGGAGGTATATAGACCAATTTTATTTCTATACATAGAATATTGAGTAGGAGTTTTTTATTATAATCAAATAAAAACCAAATCAGACAAGTATAACTTTATTTTAAATCACAATATATTTGAATTTAATATCTAAAAAACATCTTCTCTTTTAACTTTTCAAAATCATTTGGATAGAATTTCTTTGTGTAGTTTATCTTTCATTTCTCCTTTGAGACAGATTTATAGAATGCTAAGAATAAACTCATAATAATGACAAATTTATAGTTAACTTTTTTTTTCGCATGTAAATATTTTTGTAATCAAGGCATGAAATATTCAATGGAATCTATTCAACCAGTTTGCAGTGGTTAAGCTTGATTTTGCCCCTGGTTGAAAACTTTCATTCCTTACTAGTGATAGAAATTGATATTTCACTAAACTCAATAAGTTGTCAAGCATATTGTTCATCAATGACAATAGGGGCAGTGCATTTTTGTAGCATCCTTTACTTGAGAATAATATATATAGCTATTAATCTTTAATTTTTTTCACTGACATAAATGTAAGCCCTATATAATAAATCAATGTCTTTTGGTATCTCTCTTTTGTATTTCGATAGTATTTGCTCCTTAGCTTGATCCTTTCTGTTACAGCCAATTTATGTTCTTTAAGAAGCAGTTAATGCTTTCTAGTTTATATTCCATTGTCGTTTATATTCCATTGTCGTCACTATATCAACCATGGAATGGTAGCTGAAGATGACTTGTTATGTTTAAGCAGCTCTAGTGAGTTCAAAAATCTAAATTGTATTTTACTGAGTACCTACTATGTGCCAGGGAATGCAAGTACCACTTTCAGTTACTTAAATAATTTGGAGCATCTTCTGATTGCAACTTCCAGTTGAATAAATTAATAGTAAACATAGTCAGGAACTTTAAGGCTTTTAAAATTAAACTTAGGAGTATTTCAGATTCCAAATAGAGAACAACCACTAGAATGGAAGTTATTTCCCAGTAAATAATGACTATAATATAGCATATAGTTTACCTATTTGTATTATTCTAAGGATGCAAAAATGTCATCAGTAAAAGCAATGATGCAAGGAAAGAAGAAGGAAGGAGGGGAGGGTAGGAAAGAGGGAGGAGGGCAGGAGGAAAGGTGGAAGGAAGAAGGGATGGAAGGAAGGAAAGGAAAAGATAAGTTTCTATTTTTATTTATGTTACCTTGGATAAGGTGCTGACTGTAGAGAAGTAAAATGTGGATTCAAGTTCAACTCAACATTTCAGTTACACTGGACCAAAGAGAACACACAGTCTCTTAGCCTCAGGTTTCTTATCTGTAAAACGAGTATAACAATAACTATTATGTGAAAGATTTGACAAAGTTCATAGAACACATATGAAATGAACTTTCCTAAGACTGATTTCTCTAAAATATGTTTTCTTAAAGATTTATTTATTTATTTATTTTTATTTTAGAGATAAGGAGAGGGAGTGAGTGGTGGGTGGAGAGAGAAGAAGGGGCAGAGAGTAGCTGGCAGACTTCCCACTGAGCATGGAGTCCCATGTGGGGCTCAGTCTCAGGACCCCAGGATCATGACTGGAGCTGAAACCAAAAGTTGGGCACTTAACTGACTGAGTCTCATCTAGGTACCCTTGATGGTGTCTTTTTAAAAGGTATTAACTCATTTTTTTAAATAAATTCTGATAGCCATGAGCTAAGATATTATAAAACAATTTCATAAAATTACCACAACTAACAACTCAAACCCATAAAAGCAATACAATGAATAAAATAGATATATATGTTTATGTAATTGTGTACATTTCTGAGGACCTTTTGACTTATTTTTTTGTCATGTACTCCTTAGTTCTTTTAAGAACTATTTATATGATCTTTGATCTATAATCAGACGACAAACATTGTTATTGTGATAAGCGCAGGAAAATACAGACTTACATGGGCACCAAAGCATAATCTAGGAGGGATCACATGCTACTTCATCTCTTAAAACAACACATAAAAAACAGGATGGATATCATAAATAACATATTTTTTTTAGTATTTTATTTATTTATTTGTCAGAGAGAGAGGGAGCACAGGCAGAGGGGGAAGCTACTGCCCCTGGATAATGAGTCTGATGTGAAGACCCGATCCCAGCACCCTGGGATCATGACCTGACCTGAAGGCAGACTCTCAACCGACTGAGCCACCCAGGCATCCCATAGATGACCTATTTTCTTTAATCCAGTAAAGTATCAAATAATAGGCTAACCTCTGGAATTATTATATGATGAATTGAAACAATCTCCAAGGACACAGACAACAGGAGTTTAGATGGCTGCTATATTATCTTCTTTGTGGCTTTTCAATTCAGGGAATTTTTAAATAGAGCCCCTTGTATTACTATTTGTGAAAAGAAGAAGGGGCTTCATCATGCTAATGATATCAGTTGAGAGAACAAGATGTAATTGAGAAACATATCAGAAGCTTCTGAGTATTCGGGAACAAGACAATATATCATTTTTAAAAATTAAGTAATTGATCCAGTAATTAAATGGATACGTATTTGATTTTCAGTACTAATTTATCCCATTGATAGCCTTCATATGGTATAAATTTAGAGCAGTCACTTAAAGATATAATGTTAGTTTTTTTTTTTTTTATAATGTTAGTTTTAATGGTTTTTTGGAATAACAGAGTTTTTTGTTGTTTGTTTGTTTGTTTTAAATCTCCTTAATCTCACTAGAATGCTGACACATTCAGTAGTATCTAATTTGGCCTTTTGATCATGACTTCCTGATATTGGCATTGGTACATTTTATTTTGTTAATAGATCTTTAGATGTATTAAGCATCCTGACTAAACTTCATTGGCTCTGATTATCTCCGAGTTGGAAAGAAGTGCCATGATGATTTCAATTGTTTGAAATTTGTAAGAACAAAGCATTTGGCTTGGATGACAAGCCTATTTAATCAATATGCTATACTCTCTTTGTACTTACATAGTTCAGAATTAATAGAAATCTATAAGCATAAGTATAAAGCCCTCTATTCTACTTATTAACTATTTTATAATATTCTTTTCTTTACCTGAAAAATAGACATTCTAGTACATATTTCCCAGTGTTTTTAAGAAGATTAAAGGAAATAAGTAATATAAAATAAATGAGTCTTAATTTTTCATTCTTCTTACCCTTTTTATTGATTTTTTTGCCTTTAAGCTAATCTTTTATGCAGTGGAATAAAAAGAATTGAAAACTTATATAAGATACATTTTAACACACACACATATACGTATAAAACATATGCTACAATATGTTTAATTACATATATGATATATATATATCATATACATCTGATATTAATGGTACTGGCATTACATGTAATAAATATATATCATAGATTTAAGCATATATGCAAATATATATCTTTTGATACTATCAACATACAAAGATTTCAGCACAAATATGTTAAACATTTCTGCCTTTCCACTCAGTGGTTTATGCTACCAATAAATAAAACCTGGAGTGCCTGGGTGGCTCAGTGGATTAAGGCCTCTGCCTTAGGCTCAGGTCATGGTCCCAGGGTCCTGGGATTGAACCCCACATCGGGCTCTCTGCTCAGCAGGCAGCCTGCTTTCCTTCCTCTCTCTCTGCCTGCCTCTCTGCCTACTTGTGATCTCTCTGTCAAGTAAATAAATAAAATATTAAACAAACAAACAAACAAAACCTAAGACAGGTATGTGAGAGTGTTAATTTCTTTGCTACTAGAAGTTGCATCCCAGAATCTCTTAAGTTCTGTTAGGAAGTACTTTTAAAGATGAAAAGCATGGAGACGTTCTGTTCTCTAGGCACATGGTATTTTCCAAAACAATGTCAGCCGCCAATGAGATTACATTAGATTTTCAACAAAAATGAGGTTCACTTGTGATCAGTTTGTTCATTTGACCCATTGGCTGTTAGAAAAGAATGGAGCTAATATTTTATATTATTTTTAAATAAATGTTTCATTTTATTTAGAATGTCAGAATTTTCACTTATGATAACATTAATCAAATATATATGACTCCATTTCCCACAAGTATAATTTGAGAAAAGTCTAAGTATAAACTAATCTGGAATGTGTGGTAACTTGGTGACAGATACAGCACAGCTTGACTCAGCAATCGTTCTGAGATATTTTGCAATTATTTTCAATCACAGATATTCAACAGTTCTTGTAAATGCCAGGCTAAAACCTGGGACATCATTTTCTGATTTGATAATCATCTCCTTGAGATGCTCAATCTAGAAAGGAACACTGCTGAGCTGAAAGTGTCTGTGAAGGAGTGAATGGAGATCTCTATTAAACACGTGTGCTCTTCTCTGCATATGCAGGCATTTCTTCTTGTTCTGAAAACCATTTTGAAAATTAATGTTACTAATCACAATGAGGGGTGGGGCACGAGTACATCTCACGTCATTAAGCACAAAACTCCTCACATTGTATAAGTTACCAACGTTCTGTCATCACCTGCTTCTAAAAATGTCAGTAATAAAACCTTCTCTTTATGTATATATAAAGAAATAGAAACCAAAACTTCTCAAGACAACCTTGATTTTCTTTTTAAATTTATTTTACATCATTGGGGGCAAAATATTTCAATTTTAATGCATATGGCAGAAGTTTTCTTTGCCCAGAAAATTGCATTTGTTTAACACAACACCTTGATGTGCACTTTGTTGTTTGGTTGTAGCTTGGTAGGGAAGGAAATAGATGATGTTGTAAAAAAAGAAAGGAAAATAATTTTTTCCACCAACTGCTAGTGATGAAAAAAAGAGGTGGACATAAACGAGAGAAAGAAATGAGCTAAAAAAGTGCTTGAGATTAAGAAGATTGAAGTCAACAGCTTTCAACCTTGTTAAACCAACACCCTCCTTTTATAATACCCTAAATGTCTTAATACATTTTATTGAGATATAGTTTACCTAAAATAAAATGGAAATACTCTAACCATACAATACAATGAATTTTAGTGAATGTGTGTGTGTGTGTGTGTGTGTGTGTATATCTCCAACTACCATGATGTAAGATATACACCAGCACCTAAAAAAGTATTCTTATATTTCACTGCAGTCAATCCTGACATGTCTTTTCCTGACTACCTTTGATTTACTTTCTTTCACAATGATTAATTTTACCTTTTTAAAAAAATTTTTATAGTTGCAACCACACAATATATGTTGTTTGTTTGTTTTTTGATCTGGCTGCTTTTACTTCTATAATGTTTTTAAAGTTCATCTATGTTGTTGCACCAACATGAATATTTAGTAACAAGTATTTTATAATGCTCCATTTCTATAATAAAATAATCTATAGATATGTCCTTAATTTAATGTAGAAATAATATTAATTTATATAACTAGATTCATATGTATCATGACATGTTAATATATAGCCATATTTAATACTATGAATTAACCAGATACCTGTGCCTATGATAGAAATGATTAATGGATCCCTTCATCTCTATAGAGCATCTCTGTTTATCCCTGGCAATATTGTCTTACAACCTAGTTTTTTACATTAATTGTAGCTATTCCAGTTTTCTTTTTATTTAAGTTCATATGGTATATATTTTTCATTATTTTACTTTGAAATTACCTGTGCCTTTATATTATATATTATATGTTTATATTTAGTGTGACTATTGATACAGTTAACATCTTGCTACTAGTTTTCTCTTTGCCCCATCTTTATTCCTTATTTTTCCTTTTACCTGTCTTCTTTTTAAAAGATTTTTTTCTTTAGGTTTTAAATTGAGATGTTTGTTTGTTTTTCATGATTCTAATTAATTTCCATTTTTGGCTTATAAACTATAAATTTTTTAATTGGTAGCTTTAAGGTTTTTTGTTTATATTTAACATCATATCATTTCAAGTGATATACTTTGTTCCATTGAACTCCTTAGATCTGAAATTATAGTTTTCATCAAATTTGAAAAATCATGGGCCATTTTTTCTTTAGTGAATGTTTTATTGTCCCTTTCCTCTATCCTATCCTATGGGGGAATTCAATTACCCATAGGTCAGGTTTCTGAAATTGCCCTGCAGGTCTCTGATACTCTTCATTTTTAATATTTTTTTCTCTCTTTGTTTAATTTAGATAGTTTCTTTTACTGTATCATCATTTCCTATTTTTTCTTCTGAAATTTCCTATCTGGCTTCAATATATTCAATGCATTTTTCTTCTTAGTTATTGAAGCTTTTGTCTCTCAGTTTTATTTTGGGTCTTTAAAAAATATTTTCAGTGTTTCCAACTTTACTTTTTAACATTTGAGTATGTTGTAATAACTGCCTTAATATCTTTATCTGCTAAAGCTAACATGTGTGTTAGTTCTTAGTCAACTTTGATTGATTGATTTTTCTCTTAAATTTAAATAATTTTGCTGCTTCTTCCTAAACCTGATAATCTTTGATTAGGTTGTGAATTTCACCTTGCTAGGAACTAGGGAGCTAGATACTTTTGTATTCTTATAAATATTCTTCAGTTTTGTTCTGGGACACAGTTAATTTACTTGGAACCATTAGGATCTTTTCATGTCCTGCTTTTATGATTTGTTTGGCAGAAGACAATCAGTGTTTAATCTTGACCTAATTATTTCTTACTGCTGAAACAGGACTTTTCTCTGCACTCTACCCAATGCCAAATGAATTATGAGATTTTTCCCATCTGGCTGGAGAAAATAGGCACACCCACCATGTGTAAATGTCAGGTATGTTTCTTCTAATCCTTTTGGATTTTTTTTTTTTTCCACAACAAGTAGTTTTCTCACATGCATGCACTAATGATTCTCTGCTGGAAATTTGAGGAGGATCCTCTACAGATCTTTGGTGTTCTCTATGAGCTTTCCAATCTCTGGTACTCTGTCTAGTTTTCTGTAGTTACATTATTTTCCCAGAATCCTAAACTCTATCTCCTTTTTTTTTTTTTTTTTTTAAGATTTATCTGTGAGAGAGAAGAGAGTGCATGAGAACCAGAGAGAGAACATGATTGTGGGTGGGGGTCAGGGGACAGAGAGAAGCAGACTCTCACCAAGTGGTAGCTTGATGAACCTAAGGCAGGCACTTAGCCACTGGGCCACCCCGGTGCACCTAAACTCTATCTTCTAAATTCTGCGTGTGTTCACCTCCTATGCTGCAACCTGGAAATGTCTCAAAGCAGTACTCTGGACCAATCACAAGACTAACCTTATTTGTTTTCTCTCTCTCTGGGATGTCTCTCCTTTGTTGCATGATGTCTAGATCTTGACAACTGTTTCATAAATTTGGCTTTGTTTTTCTGGTCGTTTCTTATGTCAGAGAAATTGCAGTCCAAGTAAATACCAGTTTAGCTGGAAGCAGAAGTCTGGTTTGGTTTTAAGAATACTTTTCACCGGGTAGAGAGTCCTAGGTTGACAGTTACTTTCTTTCTTTCTTTCTTACTTGCAACCAAAAATCGCCTTTATCCGATCAGGGCTTAAAGGATTTTGAAGGTAGGCATCAATCCTTATAATGTATTCCTAGTGAACTGATATAAATCTGTCTTTTTAACTCCCATATCCTTGATTGCATCCCTACACATAATTTTTTAGTACATCTGAATGATGTTGTCTGACCGGGCAATTTCCCATCTTTCTTCTTTGGCACCTATCTCTCCATTTACCTGAAATGTCATTGCCCACTCCTAGAAACATCATGCTCATTTTTTTATGTCACAGATTAAATGTCAACTACTCTGTAATACCTTCCTTCTCCCCCACTGTCTGAGCAAATAGCTTATTTCCCTTGATTCTCATAGCCTTTTTAGCAAAATTGTCTGGCTTGTACTTTCGCATTTTGTTATTAGGTATATCTTGTCCCTTTATAATATAGGCTGTTTGAGGAAAGAATTAGGTCAAAGTTGTAATTATAATAGGGGACCAAAACCTCAAAATCGTCATGTCTTCAATGTGTAATACATTACCTGGAATATAGTAGGTTGCCTAATAACAGTTGCTGAATTGCGATCCTGGGGTTTCAGTGCTGTATTCTTTAGTACATTTCATGCCTTGTAGCATTCTCTGGAAATATGCTTCTGTGATCTCTGACCAAATCTAACTGGAACACTTCTGTATTAAAGGACTGTGAATCCCAAGGCGATGATTTCAGCATGCTTCCACTCTTATGCCAAATCTAAACCATATGCTGTCAAAAGCATTGCCCTAGGGCTAAAGTCAGATCCAGAAAAATTAAGTGTTTCCATGAATTTAGGCTAATTCTCAGTAGTTACTCTTGTTCCAATTCCTGCTTTAAATGATTTTTTTTTAATACAGCAAAGTAGGTTAAAATGTCTTTTCATACAGTACAATTTGAAAAAAAAATCCCTTATAAAAGCAGGAGCATGTATAGATTTTGAGCTCAGATTTCAGTGGTTTATCAAGACACCAAAAGGGATCTAAGAAGTAGAGTAGGTGGTAAGATAGGTGGATTGAAATAATAAATGTGAATATTAAAAATTAGACTGATTCATTTGAGGCAAGACTCAAACCAGATGATGAGAGAGAATATGGGAAATTGACAATAAATTGTACATTAAATCATCTTAAATGTAATAATTTAACAATATTATTAGAAACCTCATGTGCTTTGAGGAGACAATTGTATTTTAATTTCTGAATATCAGAAAGTGGAAAAGGATCATAAACAACTGAGACAACTAATTAAAACTGTTTTACCTATTTTCCACATGCTCATGATTTATAGCAGGAGCACATTGAATGGGTAGATAATTATCTAATACAATTCATCATTGTGCATTCTCTGTATTAACTGGACATCTTTATGTATTTTAAGTTTTTCACTTTATGCATATGTAGATAATTCTTTGCTTGTTTTATCCTCCATATAATAACAAATATTTGATATTTGGAAAATTCCAGACTCTTGACTGATATTGTCAATATTTATTGAGGGATCTGGGTACTATAAATAGTATGTGTAATAGATTTGGAGATCAGTACCGTTAAAAAAGCATACTTAGATCAATCCATATGAAAATAATTCCATATTGTTCAGACTAGGTACATGGGGATCATTTATTTGGACCAAGAAGTATAAACCCTAGAGCTTAACAAACTTCCTCAAATCTCATTGCAACCACTAAAAAGTGACAGGAAAGTACTCTTAGTCATCTAAAGTTTTCTCATGACAGTAGAAAGAAGTTCTGAGAAAATTACTGGAGTCAAAGAATCTATGTTGTCTAGTGGAAGACAAAAGTATTAAAAACAAATTTAGGACTTCTGGGGAAGATGGCAGAGTAAGAGGACCCTAAGCTCACTCATGCACTGCAGGTGGGAATGCAAACTAGAGCAGTCACTGTGAAAAACAGTATGGAGATGCCTCAAAAACTTAAACCTAGAATTACCATATGATCCAGTAATTTCACTACTGGGTATTTACCCAAATAATACAAAAACACTAAATCAAAAAGATGCATTTACTGCTATGTTTATTGAAGCTTTATTTATAATAGCCAAATTATGGAAGCAGCCCATCAATAGACAAATGGTTAAAGATATTGTATATATACACAATATTCCATTATATGGATGTACCACAGTTTAATTATCATTCACCTATTGAAAGACATCTTGGTTTCTTCAAAGTCTGGATAATTATAAATAACACTACTATAAACATTCATGTTCAGGTTTTTGTGTGGAAATAAGTTGTCGACTCATTTGGATATATCTATCAGGAAACATGGTTTCGGTATTGCCTGACAAGACTATGCTTAGCTTTGTGAGAAACTGCAAAGTGACTTTATCATTGTACCAGAAGTAAATGAGAGTTCCTTTTGCTCTACATCTTCATCAGCATTTGATATTGTCAGTGTTTTGTATTTTAAACATTCTAATAGGTGTGTAGTAGTAATTTATGGTCCTTTTAGTTTATGTTTCCCTATTGATATATGTGGACCTCCTCTTCAAATGCTTATTTGTCATTCCTATATCTTATTTGGTGAGGTGTCTGTTCAGACCTGTAGCCTATTTTTAATTGGGTTATTTTCTACCTGGTGAGTTTTAAGGGTTTTGTTGTTGTTGTCGTTGTTTGGTTGGTTTTTTGGCCAATTTGAGGTATAAATTCTTTATCAGGTGTGTCTTTTGCAAGTATCTTCCCCTAATCTGTGACTTGCCTTTTCGTTATCTCAAAAGTGTCATTTTCAGAGCAGAAGTATGCAATTTAAATAAAGTCCTATTTACCATTTTTTTCTTTTATTGTTTGCACTTTGGTGTTGTATTCTAAAAAGTCATTGCCAAAACCAATGTTATTTAGATATTCTCTTATGTTATTTTTTATTATGTTACGTTAATCACCATATAGTACGTCATTAGTTTTTGATGTACTTTTCCAAGATTCATGTTTACATATAACATCCAGTGTTCCATTCTCCTATGTTATTTTTAGAAATTTTATGGTCCGTGTTTTATATTTAGGTCTATGATCCATTTTGAGTTGATTTTTATAAAAGGCGTAAGGTCTGTGTCTCAATCATTTAATTTCACATGAAGTTTCCAACACCAAATTAAAAGCACATATATTATACCATCATATGTCATTATAGTTCTATCATTATATCATTTAGCAAGAAGTCTGTAAAGGACCCATCACTAACTCAAATGAAATCTGTAATAAGACTTAGGTCATCCTGGAAGAGTATTTATTCAAATATCATCTTAATGACCTTGGATATTTCCTCTCCAAAGTGGGATATTATCTATCTCAAGACAAAAGAAAAAATACACACATATGTATGCATATATCAAAAAAAAAAGGGGGACTCTCATCATTTCATGGTTCTGTTTATCACAGAGATCCTGCATGAATGTCTAATGAGCATATTATAATGACTGTAGTGTTATACCAAATAATCAAAAGGAGAATTACAATTTGAAGTGTTCAGTGTATCTTGGATATGCCTGCTGAAAACAAACCATTTATACATCTATTAAAAAAATGGTATGAGAGAGGACATTTAATGATCACTGGCAAAAAGAAACTAGGTATCAATGAAGAATACAGTTCATTGGTAGCTCTTCTTGTTAACATACTTTTAATAAAATAGATAATAGGACTTTAAAATCAAGGTTTTCATTTTTAATAGTCGATACGTATCCTACAAAGAAGTTGTTTTTTTAATCCCCCTGTGTTTAATCTCAAACATATTGAATAATTAATCTAGAACTTAATATATAATATAGAGGTATTTTATAGTCATGTGCTTTGTCATATAACTTGTGTTTGGTGTGTTTGTATGTATTTAATTGTCATGTATCTGTAAAATTACTAACATGTTTTTGTATTTTAGATTATTTATTTCTTTTAAAAAAGAAGCTCACAGGGTGCCTGGGTGGCTCAGTGGGTTAAAGCCTCTGCCTTCCGCTCAGGTCATGATCCCAGAGTCCTGGGATCGAGCCCTACATCGGGCTCTCTGCTCGACAGGGAGCCTGCTTCCTCGTCTCTCTCTCTGCCTACTTGTGATCTCTGTCTGTCAAATGAACAAATTAAAAAATAAATAAAATAAAATAAAAAAGAAGCTCAATATACCATGATTTTGAGACCAAAAGTGGAAAAAATAAAATAAAAATTGATCCCCATATTCTTTCTTAAACATGAGGACTGTGTTCAGGTAATAGGATTTCTCTTCTTCTGTAACACTGCAGAAAATGTGTTCTACATATTAGAAGTGTATTAGCAAACAAAGCTATTTTTTAAAATAAGTGTCATTTACTAGGAAAGTAATCTAGGAAAAATTCAAATATGAAAATAATTTTGATTTAGATACTGCTAGTCATTACTTATAGATTTGGCTGTAAAATATTTACACTGTTCTATTTCTTGAGATTCACCATATGTTGATGTTATTTACATTTAAACATATTTACCCTTAAGGGATGAGCATCCTTTAAAATGCCAAAAAACAAAAGATATCCTGGTTAGCTGTCAATCCCAGATTGGTCTGGTTTTATTTTGGCATTGCTCTAAACACCCCCATTTATGAGCCAGCTTCCCTATCGTGGCTCTTATCCTTTATCTTTTCTTCCCTGATTCTACAAATTACATTAAGGTGAGTAAGGCATGCAGCCAGTATGTAGTCCTCATAAAGTTTATAATATACTGTGGTTCCATGCATTCTTTGATTTTTGCTCTCTGTATTGGTTATTTTGCCATTTGGGATGCTGACCATGTTTAGATAAACTACAATTTTGGATAACATGTGACCTGTGACAATCTAATGGATTGAACAGAAGTTCATATTGATATATGTATGCATTTATTTATTTTTAATATCAGTTTATTAACCTTTCACTCATTAGAGGAACTTTTTAAAAAATCTTAATCATTTCTACACTATTAGAATTTATTATAAGTTTTTGACATTTTGATTTCCATATCTTTTGTTTGAATTACATATGTTTATACTAAGTGTGTTTTTGTATATCATAGAAGGTAAGGATGCATTTTGCACAAGGAATAAAGATATGGTAGTGAACTGAGAAACAAAAGCTTCTGCTTTTATGGAACTTATATTATTTACATTAAGTGAGAAAGGTAGGTTCCGATACGAAATCATGACTGCAAATTGTCAATTCTTCATTGCATTTTCATAAATTATTACAATATTTATTTTTAGGTTGTATTATCAGAATATAATAATTTAAAAGGTCTAAAATTTCTTGGAAAATTGAGACTTTTATCATTACATACTGTTTCTTATCTTTAATAACATAAATATTATAATATATTTTGTCTGCTATTAATATGGCAGCTCAGTATTTTTATTATTATTAGCCTGGTGGTATATATAATCCTGAGTTTTAAAACTTATTTCCATTTCTTTTACTTTTAATCTTCCTGTGTTTTTATGTTTGCAGTATGCAAGTTTTGAAAAATATTTAGCTGGGTTTATTTATTTCACATATCCAATATGAAAATCTGCATTTCTAAGATGGTGAATTTAGACCATTCACCTCTATTTCAATGAATAATACACTTGGTCTTACTTCTACCATCTTACTTTATGGTATTTGTTATCATAAGCCACTACAGTTGTTGCTGCTGCTCTTATTAGAGTACAACCTACATATTCTTAACAATATGTAAATACATTGTATAAAGGAAAAGTGATAAAGAAAAGGTGAGTGCTCTGAGAACCTGTGTTCTGTTGATGGAACTTACATGTGTCCTCAAGATCTATTCAAACTCTATCATACATAATAAACCTCAAGCAGGAAATGCTCCTGTGTATGCCCAACTGTACAGCTTGGTGGCTTAGCAACCACCCTTTCATAGATGACAAACATCATCATCAATCATCATTCTGGGTTCCATGATTTCTGTAAGAGAACATTAGCAACTCTAGATGGCTTTCCAAGGAATACTTGTCCCAAGAAGAATGCCATAAGGCTCTGTGCCGTGATTTTCTTATTGACATTAGCAAAGGCTCCATATTACATCACTATCTGCTACAGACACTTGTATCTTCAAGCTCATAGGCCCAACTTATAGAACATCTTGCATTGTGATTTGAATCCTCTTCAAAACTGTTTCTGAGTCCCAACCCAAACGGGTTGCCTTATGAGCTACTTTAGAAATGGTTCAACACAGCATATTGAAATGACATTATATGTATTACCTACAAATTCCCTAGGGACTCAATAAATGTAGTAACTCTTGATTAACCATAGGTATCACAGTGTTTATCTTTTGCTCTGAAAGGATAATTTTTTAAAAAATTCATTGTGGTATAATTTTTTTATAATACCGATCCATTAGAAACATATATTCAATGATTTTTTAAGTTAGTTTACTAAATTTTGAAACCACTATCATAGCTTTCTTCATAGTTATCATCCCTTTTCATCATGAAGGGATATCTTAATATGACTTAAACACTGACTCTGTAGAAACTCTACTGAGATGGAATTCTGGATTGGGCAAGGTACATTTCATTTTCTGTCATACATGCGATATATGAAGATTTTTTGCTACCTCCTCTTCACTAGGTTCATTTAACATGAGATCATCCACAAAGCCAAGATGTCCTGTAAAATAATAAAACAAACAGATTTGGGCTGCCTGGATGACTCAGTCGGTTAACTGTCTGGCTTTCAGTTCAGGTCATGATCTCAGGGTCTTGAGATTGAACTCCATGTTGGGCTCCACATTCAGCGGAGAGTCTGCTTGAGATTTTCTCCCTCCTGCTCTGCCTCTCTCTCCTCTTGCTCTCTCTCTCTCAAATGAATAAATAAAATCTTTAAAAAACAACAAAAACAATCAGATTCACTCCAATCTGGATGGTGACATAGAAAGAATTGATGTGGTGCTATGTAACACAGGGAGATGTTCCTGCTGTCCAAACTGCTTCTGGTAGTCTGTGTTAAATGACATAAAGGAAACAGCATTGCCAGCTCACTAGCTGCATACCATGTGCTAGGGCTATGTTGATTTGCTTGATAAAAGAGACAAAATCTGGAACAGCAGCTGTAATTGGAGTCACCACCTGTTTTGATAATCCAATGCTGTTCACCAAAGCTGTCCAATTTCTGCACAGGCCAAATAAGTGATCTCAGTAAGTGTGAGGGAGGACTAAATAGCCAGCTTCTTTCATGTCTTTGGTGCTATGCTTAGGTATGCAATGTGGCCTTAGATTCCTATTTTCCTCTGGATAGCCAATTCTAGGCCACCTGTAATACTCTGAAGCTCCGGTTATGGGTTTCAGGATTTCTGCCTGGGCACAGTCTCAAACCAAGTGTTTGTTTACTGCTCACTTCATTCTTATTTTGATTCAATGTTTTTTCTCTTCATCTTTCTTCTCCTTCCCCCCCCCTCCTCTTTCCTCTCCTTGTTTTTTTCTTCTTTGCAGATTCCTTCTCTGTCTCTACATTTTTCTTACCTGCCTCCTCTTTCTTCGTAACATTGTCTGTCTTTTCGTAACATTGTCTTCACTTTCCTGTCACAATATATGTGCAATTGTGCTATAGAGTATCCATATTCTAATTGTATTGCAAATGGAGATATTTTTTTATGATATCTCATCCAGTATCCTGCCAGAGGCAAAACTGGAAACAATGCAGTCATTACTCCTTAGAATAGAGTAGATGGTTAAAGAATCACAGGAACAAATTTGAGCATGGTGATATTCTCTGAAAATTTCCAAGTTTTCTTTCAATTTGAAACAACTTCATAACAACAGTTTCTTAGGTTCGAAATTTCCCTGTCTCCACCATTTATTTAGACATCAAATTAGGAACATATTTTTTTAAGGTTTTATTTATTTATTTGAGAGAGAGAGCAAGTACAAGCAGGGAGAGAGTCTGAGGGAGAGAGAAAGGGAGAATGAGACTCTCTGCTGAATAGGGTGTCCAGTGAAGGGCTCAATCGCAGTACCCTGGGATCATTACCTGAGCTGAAGACAGACACTTAACTGACTCATCCACGCAGGTGCCTTGGGACATATCCTTATTTTATTTTTATGTATTTATTTATTTTTTAAGTAGGCTCCACACCCATTGTGAAGCCCAACGCAGGGTTTGAACTCATGACTCCGTGATCAAGACCCAAACAGAGATCAACTGACCAAGTCACTGAGGTGCCCCAGGAACATGTTTTTAAATCTCTCTTTATACTTCACTTAAAATGGCTTTTATTTATCTGATTTTCCCTGTATGTAGAGAGTTTATGTATAAAATAAAATTAATATGTCAGTCTCTGATTTCTAAAAGAGAAAGTATTCTTGGATTTTGTCTTTTGTTTCCATGACTTGGACCTTTCTGAAAATTCAAATCTCTTGTAGGAAGTTGAATTTACCTTATCCAAACTCTCATGACACTGTCATTAGCTATGAGCAATAGTCATCCTCACTTTTTTTTTTTTTGATTAGTATTATAGAGGCATAACTTTACATTTAGCAAAACTTACCAATTTCAAGTACATAATTCAATGAGTTTGATAAATGTATACAGTTGTATAAATACCATGGCAATAATTATATAAAACATTATCTTTACTCTATGAAATTCCATCATGCTCATTTATCATAAATTTTCTCTCCACATATTCAGCTCCTGACCATTGTTTTGCTTTCTTCTACTATATGTTTATCATTTAAAAAATTACATATAACTGAAGTTGCATAATATATAATTTTGTGTATTCAGCATCTGAAATTATTTTAAGTTGGTACATATATCAGCAGCTTGTTCCTTTTTATTGATAAGTAATATACTATTAAATACAAATATCTGATCACAAATTGATAGACATTTGGCTGATTCCAATTTTTGGCTATTATAAAGCTACTATGCACAATAAAGTGCAAATTTTTGTGTGATCATAAGTATTCCTTCTAATGAAAGGATTTTTAAGATTGCTAGAGGAAAATATGTTTAGCTTTATAAGAAAATGCCATTCTGTTTTCCAAAGTGGCTGTACCACTTTGAATTCTCATCAGAATGTATTAAAAAATGAGTAGCAAATAATAAAGATCTAATGCACAATATAATGAATATAAGCAATAATATTGTAGTATAATTATGTAATATAAGTATCTCTACATTGGCCATCATATTATAATACATAAACATATTGAAGTAACCTGCTGTACATCTTGAATTTATACAATGTTACATGTCAGATTTATTCAATTAAAAAAACAAGAAATGTATAAGAGTTTAAATAGCTTCAAACCATGGCTAATAATTGGTCTTGTCAAGATTTTGTTTTGTTTTTGTCTTTTTGTTTTGTTTTCTTTCGTAGTCACCACAGTAGATATGAAGTAAGTAGCTCAGTATGGTTTTAATTTGCATGTTTCTAATGACAAATTATTTTAAGCATATTTTACATGTTTATTGACTTTTGGTTTATCTTGGATATAGTGTGCATGAAATTATTTTGTCATACAACCATTAGTGTTGTGATACTTTTTTGTGATACTTCTTTATATAGCTAGCAGGAGTAATTTATCTCTATGCTTTGCAAGTATTTTCTCTCAATTTGCGGTTCTCCTTCTCACCTTCTTAATATTGTCTTTTAGGAAAAAACTTTTTCTATTTTGGTGAAGTTCAATTTTCTTTTGGTTTTATAATTTCTATGTACAGTCTAAGAAATTGTTCCCCGAACCCAAGATCTCAAAGATTTTCTTCTACATTTTCTTTCAGAAGTTTTTTAATTGTAATTCTTACTTTAGGTTTCTGATTAATTTTGAAATATATTTTATTGCTTATGTATATCCAATTTTTTCAACATTATAAGCTCGAAAGACAATTCTTTCCTTTTGAATTGATGTTTTTCTTTAAATCAATTGATTGTTTATGTGAATTTTTGAACTTTTTTTGACTTGGATGTCTATTGTTAGGCCAGTACACTGCTATCTAACTTTATGCCAACACTCTAACATGAATGAGTTTTAGCTTAGTGGGGCTTATTGTAGGAATTTAGAATGGCATCCTGGGGAAAAATGTGAAATTTTTAATCAGACCGACAATGGTTTCACAACTCAGCTTTATCAATTTCCAGTTGCATGATATCTGGATTGTAATTTCTTTTTCCTGAATATCTGTTTCTCATTGTAAGATTGCTACATGGGATAAACAACATTTAATTATATCCAGTGCCTGATAAATAGAAAATGGTTCATAAATGCTAGGTTTCTTGACTTTTTGTTCAAGATGTTTTAACAGAAAAAAGATTAGCTACTGTGTTTCTGGTAGATAGTAACACCTATGTTATGCATTCATGAAGAAAAAAAAAATAGAGATAACTTCTTCAGCTACACATGTACTTTAACTTGCTACAATAATTTATACCCTATTTTGTGCAAAGCAGACATTTTTTACTCATGCTTAACTGCAATATATAAAAAAATTAGAAGCATAATTTACTGTCTTTTCAGATGACATCTCTTTCTAAGGAATTATTTATTATTTGAGTTATAATAAATTGTATATAAAATATAGTAACAATGTTCTTTTCATTACAATGAATAAAATGGATTTTTTCCAGCATTTTAATAGGTTTACGTTAGAGACTAGTGGCCTAATTTAGAAAACATTTGCTATTTTGTACTTTACATAAATCACAAACTAATTTATGCATTCTAGTTTATGCTGCTAAAGCTCATTTCATGAATATTGGGAAGATATTTAACTTACAAAAAAGCATTAAGTATTTGAATGGATGTTTCTGAAACATGGTGGAGAATGAAAATTGGAAGGAAGTCTGGGTTTTAGAATTCAGTAAAGCATTGTTTATATTTGCTCTATAACTTCATGACACAAAATGCTAGTTTGTTATAAAAGTCGTTCTAACCTCTGTCCCCATTACTTCCTAAGACCTTATATTAATGGATTCATAGATTTTGTATGAAATATCTAATGTTACTGTTTGACTCTGGCTATCCACTATTTGAGTATTTTGTAAGTGTAAATGGTGAAAGTTAACTTTCCCTGAATTATTAAATGCTATATGTTGCTATCCAAAGACAATTCAATGCAGAGATAGTCTATTTGAGTAATTTAAACCATTTGATTCTTATAATATGTAGGAAATATTGAGCCTATTTTTCAGAAGCCTACCAAACAGCAGAGTACTTACAAAAATCCTTGTATCATATCTGAGTTTTTGGTACACCTATATCCCATGCTTATATGGAACAACATAATTATAAACTAATGATTATATTTTTATAATTATTAATGTAATTCTATTTTATTTATATGCTTTATTATTTTCCAAATTGGTTCTTCTCAAATATAGTTGGGAGGCACCCAAGTATTCAACTCTCTGTAGTATGAAATTTATGCTGAGAAATTTATTTGATTCAATTTTTAAAATATATGAGTTATAGATGGCATAGAATACTCTATAATTGTTTATTTGTTTTTCAAATATTTTCCCAGCAATTGTGGAACTTAACACATTTTTTCTGAAACTTTTTCAGTGTATGACTATTTCTTTTGCTCTGCATCCTTTCCACCACTCACTATTATCAGTTTTTTTAAAACTTGAACTATTATTTGATACATGTCGATGTATCTCATAAGCATTTCAATTAGAATTTCTCCAATTATTAAACATTTTAATTACATATTTATGTATTTATTTACTGTTTATGTATTTTCTTTGTTAAATATCAGTCATTTTTATGACTAAATCTCCTTTTTATTGAGTTTTAAGTGTTTTTCTTCTTTTGGATGTCATTTACTTACCTGTTTATATTTGTAAATATAATTTCATGGTTGTGTTTGGATCTTCAATTCCTTAAGGTTATCTTTTGAAAACCAAAATAAATAAATAAATAAATAAAATTGGTGGAGTTCAGTTCATCTTTGTTTTAAATTATAGCTTATTCTCTTGGCACCTCATTTTAATCTTTTCTAATTCAGTGTCAAAACACTGGCTTGTTTTTTCCCCAAGTGTTCTGCAATTTTTTAAAAGACTTTTTTTTTTATTTATTTGAGAGAGAACAAGCATGATCAGGGGAAAGGGCAGAGGGAGAAGGAGAGAATCTCAAGCAGACTGACTATAGGGCCTGACAGGGGCTCAGACTCACAACCTAGAGTTCATGACCTGAGCCAAAATCAAGAGCCATCACTTAACCAACTGAGGCCCCCAGGAACCCCTGTGCTGCAATTTTTGAAGTTCACCATGTATACATTTCTTCTTCTTCTTCTTTTTTTTTTTTTTTAAGATTTTATTTATTTATTTGACAGACAGAGATCACAAGTAGGCAGAGAGGCAGGCAGAGAGAGAGGAGGAAGCAGGCTCCCCGCTGAGCAGAGAGCCCGATGTGAGGCTCAATCCCAGGACCCTGGGATCATGACCTGAGCTGAAGGCCAAGGCTTAACCCACTGAGCCACCCAGGCACCCCTATACATGTCTTCTTTTCTTCAGTTATTTCCAGTATCATTTGTTGAAAAATGATCATTTTTCTATTGAATGACTTTGGCACTTCTGGTAAAGATCATTTGACTTAATAGGTATATGTTAATTTTTCAACTCTATTTTGTCCCACGACTCTGTATATTTATCCTCTTTGAATCCCACACTGTTTTAATGACTGTATTTTTACAGTGAGCTTCGATGTGTAAATCATCTAACTATATACTCCTTTTATGTTAATTTTTAGCTATTCTAGATCCTTCTTATTTGCATATGCATCTCAGAAAATATTTTATACTTTCTACAAAAGTATAATTCAATTTTAATCAGAATTTAGTTAAATCTTTATCAATTCCTGGAGAATTGAAATCTTAACACTGTACAATCTTTTAGTCCTTTAATATAGCATATCACTTCATTTATAGCTATATGTTTTTTACTCTTGCTATGTTTTGCAGATTCAACAGTGTCTTGCCCAAATTTAGGTCAATTTATCCACACATATTATAAAATTATATGTTATTATAAATGATATAGTTTTCAAATGTTTATTGCTGGTATAGGCAAATATAATTGATTTTCTATATTGACCTTATTATATTCATGAATTAGGTCTAATAGCTCTTTTGTAGATTTTTCAGAGTTGCCTGCATACACAGTGAAATCATCTATTAATAAAGAGATTATTCTTCTCTTTTACTTGTATGACTTTTATATCTTTTTGTAGCCTTAATTGCACTAGCTGGGGGCTACATTATAATTGTTAATTATAATTATATAATTGTTAAGTAGAATAGACATCTTTGTCTCCCTTATAATTATTAATATATAATTATAATTATATAATTGTTAAGTAGAGAGTAGGCATCTTTGTCTTATTCCAAATTTTATAGAAAAATTAGTATGTCACCATTGAGTGTGATGCTAATTGTAGGTTTTTCATAAATGCCTATGTTAGTTTGCTAAGGCTGGTAAAAAAGTACCACTTCCTGAATAGCATAAATGATAGAAATTTACTTTCTCACAGTTTTGGAGGGTAAAAAAAATCCAATTTCTCAGTGTCTACATGGTCATCTCCTTCTGGGGGTCACTGAGGGAAAAATCCGTTCCCGACTTTCTCCATGGTTTATATGGCTATATTTACCCTGTGTCATTTCACTGTCTTTTCTCTGCACAGTTCTCTGTGTCCACATTTCCTTTCCTTATTAGGACACAAGTCAGTTTAGGCCCACCTCAATTACCTCATTTCAACTTAATTACCTCTATAAAGACCCTATCTCCAAATATAGAGAATGCACCTCACATTCTGAGGTACTAAGGTATGAGACTCCAACACATGAGGTCTTTATTTATTTATTTATTTATTTATTTATGTATTTATTGGGTCAGGGAAGAAGAAGGTAACTGTCAAGGTATAGCCAGTGGATATTTAAGGAACTGGAAAAATGCTCAGAATAAAGCATTTAATATAAAAACTGAGATCGGAAATTGCATACACAGCATGACCCGAATTTTGTGATACAATCGTGTACTTTCTTTAAGAAAATATACCAAATATTGACTGCCCCCACCCCAGCTTAGGCTTTTTAGACATTTTTTTCATTCTACAGTTTTATATTTTTTAACACAACCTGTGCCTTGTGAGATTAAAACGTAACCCACTATAGTCAGGCCTTTGATGAAAATATGGCTCCTTTATTTTCCATGTAATTCATATAATGTGGCACTCACTTTCCCACTGTCAGTGGACTTGCTTAGAAAAGTAAACCTGTCCCCTAGGGTACTCCTTTCCTTCTTGTTGGAAGACACACTTCCAGAATAAAACAGTAACTTCCAGATACCTGTGGCCACTTTGGGGTAACAGATGGTTGTTTAAGGTTTCTCTCCCCTCTCCCACTTGGGGGGCTGGTCTCTGCAGAGCTCAGCAGGTACCACACACCGGGTCCAGCCTCACCAGCTGTGCCTTGGCTTCTCTAGTTCTAGGTCCTCAGAAACTCACTGGGCAGCTGCTGGGCTGCATCCGTATCCCTGAGGCCAATGAGACCTTTTCTAGGTGCCTTCTATGGGCCTGAGCAAGCCTGGAGCGGACCTTGCTTCTTCCAGCCTGTCTTGCGCAATTAGCGCTGCATGGGGCCACGCACCACTTCCTAGGCAAGGGCTCAGGGGAGGCTGAGGGCTTGCCTCTGTTTCCACGTGTTTCTGTCTCCTGCTCTCTCAGTCTATTCCTGCTCTCACTCACCCAGTGGGGCCTGAGTCGCATAGTCTTTCCAGGGCCTGAACCTCCACTAATATGGTGAGTTTGATTTTTTTTTTTTTTCTTTTTTTTTGTTTTTGTTTTTGTTGCCTAGATTCCATATGTGAGATTATACAATGCTTGTCTGACTTACTTCACTCACGGTCCCCCTGTGTTGTCATGAATGTCTGAATAACATTACATCGTGTGTCCGTGTTTGTGTGTGTGTATAACATTTTCTTCGCTCTTCATCTGTCCATGGATGCTCAGGTGGTTTCTGTGTCTTGGACTGTGAATACTGCTGCAATGAATGTGGGAGTGGTGATTTCTCTTTCATACTGGGATTTTGTGTCTTTTGAATATATACCCAAATGTGTAGTTACTGGACCATATGTATTCTATTTTTAATTTTTGAGGAACTTTCATGCTATTTTGCTGAGTGGCTGGACCGGTTCACACTCCACAAACAGTGCACAAGTTTTCCTTTTACCAACACTTGTCTTTTTATTAAGAGCCATTCTAACAAGTGTGGAGATAGCTCATGGTTGGTTTTGATTTCCCTGATGATTAGTCATGTAGAGCACCTGTGACAGCATGACCTGAATTTTGTGGTAAAATTGTGTACTTTCTTGAAGAAAATAAATCAACTATTGACTGTCCCCACCCCAGATTAAGCTTTTTAAATACTTTTTTCATTCTACATTTCTATATTTTTTAACACAAACAGTGCCTTGTGAGATTAAAACATAACACGCTATAGTCAGGCCTTTCATGAAAATATGGCTCCTTTATTTTCCGTATAATTAATATAACTAGCACTCGCTTTCCCACTGTCAGTGGAATTACTTAGAAAAGTAAACTAGGGGCACCTGGGTGGCTCAGTGAATTAAGCCTCTGCCTTCGGCACAGGTCATGATCTCAGGGTCCTGGGATCAAGCCCTGCATTGCGCTCTCTGCTCAACAGGAAGCCTGCTTCCCTGCCTCTCTCTGCCTGCCTCTCTGCCTCCTTGTGATCTCTCTCTCTGTGTCAAATAAATGAATTTAGAAAGAAAGAAAAGAAAGAAAGAAAGAAAGAAAGAAAGAAAGAAAGAAAGAAAGAAAGAAAGAAAGAAAGAAAGAAAGAAAAGTAAACCTGCCCCCTAGGGTACTCCTTTTCTTCTTGTTGGAAGACACACTTCCAGAATAAAACAATAAAGATGTTGACCATTTGGACACTTTCTGTGCCACCCAGGCACCCCTTTTCTTGCTTAGCTTTATTTGGTTTTGGTATCTATAAAATGAGCTACAAAATGTTCCTTACTAATAAAAAGAATTGATACTATTTCTTTCCTATATGTTTGATAGATTTATACCACTGCTACTATGTTGCCTTGGAATTTTTGAAAAAAGTATTTCAACTATAATTCTATTTTATTAATCCATAATGGACACTTCAGGTTACCTATATAGTCTATAATGAGCTATAGTAGTTTTATTGTGTGTCAAAAACAGGCAAGTAAATCAAGATGTAGTGGAAGAAAAGAAAGGTCTGCCCCTGTAGGCCTGAAGGCATTTTGAAAGAAGGAGATGCAAGCTGGAGAAATAGTTGCTGAGATATTTTTGTCCTTTCCTCTTCAGGCCAAATTTTCACATATCAAAAAATGTTAAAAGGAAACCAGAGAACTGGTCACTTTGGATTAAAAAAAATCCTATGTACGGGACGCCTGGGTGGCTCAGTGGGTTAAGCCGCTGCCTTCAGCTCAGCTCATGATCTCAGGGTCCTGGGATTGAGTCCCACATCGGGCTCTCTGCTCAGCAAGAAGCCTGCTTGCTTCCCTCTCTCTCTCTGCCTGACTCTCCATCTACTTGTGATCTCTGTCTGTCAAATAACTAAATAAAAAAAAAAAATCCTATGTACATATCACCCATAATTTTTATCTAGCCATTAAAATATGAGCAGATATTTATTTTTATTTATATTTTAGTTCTTCTAAAAATATAACTCCTCTTACTATCAGTGGCTTCTATGGTCATAAGAAACCAGTATCTTCAAGAGTCCTGTTATCAAATCTTTAACATCTATCACTGCCCATGAAGCAGTTCTCATCTCGCTATAGATGAGATACATTTGATCACATTTCTATAGCTGTGAATGTAGAGATGGTAGAAGGTACCACATTGATGCAGTGTGGTTTCTGGGGATTCAGATAGGAGTCAAACTCAAGTTCTAGAGCTTGCCTGCTACGAGATCTTAGGCAAGTTATTTGGCCCTCTGCTTTGGTATCTTTACCTGTAAGATATTGATGGTGAGTATATCATGGGGTTCTTATGAGGACGAAATGACTCAATTTATGTCAAGTTTTTGGAACAGTACCTGAACCATAGGAGACCCACTCTTATCATTGTAAATATGTGTCCCTCTAAAACACAAGATGTGGCTGTTTCTGATTATTTCCACTATTACTTTGTGTTTCCAACGGCATTCTTTGGAGACAGAAAATTCCTTGGAAGGTTTGCCAGTGTGCTTGGTTCAAACATCAGTATTGAGTTTCTAACCCTAAAGTTATTATCAAGGATGTTCTGCTTTGATTGGCTAAACCTTAAAAACCACTTCATTTAAATTAAAGTGAGCATAATAAGTTAAAGAACAAAGAAATCAAAGCTAGTAAATAGGCCAATCATGTGTATACAAATGTGCCATAAAATCAAAATTTGTCCCCTCCTGCATATACTTGATTCAGAGGAAACATAGCAAATTATTTTCCCATCTTTGCACACACACACACACACACACACACACACACACATATATACACACATACACTAATTAATTATGTAACTATATATAAGACTTTATCTTGCTATCTCCCTAATATATAATGTATATAACTAATTATGTAACATGTATGATATTTCTCTTTATACATGCACACAGGTATTTCATCAGCTAAGTACCAATTCATTCTTCAGACTAAGAATGTTTACTAAAAATTTTCATGGGGCGCCTGGGTGGCTTATTCAGTTAAGCATCTGCCTTCAGCTCATGTCATGATCCCAGGGCCCTGGGATTGAGCCCCATGTTGGGCTTTCTTTTCGGTGGGGAGTCTGCTTCTCCCTCTGCCTACCACGCCTGCCCCCTGCTTGTGCTCTTTCTCTGTCAAATAAATAAAATCTTAAGAAAAATAAAAATTCTCTGTACTTCCTACTGCTTTTACAAATGGAAACTGTCTTCCAAGTTTGTCTCCTTTGCTAAAAGGAGCCACACAAATAAGTAAGCCTCACATTTCCAAATTATCTTAAGCCAAAGAATAGTTACAACACATATCATGAAAGATAAGTGACTTGCTGGTAACTGTTCTATTCTTCATGCCAGTCTGAAATTATCTCAGCAGGTAGAACTTATATTGATAAAGAGTTTTGAGAAAATAGCTTATCGTTTATATTTGTACCCAAAAAGCAGACACTACTCAATACCTTAAAGGAAAATAAAAGAAGGTGGGCACTTTTAATTCTGGAAGATTTAGAATTAAATACAAACATAAATTGTATGTTTTAAAATCAATTGAAGCCCCATTTTGTCGAGCTAAATATGTCAGGGCATATTAAATTTTACGATTTATAATAATAACAGGAATAACAAAAGCATTTAGTCACCCAAAGAGGATTTATACACAAATGTCGGGTAGTTCCTACTGTTTCAGATATTCTCTATGCTAAAAGAAATGCAGTACGCTTTAGGAGACAAATAATATGGGCATTACCCCTTAAAGAATATGTGTGGCTACACATAATCAAGGGATGAATTGCAATTCTGGTTATCTGTTATATTTTGAAAATCAGCAATACAAATACAATGTTTTCTCAGTATTTTTTTCATGAAGATGTTACCTACTAATGCCTCCAATATTTATGAGTACAAAGATAATGTATGTCGATAAAACCAAATCAGTTTACTGAATGACATGGAATAGTATTACAAGCTTTTCTTTAAATACACTAACATTTAGATTGATGATTAAGGTTTATTTCTAGAATAGTCAAGGAGTCTTTGGCTATTTGTGAAATTGTTATCTAACATCTCTGGTAAATAAAGTAAAATGATACTTTCCTGTATGCTTCCTAATTTACTTTCAAACATAGGCTTTTAGTGGGAAGCAAAATAGAGTAGATATGAACATATAGATTTCTTCCACCCTAGTTGTCATTTTCTTTAGACGTTGTTTTTCTTGAATTCATTTGAACTATTTTCTACAAAAAAGTTTCAGGTTAGATCTCAAAAAATATTTACAGATAAATTATTAAAAGTGTAAAGTGGATTTTCAAAATTACATGAAGCAAAACCTAGACATTTTGTACTCAAAACTTTAGAAAATCAAAGATAAAGAAAAAAATGAAAGAAGAAAAATGAGAACCACCTTATGAATAAAGAGGCAAAGATAAGATTTATGTCTGACCTCTCCTCAGAAATCATGCAAGCAAGAAGAGTTGAGTGAAATATTTAAAGGATTGAGAGAAGAAAAACACCAACCTAGAATTCTGTACCTGTGAAATTATTCTTCAAAACTGAAAGAGAAATAAAGACTTTCTCAAAAAAATAAATAAATAAATGAATAAATCAAGGAATTTTTTGCTGGTACATTTGCCTTGAAAAAAATGTTAAAAGAATTTATCTAAAGAGAAAGAAAATTATGTAAGTCATATGCTAGAAGAAATAGTGAAAGTAAGATATAAACTTTATCTTATTAATTAATCTAACAGTTAACAATGTGTTTATAATAATAAGAGTGAGATTGTACTCAATTATGTATATTTATGCACATATTTATGCTCATGTATAAATGAAATGAATGATAGTAATAATGTAAGGGACAGGAGGGAGGAATTAGGAATATTTTACTATTATAAGTAATTTGCACTACCCATGATGCAGCACAGGTTATTTAAAAGTGAACTTGGATTAGCTGTAAATGTATACTGCAAACTCTAGGACAAACACTAAAAACAAACAAACAAAAAAGTACTAAAAAAAAGAAATATATTGATATACTAAGGAAGTAGAGGAAATAGAATCATATAAAATACTCAAAACTACAAGAAGCATAAAAATGGTGGAAGACAAAAATGTGAACAAGAGGAAGGGCAAGAAGTAATAAAACAGCAATAAATATTAGTAGTCATTAATTTGTCTATATCAGTAATCACTTTAAATATCAATGATCTAAATACATCCATTAAAACTCAGAGTGAACTGAAAAACGAGAATCATCTATGTGTTTTCTACATGGAACCCACTTTAAATACAGAGACACATACAGATTAAAATAAAGGAGTGCTGAAAGATGCACCATGCTAACACTAATCAGAGGAAGTGGGAGTTGCTCTACTGCAGACACAGCAGACTTCAGAGCGGGGAAATTGAGTATGTACCTAGGAACAGCATCTAAAATACAGGAAGCAAAAACTGATACAACTGCAAGACATGGAAGACTCTACGGACATAATGGAAACTTTAATACCCTTCTAACAAAAGTGGATGAATACATGGGAAATCTATGCACCTTCCCATTAGTTTTGTTGTAAACCTAAACCTGTTTAAAAAAAGTCTCAAAATTTTAATTCTTGATTCTACTCTTAAAGAGACCCCCTGCAAAAAAACAAAAGGGGTGGGGTACACAGATGAACACCAAAATTAGAAAAATAAAATATTATAGAAAAGCAAGCAAGGGATACCGAAATTGTCATTTTACCAAATAATAAATTGGAATACTTGACATCTTTGGGGGAACAACCAAATTATTCAAGGAATGCAAATGAAAATGCCAGAATTAACAATCCAAAGACAAAGTGGTTAAATATTAATAAAGTACTTTAAGTGATTAAGGATTAATAGTTATCAAGGAACATTCAAATAATAACTTGAACTCTGCTGATATGTGCATAAGTCAGTTTAAAAAGTCTTTCTCTTAAACCCATTAATTCCATTTCTAGGAATGTATCCAAGAAAAACTTCAAATTTTAGATAAGAGTTTGTGAACAAAAGGTGCACATGCTTTTTTATAATGTAAAAAAGTAAAAGTTCCTTCTCAATGAGAACGACTCTGGTCACCACATCTTCCTTCAGCCTCATTGTAACCAGTGCCATTTTTTTCCAGGGTATTTATCACCTCCTAAAATACTTTTTCTAAATTATTCATTTGCTATGTTTATTATTCATCAGCTATCTCCTAGCATGGGAATAAAAGTTGTATGTGTGCAGAGTTTTTGTTTTTTAAGCTTTTTTGACTGATCTATTCCAAGTGCCAATAGCCCTGTCTACAACAGACAACAGTAAATATTTAGTGAATAAAATAATTAATATAAAAATATAAAAATGCTATATAAATGTAATGAAATATTACAAACCATAAATATTGTTTTTCAAACTAAAATAGTTATTTATATATAGGTTTGTGTAAATATGTACATATGTAGGTGAGAAATAAGAATACAACATTCCATATAGTGATGAAAATCATTCACACATATATGTATGTATGTACATAGAACAAAAGAGTGCTAATGCCTAGATCTGGTAGAATTAAATAAGATTTTATTTTTCTTTTATTTCTACCTTTGAAGATCATGCTGTAGTACATATTTAACATCTAGAAATAATATTATTAAAATATAGGTTAAATGTGGCTTGATTTATATAATAGTTTATAAGATAATGTATCTCAGCATTAGATATTTAAGGAATTGTATAGAGAGGCTGAAATAGCTTAGCCTATAGATTTGAACCAGGGAAGAAAGGAAAGGCATGCGATGTAAAATGATATGTTATACCACAGTAGTGGACAGTGAATGTTCAGAACTTTAAAAAAAATACACAGGTACACAATTTATAAGGTTCCTGCCTTCCCCAAGTCACCAGCACCTTTGGCTGGATTATTTGTCACAGTGGTCTCCAATTGATTTCCCTGTTTGCACATCACCTGTATTGTCTATTCTCCACAAGGCAGCCAGAAGACTTCTACAGTCTGTCATTTTTCTTCTCAGAACTCTCCAATAACTTCCTATCTTGTTCAAGACAAAAATCAAAAGCTCTTAACATTATATACATAGGATCTGAAACATGTCCCACCCAATTCTGTGATCGAATCACATCACAACAAAAAGGTTTTCTCTGACTTTTGTATGTAAAATAACAAACCCCCAGCCCAAAGAAAACTCAAAGTCCCCTTTGACCTGCTTTATTTTTCATCACTGGAATTGCTACTACCTGATGCATACTGTGATATAGACACATACGCTCGGATATATACATTAAATACACGCGCGTACACACATACCTGTATATGTACCTATGCACACAGTATCACCTATATACATATACAAACATATCTAATACAACTGTATATTTTATACCCCAGTATACTTCTATTTATGCATATCATATATTTAATATCTGTATTTCACTACCAGTTGTGTGTGTGTATGCACCAGTGCCTGTGTACCATTTGTTTTCCCTCAGTCTTTTGTCATGAAAATGTAATGTCCATGAAGAATACATTTAGTGCTTTTGGTTCAACACTGCATTTCTTTATCTAGTAGAAGGCATTGCATGTGCGTAGAAATTAATGAGTATTTATTTGATTAATGAGTACTAAATAAGTCATGAAATTAATGCATTTTTGGTGTTCTCTCTTCCTGCTTTATAATAAGGAAGATGTGATGATGGATACCTGCATATTATATGGAAAACATTGCAAACCTAGGTACTTAAATCTGTATGTATCTATTCATTGACTTAACCGATTTGCTGTTCTACTGATCTGTCTGTACTTTTGACCTACCTTTACACTAGGCTCTTCAGTGGATTTAAGCTAGGTGCCTCTCTCCGAAGTGATTTTCTCTGCAATTGCTCTTGTTCCTTTAAGTTCTCTGCTCGGCTCTGTGCAACCACAAAACTTCCTGGGAAAAAAGGAAGTTAAAGAAATCGCTGTAGCATTCCAATTTTAACTAATTCTAATAAACTCTATTCATATATCAGGGTGGTAAAAGGAAAGGTTAAAACATTCTGTACAGATTATTTCACACACCTCAAGGAAGACTGACTTTATATGATTTTAAGTGACTAATTCCTCTTGGCCAGTTTTGACAGGATTAGATCTGACTGAGAATCTCTCTTAACATGATTATGTGATGATTTGAGATTTTGCTTTTATTGTTCTTTCATCTTTTCAGTTGGGAATGGGAATCTAGACTTGCAAATCTGAGCACATCAGGCTTTGAGATGTATAAATTTTAGGACATACTTATAAAGGTGAATAGTGATCCTCACATCTGCTCTGTCTAATCAAGTACATGTGTTTCCTAATCTGTACAAACTAGGCTTAGAGAAAGTAATTATGTAAAAAAGTATGACTGGGGGCACCTGGGTGGCTCAGTGGGTTAAGCCTCTGCCTTTGGCTCAGGACATGGTCTCAGGGTCCTGGGATCGAGCCCCACATCAGGCTCTCTGCTCAGCAGGGACCCTGCTTCCCCCTTTCTCTCTACCTGCCTCTCTGCCTAATTGCGAACTCTCTCTCTCAATCTGTCAAATAAATAAATAAATAAATAAATAAATAAATAAAAATCTTTAAAAAAATAAAAAATATGACTGAAATTTCTATGGTCTGGAAAAAGTACCTTCCTTTTACAAATCAGATCCATGTGTTCAGAATGGCAAGTTTCTTGATTAGCACAAACAGTCCCGGGCAATGCTATTCTTAATTTAACTTGCCAAGTCCTTCATTTACTTTCCCAATATCATGCTTTCTTAAAGAACTAAGAAAAGAACTTTTGTAGTTTTATGAGAATTATTGAGAGATTATTTCTCATTCCTGTGAGTTTTAAAAACCAATTTGGAATACCTTTACACCAGGGATCGTCTCTTAAAAAGTTAAGTAGAATTCTCACGTTAGACTTGGCTTAAACTAATGGCCACTTATACTTTAGAACATTGTGTATATCTATAAAAATAGCAAATATATGAATGAGTATTGCAACCAAAGTAAAATACCTGAGTTTCCAAAGTTTGCCTCTTTCATATCAAAGCAAAGAACTGTGGCCTTTGGTGAAATATTTCTCCTAAGAAATACGTTATTTTTGTTCATTATCTTATTCTTTTTTTTTTTTGTAATTCATTCAAGTGAATATTTGTTTTGGAGGTATGTCAACTAGAACTAAACTATTTCTGTTAATCAAGTAGTTCATCAACAACTTTGATTTAGAACTTCTTTGATAAACAGCTCTACTCTTGGAGAACTCTATTTGTTCCTGAGTCAAAAATTAAAGGGAATGTTGGTCAAGTAAAAAACAGTGAGACAGAGTATATATAAGCATATTCATCTTTTAGAAATGGAAACAATTTTATTAGACAGCAAGTGAAACAGAGTGTACCAAAATGTTCAAATATATTTTGTTTCAGAATATTTAAATATTTTTGTATTCTTAATTGTGTGCCAGACATATAAGTAATAATGTGGCAACAAACATTACCATTTTCTAGAGTTATTTATTGTCATTCAATAAGACTGAGAGGTTGGATGCAGCAACTGATAGTGAGATAATGAGAGTTGTCAACACAGAGAATTTATTGATGTAGTTGCAAAGATTGGGGAGATATATTAAGGGGGAAAAAAGACAAACTAATCCTGGTCAAAACAGAATTATAGGAGCATCTGCAGGAGACAGAGGGATGAAATAGATGGCAGACTCATGTGAGAAAGTCAGTAAATGGGTGCACCTGGGTGGCTCAGTCAGTTAAGCGGCTGCCTTCGGCTCAGGTCATGATCCCAGAACCCTGGGATCAAACCCCACATCAGGCACTCAGCTCAGTGGAGAGCCTGCTTCTCCCTCAACTTCTGCTTGCTGCTCTACTTATGCTCTCTCTGTGTCTGTCAAATGAATAAATAAAATCTTTATAAAAAAAAGCAGTAAATGTATAGTTATAAAGTTTATGGATAATTCGGTAAACTGAGTAACCCAACTAAAGGTTTTCTGGAAAGCGTAGATCAGGAAAATATACTTTCCAAGTTAGTAGACAGACATATCACCCCAAAATTGTCAAATTTATACTCCATCTTGGATTTTGATTAATCACTAAATGGACAAAGAAATTTAGGCAAGAAAAAGTATATTGTGACAGCTGGAGGGGCAAGATGGCAGGGAAGTAGGAGACCCTGTTTCAACTGGTCTCCTATAGTGACCTAATTATCTAACAGAACACTGAACACCCATGAAATCAGCCTGGGATGTAGGATTATACACTTCTGGATCTCTGCAGAAGCAGAAGACTCCATCGAAAAGATAAAGCAGAGGGGAAGGATCGGACTGATATGGAAGGATAAACAGAAGGTGGGGGGGAGCCACCAGAACTGACCCATTGGAAAATAATACCTCAATATGAGAGTTCCCTGTGATTGGGGACCAGCATTAACCTGGAGTTTGGTTAAAAACACTCAAAAAGAGCAAAAGATCTTAAGGGGCAACTGGTGGAATCAGGTGGTCATAGGCCGGGTGTAAGCCCATGGACCCAGGATGGCCACTATCAGTGATCACCTGTGCCAGAGAGAGTGCAGTGGTGGAGCCTCCAGTTCCTGGTCCCTGAGCCCCCCACTTTCTGCTGCTTGCACCAGCACTCAGGCGCACTCCTGCTACCATGCATGAGGGATTCAGATGTGTGCACCAGGCAGTGCTTTCTAGAACCACAGCCTTTTATGCTCTGCATGCACTGTATGACCAGGGTCTGAACCCTACACCCTCCCCATGCCAGAGAGAGGTCCATGCAGGTGCTAGCCCAGGTCTCTAGGATTGGCAGAGAGTCTGAACACTTCCAGCCTGGGCTTAAAAACTCAGTGTGCTATCTCTGGTTGGGATCTCTCCCAGGCAGTCAGCGACCTGCGAAACCCTGAGGTCTAGACCCCAATCAGCAGTCCCTGCAAAGGCAGCCACTGGAAGCAGGCTTCCTGGACCAATATCACTCAGAGTTTTAGTGGCATGGGGGTGCAGAGATAAGTGGGCACTTTGGACAACCCCTAAGATGGTGATTGAGACATGCACTGCCTGTGGAAGTTTGCACAGCTCAGCAGAATTTGCAGAGGAGGGAGTCTGTGTGTTCTGGACCACCCAGAGGGGAGCAGACTGAGGCTTCTCTCTGAGGCAGAGGTTTGGGTGCAGTTTGTTTTCCACTAAACCTCCAAAAAGCCACAAAATGCAGCCAAAGAACAAAACCTCCAAGGAACAAAAGCCTGAAAAACCGGTTTCCACAGAGCCCAGCCCCTTGATCAGGAGCAGGAGGACTCATCCCAACCTAGACTGACTGAAAAACAATATGACAGGGCCCTCTCCCAGAAAGCCAGCCAAAAGAATGAGAAGACAACCAACACAAGGCCCCATCAAAATGTAAAACCCCAATATCAGGGTAAAATAAGATATTAAGCTCCCAGTATTATCCTAAAACCTGTGTATTTCATAGATACAACTTTTATTTTTAATTTGTTCTAACCTTGTTCTTTTGAATTTTTTAAACTACTTACCATTACAATGAGAGGTTCAATACAACATATTCCATAATAACCTTTTTTTTTTTAAGATTTTATTTATGTATTTGACAGACAGAAATCACAAGTAGGCAGAGAGAGAGGGAGGAGGAAGCAGGCTCCCCGCCAAGCAGAGAGCCCGATGCGGGGATCGATCCCAGGACCCTGAGATCATGACCCTGAGATCATGACCCGAGCCGAAGGCAGAGGCTTTATCCCACTGAGACACCCAGGCGCCTCCCATAATAACCTTTTAATTTGATCTTTTTTCATACATATACCTGCACTTTTCTTTTGCTTTTTCTATTTTTTTTAATATACATATGGATATAAGCTTCAAGGTAATACTATTTCCTTAATAAATACTATCTGTATATATAAACCAATTTTAATCTTCCTTTATCTCCAGAAAGTTGAGTCCTTTAACAAAGATATCAAGATACACCCAGAAAGCATCAAAATAACCTTCTTCACCCACATTGAGGATTTATAACCACCCTCCCATCTTTTTCTTCTGTCAGTGTTCCTGTGTATTTGTTTTTGTTCTGGTATTATATAAATCTGATCTTGAGGTTCATTTTGCCTGGGTTCTATTTCTTTATTGTTATTTACTTTTGTCAATCTTTTTGTTTGCCCGTTTTTGTTTGTATACCTTATAAATCTTACCTTTAGGACACATTCTGGCTGGATATTCTCTCTCTTCTTTTTTCTCTCTCTCTGTCTTTCTCTCTCTCTTTTTTTTTCATTCTTTTTAGTGGTGACTTCCTCTGCTCAGAAGCGTTCCAGGGTGCACTTTGCCTGGATCACACTTGATATATTAAGCTATACATCCCCTCAACCACCTTTCACCAAAATGACTAGGAGGAGGAACACCCAACAGAGGAAAAATTCAGAGACTGTGCCCTCTCCAACAGAACTATTGGATATGGACATAAACAGTATGTTGGAAAGGAAATTCAGGATAACAATTATCCAGGCAATAGCTAAGTTGGAAAAAACCATTAGTGAAAATATGCAATCTCCAAGGTGAGAAGTTAAAAATGCTATCAATGAGTTTCAATCTAATCTAAATTCTCTAACAGCTAGAGTAAGGAGGCAGAAGGTAGAATTAGTGATCTAGAGGAAAAACTGATAGAGAAAAAGGATCAGGAAGAGGCCTGGAAGAAACAGCTTAGAAGCTATGAAAACAGAATTAGGGAAATAAATGACACCATGAAACATTCCAATGTCAGAATTATTGGGATCCCTGAGGGGGAGGAGAAAGAAAGAAGACTAGAAGATAGAGTTGAACAAATTCTTGATGAAAATTTTCCCAATCTGAGGAATGGAACCAACGTTCATGCCCTAGAGGTGGAACGATCACCCCATAAGACCAACGAATCTAGAAAGACCTTGAGACAGTTGGTTGTGAGACTGATGAATCATAATTTTAGACAAGAGCTCCTGAGAGCAGCTAGGAGGAAGAGATTACTTACATACAGAGGAAGGTCCATCAGAGTAACATCAGACCTGTCCACAGGAAACTGGAAAGCCAGAAAGGGTTGGTAAGACATATTCAGGGCACTAAATGAGAAGAACATGCAGCCAAGAATACTTTATCCCGCAAAGTTGACATTCAAAATGGATGGAGAAATAAAGAGCTTCCAAGACCAGTAGGTTTTAAAAGAGTATGTGACCAAAAAGCTGGCCCTACAAGAAATATTAAGGGTGGTTCTATAAAAGAAGAAAGAACCCAAGAGTGACATAGAACAGAAATTTACACAGACAATCTATAGAAACAAGGACTTCACAGGCAACATGATGTCAATAAAAATTTTCTTTCAGTATTTATTCTCAACGTGAAAGACCTAAATACTCCCATAAAATGACACAGGATTGCAGATTGCATACAACAATAGGACCTGTCCATCTGCTATCTATAAGAGAACTATTTGGAATTTAAAGATACATCCAGACTGAAAGTGAAGGAATGGAGAAACATCTTTCATGCCAATGGGCCTAAAAAGAAAGTTGGCTAGTGATTCTCATATCAGATAAATTAGATTTTAAATTAAAGACTATAGTCAGAGATAAAGGACACTACATAATTCTTTTTTTTTTAATTTTTATTTTTTATAAACATATAATATATTTTTATCCCCAAGGGTACAGGTCTGTGAATCACCAGGTTTACACACTTCACAGCACTCACCATAGCACATACCCTCCCCAATGTCAATAACCCCACCGCCCTTCTCCTAAACCCCCTCCCCCCAGCAACCCTCAGTTTGTTTTGTGAGATTAAGAGTCAGTTATGGTTTGTCTCCCTCCCAATCCTATCTTGTTTAATTTATTCTTCTCCTACCCCCTAAACCCCCCATGTTGCATCTCCACTTCCTCATATCAGGGAGATCATATGATAGTTGTCTTTCTCCAATTGATTTATTTCGCTAAGCATGATACCCTCTAGTTCCATCCACATCGTCGCAAATGGCGAGATTTCATTTCTTTTGATGGCTGCATAGTATTCCATTGTGTATATATACCACCTCTACTTTATCCATTCATCTGTTGATGGACATCTAGGTTCTTTCCATAGTTTGGCTATTGTAGACTTTGCTGCTATAAACATTCAGGTGCACGTGCCCCTTCAGATCACTACGTTTGTATCTTTGGGGTAAATACCCAGTAGTGCAATTGCTGGGTCTGAGGGTAGTTCTATTTTCAACATTTTGAGGAACCTCCATGCTGTTTTCCAGAGTGGTTGCACCAGCTTGCATTCCCACCAACAATGTAGGAGGGTTCCCCTTTCTCCACATCCTCGTCAGCATTTGTCATTTCCTGACTTGTTAATTTTAGCCATTCTGACTGGTGTGAGGTGATATCTCATTGTGGTTTTGATTTGTATTTCCCTGATGCCGAGTGATGTGGAGCACTTTTTCATGTGTCTGTTGGCCATCTGGATGTCTTCTTTGCAGAAATGTCTGTTCATGTCTTCTGCCCATTTCTTGATTGGATTATTTGTTCTTTGTGAATTGAGTTTGATAAGTTCTGTATAGATTTTGGACACTACCCCTTATCTGATATGTCATTTGCAAATATCTTCTCCCATTCTGTCAGTTGTCTTTTGGTTTTGTTAACTGTTTTCTTTGCTGTGCAGAAGCTTTTGATCTTGATGAGATCCCAATAGTTCATTTTTGCCCTTGCTTCCCTTGCCTTTGGCAATGTTCCTAGGAAGAAGTTGCTGTGGGTGAGGTCGAAGAGGTTGCTGCCTGTGTTCTCCTCAAGGATTTGGATGGATTCCTTTCTCACATTGAGGTCCTTCATCCATTTTGAGTCTATTTTCATGTGTGGTGTAAGGAAATGATCCAATTTCATTTTTCTGCATGTGTCTGTCCAATTGTCCCAACACCATTTATTGAAGAGGCTGTCTTTTTTCCATTGGACATTCTTTCCTGCTTTGTCAATGATTAGTTGACCATAGAGTTGAGGGTCCGTTTCTGGGCTCTCTATTCTGTTCCATTGATCTATGGGTCTGTTTTTGTGCCAGTACCATGCTGTCTTGGTGATGATAGCTTTGTAATAGAGTTTGAAGTCTGGAATTGTGATGCCTCCAACTTTGGCTTTCCTTTTCAATATTCCTTTGGCTATTCGCGGTCTTTTCTGGTTCCATATAAATTTTGGGATTATTTGTTCCATTTCTTTGAAAAAAATGGATGGGATTTTGATAGGAATTGCATTAAATGTGTAGATTGCTTTAGGTAGCATAGACATTTTCACAATATTTATTCTTCCAATCCAGGAGCATGGAACATTTTTCCATTTCTTTGTGTCTTCCTCAATTTCTTTCATTAGTACTTTATAGTTTTTGGAGTATAGATGCTTAGCCTCTTTGGTTAGGTTTTTTCCTAGGTATCTGATAGATTTGCGTGCAATTGTAAATGGGATTGGCTCCTCAATTTCTCTTTCTTCTGTCTTGTTGTTGGTGTAGAGAAATGCAACTGAATTCTGTGCATTGATTTTAGTATATGTGCTGCCGAAGTGAGCACCCTGTGCATTGATTTTATATCCTGACACTTTACTGAATTCCTGTACAAGTTCTAGCAGTTTTGGAGTGGAGTTTTTTGGGTTTTCTACATACAGTATCATATCATCTATGAGTAGTGATAGTTTGACTTCTTCTTTGCCGATTTGGATGCCTTTAATTTCCTTTTGTTGTCTGATTGCTGAGGCTAGGACTTCTAGTACTATGTTGAATAGCAGTGGTGATAATGGACATCCCTGCC